>NW_024425119.1:33477355-33559618 GCF_017311325.1 Ursus maritimus
TGGTGGCAGCAGTGGTTCCAACGGCACTGAATTCCAGAAACAGCAGTGAAAACTGTAGCTTCTAGCATTTAGTATAATTGGTAACAGTGGATTCCTCCGCAGACACTTCATAGGGTGGATTTGGACATTTCTTCCTGGCTGTCTAAACCTTATTTCTGATTCTACAGCGGTCCCAGTGATTCCATGAGCTACCAATATCTTCAAAACATGAAGCCTTCCTATTTCAAAATCCGATTCACTGCTGTAGCTTATAACAAGAATTCCAGCGGACGGTGGCTTGTCTGCATCTGCTGGGAAGGGGGCTGTGGCTTCAATCAGATTCCCCCAGGGGTTCTCTGCTTTAGAACCACACCTAACTGAATTCCAATCCCAATCCTGGCCCGTCCTTGCTTCCTGACTTCATTTCCTCAAATAAGACAGGATTAATAACATCTACTTTGCGGTGTTATGAAAAATAAGCAAGGAACTGCTTAACATACATGAACTTAACCAAGTTTCATTCCCCTTCTCTAGACTCCCTTAAGGGAGGGTTAGGGAAGTTCATGTTCACTCAAAAGAAGAACAAGTTTCTGCCTAAACCTCCAAACCCGAATGGGCTGACTGTCATGGTGGGGCTTGGGGATTTACTGCGTTGAAACATGTTCACGCAGAGGCTTGACCATGATCATTTGGGTGAACGTCTCCAAAGACCCGCCAGCGTTGACTAGGTGTGGTAGGAGGGGGAGGATAAAAATGAAAAAGAGATGTCCCTACCTTCTAGGCACTCACGACATTATCATGATCTATATTCATAGGTGTGTAGAAATTAACAGGCTTATTCAAATTATACTTTCATTCCAAATTGTCCTATTTTTTAAACGTTCTTTCTCCTAAATACTAGCTTTTACAATTCTTTGTGTATTAAAAAAAGAAAAAAACTGTATCACGAAAATATTTTTATTCCAGTTTTTCAGATAGAAAAAAATAGCACTGATTTACAATTTAACATAAGCAAACCCATACTCTTACTCTAAAGAGTGGAGAGCTGTTGTCTGTGCATGCCACCATGGGAACCCATCTAGTAATCAAGGCTCCATGCTTTCTAGGAAATGGACTCGGATTTTGCCTCCAGTTGTACAATATAAACTCCTGTCGACAACATTTTAAAATTTACTATTAAAAATGTAAGAACATTTTCTAGACAATGGGAGTTGCTTTTTTCATAGCACCAAACTGAAAAAGGCACCATAGGTCAAAGTCTTTATACTCAGACGTTCACTGCTGTGAATGAACCACAGTATTGGTGACCTACATTTTCTTATAGACAGATTTATCCTGAAAAGATCCAGGATGGCTTCTCTGTCTCTCTCTCTCTTTTTTAAGATTTATTTATTTATTTAGAGAAGGAGAGGGTGCACGTGTACATGTGCATGCAAGGGGTGGGGCAGAGGGAGAGGGAGTCGCAAGGGGACTCCACACTGCCCTAGGTCGGGCTCAATCTCACAACCCTGAGATCACGACCTGAATGAAAACCAAGTTAAAGGTGCTTAACTGACTGCACCACCCAGGCACCCCCAGAATGGCCTTTCTTTTTTTTCTTTTTTTTTTTTTTTAAGATTTTATTTATTTGACAGAGATAGAGATAGCCAGCGAGAGAGGGAACACAAGCAGGGGGAGTGGGAGAGGAAGAAGCAGGCTCCCAGTGGAGGAGCCCAATGTGGGGCTCGATCCCATAATGCCAGGATCACGCCCTGAGCCAAAGGCAGACGCTTAACCGCTGTGCCACCCAGGTGCCCCCAGAATGGCCTTTCTACTCAGCATATAACATCTACTGTTCTTTTGTGAGAATCTCATCTTTGACACATACCTTCTCCAGGTTATGGCTATTATTTGTGATACTCACTTGACTCTGATCACCAATTTAATAGTTTAGCCTCTGCCACAGGAAATATTCTCCAGTTTAAAAATATAGTCTTAATGAAAAATGTAATAGATAGTCAAAGCAAAGCAATTTTTGCCTAATTTAGAATCTTTAGAGACTTTGAAGATTAGGGCATTTTGAACTTCCTAATTTTTGTGTTATTTTCTAAAAATAATAATAAACTGATTTTTATAATGGATTCAGTAAAAACAATAATTTGCCAAACTTCTCATTTATATCAAGGAATAAGAAAAACTGAGAAGGGGGAAAGAAAGCACAATAATTTTTAATATTTCTCTTAAATGGGATAAGAACTCAAAACATACTTTCCCGAATAAATGCTATCTACTTTTCAGAAATACAACAAAAATAGGCACCAAGTACAATCAACGGGGCTTGGAAATTTTACTTTGACATGCTGACTCTATGAAATTGCCTTAATTCTATATAATATAAATCATTGAACAGTATTAAAATTAAGTGTAATTTGAAATTAATGATGTGAAGAATTTATTTCAGTTATCATTTAATCAAACCACTTACATAATTTAGCTCTTCACCTTGGCTTTCCAGAAACTAATGAAAGAAATAGCTTCCCAAATGGCAGGGGGAATGGACTTTAGCATCTGATCTTTTACCACACATCACTTATTACCTCTGTAACCTTAGACAAGTCACTTCACTTCAGTGGGCCCAGGCCCTCATCTGAAAACAGGCACAATACCACCTACAGCATAGATTATATTCATCTATATAGCAAATATTTATCAAGTACTCACTAGGAGCTAGTCACATAGATATGAGAAATTCATTTAAGAACAAGATAGGCATGGTCCCCTATCCTTATATTATAGTGGAACAGGAAGCTAAGAAAGCAGACAGGTAAAATAGTTACATATCATGATGACCACATCTAATATTCTGACTCTAATCCCACTTCTGATCACCAGTTAAGATTCTGCACCCAATTCCAATGGGGGGGGGGAGAATTCCAACACCAGCTGGGAGTCCCATAATTCAATTCAATTCTGGCACGATTTACCCAGAGATAGCATCAGATTCCATGGGTTAAAGACTCCTTCAATCCTACAAGACTCACCACCCTCCCATCTAACACAAATCACAAGTCCAAGTTGTCACCTGTGCTGTTACCAGCTATGGGAGTTCCAGAGACCCCCACCTTATGCTTGATTAACTTCCTAAAGTGGCTCACAGAACACAGAAAAACTTTTCACTTACTGGATTATTGGTTTCTTATAAATGAATATAACTCAGGAATAGCCAGTTAGAACAGATGCACAGGGCAAGGTATGGGGAAAGGGTGAGGAGCTTCCATGCTCACTCCAGGCATGCTGCTCTTCCTGAATCTCCACATGGTCACCAACCCAGGAGCTCTTTAGGGTTTTTATAGTGGCTTCATTTCATAGGCCTGACTGACTAAATCATCGGCCATTAATGAATGATTCAACCTCTAGTCCTTCTCCCCTTCCAGGAGGTAAGGGAATCAGGAATAGAATTTCCACCCCCTAATTATATGGTTTGTTCTCTGGCAATCAGCTCTCACTCAACCTTTTGGTGGGGGTCAAAAGTCACCTCAATAATGTAGTAAGAGACACCTTTAATGTCCTCATCATTTAGGAAATTCTAAGAGTTTTAGGAGCTCAACAGGATGGAGACTAAATATATATTTCTTGTTATAAATCACAGTATCACATCACTATACAGAATACGCACAGGAGGTAGACACAGAGAGTAACAGGTTTCTATTTATATAGAGTGGTCCACGCTATAGTAAAGATGACTACAAAATGGCGATCACAGATATAAAGCAGTTGGCACGTAAAAGCCATTTAATAAAGAGTAGGTTTTATTCTTATACTGCTTCAGCACAAGATAGGAAGAAAATTCTGTAATATAAGTAGGTAGGTAGGTAGGATTTGAAATTTAAAAGAATAGTAGTGTAGCAATCCTCCTACAAGATTCCTACAATTCCTACAATTCCTCCTACAAAAATTCTCCTACAAGATACCAGAAAAACTAGATCAAATATAACATTCTTTCTAATGCATAACCGAGTCCATTAAAAAAAAAAAAAAGTAAGGTGGGCACCTGACTGGCTCCATCAGTAGACCATAGGACTCTTGATCTCGGGACTGTAAGTTCAAGCTTCATGTTGCAGGGGAGAGTGGGGAGGAAACTAAGGGAAATTCCCAAGGACCAAGACTACAAAACAAGCTGTGACTTACCATCATAGACTGACACTGTAATGGTTGCCCTAAGGTGATGGCCAGTTCCCATTACCTACAGGCTTGGGTTTTAACAGCTACCTGGGGATGGGAAATAAGGTCTTGGGCTTGCAAAAAGGTAGGGGTTTAGAACTGAAGCCCCACATAAAGTACTTATTCTTAGTGAAAAAGAAGGCTGGCTGTCCACCAGCAAAGAGAAAACCCAAGGAGACTCATCTGTCTTGGCATAGATTCAGGACGTTTAAAAATAAAAATATCCTCTGAAATTTATGACTACTGGTCTACCCTCATGCATTTTGGGATTAAAATTCAGTCTCTGGTTAGTTTGAGAAGCACCAAAACAATAAATTAACACGCAAAGTTCAGGAAAACATGACCTCACGATCCAAAATTACAAAACACACCAGAAAACAAACAACCATGAGAAAAAGTCAGCAAAAACAAGAAATTAGGTCCTCCAGGACTTCAGCAATTAGAAATATCAGATAAAGAATACAAAATTAGAATGCACAAAAGAAGCATGTGGTGAGCCAAAAGTAAAAATCTGGAAAAAAAAAATTACACTGATGATGGAGGAGAACACACGTAGAAAAATTAGTTGAAAAGAAAAATTAAACTGAAAAAACTATGGGGGAATGGGTGTCTATAAAATATAATGGGATTGTCTGAAGGATGTCTGGAATTTAACCAGATGTCCCAAACTGTCTCTATTAGAATGAAATGTATATATCATAAATTTTAGAAAGGTTCAGGACAGAAAATAGACTGTTGGATTAGTCTCTCCTTCAGTATAATGAAGAATCCTGTGCTTTTATAATATAATAAGATGCCTGAGAAGATCTTAGGTTTTCATTAGAATTATCTTATTTGGAAATGAAACAGCTATTCATTTTAAATTTTGATCAAGACTAACTTTTACAAAGAGCCTCTCTTAGAAAAGCAGCTTTACAAAATTGGTATCTTGTTGTTCACTGTATATGTAAGTCAAGGGTGGGTGGCAGGGCGTCCCAAGATTTTTTAAAAATGCAAGTGTGTATAAATAAGGGGCACTGCCATTTCATTCTCTGCTTAACAGCTGCCTAGAAAGTGGTCTTGCATATCTGCTCCCCAGTGGCCTGAGCAGGGGAATGTGACCGAGTGAGGAAATAAGCAGGGCTGACAGAAGGGCAAGGATGGGGTCAGCACTTGCCCTGCCTGGTATGAAGAGCAAGACTTTTCTGTGCATCCGGCTGCACAGAAAGTACCTGGGCTGGAGTCATCAGACCAGACAGCACCCAAGGGAGCCATCTCCAGGAGCAAAAGGAGGTCAAGGGAAGAGGCTGGTTTGAAACCAGAGATCCCACCAGGGAACTCAACAGTGGGGAGTCCCACCAGAAAACCAGCATTTACACTCTGCTAGGAGGGCATCATCTGCCATCAGCATCCCAGAAAAGTAGGAAGGAGGAGACTGCAATCCCTCAGAGAAGAGAAGTGTCCTTCTCCCTGATCCCTTTCCCCATCCTCTAGATAGAAGACAGACAATAACAAACGTGCCTGACCCTGGGGGATAGTTTTGAATCAGATACGCAATTGAAGCCTATAACTTATGGAATAGACTGTTTTCATAACAGAAAGTGACTAGAAAATTATGGGATCTGCACAAGGTGTTGGTAGAAGGTTGGAAAGTGGGGTTTGGCATAGCATTCTTAAAAGCAGTTTACACGCCCAATTTACTCCACATCTCAATAATGCAATCGCAATTATGTGAAAAGCAGAGAAAACAGTACGGTACTGCTTTCAAGCCCCAGCTTGAGTATCAGACCTGCATTAGAAAAGCCTCTTTTACCTCCGGATTGAAGTTTACCATCTATCTAAAGAGATGGGGTATGCAGGCACAAACTGTTAATGCAAACACTTCTGGCGACAAATGATGAAGTCCTAAGTGGCACAGACGATGAGTTGAGAGAAGGAAAAGTACTGTGAGCTACCCAGGGAGGTCTCGTGGGTAACGCAGGGCCTAAGCTGTGCCTGCAGGGATGGATATAACTGGCATGGATAAAGAGATGTGTGGAAAATCTTGCAGTTGGAAAGTGTAGTGTGAGCAAAGGTGCAGAGGTGAAAATCCAGGCATCACCGGTAGGATTCAGGTGAGGGAACGATCAACATAAACGGGGAGAGAGAGTTCAAGGTTGGGTTTCAGAAGCTGTGACATATCAGCCAAAGGCATTTGCATTTGACTGGATAAATGAGGAGAAACGATAAGCAGTTTTGTACAAAGGCTTTGGAGGTGATTGTCAAAGGAAGACAGAAAGAAGCATTTAGAAAAGAGAACATTTGTTTTCCAAAAGGGCAGAGAGTCAGGCTTCAGAAGAACTGGCCGGCCAAAGCATTACATTTAAAACTGCAGGGGCGCCTGAGTGGCTCAGTCGTTAAGCGTCTGCCTTCGGCTCAGGGCGTGATCCCAGCGTTCTGGGATCGAGCCCCACATCAGGCTCCTCCGCTGGAAGCCTGCTTCTTCCTCTCCCACTCCCCCTGCTTGTGTTCCCTCTCTCTCTGGCTGTCTCTATCTCTGTCAAATAAGTAAATAAAATCTTTAAAAAAATAAAAAAAAATAAAAAAATAAAACTGCAAAATTACCCAGGTAACCAAGTTTACATTAGTCTATTCATAAAGGAAAAACGGTTGCTTTCTTGCATGATTATTTATATTCAAACGGTTATGATGTATCTTCAGATACCAACCTGGAAAATATCAGGTATAAAGTGGTTTACAGGAAATATTCAAGGTTTCTCTGTGTAAGGATCAAAGCCCTGTCAGGGTGATCTTGTTATTTTGGGTTTATGTCAGAGTTACAGGTCTTATTGGACTGTCCTATATGAAGTGCTTAATCATCCTGGAAGCAGGGCAAAGTGTCCCTTTTTGCTTCCAAGTCATCTAAGTGGAATTTGGTGCCATGGTGTTTAGTATGGGTTCTTTTTTTTTTTTTTCATTTGTTTTATTTTTTTTAACGTTTTATAATATTTTTTTATTATATTATGTTAGTCACCATACAGTACATCCCTGGTTTTTGATGTAAAGTTCGATGATTCATTAGTTGCATATAACACCCAGTGATATGAGCAGAAGGCTATGTAGGTCTGAACTGCATGTGTTTTCCAGCTTCACCAATGAAGAAACTGAGGCAGAGGGGTCCACTGACCTGTTCAATTCCATGATATTCCTGCAACGCAGTAGGTCACTCTACGCAATTGACAGCCCATCTTTCAGACTCACTTGTCCAGCCCTTCTAATTAGCCTGCTGAGCCATTCTGCTTCTCCTTCAATAACTATCAGCGAATTAATTCAAGTGTGGGTGTATTTTGGAGTTACCATCAACAAGACAAATGATACAAGCCTCGCGAACAGCGCCCATAATTCAATTATTCTTAATTAGGCAGTGCTAATCTAAGGAAGAGTCATCCCGCAAGATCCTTGATGCCTCCCTGGATATACCAACGTTATTGTCAGAGCATCTGCCTCCTTTATTGCTAATTCCAAAACATATGATTCACCTCTCACTTTATTACATCGTGGGGTTTTCCCCCTTGAACCTGGAACATGCAATGGTGTTATTACCTTCTGAAACTGGCCACGGCAGGAGTGATGTGAAGTTATAAATACGCCTCAGTTGTACCACACTGATGCAGACATGAAGACACTCCCATTATTACTGCTCCCTCTGCTTTCATGCTGATGGAAGGAAATATTTTCTAAAATCCTGACTGTGTGTGTTTGGTCTTTATTACCTAATGGCCTTTCTGTGACTCAGAAACGTTACAGGAAGAATAAAGATGTATGATACTTCTCCATACCATGACTGCTAAAACAGAATTATTTCCATATATGTTATTCAAAGATGCAAAATTCAGACCTTCTCAGGTCTTCGCTGGTGACACAGAAATGTTGACTGAGACTTTCTCTGTTATGCTGATCCTGCCGTCGATGTCGTCACCCTTTATACCGGTCTAACAGACACGGGGCCGTCTGCCAAATACACACACAGCTCCTCCTGTCAGAGTTGTGTCTGTGAGTACAGGTGCAAACCTGCACTGAGCAGTGAGAGTTGGTGGTGGAGGGAGGAGGAGAAGAGAGAAGGATAGATTGTGGATGTTTTGAACTTGGGCATAAAGAGGCTCTCAAAATGCTCCAAATAAAATTATATTTTTCTTGGGTTTTTCTCCCTCACGTAAAGCAAGTTTCTTCTATTCTTCGAAATTACAGTAAACACGGTTCCATCACAAGTAATAGCTGAACAGAACTGAAAACATGTCTAAGATGTTTTGCTCAACTGACCCCTTAATGATTTAATTTTTTAAAACTAAGCTGTAAATTAATATAATGAACATGAAAAGCAAATAACACTTTGCCTTTAAAAGTAACTTTAAAAGTAAAAGTAGCTTTGAAAGCAAAGCTTGGCCTTGGCATTTTTGTCTTTTTCCACTGATGGCAATTTCCACCCAAGCTGGTTTTAGGGTGTTTTGTTGAGATGTATCACGCTGCCTAATGAGGTGGTGACACAGAGACAGGAGAAATCATCTACTCAAGCTGGAGTCTGGAATGAGAAGCTGAAGATGTGTTGATCCCTATGGACTTCTTAAAAATTTATGTTAAAATACCCATAACATAAAATTTATCTTAACCAAGGGTACAGTTCAGGAGTGTTTACTACGTCCACACTATTGTGCAATTACTCTCCAAAATTCTTTTCATGTTGAGACACTGAAACTCTGTGCCCCTCAGACAACAAACCCCCTTCTTTCCCCTCCTCTACCCCCAGCATCTCTGTAGTTCTCTGCCTTCCTCTTCCATCACAGCTCTGTGCTCCCACCCTCTTTAAGCCACAGGTAGGCCACCTTCTAGCTCAATGTTTACAAATAACACCGCATAGAGGAAATATTATGAGAGATAAGAGGTGGGGAAAGGCTTCTGTGACTCTACAGTAGTCCTCCTTATCCAAGGTCTCCCGTCCTGCTGTTTCAGTCACTCACTGTCAGCCCGAGCCTAGAGATGGTCCTCCTGCTGACATGTGGTCAGAAGGTGACCAGCAGCCTAACGCTACATCATACGGCCCACGTCCTTCATCTTCCTTCATCTCATCCCGTAGGCATTTGATCAGCTCACATCATCACAAGAAGGGTGAGGACAGGAGAAGATGCTTTGAGAGAGACCACATTCACAGAGCTTTACTACAATACATTGTTATAATTTTTCTATTTGATTACTGTTGTTGCTAGTCTCTTACTGTGCCTAATTTAAGAATTAAATTTGATCATAGGAATATACTTACAGGAAAACATAGTACATATAGGTTCAGTCCTATCGGCAGTTTCAGGCAGCCACGGAGGACTTGGAATGCAACCCCCACAGATAAGGGGGGAGCTACTGTACAAGTTCAGGGAGTGCTGCCTACTCTTTTCCCCTCTTGGAAATTTCCTATGGTCATTTGCATAATAAAAGTTCTGACAAGTCTTACAATGAAGAAATCAATGTAGTTTTGTCTAAAACAGCACTTCCAAACTATTTTACTATGGACCTCTTAACATAATGGTTAAGAACACAAATTTTTGAATTCACAAAGCTGTAGATTGTAGGACCAACATCGCTACTTATAAACCACATCCAGTTACTTATCCTCTCTCTGGGCCTTAGTTTCCACATCTGTGCAATACGTTAAATAACATCAACCTTTGTGGGATTATTGTGAAGATTAAGTTAGGTGATTATGAAGCATACAGTAGATGTTTAGTTAACAGTAATCAGTTGTGCTCTAGTAATAGACACTAGATCAGCAAAAAGAAGAAAATACATATCCCTTGATGTATATATAACTCATATTTTCAGTATTCCTGGGCCACACTAGAGGAATTCCGACTTACACATCAATCCTAAAAGGATTTAGGTCCCAGGCCCCAACATCCAGTATTGTTACAGGACTGTCACGATTCCCCAACCACCTGTCAAAGACATTGAGATTCTTTATTGTGTTTAAAATTAATCTCTCACTTTATTCTTTATAAATGTAATTCACAAAAACAAACTTTCTTCAATTATGTTTCTAATTTTTTGAGTATTTACACTATCTTTTTTTTTTAAGATTTTATTTATTTATTCGACAGAGAGAGAGAGACAGCCAGCGAGAGAGGGAACACAAGCAGGGGGAGTGGGAGAGGAAGAAGCAGGCTCATAGCGGAAGAGCCTGATGTGGGGCTCGATCCCATAACGCCGGGATCACGCCCTGAGCTGAAGGCAGACGCTTAACCGCTGTGCCACCCAGGCGCCCCTACACTATCTTTTTATACTGGGTGAGTTCGTTATATCTAGATCAATGATGCGTTTAGGAATGAATTACCACTGAGGTTTATGGCAAAAATCACATGCCTGCTTCTAACACAGCTTAAACTTTAGTTTAACTGACTAGCCTCCTACAATAAATATTCCTATAAATGTAGTTTCTTTTAGCATATTCTAGTCTCAAGGAAACAAGTCAGGAATCCTTGTAACTATTAAAATACAATATTTATTATTACAAGAAAGCTTCTTACCTTTAGCAAAAACAAAAGGAAAGAAGGAAGGAGGGAAGGAAAAAGGAAAGAAAGAAGGGGAATTGATTCTATGATGACATGAATACAAAAGTATAGATTTAGCCTAAATACCATAGTAACAGCAAAAAAAAGGTCAAGATCAAGAAAAAGAGAAACTGAGGAAATGTTTGCAATTAAAGGAGACTTAAGAGACAATGCAATGTATGAGCGTTTATTAGATCTTCCACCAGGAGAAAAAAAAAAGCTACAAAGGACATAACTGAAACAACTGATAAAATTTGGATCTGAGCTGTGTAGAAAATAATACAACTGTGTCATCACTAAACTTCTTGAGTTTGATTATTGTACCATGGTTATGTAAGAGAATATTCTTAGGACTCGGAAAAACACATTGAAGTATTTAGGGTAAAGGAGGCACAATATATCCAACTTATTTTGAAAGGGTTGAGGAAAAAAACCTAGAAGAGAGAGATAGGGAGAGCGATAGGGAGAAGAGAGAAGGGGGAGAGAGAGAGAGAGAGAATGATAAAACAAATGAGGCAAAATGTAGAATAGAGGATATACAGGAGTTCCTATTTCGTAACTTTTCCAGTTTGAAATTATATTAGAATGAACAATTACCTTAAATTCATGATAACAGATATAAACACATGTACTGGCTAGCTCAGTGCCTATCTTCTCAAAAACACGTGTGTCTAACAACACCTTGTGCGGGGCATCTCTCACCTGCCCTGTAGACCTACTCCACACCACCCCCTTCACCCAGGTTTGATCTCCGGGAGGCTAATCTCTAAGGACTCTACCAACAGGCTCCATGCCCCCTGGTCTCCAACTGGACTTGCCCAGTGGGAGAGGCTCTCAGGGCTTCTAATAACTTCCACCTCCCTCTCCTACCCCTGCAGGCTTAGAAGTGATCATAGCTCCCCACTGTTAGACATCCTGGAGTATTCCAGCACCTAGGTGTTGTTCTCCTTAAACCTTGATGACACATTTGTAGATTGTTTCTTCAATAACTGCTCCTCAGTTACCCAACCTGAACGTGCTCTCAGGATGCTCCTGTGACCCTGACTAACACATTCCCATTCTTTAAAAACTTCTTATTAAACAACCTGTTGAAATCTAACTTTAGGTATAATTTCTAGATAAATCTGAATTTCAAATACCCAAGGTTTATAATGTTTCTGCTTCCCCACTCCTAAATTCGTTTCCTTTCAGTACACAAGTCAATGTATGCTCTTCTTCAGCTGCTGATGTCAGTGAATTGCTGCATCATTTTGAAGTGGCTTAATTCTACTGGCTCCTTCCACCAAGGGACTGGCACTGCTGCTGGCCAGGCGCTTGGCCTCCATAATTTCTCCTGTCCTCCATGCCCTGCTGGGCATGCCCCTCTACTTCCTCTAATGTCAGTGCCACCACACTTTAGTTCGATATTCTAGACATCACTAATACGAAGATGGCTGAGGCATGGGCCATGCTTTCTAAGTGTTCACAATCCAAAACCAAAATGTCAGTGAATACTGTTAAATAAAATAGACTGTGATACCCTGTCATCATTCGAACTACTAAAGCACCTTCACTCAGACCTTCCTCCCCTCGTCTTACAATGTGGAAATTACTCCCTCTAGGTGTCCTCCAGCTCTATCTAAGCAGTCCAGGGCCACCGCATGGGTGCCTAGGAGCAGGGTCTTGCTACCTTCCGCTTGGGCCCCCTTATGTCCACGTGCCACTGTCTCTGATTGACAATGACATCTGTAAGGTCACCATGCCACTGAGCCTCGTCACTGTGGCCATTACTTCTTCCACAGAGGAATGGGCTTCCCTCTTAATTTCATAATAGTACATCAGAGAAAATGTAGTCAATTTTAATGAGAATTCACTAAAAGTCCTGGAATAATGGCAGGTTATAATTTAACAACTACCACTCTGCCCTGGGCTGGTGTCCTTCACCTGACTAACTCACTGCTTCAGTCCATCACCAGAAGTACCCCGAACTAAACCTTCAGGGTTAAACAGTCAGGAAGATTAACAAAAAGATCAAAGAAATCCTCTAAATAATGGGAGATTATGCAGCCATTAAAATTATGCTAAAGATCTATATGAATACTGATAATGTTCACATGCAATGGGTTTTGGGGTTTTTTTTTAATATACAATGCATTATTTATTTCAGAGGTACAGGTCTGTGATTCTTCAGTCTTACACAATATACAGCACTCACCATAACACATACCCTCCCCAGTATCCATCCCCCAGCCACCCCAACCCTCCCAACTGCCCTCCACTCCAGCAACCCTGTTTGTTTCCTGAGATTAAAGAGTCTCTTATGGTTTGTCTCCCTCTCTTGTTTCTTCTTGTTTCATTGTTTCCTCTCTTCCCCTATGATCCTATGCCTTGTTTCTCAAATTCCACATATCAGTGAGATCATACGATAATTGTCTTTCTTTGACAGACTTATTTTGCTTAGCATAATGCCCTCTAGTTCCATCCACGCCATTGCAAATGGCAAGATTTCATTTTTTTAATGGCTGCACAATATTCCTGTGTGTGTGTGTGTGTGTGTGTGTGTGTGTGTGTGTATCACATCTTCTTTATCCATTCATCTGTCAATGGACATTTGGGCTTTTTTCCATAGTTTGGCTATTGTGGACATTGCTGCTATAAACATTTGGGTGCAGGTGCACCTTTGGATCAATACATTTGTATCTTCAGGGTAAATACCTAGTAGTGTAATTGCCTGTATGAGTTCTAGCAGTTTGGGGGTGGAGTCTTTTGGGTTTTCCACATGAAGTATCGTATCATCTGTAAAGAGTGAGAATTTGACTTCTTTGCCGATACGGATGCCTTTTATTTATTTTTGTTGTCTGATTGCTGACTAGGACTTCTGGTACTGTGTTGAACAGCACTGGTGATAGTGGACATCCCTGTCACGTTGCTGACCTTAGGTGAGAATGATATTCGCTGTGGGTTTATCATAGATGGCTTTTATGATATTGAGGTATGTACCCTCTATCCCTACACTGTGAAGAGTTTTAATCAAGAAAGGATGCTGTACTTTGTCAAATGCTTTTTCTGCATCTTTTTCTGCATCCATATGGTTCTTGTCCTTTCTTTTATTAATGTAGTGTATCACACTGATTGATTTGCGGATGTTGAACCAACCTTGTAGCCCAGGAATAAATCCCACTTGGTCGTCGTGAATAATCCTTTTATGTACTGTTGGATCCTACTGGCTAGTATTTGGTAAGAATTTTTGCATCCATGTTCATCAGGGATATTGGTCTTTTTGGTGGGGTCTTTGGTTTTGGGATCAAGGTAATGCTGGCCTCATAAAATGAGTTTGAAAGTTTTCCTTCCATTTCTATTTTTTGGAACAGTTTCAGAAGAACAGGTACTAATTCTTCTTTAAATGTTTGGTAAAACTCCCCTGAGAAGGCATCTGGCCCTGAGCTCTTGTTTGTTGGGAGATTTTTGATTACTGCTTCAATTTCTTTGCTGGTTATGGGTCAGTTCAGGTTTTCTATTTCTTCCAGGTTCAGTTTTGGTAGTTTATAGATCTTTAGGAATGAATCCATTTCTTCCAGATTGTCTAATTTGTTGGCATATAGTTGCTCATTATATGTTCTTATAATTGTTTGTATTTCTTTGGTGGTGGTTGTGATCTCTCCTTTTTCACTCATGATTTTATTTATTTGGGTCCTTTCTCTTTTCTTTTTGATAAGTCTGGCCAGGGGTTTATCAATCTTATTAATTCTTTCAAAGAACCAGCTCCTAGTTTCATTGATCTGTTCTACTGTTCTTTTGGTTTCTATTTCATTGATTTCTGCTCTAATCTTTATTATTTCTTATCTCTTGCTTGGTTTAGGCTTTATTTGCTGTTCTTTCTCCAGTTCCCTTAGGTGTAGGGTTAGGTTGCATATTTGAGACCTTTCTTGTTTCTTGAGAAAGGCTTGTATTGCTATATACTTCCCTCTTAGGACCGCCTCTGCTGTATCCCAAAGATTTTGAACAGTTGTGTTTTCATTTTCATTTGTTTCCATGAATTTTTTAAATTCTTCTTTAATTTCCTGGTTGACCCATTCATTCATTAGTAGGATGCTCTTTAGCCTCCATGTATTTCTTTCCAACTTTCCTCTCATGACTGAGTTTGAGTTTCAAAGCATTGTGGTCTGAAAATATGCAGGGAATGATCCCAATCTTTTGGTACCTGTTGAGACCTGATTTGTGACCCAGGATGTGATCTATTCTGGAGAATGTTCCGTGTGAACTAGAGAAGAATGTGTATTCTGTAGCTTTGGGATGGAATGTTCTGAATATATCTGTGAAGTCCATTTGGTCCCTTGTTTCCTTGTTGATCTTTTGCTTAGATGATCTGTCCATTTCAGTGAGGGGGGTGTTAAAGTCCCCTACTATTATTGTATTATTGTTGATGTGTTTCTTTGGTTTTATTATTAATTGGCTTATATAACTGGCTGCTCCCATGTTAGGGGCATAAATATTTATAATTGTTAGATCTTCTTGCTGGATAGATCCTTTAAGTATGATATAGTGTCCTTCCTCATCTCTTATTATAGTCTTTGGCTTAAAATCTAACTTGTTTGATATAAGGATTGCCACCCCAGCTTTCTTTTGATTCCCTTAGCATGATCAATGGTTTTCCATCCCCTCACTTTAAAGCTGGAAGTGTCTTTGGGTCTGAAATGAGTCTCTTGCAGACAGCACATCAATGGGTCTCGCTTTTTTATCCAATCTGATACCCTTTGTCTTTTGATTGGGGCATTTAGCCCATTTACATTCAGGGTAACTACTGAAAGTTACGAATTTAGTGTCACTGTATTGCCTGTAAGGTGACTGTTAAGTATATTGTCTCTGGTCTATGGCTACTTTTGGGCTCTCTCTTTGCTTAGAGGACCCCTTTTAATATTTTTTTGTAGGACTGGTTTGGTGATTGCAAATTCTTTTAGTTTCTGTTTGTCTTGGAAGCTTTTTCTCTCTCCTATTTTCAATGACAGCTTAACTGGATAAAATATTCTTGGTTGCATATTTTTCTCGTTTAGTGCCCTGAATATATCATGCCAGTCGTTTCTGGCCTGCCAGGTCTCTGTGGATAGGTCTGCCACCAATCTAATGTTTCTACTGTTATAGCTTACAGACCTCTTGTCCCGAGCTGCTTTCAGGATTTTCTCTTTGTCTCTGAGATTTGTGAGTTTTACTATTAGATGTCAGGGTGTTGACCTATTTTTATTGATTTTGAGGGGTGTTCTCTGAGCCTCCTGGATTTTGATGCTTGTTTCCTTCCCCAAATTAGGGAAGTTCTCTGCTATAATTTGCTCCAATATACCTTCTGCCCCTCTCTCTCTTTCTTCTTCTTCTGGGATCCCAGTTACTCTAATACTGTTTTGCTTTATGGTATCACTTATCTCTCGAATTCTCCCCTTGTGATCCAGTAGTTGTTCATCTCTCTTTTTCTCAGCTTCTTTATTCTCCATCATTTGGTCTTCTATGTCACTAATTCTCTCTTCTGCCTCATTTATCCTAGCAGTTAGAACCTCCATTTTTTATTGCACCTCATTAATAGCCTTTCTGATTTTGACTTGGTTAGATTTTATTTCTCCAGAAAGGGATTCTCTAGCGTCTCCTATGCTTTTTTCAAGTCCAGATAGTATCTTTATAATCATTATTCTGAACTCTAGTTCTGACATCTTACTAATGTGCGTATTGATTAGGTCCCTGGCAGTTGGTACTGCCTCTTGTTCTCTCTCTTTTTTTTTTTTTAAAGATTTTATTTATTTATTTGACAGAGATAGAGACAGCCAGCGAGAGAGGGAACACAAGCAGGGGGAGTGGGAGAGGAAGAAGCAGGCTCATAGCAGAGGAGCCTGATGTGGGGCTCGATCCCATAACGCCAGGATCACACCCTGAGCCGAGGGCAGACGCTTAACCGCTGTGCCACCCTGGCGCCCCCTCTTGTTCTCTTTTTTGAGGTGAGTTTTTCCATTTTGCCATTTTGCCGAGAGAATAACAGATGAATGAGAGAACAAAATGCTAAAAGGGTAACAATGCTACAAGGGTAACAGAGAAATATACACTAAACAAATCTGAAGAGATCCAAAACCAGACAGAAAAGAAAAAAGTAAAAGAAAAAGAATATGATCAGGCTGAGTTATACACTAGATTTTGGTGTATTTTGATCTGAAATTACATCCCAAAATTTTAAAGAAAGAAAAACTTATATATATACAAAGATAAGGTTAAATACCATGAAGGGATGGAATATGACTGTAAAAATGAAAATTAAAAAAGATTTTTAAAAGGGAATTGATAAGAAGTTGGTTGAAAAGGAAAGAAGAACAATTCAAAAAGAAAGAAAGAAAGAAAGAAAGAAAGAGAAAGAAAGAAAATTTTAAAAACTAAAGTTGAAAGACTAAAGAATCATAGGAAAAGTCATGAATTCCCTGTGCAGTACTCCCCTGGTGTTCGAGTTTTGCAGTTCTCATTGATGGTAAACTTGGTCTCTGGTGGATGTTCTTGCTGATCTGCTGGAGGAGGGGCCTGTTGCAGTAATTCTCAGATGTCTTTGCCCCGGGCAGAGTTGCACCGCCCTTGCCAGGGGCCAGGCTAAGTCCTCTGCTCAGGTTTGCTGGGGGTAGATTTGTTCCCTGAAGGCTTTCCGCACTGCTTTAGAGGATGAGAATGAAAATGGCGGCCTCCCATTCTCTGGCCCTGGAGCCGAGAGCTCGGGCCCCACTCCTCGGTGAGCCCTCAGGGAAAAGCAGTCACTCACTCCTGTCTCCCGGGTCTCCTGCCTCACTCCATGCTCAGCTGGACTGTGACCGAGCGTTTCTATCTCTGGCACATGGCTCCGTTGGGAGTCTCCAAACCCAGCAGATTCCTAGAGCGGGCTCCCGCGCCACTCCTCCCCGGGGAAGAAGGTGAGTCTCCCTGGACCTGCCTCTTGTTGGGCCCTGGATAAAAGAGCAGTGGCCCGACTGTGCCGCGGATCCTGCTTGATGGCCACCCCGAGCTGAGGGCCCACGCCTCGGCTCACCCCGCAGCCGGCTTCCCCGCTCCGATGCCTGGGAGCTCAGCCGCACTCAGGCACCCCCAATCTTTCTGTGACCCTGAGAGTCGTGAGGCCACACTGTCCCAGTGAGGGTCCCATCCCCCGCTTAGCCACCAGACCGACGACCCTGACCAGAACAGACTTCTAGAAGTTCCGATTTTGTGCTCCTCTGCTCTATAATTTGCCCGTAGCCCGCTGACAGTTTCCCTCCCCCACCGTCTATCTTCCCGTATATCGCCTCAGATTCACATCTCCGCACCTCCTACCTTGCAGCAAGTGGTTGCTTTTCTGCTCATGGAGTTTCTGCTACTCTTTTCTTCGTTCTCCAGTTGCATTCATAGGTATTCAGAATGGTTTGGTAGCTCTCTAGCTGAATTCCTGGGACCAGACGAACTTTAGGTCTCCTGCTCCTCCGCCATCTTGGACTCCCCACACGCAGCGTTCGAAGTGAGGAGAACAGATTACAAAATACCTTGTAGAGTATGAATTTGTGATATACACACCCACACATATATACATGATATATATGTATATGCTCATATATGCTCATACATGCATGCATTTATACACATAAACGGACACACATGTGTGTGTGTGGGTGGGTGTGTGTATAAAAACCACACTTGCTATTGTCAATTTGTTAACCTGGGAACCACTATTCAGCAGCCACACTGTGAGGGAATTCTCAGTCAGATACTGTGCCAGACAGACACACACTAGCCTGGCAGGTTCTAGCTTGTCCTCACTCTTCTTAACCACACCCAGCTCTTCTGCTGCTGCTGTAGCGGCCCCTCCCCCAGCCCTCACCCCCAGAGGAGGCAGCGCCATAGATGCAGCGGCTTCCCACAGACCCCGCCACAAGCCCCCACTTTGTAGTGGGACGTGGCGGGGCCTTCAGACTGCCTGCAAGCTGCACCTTGTCCACCCACACCAGTGCTTCAGGAGAGCGGGTCGGTGGCTCGCTCTTTATCCTCCAGTGCCCCCGTTCCAGATTTTCACTTCCCCAGCTCCCCACACAACAGAGTAAGGTCCAATCCTATCATCAAGCCCTCATTCCACAACATTTGTGGCAGCTCTGCTTTTGTGACTGAACTCTGACTGATACAATGTATGTACGTGTAAAAAAAAGTCTGAAAAGATACATTCCAAAAGGAACTCCTGTACATCTCTACATGGTAAGCATATGAGGTTTGTTTTTCATTTTACTTGTGTTTCCTAATTTTTTTTTTTTTTTTTTAAATAATGACCATGGGTTTGGGGCGCCTGGGTGGCTCAGTTGGTTGAGTGTCTGCCTTCAGCTCAGGTCATGATCTCAGGGTCCTGGGATCAAGCGCCTAGTTGGGCTCCCTGCTCAGCGGGGCACCTGCTTCTCCCTCTACCTCTGCTGCTCCCCCTGCTTGTACTCTCTCTCTCTGACAGATAAATAAATAAAATCTTTAATAATAACCACCACCACCACCACCATGGGTTAACTAAGTTCAAATGATTGAGGAAAAGATATTTACATGACAAAAACTGAGTAACAAGCCATTCTTATTTATTTGTTCAACAGGATCCCTAGTAGGAATGAGTGGGAAGTTGGCTGGCTGGTATCAATGAGAAACAACATATTCAGCCAGAAGTACGCACTTTGTTCTGTGGGTCCATTAAGGCATTTCTGAAATATTAATGGCTTTTTTTTTTTAAGAAGAAAGAAAAATTATAAATTTTCAGACATTTGACCACCTTCACAATTCTTCATTGATTCTTTCCTCACCCTGGCTAAATAGATATATAAATCTTAATTTTACACAGGTAGAGACTGACACACAGGGCAGTGAAAGTCAATTAAAGAATTTATAATAAAAATTTTATTTTTAATGTTTTTCTTTTTTTTTTTTTAAGATTTTTATTTAGTTATTTGACAGAGACAGCCAGCAAAAGAGGGAACACAAGCAGGGGGAGTGGGAGAGGAAGAAGCAGACTCTTCGCAGAGGAGCCGATGTGGGGCTCGATCTCACAACTCTGGGATCATGCCCTGAGCCAAAGGCAGACGCTTAACGACTGCGCCACCCAGGTGCCCCGATTTTTAATGTTTTTCTAAAACCATTCTGAAGAAGGATACTTGTGAACATGAACAGATTCTGTATATCTTTGGTCAGTCTTGTGTGGGGAGGTAGTTATCAGGGGTTTTTTGTTTGCTTTTTACAGGGTAGGTTGATTATTCTGTAAGCAACATGGGCACATGTTTGGAATAAGGTATAAAAATATTATAAATTAATTTTACAGATGATATTGTGTTATAAAAAAGTTGGCAAGTGATCAGCAGACTTGAGAATTCTTTAAAAATAAACATTTTATCAAATGAAACTGTTGTGTTGGGGCGCCTGGGTGGCGCAGTCGTTAAGCGTCTGCCTTCGGCTCAGGGCATGATCCTGGTGTTCTGGGATCAAGCCCCACATCAGGCTCCTCCGCTAAGAGCCTGCTTCTTCCTCTCACACTCCCCCTGCTGTGTTCCCTCTCTCACAGGCTGTCTCTCTGTCAAATAAATAATAAAATAAAAAATCTTAAAAAAAAAAAAAAAAGAAACTGTTGTGTGCCACATAGAGTTACAGAGCTGCGGATATAATGCTCAGCTATTCAAAGTTAAAGTATGAGACAAGTTGACCTCCTGGAGCATGAGCATAGTTGAAAGCATGGTGTAGCACCCCAATAGACTGTCCATCTAAAATGACCTGAAATGGCATTAATATAAAAACCAAGAGGAGGCTCCTTCAGAAATAAAAATTAAATGAATCATTCAGTAATTAACTACAATTTCTCCAAAAGGACAATAAAGTAATAGAAAAAGAACAACAATAAAGTAACAGGATGCATATTTGTTGCTTTGAGGTTAAGAATAAGAGCACTGACGTTTGCTTTTGCCACTTGTAAATTTCTTTGCCTTAGACAAGTATCATACTGTGTCTACCTCTGTTTCCTCATCTATCAAGTGGGGATCTGCAGATCATACTATCTAACTCCTAGAACTGTTGAAAAGATTTTATGAGATAATAAATATAAAATGGAAACATCCTACTTAGTGCTCAACTGAGTATAAATTATTAGAAAAGTTTAGCTCCTTTAATAAACTTAGACGGGTGGGGTAGGGGAAGGAGCTTCCGGGAAGCAGATAGAGCTTAAAACAGCCAGAGTTTCGCTGAATAAGTCTTTTGCATGTATTTAGGGCCACTAAAAATGTACAGAGTAAAGCAATAAGCATTGATAGAAAAGAGAATTAAAACTCCTTCATGTTAAAAACCATAAATTACTGAATTAAACATAGTGATTTGAATTCACATATTTACTTTTGCTTCTTCACTAAAATGATAGTAAAAACAAGAAAGGCATAAACCCACATGACAAAGAGAACAGGAAAGGAGTTGAAAGTGGCAACAAAAAGTTGAGAGCTGGAAAGCAAATGAACAAGGAGTTACTGACCAAGAAGCTGATACGTAAGCATGCAGTGGGGAAAGCCCAGAAATAAGTGACTTGAATGAAAGAATCCTGGGGAGATACCAGGAACTGGAGTACAAGGTGCAACTGAAAAGTAGGAACTGATTCAACAAAAGAGAATTAGCTGAAGCCCTTAGACCCTGACACCCCACCCCATCCTCAACCCTGTGCCTCCGCACAATGTTATTCCTGATGGCAGGAGCTTGGAGTTTACCTGGTAGATAGTTTGTGCAAAAAAGACTGAATTTGGATACATCAGCCTCAGCTGACAATGAGGGGTACTTTAAAGGTGGGGGGGGGGTGTAAACTAAGTGAAAATAGCCCCCTTCTCTGACTTAGATGTCACAATGTTGCAGTAAGGCTCTAACCATATAAATGAAGATTCTTTCAGCAGGAATCTGACCAGCCTCAGAAAAAGACCTACAGATACCCAGAGAATCAGTTCTCAAAAAACAACACAGAGCTTCCACTCAACTTTTAGGTACCTCAATACTAAATATGGGAAGATGGTCAAAGATCACCAGACATTAGACAGATTCGATCTAACATGAAAGACCAAAACAAAGAATAAAGAGAAACTTTGTGACTGAGATAATGCAAAATCATGAATGTCCTTGTGGAGGTAAAAGAGTGTATCTTTAGGGATGCCTGGGTGGCTCAGTCCGTTAAGCGTCTGCCTTCTGCTCAGGTCATGACAAGCCCCACGATGGGCTCCCTTCTCAGTGAGGAGCCTGCTTCTCCCTCTGCCTCTGCTCCTCAACCCCTGGTCGTGCTCTCTCTCTTGCTCTGCTCTCTCACTCTCTCTCTTGCTCTCAAATAAATAAAGTCTTTAAAAAAAAAAAAAAAGAGCGTATCTTTGAAACAAGAACAAGGTGCTATTAAAAGGAACATTCAGGGGCGCCTGGGTAGCGCAGTCGTTAAAGCGTCTGCCTTCGGCTCAGGGCGTGATCCCGGCGTGCCGGGATCGAGTCCCACATTGGGCTCCTCCGCTATGAGCCTGCTTCTTCCTCTCCCACTCCCCCTGCTGTGTTCCCTCTCTCGCTGGCTGTCTCTCTGTCACATAAATATAAATAAAATCTTTAAAAAAAAAAAAAAAGGAACATTCAAAGAGCAAGAAACTATTCTTGGAAATTAAAAATATGAGAGATAGAAGGCACAAAGAAAGTATTCAAGACAATTTCCTTCAAGAAATGAAGGACCAAATGTCCAAATCAAAATATTACTAAGTAACCTGCACTTTGAAGAGAGAACGTGTGTGAACACCAAGGTGCATCATCACGAAACTTCAGAACTCCAAGGAAAATAGCCAAGCAGAATGAAAGAAAAATGATCTTCGTAAAAGAGATCCTAACAATTTCAAGAAAGAAAATCAGGCCACATACACGAGCTCAAGAATTAGAGCTCCATCAGACATTTCAGTAACAATGTGATTGTTAACTTTATGTATCAACTTGACTGAGCCAACAGGTCCCCAGATTAAACATTTTTTCTGGGGGTGTCTGTGAGGGTGCTTCTGATGAGATTAGCCTTTGAATTGGTGGACTCAGTAAAGCAGATTGCCCTCCCCAGTGTCAGTGGCTGTCACCCGATCTATTGAGCTCCTGAATGGAACTAAAGGCAGAAGAAGAAGGAATTTTCTCCCTTTTTTCCTGCCTCACTACCTGAGCTGGGACAACTCATCTTCTGTTCATGGACTGGGATTCTTTTCCCCAGATTTATGGAGGTATAGTTGACAAAGACAAATTCTATATTTAAGGTGTGCAATATGTTTTTTTAATATATGTTTACATTGTGAAATGATTGCCACAATCAAGCCAATTAGTATATTCATCACCTCGCATAGTTACCAATTAGTGTGTGTATGTGGTGAAAACACTTCAGATCTACTCTCTCAGCAAATTTCAAGTATACAATACAGTATTATTCACTATGGTATCACCATGCCGTCCCTTAGATCCCCAAAACTCATTTTATAACTGAAACTTTGTACTCTCTGATCAACACCTCTCCATGTCCTCCACCCTGCAGCCTCTGGTAACCACCATTCTATTCTCTGCTTCTATTAGTACAACTTTTTCAGATTCTACATGTAAGTGAGATCATGCAGTATTTGTCTTCCCGTGTCTGGCTCATTTCACTTACATACAATCCTCCAGAGTCATCCATGCAGTCACAAATGTCAGGATAGCCTTTTATAAGACTGAGTAATATTCCATTTTATATATATATGGAATTTTATTGGATAGATTAATGGAATATATATATACACATACACATATATAATATAGCACTTTCTTTATTCATCCATCTATGAACACTTCTGTTGTTTCCATAGCTTGACTATTGTGAATAATACTGCAACGAACACGGGAATGAAAATATCTCTTTGAGATTCTGATTCCATTTCAGACTAGGATTTACAGCATCAGCTCCCATGGTTCTCAACCTCTGTACTTGGCCTGAATTACATCACCAGCTTTCCTAGGTCTCAGCTTATAGGCAGCTGATCGTGGGACTTCTCAGGCTCAATATTGTATAAGCCAATTCCTAATTTATACATGTATAGAATATATATATATTTATGGGGTGCCTGGGTGGCTCAGTTGGTTAAGTGTCCCACTCTTGATTTCAGCTCAGGTCACAATCTCAAGGTCATGAGATTGAGCCCTGCATCAGGCTCCATGCTCAGCCGGAGTCTGCTTGAGATCCCCCCTCTCCCTCTCCCTCTGCCCCTCCCTCAGCTCATGTGAGCGCTCTCTCTCTCTAAAATAAATAAATAAAATCTTCTTTAAAAAACATATATTTATATACATATAAAATAAGAAATATATATATGTTCCTTGTCTCTGGAGAACTCTAATAATAAATTATATACACACACACACACACACACACACATACATACACATTCTGTGTCTCTGGAGAACTCTAATACAAACAATATTGAAAATTAAAAGACAATAATGTCTTGCAAATTTGAAAGGTAAATTGTTGTCCAAATTAGAATTCTATTCCGAGCCAAATTATCCAACAAAGGAAGTATAGAAAAAACACATTCTCAGATGTGTAAGGTGTCTCAGTGATTGTTTTTCCTCATTATCTATTCTCCCCTTCTCCTCTTTTTCTTCTTCTTCCTTTTTTCTTCCCCTTCCCCCTCTTCTTCTTCCCCTTCCTCTTCTTCTCGTCCTTTTCCTCCTCTTTTTCCTCCTCCTCCTTTTTCTCCTCCTCCTCCTTTTTCTTCTTCTCCTTCTTCTCCCTCCTCCTCCTCCTCCTCTTCCTCCCCCCCTTTTTCTATAATAGATATGACAATTTTTATCTGGGTCTATATGAAGACTATGTAAAAATATCCCAACTTCCTTTGCAGCTAGGTTTGTCCATATGACTAGGTTCTGGGCCGAAGAAATGTAAGCAGACATAATTTGTGATACTCTCCAAAAGTTGTTACTAAAAGCTGGGAGCAGTCACTTTCCCTTCCATTTCTTCCTCCCTGCTAGCTGGAAAGCAGACATGCTAGATGGAACCAGAATGACATTCTTGTACCACTGGTAGAAGCCATTTACAGGGAATGACAAAGGGGTAGGCAAGAAGGAGATTGATAGTGGACATCCCACATTTATGTGAGAAAGAAATAAGCTTCTAACTTGAAGTCACCATTATTTTGGGTTTGTGTTCACTTATTGCCAAATCTCATCTCAGGTAATCCTACCTAATACACAAGTTTATAAAGGTTTTCTTTTCAGTGTTAAGTTCTATAAATACGGATATAATATGGATATATAACATGGTGTTTATTTATTACATTATTAAAATCCTCTGAATACCTCTGTTTATTTTTGGTCTTGGTGTGCAAATTGTCTATTAAAGATCAACCCTGTGTTAGTGGCTTTATCAATTTCTTTTATTTCTGGGAGATTTTGCTATATGTAAACACCTTCTATGATGTTTGCTACTAACAATTATTGTATATTTTGGTAGATTACTATACAAAATTATTTTTTAAAATTATTTTATCCCATTTTAAACTTTGAGTCTTGATTTTACTATTTCTGATCATATTATATTTGATTTCTTTTATTTTTATTCTTTGTCTTTTCCCATTCCTTTATTTTCCTTCTTCCTTTGTCATTTTCCCTAGGTGTTTGTAGGATTAACCTCAGAGAGTTCTGAAGGTGAGTTATTTTGAGGGATGCTAGGCCTGCCCGGGAAATTGCCCTTAGCTTCACCCATTCTCTTGATAAGCATTCAGAAATACGTTGGGATGGTTTTATGGCTGATGCGTGGGCAGACACACAGCTTGAGCCTATAGAACAGTGAAGATGGGAGGGCACAGAAAGAGGTGGGGAAGAGAAGGAGGTGAAAATCCTGTGGAAAGGCAAGGTAAGTTCTGCAGAATCCTTCCTCAGTACAGCCAATCATATCCAAACTCTTGAGTCCACACGGAAATCACTAGGGACTGAAAAGTCCATACCACCACCAGGCAGCTTACTGTGCTGTCTTGTGCTTTGTGTAATCAAATCCGTAAGTTTCAATATCCTTTTCCATAAAGAAACCTTACATCCTCTACTGACATGGGCTCGCTTTGCACTGATTGCATCATCATTTTGTTGTGAAAGTCACCAGAGCACCGGAAGCAAACAAGTTTTTTAAAACCAAACACAGGGATTGTGTTGTTTTTTAAATCACTTTGTTTATATAAAAATGCTACATGTTTACTTAAAAGAATGCCTAGCATGACAAAGACTAGTAGGAGTGGGGAGAAAAAAGGAGACAAAGAAGTTAGCATTTATTGAGATCTCGCTATATGCCAAACATTATTTTAAGTATTTTGTGGACATTAACTCATTTAATTCTCACAATGGCTTTACAACATAGAACTATTACTGCACCCATTTTACAGAAGAGGAAACTGAAAAATAGTTACTAAGTAACTCGCTCAAAATTAGTTATTGGGAGGCAGAGCTATTTCAGTCCCCCCCACCCCTCGCTCCTTAGCTTCTCTTATGCTTCTCAGCAAAAATAAGTTAAAGTTACCATCATCTCAAATTCCACCCCTCTGAAATAACTATGATTAACATCAAAAGAACATCATTTTCACAGATTTTTCTCTACATACATACAGGTAGAAGGATAGGTAGAAATATATAAAATAGGGTTATACTATGCATGTTATGAAGAAATGAATGAAAGACTACAAATGGACAAAAACTTAGAGTGACACCTTGCATGAAGGATTAAGATTAACCTAATTCTTTGACTAAAACTTTTAAATAATTTAAAATGAGATTGGTATCACGATACATTTTAAACTCCTTATTAGTAAAGGCTGCTAACACTCCCTACAACCTCCTTGGTTTCCATCTCCCAATTTTTGCAGATTACGTTATTTTGTCAAAGTGTATTATTTTGGATTCTGGTATGTAATCACACTATCCCCACATTTCCCATTAGTTTTATATTGAATGGATTCACTGTTCATCATAAATTCTTTTAATCATTGTGTCTCCACTACGGAGGTCTTTATGTTGATTCATTAGTTAATTGACTGCCTTCATTTATATTAGATTTTTCAAGAACAGCTCAAGGGTTTACAATTTTTTTGGTTCATGCATGTCTGCCTTTATATTTGAATGAGATCTGGTTATAAAATGTTTGGGTTACTTTTTTTTTTTCATTCATTTATAGACATTCTCTCAGTCCTTTGAATGTTGCTGTATAGAAGTCTAAAAATAGCTTTTTTTTCCCCTGTGAGCATGATCTGCTCTTCCTGACATCACATGAAGAACTCTGTCTTTATTTTTGCAATTTAACAACCTAACCAGAATATATCTAGTTGTTAGTATTCAGAAACAAAATTTTCTGGAATAAGATGTGCTCTTTCAATCTGCTGATTATTTTACTACAGTTTTCATTCCAAGGAAATTTTCTTGTATCTTTAAATACTTTTTTTTTCCTGTTCCATGTGTTCATGCAAAATTTCTAGTCTGTGGTGCTATTGGCATTTTTCTAATTGTGATTATTTTTTTTCAGTGACATTTGACTCACTGTGCTACAACTTTCCTTTATGTCAGCAAGTTACTTCTCAACTGTCTTCTGTTCCTTTCTTATTTATTTGATTTTTAATGGTATCCTTTTGATCCTCAACTTGTTCTTTAAGCCTTTTTTTCCTTTTTTTTTTTTTTTTTTTTTAAGAGAGAGAGGGAGTGAAAGGGTGTGGATAGGGGCAGAAGGAGAGGGAGAGAGAGAATCATAAGCAGGCTTCACACCCAGCATGAAGCCCAACACAGGACTTGACACAGGGCTTGATCTCAAAACCCTGAGATCATGACTTGAACCAAAATCAAGAGTCAGAGGCTTAACTGACTGAGCCACCCAGGCACCCAAATTAGGCCTCTTTTATAACCTCATTCAACTGTTGTATCATTTCATTTTTGAGATTTACCTTAATGAATTCATGACCTTAATAAGTTGTTGCATAGTGTGAAGCACTTGAGTGAAATGTGTTCCTTAGGATATAGTTTCTTCTAGGCTGGATTTTTTTTTCTTCTGTAGTATAACCACATAGTTATCACGCCATTTGTTAAATAGCAGGCTCATTCTTGGACAGCTCCGTTGAGATCCTCTACATACTGTGATAAAGTGTGGATTACTTCTTACTCGGTCAATAAGAATTTATTGAGCACTTCTACACCCCAAGCCTTTATCAATGAGTAAAACAGAAAGAAAAAAAAAAATCCCTATTTATATTCTGGTAAATAGGGAGACAGATTGTTGAGTAAGAATGATAATAAGTAATAAACATAGTAAATATATTACATTACATGTTAGAAGGTGATAAGCACTATGGAGGGAAAAAAACAGAGCAAAGTAAAAAGACTCAAAAGTACTAAGTTAGAGACAGGCACGAATCACAACTTTATATAGGTAGATAGTCAGTGTAGGTGTTCTGGTTGTCTATTGTTGTATGACAAACTATCCCAAAACTTAAGTGGCTTTAAGTGACAACCATTTTATTATATCACAGGATTTTGTAGATCAGAAATTTGGGCAGGGCTTCTGTTCTACCTGGTGTCAACTACAGTCACTCAGTGTTTTTCAACTGTTGGCAGGGTTGGGCTGGAGAATCCAATATGGTTTCACTGGTCCAAGGGGTTTAAGATGACATCAATCACCTGCCTGGACTTGGAGGAGGTGACTGGACACTTGGTCTCAGCTGGGACACTCGCCTTCCCCATGGAGTCTCAGGATGTCTCGAGGGTTTCTACAGCAGGGTAGTCAGACTTCTTACAAGGAATCTCAGGTTTCTAAGAGTCCATGAAGTTGCTAGTTCCAAAGCTAAGCCTGCATACTCTACTGGTCTAAGCAGCCATAGACCATCCTTGATTCAAGAGGATGGGAAATACTCTCCTCAATAGGAGGAGTGTCAGAAAATTTGCAGCCATCTCTCATTCATCTAGTAGGCTTCACTGGGAATTGACATTTAACCAAAGACTTGAAAGAGATGAGGGAGTTGTCCAGGCAAATGTTGGGGAGATTTGCAGAGAAAGGAAAATATAGTGCAAAATCTCCTAGGCAAGAGTGTGTCAGGCATGCAAATATGGCTGAAGAAGAATGAGCAAGGAAAGAGTATTTAAAAAAATTAGAGAAATAATGGGAGAGGACAGGTTACTGGCAGAACCTCTAAGGTCTTGTAGACGTCTAAGGACTTTGGCTTTTACTATAAGTGGTGTGTCACTGAGGATTGAACAGAGATATGACATGGTATGATTTCACCTTTTATTGTATTTTTTTAAAAAGATTTTATTTATTTGAGAGTGAGAGAGACAGCCAGTGAGAGAGGGAACACAAGCAGGAGGAATGGGAGAGGAAGAAGCAGGCTCCCAGCAGAGGAGCCTGATGCAGGGCTTGAGGATCATGCCCTGAGCCAAAGGCAGATGCCCAACGACTGAACCACCCAGGCGCCCCTGATTTCACCTTTTAAAAGGAGCAGTCTAGCTGCTATGCTGAAAATAAACTGTAGCTGGACATTGTTGGGATCAGGGTCTCCATTTAGGAGTCCGTTACACTAATTTAAGCAACAGAAAGTGATGGCCCACACAAGCAGAGGAGAAAGCAAGGTAGTAAGCAGTGGTTGGATTCTGGATTTAATTTGAAGGTTGATACACTAGTATTTTTAATGGCTTGTGTGTGGACTGTGGATGAACATGAGAGAAGTAATGAATGGCTCCCAAGATTTTAGCCTGAGCAACTGGAAGGATAGATTTATCAGTATTTAAGTAAAGATTCTAAATAGGGCAGGTTCAAGAGTGAAATCAAGGATTCTATTCTGTTTTGGCTATGTTAAGTTTGGAATGGATACTAGATATTTTAGCAGAGATATCAAGTAGGAATGTGCAGTAGAAAACAGTCCGGAATTTGAGAGACATCTTGATTGATGATACAAATTGGGGAGATAGTTGATGTTTTTAAAGACATCAACTGAATGAAATCACTGAGAAGGTCTGATGTATTCTAGATATATTAAGAGAGTGGGAAGAAAATGGAGTGCCAGAAAGGAAACTGAAAAGTGTTGAACGAGGAAAGAGGAACACAGAATATGATGAAATGGAGGCCAGCTGAAGAAAGTGTTTCAATGAAAATGGTACATCTGGGGCACCTGGGTGGCTCAGTGGGTTAAGCGTCTGTCTTTGACTCAGGTCATGATTCCAGGGTCTTGGGATTGAGTCCCGCATTGGGCTCTCTGCTCAGCGGGGAGTCTGCTTCACCCTCTCCCTCTGCCTGCTGCTCCCCCTGCTTGTGCTCTCTCTCTGTCACATAAGTACATGAAATCTTAAAAAAAAAAAAAAAAGAAAGAAAGAAAGAAAAAAAGAAAGAAGAAAGAAAGAAAGAAAGAAAGAAAGAAAGAAAGAAAGAAAGAAAAAGAAAGAAAAAGAAAGAAAAAGAAAATGGTACTTCAAAGTCTGCCAAATGCTGCTGATAGGTTAAATAAGATGATGATTAGCAATTGGACATTGGCATTAAGAACACACAAGTCACACAAGTTAACCTTGACGAAAGAGTAATTGGAAACAGAATATAGACAACTCTTTCAAAGAATTTTACTGGAAATGGTCCAGTACAGTGAAGAAAAATTGTAAAGAGGAAAGAATTGATGGAACAATGTCCTTGAGTTACACAAGAGGGTGTAGGATCTAGTGCAAGATGAAGGACCTGGCTTTAGATAGAAGCTGTAGTAACACGGAGAAGCCAGAATCCACGGAAGCCGACGCAGGTTTATCATACATTTGAAATTAATGTTTGTGCATGATTCATTAATGGTGCCAAAAAGTGAACTAACAGGGTATGTGAATCATATGACCTTATACCATCATCTGTAGTTTTGTGTACATTCACTATAATCTTGCCAGCACTGAGTTTCCTCTCATTTAAAAACAAAACAGGGGCACCTGGGTGGCTCAGTCGTTAACCGTCTGCCTTCGGCTCAGGGCGTGATCCTGGAGTCTGGGATCGAGCCCCACATTGGGCTCCATGCTCTGCTGGGAGCCTGCTTCTTCCTCTCCCACTCCCCCTGCTTGTGTTCCCTCTCTCGCTGGCTATCTCTCTGTCAAATAAATAAATAAAATCTTAAAAAAAAAACAAAACCTACCAAAAACACTTGGATTACATCTAAAAAAAAAAAAAATGCACCCCTTCTGGTTTGATTTTCACTATCAATGAGGATGTACCTTTTTTTGGAATATAATTTTATTTAATATCTTTATAAATAATATGGCCAGAGTTCACACTCTTTTACAAATTTACAAAAAAACAAAAACAAAAATTCCACAGTTTTATAAAACATCTCTCAATATTCATTCACCAAATTTGAGTGTCTACCATGATCAGTCACAATACTAGGTGACAGAGATACCACAATAATAACAGAAATGGTTTTTGCCTCCAGAGTTTACATTCTAGAATTGTACTACCCAACATGGTAGCCACTAGCCACTAGTGGCCATTGAACACTTGAAATGTAGCAAGTTCAAATGGAGATGTGCTGTATGTGAAAAATACATGCTACTTAGTATGAAAAAGAATGTTTATCTCACTAACATTTTCATATTGACTACATGTCCAGATGATAATATTTTGGATATATTGGGTTGAGTAAAACATATTATTAAATGGCTGGCTTAGTCAGTAGAGCACGTAACTCTTGATCTCAGGGTTGTGAGCTCAAGCCCCACATTGGGTGTAGAGATCACTTAAAATCTTTAAAAAATAAAATAATTTTAAAAATTAAGTTATTTTCAGGTGCTTTTTACTGCTTTTGTGGTTACTAGAAAACTTAAAATTATATATGTGATTCCATTATATTTCTCTTTGCACTGTTCTAAAAGATTAAAAAAACTGTAACCAGTTAAGTGGCCCTATTAATAGATTTTAAGTGCTAAAGTACAGGCAAAACACAGGTCAGTTTTTGCTAATTTTCACAAAAAAAATTTTTTGAACTTAACTACTCAAAATATATTTTTTTAAGATTTTATTTATTTGACAGATAGAGTACAAGCAGGGAGAGGGGCAGGCAGAGGGAGAAGCAGGCTCCCCGCTGAGCAAGGAGCCTGATGCAGGACTTGATCCCAGGACCCTGCGATCACCACCTGAGCCAAAGGCAGACGCTTAACCGACTGAACCACACAGGTGCCCTACTCAAAATATTTTTTTAAAAAAATAAAGAATGTAAAGGTAGAAGAACCATCCTAAAGTAACAATATTCAGACATGCCAGTCTCACAAAAAAATAGTCTTACTTATTTTACTAAAATGTCTTAAACTATACAAAAATTTTCATCCTTTTAATTAAAAAATAAAATTGTATTTTGCAATAACGTGGATAGAGCTAGAAAGTATAATGGTGAGCGAAATAACTCAGGGTAGACAAGTACCATATGATCTCACTCATATATGGAATTTAAGAAACAAAACAAATGAGCAAAGGAAAAAAAGAGACAAACCAAGCAACATAACATTATAGAGAACAAACTGATGGCTACCAGAGGGAGGGAGGGAGGAGGCTGGGGGAAATAAGGGATAGGGATAGATGAAAAAAAAAAGAAAGAAAGAAAATAGCTTATTGTTTTTCAAGACTATATTTTGTCTGTAAAATGATATAGAGGTTATCTTGATGATTTCATAATCTAAATAAAATTCAAAGATCCTAGTAAAAAATAACAATCTGACATTTACCTGAGGTACACTAGCTCTCTGTCCACAATTTAATGTCCCTTAGAGTAAATTAAATCACACTTCACTTGCAAAATGGGCAGAGTGATTATTTACTATGAAGTTAAAACTCATTACTTAACACATTTATATTTCAGAAGTCTGTGTGCTAATCTCTACATAAGTACGTTATTATGAAATATGCAGTTATAAAGAATGAGGTGGATCTAATGTATTAACAAGGAAAAATCACATTATGTGGAAAAAAGGCAAGTTGTAGAAGTGTGCAAAGTAGGGCCCAACCATACCTTCGTTGTGTGTCTTACAGATACACGTGCACAGCAAAAGACTTTGTATACTTGAAGTATAATTAATGTAGTGTTATATTAGTTTCAGGTATACAATATAGTGATTTTACAATTCTATACATTACTCAGTGCTCATCACAGTATGTGTACTTTTACTTCCCTTTATCAATTTCACCCATTCCCCCACCATCTCCCCTCTGGCAACCACCAGTTTATTATCTGTATTTAAGAGTTTGGGTTTATTTTTTCTCTTCTTTGTTCATTTGTTATTTCTTAAATTCCACATATGAGTGAAATCGTGTGGTATTTTTGTTTCTCTTATTTCACTTAGTATTATAACCTCTGGTTCTTTTTTTTTTTTTTTAAGATTTTATTTATTTATTTGAAAGAGATAGAGACAGCCAGCGAGAGAGGGAACACAAGCAGGGGGAGTGGGAGAGGAAGAAGCAGGCTCACAGCGGAGGAGCCTGACGTGGGGCTCGATCCCATAACGCCGGGATCACGCCCTGAGCCGAAGGCAGACGCTTAACCACTGTGCCACCCAGGCGCCCCTATAACCTCTGGTTCTAACCATGTTGCTGCAAATGGCAAGATCTCATTCTTTTTTGCAGCTGAGCAATATCCCGTAGTGTGTACGTATGTATATATATTTCTTCTGTATATCTATAATCTATGTATCTCTATATACCACATCTTCTTTATCCATTTCTGTAGATGGATGTGCTGGGTTGCTTTCATATCTTGGCTATTGTAAATAATGCTGCAGTAAATATAAGAGTGCATATATCTTTTCAAATTAGTGTTTTCATCTTTTTTAGGCAAACACCCAAGTCGTGGGATTACTGAATCATATGGTAATTCTATTTTTAAATTTTTGAGGCACCTCCACACTATTTTCCACAGTGGCTGCAACAGTTTGCATTCCCATGAACAGTACACAAGGGTTCCTTTTTCTCCACATCCTCACCAAGTCTTATTTCTTGTGTTTTTTATTTTAGCCATTCTAACAGGTGTGGGGTGACATTTCATTATAGTCTTAACTTCCATTTCCATGATTAGTGATGTTGAGCATCTTTTCATGTGTCTGTTTTTATCTGTAGGTCTTTGGAAAAATGTCTGTCCTCTCCTCTATTATTTAACTGGATTAGTTGATTCTTTGGTGTTGAGTTACTTAAGTTCTTTTTATATTCTGGACATTAACTCCTTATCAGATCTCACTTGCAAATTATCTTCTTCATCGGTTTGTCTTTTTGTTTTGTGATGGTTCCCTTCACTGTGCAAAAGCTTTTTATTTTGGTATAGTCCCAGTTTTATTTTGCTTTTGTTTCCCTTGCCTGAGGAGACATATCTAGAAAAATGTTTCTACAGCTGATGTCAAAGAGATTACTGTCTGTATTTTCTTCTCAGAGTTTTATAGTTTTATGCCTTGCATTTAGGTCTTTAATCCATTTTATTTTTGTGTATGGTGTAAGAAAGTGGTCCAGTTTCACTCTTTTGCATGTAGCTTCCAGTTTTCCCAACACCATTTGTTGAAGAGGCTTGTCTTTTCCCTATTATATATTCTTGCCTCCTGTCATAAATTAATTGACCATATAAATGTGGGTTTATTTCTCGGCTCTCTATTTTGTCCTGTGGATCCATTGTCTATTTCTGTGCCAGCACCATACTGTTTTGATTACTACAACTTTGTCGTGTATCTTAGGGGAAGTCTGGGATTGTGGTACCTCCAACTTTGTTCTTCTTTCTCAAGATTGCTTGGAGTATTTGGGGTCTTTTGTGGTTCCATAGAAATTTTAGGATTATTTGTTCTAGTTCTGTGAAATTGCTTTTGGTATTTTGATAGGGATTGCATTACTTCACATACTTTTTTCTTCTGTATTATCTGAATTTGTTTCAATGGGGACATTTTGTAACTTATAAAAGATTTAGTTGAAAATACAAGGATTGCTAATAAGTATTTATTAATACATTTTTCATCATGAATTTCAAAGAACTGCTTCTTAGAAGCAGTCATCATCTCAATAATCTTTAATTTTATTTTATTTTAAAGATTTTATTTATTTATTCAACAGAGATAGAGACAGCCAGCGAGAGAGGGAACACAAGCAGGGGGAGTGGGAGAGGAAGAAGCAGGCTCATAGCGGAAGAGCCTGATGTGGGGCTCGATCCCAGATCGCCGGGATCACGCCCTGAGCTGAAGGCAGACGCTTAACCGCTGTGCCACCCAGGCGCCCCTCAATAATCTTTTAAAACCCTTTATATTGTGACTAGAAAAACCCATTGTATAAATAATAAAATATGTAAAACCACAAACTGTGAGATCATAACAATACAGAGAACTTTCAAAGCAAAATTACATCCTGGCACAGAATCTAATCTGAAATGCGATCCCCCTGGAAATTTTAAGAAATACTTGGGCCAGTAAAATAACGTATGGTCTGTCACCTACCCAGTAGCTATCTCCCAAGCTCCCAATCCTTCTACCCCACCAACTTCTAATAGAACCCTGATGTGTTCCCTTTCCTCAGAGCAGCCATTCTTTAAGGGGAAACCATCTTTAAGTTTGGGGCAGATCTTCATGGTCTGAGCCAATTGTTGGTTTTATTGCCTTTGCAAAGTGACTGTTTTAGGCACAGATATGATTATGGCTATGCAAGCAGAACCTTCCTCTTACAAAAAAGACATATTTCTGCCTCTGGTTGTCATTGCCATCTGGATGTTAGCTGTCACTCTGTGTCCATGTGGTGAGACCAAGCTCACATGGTGAGAATGGTAATGGAAAAACAGACAGTACTTTACTTCCTGATGACATTGTTCAGCTGCAGAAATACCCAGTCCAGAAACTGCCCACTGCCTATGCTCCTGGTTATCAAGCATCCCAACCCTAAAGATTCCAAAATTGTTTTTGATTGATAGAATAATTCAGATACACCATTTGAAGATATTAAACATTTATGGAGTACATGTTTATTTAGCAACAGCAATACAGTTTTTCAAGAAAAAGATGACTTGAACTCCAATACAGAACAAAGCAATTTTCCATTATTCTCAGGTCACACCCGAATCTATAATCTTACTTCCCTTTAATAAATTTTAAAATACACAAAATACTTGGAGGAAGATATCCAAATTATCCTAAAATCATAATATTTTAAGGTAAAAAGCAGTTTAAAGGTAGTAGTTTCTACATATCACAGTACACCAACAGGCCTTCCTGAAGCTTTAGAACCATTACTACTCAAAATATTAATATATTTATGCAAAATGCCTGTGAAAAATTGAAACACCTGCAACCTTTCCAGTTTTTTATTTCAGGAACAGGTGCAAACCATGATCTCCTTCAAGATCTTGTTATAACATCCATCAAAAACCATTGGTCCGGCTCTCAAATACGGATGACAGTGCATATTATGCATGTGGGTTCCGCTAAGTCTTGAATGGATGACATATTCCATAGGTATACAACAAGCCCGGAATTACTTTTGCATAACATTCCAATATTCCCTGAAGAGATTTTATACAAAGTTGAAAACAGCTATTTGCTATTATAGTCAAAGTCAATTTACTTTTTAAATGGAATATAACACTGTTACGTTCTCGTGTTTTACAAGGAGTCGCTATGGTATTATGTGTTTGAGTATGTTTGCAAATTCAGATTGTATATATAAATCAAACATAAGCAAAGGCTCCACATCAGTTCTTAAGTTTGATATTAAAATGCCTGACCACAGACCCTTCAAATAACATTCACAATACTGGTAGTAAGAGAAATTTCATTTTTCCCCCTATTTTTTCAAAGGCACTCTTTTGTTTAAAAAACTGAGTTTACAGGAAATTCTAAAGAAATAATCCCATTAGACATTGGAAATTATTGGTACTGATGAGGTGAAAATAGGTTGTTTTCCATTTAAAAGTAAATTTGACATTAATTTTAAATTGCCTAGTCCAACATGCTATTTCACATTCTTCTCATGGTTCTCTAATTCCTAGACATTTGAATTAACAACATATTCATTTTTAGATAAAAAAAGAGAACAACATTCCTGTACCACCTCTTAGACTTAAGGTTATATAACTTAGTTTTAGAAATCTGGTTTCCTGTTCAGTGAATTAGGAAACAGCAAACACCGGAACAACTTAGCCAGACTTTAAGAGGCGAAAAAGGGTTGCTTTGGCAATGTAAAAAGGATAACTGTTACAGTACAAATCATTAATCTACTTTTATTAAATATTAAAATGCAATAAGGCAACTGTTGTTTTAAGACACTTGAAAGTATATTTAATAAATGGATAACTGGCCCCATACCTGACATATTGCACCACTACTCTCCTTCTCTATTTACTCTAAGGAACCAAAAAAAGTTACTTAAAAAAAATAGTAACAACAGATCCATGATCTTTCTAACACACTTCGAAGAGGTTCTGATTACCATTACGGTATTTACTACTTACAATACAAACTTCTGAAAGACACTGAATAGTATCTTTTCAGGCTTTTCCCTTCAGTGTGTTTCTCCTGTCTCCTATTCTCTTGAATCCATTTATAATGGTTCGACTGAAAGTATGCCCACTGAGGAATCAATAAATGTGATTTACTGTGTAAGCTGCCATTCAAGGCAGGGCAGTGATTCCCAAATCTGGCTTCCTATCAGTATCATCTGGAAACCTGCTGTAATAGATTCCTGGGGCCCCTTCAAGCCTAACCAGCCATCCCCCCCACCCGAGCCTCCCCTGTGAATCCATGTGGTTAGTCCTGCATAATCTAACAACTGGCAGGACTAAAAGGACGACGTTAAAAAGGAGGGTATTTGTCATCATGTTTCCATAGGTCTCAGCTCACAAACTGGAATCCAGTAAAGAAATACAATGTTGAATGATTACCATTAAATTCTGATCAGTGAGTGCAGTGACTGAACAGGACTGCAGTATTGACGAATCAAACCAGAGCATCTGTGCTGCCCGCCTCCATGAAAGCCAGCACCCTTCCTGACCCCAGAGGGCCTCACAAACTGAACACAGAAGGCAGGCAGACAGTGGCACAGGGTGGGGAGCCTACGACTCAAAAAGTGACAGTTTCCACAGCGTTTCTACCTCCACTTCTCGATTTTCCCACTCTCATTCCATCTTTTCTCTTACTCTGTCTTTTGCCATTCTCACTTTTATTCCCTTCTCTTTCCTCACTTTTCTCACTTTCTCTCTTTTCCTTCCCTTTTTTTTTTCATTCATTCATGACCACTCCTTTCTTCTCTGCTTTCTCTTCCTTAAAAACTCCTCCTTACATAATAGAAGCAAATTCTTACTGGAGATACATGTCGGAAAACATTCACACTAAGGAAACAGAATGGTCTGTACAGGAGGCAAAACAGAACTCCAACACTAGTGCTCGTGTGCGGCATGCATTAGCCATGTAGAATGCATTCAAATCCATTCTCTCTGCTGAGTCACGTAACTTTCTGACTTACGACTTCTGAGACTCATGAGTTTGGAAGAGCATATCAATTGTTTACAAACCTAAGGCACAGAGAAGGTGAAAGGATATGCCTGAGGTCCCAAACCAAGAAAAGAATCCAGATACAACACACAGACTGGGTTTCTTGCCATTATACCAGTAACATCTGACAGGAGGCAAGATGAAAGAGCAATGAGTAAGCGGTAATATTATTTCAGGTTCTCAAGTGTCCAAAAGATAACTGGGTTACCTTATACATTATGAACTATTCTTCACACGGGGGAAAAAAAATTATGTATTGCTTTCACAATATATATTTTCTAAAGGTTTCTAAGTTCTTTTAAGATGGCTACTTCATACAAATGAAGTTTGACTACATTTTAAAGTCATTCCACTTTGGTAATACTGTAGCCCAGAGATAGTTCTGAGGTCGGAATTGTTCTAACACAAAGACTCAAAGAATACATAATGTAATTTATATAAAATGCATAGATACACTTTTATGAAAAGAAATATAATATGTTCTCTAACTTGTTCTATAAATTTAACCTCATTAATGCTGAGAACTGCGTTTCTTAAAAATTCTCAAAGAAAAAGTTACCTTATCTAAAGAAAAATTCGGAAAACTCATTTTACTATTATTATGGACTTTCTGTGATACCCTAGATTTTAGGTAAATATAATCCCTAAGTTTTCACCATATCCCAATTTATGGTGAAATGCCCAATTAGGTCAGGTCTGAATAAAACCAGACGAAAAACCTTCTAATTGACCCACAATGTGGAGTGTTTAACAGTGTAAATAAGCATAACATGAGACCAGAGATACATAGTCCAGTTGGATTAAATCAGGACAACACTCTACATAGCCCCAACTCACTTTATTAGAGCCCATGGGGCTGAGAGTCTGTGTTCACTGAGGAAATTAAACCTAAGAAACTTACAAATAATATAAATTCAAATCTTGCCAATAACCCCAATTCCTCTAATATTTCAGAATCACATTTATAATCTACTAACTGTGCCAAGAATTATGGTATCCTAACTTCAACCTTCAACTTGGCAAAATGATTCCCAGTAGTTCCCAAACTAGCTGACATCAAAATCATCTGAGATGCTTACTAAAAATAGAATCATAAGATGACTTATTTTTGCACCCTAATCTAACACTGGAGACATTTAAGGAAATTTGCTTAGGAATGGATAGTAACTGAAGCCAAAGGAGGTATGATGTCATTGTAGTTACCGAAGTACTCACAGCAGTAAAATGACAGGCTAGCAGGCATTTTCTTTAAGACACTTCAGTGAAAGGAAAAGGAACAGAGGACACAAATATGGTAAGATATTTAAGTGTTTGATCTGGGCGATGAGTACCACTGTACTATTCTCTCTACTTCTATGTAGTTTTAAAAATCTCTTCATTAAAAAAACATTGGCAGCCCCTGTCCTAGACACAGTGTCCAAGAAGTCTAAGGGGAACCCCGGGGATCCACGCTCAACAAATTCCCCATGAGGGTCTAATCCAGACAGGCAGAGTTCTCTTTCGGGGACCATTAGAAATGATCTTATATATACCTTCCAAAGTCCAAAATTCCAGGATTCTCATTTTCTACTCAGTAAACTCAATTTCCGCACAGTTCACAAGTGCTTACATTCACCATGGCATTCTGCCAAGGACATGCAGATTGTGTTCTCTAAACGCATCTGTTCAAAGAGTGCTGGGCTGGTTATCAACTTCTAATTTGCCTTTTTTACACCTTCCTCTCTCAATTTGCCCTGACTGAACTGCAAAAGACAGGGGACAACTGTACTGACCATGTCTTTCGGCATATGCCATGTCTCCACAGAGGACACTCTATCTTTATAAAGCTGATCACCACTTTTTTCACATAAGTGGTTTTTTTTCTTCATGATTTTTCCTTCTCTATTTAAGTATTAAGATACCATAGAGGAAAACGAATAACCATATAGCACTTAATAAAATGAGATATATGCCACAGCACAATACATGCTAAGTACTCAGAATCTACAGTTATGTTAGAGAGCAGTCAAGAACACTAAGAGAAGTAATATTTTTCTTATTGTCAAGATTAAAAAAAATGTCTTAAGTGATGTTCAAAAAAGGAAGATACGCACAGTAACCCAATCAAACTACTTTTTCTATACTCGGATAGAACAATCTTCTGAATCCAAATCACCCACGGAAGTTGTCTGACTGACTTAAGGTAAGGCTCTCTACATTTGCTTCTTCAAAAGTATCTTGCAAAGCCATTCTGAGGTAGAAGAAAAAAGTTTAAGTGGACCACTTTTTTCTGCTTCATTGTAACTAAAATTACTGTTCACAGGAAGTATATAGCTTATGCCTTTTGGTCCATCACATTTTCCACAATCACGTAAGTATACTAGTTAATTCTCACTTTATGATCAGCATATGTTTTGCTTCCAGAATGCCCAGTAAAGCTGAAAATTTTCATTTAAAGTGATGAAAATTTTCAAAAATATCTGTTTAACAATCTCAGATCTGAGTTTTGGCAACAGGTTAACATATACAAATGAAAATACTACATTTCACAAACACAGACTAAAACTCCAACATTTTTATGGTTTTCCCACTTTCTTAGATAGCTCAATTTTAACATGCAGCTTACTTATAATCTAATTTTAAACATGATTGTCACAGGAGGATTCTCAAACGGAGATGAAATGTATAAAGGCACACATCGATTGTCAATGGTTACACCGGTTCCATCGCATTGCTTTAGAAACAGAACATGTTCTGTTCCTGTAAACTTTCTGTCACACATTTAAAGTGAGGTTAGTGCTGACATAAAATTATTGCTATACTCACAGTTTGAGTGTTTTCACTGTGTCTGAGGTACATTTTGTCCATCCATACACCCCTACTGTTCCTACTCACTTGAGAAGAGTCAACCAAAGTCTGTAGGCTACAAACCATTCGATATTTTCATCAATACTGGACTGACAGCAAATAACATTACAAAACACCAGAGATCAAAAATGTCTTCTTGTTGGAGTCCAAGACTTTAACTTATTCTTCATTGCTTGAATATATGCTCATTTAACTTCTTCAGGAGAAACAATTATTCTGAAGATGAATAATTCCTTCCTGAATACTTCATCAAAGACCATTCCTTCACACATGTCCTCTGATATTTTGTTGTTTTAACTCATTTGATTTAATGGTCACCAAGGATCACCTTTCCTTTGGTGGTCTATCATAACGATCTTGTATGCTTTTTGTTAGCTGTTTGATAAATATTTTGTAAATTTTTCCACAGTACGTATGGACTGTCTTTTGTAGTTCCAGTTCTAAAGGTTTTAATAAGGAACGGATGTTGTCATCTTTAAAAGAACACTAGAGAAAAAAAAAATAAAAAGACAAAGATATATACATATATATAAATTTGGTTATTCTCCAAACTTCTTCAATTTAATATTGTTAACTTCCACTTAGTCTCACAAAAAAGTACACATGCTCAACAGATATTTTCAAGGAATTAAATGGAAGTATGACCTCACATTAGAGGAGGGAGAAAGTCACAGTAAATCACTGAGGGCATCAGGGAAAGTTTTTCAGAGAAGAGGTAATGGAGGCAGGGCATTACAAGCCAAGGGAAGAACATGTGCAAGAGCGGAGAAGGCCCAGAGACACTGGCTAGTGTGAGATGATGACCAAAAGCTCTGAAGGTATGTATCTGAGAGACACTAAGGAAAGCCAAAACTCACTCCGATAATAGTGTTGAGGCTGGACTACAAAGAATTGAGAGAGAGGCATGGAGTGAGAGGAATGAATGCAAAATGACAGCATAGTTCAGGGTTTTGCAAAGAGCCCTAACTATACAAAGTGGCCCCATGGGTAAATGCATTTGGGAGCTGCTCCACATCATGCACTCTTCGTGGGAACTCACGCCGGCACATGAAAAGCTGTAAACAGGAAAATGAAAAATACATGTGTGGACTGTTGTTTGGCCTACTGGTTCCAAAATACATTTTGACCAGAGTCCTTTTTTTACTGTAAAATATATATAATATCCCAAGGAATAGATTTTGAAAAATACTATAGTAGCAGTTATTAAGTGGAAATAACTTGTGATTTTAGTGTTTTCAACCAGCTATATATATATATTTTTTTAAAGATTTTATTTATTTATTCGACAGAGATAGAGACAGCCAATGAGAGAGGGAACACAAGCAGGGGGAGTGGGAGAGGAAGAAGCAGGCTCATAGCGGAGGAGCCTGATGTGGGGCTCGATCCCAGAACGCCGGGATCACGCCCTGAGCCGAAGGCAGATGCTCAACCGCTGTGCCACCCAGGCGCCCCTCAACCAGCTATATTTTTTATTTGGCGTTTGCAACTAGGCATTAGAAAGATAGATAGGGCTTAAAAAATGGAGCATTTTATGTGAAAGTTTAGAGTCAGTGAAAAATGCAAGCTCCTGAAGGAAATGCAGAACCTGAAATCTCGGAGAGCTCAAATGACCTAAGGTGATCCCCAAGACTCACTAGCATGACACTGAGGGAGAGGAAAGTGCCACTTGAATCACAATTAGTGAGTCCATGGGAAGCTGTAGCCAATCTCTGGAGAACAGGATGAACTTAGTAACATGGCTTTTATCAGTGTAGAGATGTAAAGAGATACTGACCCTCAGTATCGCTTCAGAAAGAAAACTATGAGCATTAACTGCATGAAACCATCACTCTTAGGGTGTTTTTTTTTTCCTTAGGGTGATTTTTAAACCCAATCACATACACTGAAGATAAACATTGTTTAGAAGATTAAAAACAAAAAGAGGAGAGGATGCTTAACTAGGAAGAATGTAATGAAACTGGCATGTAGGTATCTGGGAGAAACTTATAAAAGCTGGATTGGTTTATTTAGTTATTTTTTTAAGTGCTGTATATAGATACACCTAAAATTTATTTGGGGTTAAAAGCAGCAGCCATGTTGAAAAAGGCAGCCTTTATCAAGGCTTATCACTTTTATCAAGTAACACTGTCAAGTAACATCTCACTGTGTACCAAAAACATCCCTGGACCACTGTGGTTGAGAGGCCAATGACAATGGGAAGCCCAAACTGTGATCTTTTTCTTACTAAACAATGAAAATAAAATGACAACATGGGGTGACCAGGTGATGAGTTTTAAGGAGGGCACCTGTTGGGGTGAGCACTGGGTATTATACGCAACTAATGAATCACTGAACACTACAACAATTATGATGTACTACTATATGTTGGCTAACTGAACATAATGAAAAATTTTTAAAAATTTTTAAAAAGAAAATGACAACATTACAAAGGTGTTTAAAAGTTAATTCCCAAAAATATGAAGTACTTGAGATTCAGTTTATTCATTTTCATGTTATTTGAAGCCCAGTGTTTGTGGTTAAAAAATTTTTTTTTCATGGGGTGCCTAGCTGGCTCAGTAGGAGAAGCATGTGACTCTTGATCTTGGGGTCATGAGTTCGAGCCCTGTGTTGGGTGTAGAGATTACTTAAGTAAATAAAGAATTAAAAAAAGTTTTTTTCTTCCCTAAGTATTTTGAAGATTTTTCTAAAATAAAAACAGTGACTCATGAATTAGAGCTCTTTTAGTCCACCATATAACACAACTAATTTGACCTTTCAGGGAAAAGATGATAAATTACCAAAATTGCCACCCATATAAATATAGCCTGAAGTCATGGCACATTCTGCCATTCACATAATCTGCAGCACTACAGAGTTGTGCGGGACATAACTTGCATCTAGGTGTTCCCCTTCCCAGAGGCCACATGTGGCCTTACCTGACTGTAGGCCTTTTTCTGCACAGTATGCTCTGCCTCACTCATTTTCACTTTTCCTTCTATGCCTGGTACTCATCCTTCTAGCTCAGTTCAAATATCAGCACTTCTGAGAAGCCTTTCCTGATACAGTTAATCACTCCTTCATTGGCACAGTATGCAGTGCACACACTTTTAAGAAGGTCATGCTTTACATATAAGACTGTCAGATGAAAGACAGCAAATAACTATTGAGGCTAAGATGACCACAATTAGATAACCTGAGGCATTTTCAAAGAATAAAACATGTTTTAAAAATATGGCAGAATGGCATTTCAATCCAACAAATGCTGAGAGCCAAATACATACAAGAAGGTACAACAGTACACCCTAAACCACAATTTCACTTTCCCTGCGGCGAACGGCAGTCTGGAAGCAGGTGATCCTCCTCCTGACATACTGTCGCAGGTCAACAGTAGCTTAACGCTACATGACAAAGCCTACATCATTCACCTCACTTCATCTCATCACAAAGGCATCTTATCATCTCACATCATCACAAGAAAAGGATGCCTATAGGGCAATAAACTGTTTTGAGAGATCACATTCATGTAACTTTTATTACAATGTATTGTTTTATAACTGTTCTACTTCATTATTACTGTTCTCAAGTCTCTTATGTGTTTAATTTATAAATTAAACTCTATCAGAGATATGTATGTATAGGAAAAAAAACATAGTATATATAGGGTTCAGTACTATCTTTAGTTTCAGACATCCACTGGGGGGCTTGAAACATATCCTCCATGGACAAGGTGCGGGACGACCATAGCACAGAAGGGAAACACTCGGGACGACTCCCTTGCAGAGATAGTTATGCAAATATAAGCAGGATGTGAAGTAAATCAAAGTTAACACAGAACCACCAAGAAATGTAATTCAGAATGAAATACATGAAGCAGAAAATACCTTATAGAGCAATAAAATGTTTTGTTCCCATTTTGCATTTGCAATTTTTAATCTTAATATTTTTATTCACTCAACAACTAATATTTAACAAATATGTATGGACTGTAAAACCTGATTTGCTGGAAGACACAGCCATGCATTTACATTTTAAAGATGGTTCATATCCTTTATAACTCATATTGTTCATTGCATTCAATGGCTATGACTAAGCTTCTGTCTGAAACTTGCATAAATACCCTTGTCTGAATACATTGCTTTTAAAAATTACACTTCTCATTGAATTATAGATAAGGGAAGATAAAAACACTAACCAAGAGCACCATAAAAGACTGATTAACTTCATTAAAGTGAAAAATGGAAAGACACAGCTATAGTTAATACAGATACAAAACAAACACAAATAATCAATTCAGTATTTGAAATCATTTTAAAAGATTTATTTTTTTTTAAATGAAGTGTAATTAGTCAGCTTAAAACCATTACTCGGGTTTTTAAAGGTATATATTTACCAAAGCTCTAAGAAAAGACCAAATAAAACTAGTGAAATTTAATTCCTTAATAATGGATTTTCTTAATGCTCAAAGGAAACAAAGAAATCATGTTTTTATAGGAATGCATTTCTTTTCTATTCTGCAGTCTCAGAACCACAAAAGTACTTTTCTTCATTTTTATCACCATTTGACAACCCATGATAAAGCATTAATATACAAAATTGATTTCTGGGGGCATATAAGGTCTGCTACATTAAAATGAACATCAACACTAAATTTTAGAATTCTTCAGTGAGTGTAGCTATATCATGATAAACTGATTATACAGAAACTTTATCTGCCAAGTTTACAGAAGAAATAATACACAAAGTGGTAGCCTACAATGTCATTAGCACTTTGCCTACCACCAAGTTTGAGAAACACTGATCTCCAGGAAAGAATTTCAATTCCTTATCATTGCAGATCACCACCTTGACGCGGCATATCATCACCACACTGATCCCAGCCCAGCCACTGCCTACCTTCACCCCGCACTCCACTCCAGCTGAACAGCTCCACACCTGACCTCTCCACGGACTTTTCATGAAAAAAGTGTTTTTTGTATTGAAAACCCCTGAGCCTTTTTCTCAGGCAGTACTCTGACCAGACAGACCCTGCTCCTGGAAAACTCTTCCTCATTCAAGGCCCACTTCAAAGGCCTCCTTTGAGTGAGGCACAAGCTTTCCCTGGCCCTTCAAGGCAAACAAAGCTCTTATACTCTCTTACAGTTCCAGTACAGTTTCTGTCACAATGGATTACAGTTAAATATTTTCATCCTCATTCCTATTAATGAGGCTGTACTAGACCAGTCATTAGCAATAAAAAGAATAAGAATCTAAAAAACAGAGGCAATCAGCTCTTCTCCTGATCCCCACACTTAAATCAAACTAGCACTTCTGTTATTTACTTATGTTCTGTCTTCACGTCCACATAAGATTAGGCACAGTCTAGCAGAACAAAGAGTACATCTGCATGAGAGATAAGTGGTCACATATATTTCTCCCCAGGTATACTTCTCCCCACGTAATTCACTGCATAGACAGTGAGGATATAGCCCGTTAAGCAAAATCATAATCCAATCTTCATTTGGACTTGCCCCAAGTTTTGGTCCCCAACATATTCATGGAAACCCGGTTCATGCAACAAACTAGAGGTATGTAAAATATAGTCACCTGTCCCTGTCAACCCACCTTAATCACATAAAAGAAGATTGCAAGAATAAGGAGAAAAAAAAAAAAAAAGAACAGATATCTGGAGCAAGGGTGGGAAAGAGGCAGTATAATTTTCTCAAACTCAATATAAAGCAGATGCTTAAAAGAGGAAACCCCACTTACAAAGGCAACAAAGAAGATAAAATACCTAAGCATAAACTTAAAAGATGTTCAAAATCTGAATGAAGAAATCTATTAAACATTCCTGAAAGAACAAATGGAAAGACAGCCCTTGTTCTTAAGATGTCCCAATACCATCAAAACGTCAGCGGCTCCTAAGTTAATATAAGAAACTGATTCACTCCCAATAAAAATACAGTTTTTTGAGTTAATGAGTTAATATTTGTTTTTTAAGTTAAATGAGTTAATATTTGTGGAAAAATAAATATGCAATAGCTAGGAAAACACTTGAGAACAGGCTCTGAGGAGGGAGTAATCCACCATATATTAAAACATAGTACAACGCCTTTATAACTAAAATAGTGTGGCATTAATGCACAATTAGACAAACCAGGGGAACAAAAGAGAAAATTCAGAAATTACAAAATGGAACTTCAGTATATGATAAAGTATCTCAAATCTTTGGGTTAAAGATAGGCTTTTAAACAAATGTGTGTTCATTTTGAGTGCATGTTGAACATTCTCCAGAACAGATCACGTACTGGGTCACGAATTGGCCCTCAACAAGTATAAAAAGACTGAGATCATTCCATGCATATTTTCAGACCACAATGCATGAAACTTGAAGTCGACCACAAGGAAATATTTAGGAGGACCACAAATACATGGAGGTTAAAGAACATCCCACCAAAGAATGACTAGGTTAAGCAAGAAATTAAAGAAGAAATAAAAAAATACATGGAAGCAAATGAAAATGAAAACACAACAGTCCAAAACCTTTAGGATGCAGCAAAAGCAGTCCTAAGAGGGAAAGATACTGCAATATAGGCCTAAATCAAGAAGCAAGAAGTCTCAAATATACAACCTAACCTTACACCTAAAGGAGCTATAAAAGGAACAACAAATAATGCCTAACGCCAGCAGAAGAAGGGAAATCATAAAGATCAGAGCAAAAATAAACAATACAGAAACAACAACAACAAAAAAAAACAGTAAAACAGATCAACAAAACTAAGAGCTAGCTCTTGGAAAGAATTAATAAAACTGATAAAGCCTAGCCAGACTTATCAAAAAGAGAAACGACCCAAGTAAATAAAATCATGAATGAAAGAGGAGAGATCACAACCAAGCCCACAGAAATACAAACAATAAGAAAATATTACAAAAAATTTTATGCCAACAAACTGGGCAAGCTGGAAGAAATGGATAAATTCCTAGAAACACACAAATTACCAAAACTGAAACAGAAAGAAATAGAAAATTTGAAGAAACCCATAACCAGTGAAGAAAGTGAATCAGTTACCAAAAATCTCCAAACAAACAAAAGTTCAGGGCCAGATGGCTTCCCAATTCTACCAAACATTTAAAGAAGAATTGATACTTATTCTTCTCAAGTTGTTCCAAAAAAACAGAAATGGAAGGAAAACTTCCAAACTCCTTCTAAAAGGCTAGCATTACCTTGATTGCAAAACCAGACAAAGACCCCACCAAAAGGGAGAATTACAGGCCAATATCCCTGATGAACATGGATGCAAAAATTCTCAACAAGATATAGCAAATAAAATCCAACAGTACATTAAAAGAATCATTTGGGCATCTGGGTGGCTCAGTCGGTAGTTGCCTTCAGCTCAGGCCATGACCCCAGGCTCGGATCAAGTCCTGCGTCAGGCTTCCTGCTCACTGGGGAGTCTGCTTGTCCCTCTCCCTCTCCCCGTGCTCGTGTTCTTTCTCTCTCTCAAATAAATAAAATCTTAAAAAAAAAAAAAAATCATTCACCACGATCAAGTGGGATTTATTCCTGGGCTATAAAGGGTCATTCAGTATTAGCAAATCAAATCATTGTGATACACCACATTAATAAAAGAAAGGATAAGAACCATATCATCCTCTTAACAGATACAGAAAAAGTATTTGACAAAGACAGCATCCATTCTTGATAAAAACCCTCAGAGCACCTGGCTCAGTTAGATGAGTGTCCAACTCAATTTCAGCTCAGGTCATGATCTCAGCCCTGTGTCGGGCATGGAGTCCACTTGTCCCTCTCCCCCGGCTCCTCTCCCTGCTTTGTATCTCTAAAATAAATAAATAAACAAGCAAACTCTTTAAAAACCAAAAAAATAAACAAAAACCCTCAACAAAGTAGGGACAGACGGAACATACCTCAACATCATAACTACTATATACCGTTATACAAGCTAATATCATCTTTAACGGGGAAAAACAGAGCTTTCCCTCTATTGTAAAGAACAAGACAGGGATGCCCACTTTCACCATTACTATTTAACATAGTACTGGAAGTCTTAGCCTCAGCAATCAGACAACAAAAAGAAATAAAAGGCATCCAAGTCAGCAAGGAAGAAGTCAAACTTTTTATTTGCGGATGACATGATAATCTATATAGAAACCCCAAAAGACTCCACCAAAAAACTGCTAGAACTGACAGAGGAATTCAGCAAAGTTGCAGGATATAGTATCAGTGCACAGAAGTCTGTTGCATTTCTATACACAAACAATGAAGCAGCAGAGAGAAAAATCAAGGAATGAATCCCATTTACAATTGCATCAAAACCCATAAGATACCTAGAAATAAACCTAACCAAAGAGATAAAAGATCTGTACTCTGAAAACTACGGGACACTGATGAAAGAAACTGCGGAAGACACAAAGAAATGGAAACACATTCCAAGCACATGGACTGGAAAGAACAAGCATTGTTAAAAACGTCTATACTACCCAAAGCAATCATTTAAAGCAATCCCTATCAAAATGCCACCAGCATTTTTCAGAGCTAGAACAAACAATCCTAAAATTTGTATTGAACCACAAAAGACCCCAAATAGCCAAATGTTGAAAAAGAAAATCAAAGCTGGAGGCATCACAATGCCAGACTTCAAGCTATACGACAAAGCTCTAGTCATCAAGACAGTAGGGTACTGGCACAGGTAACAGACACCTAGATCAATGGAACAGAAGAGAGAACCCAGAAATGGACCCTCAATTCTACAGTCAACTAATCTTTGACAGAGCAGGAAAGAACATCCAATGGAAACAGAGAGTCCCTTCAACAAATGATGGTGGGAATGCTGGACAGCCACATGCAGAAGAATGAAACCGACCACTTTCTTACACCATACAGAAAAATAAATTCAAAATGGATAAAAGACCTAAATGTGAGACAGGAATCCATCAAAATTCTAGAGGAGAACATAGGCAGCAACCTCTTTGACCTCAGCTGCCACAACTTCTTGCTAGGCATGTCTCCAGCGGCAAGGGAAACAAAAGCCAAAATGAACCATTGGGACTACATCAGGATAAAAAGCTTCTGCACCCTGAAGGAAACAATCAAGAAAACCTTTAAAAGGCAACCTACAGAATGGGAGAAGATACTCACAAATGACATATTAGATAAAGGGCTAGTATCCAAAATGTATAAAGAACTTATCAAACTCAACACCCAAAAAACAAATAAGCCAGTCAAGAAATGGGCAGAAGACATGAACAGACATTTCTCCAAAGAAGACATCCAAAAGCCCAACAGACACATGAAAAGATGTTCAACATCACTTGACATCAGGCAAATACAAATCAAAACCACAATGAGACAGCACCTCACACCTGTCAGAATGGCTAAAATTAACAACTCAGGAAACAACAGGTGTTGGCAAGGATGTGAAGAAAGGGAAAGCCCTCCCACACTGTTGGTGGGAATGCACGCTGGTACAGCCACTCTGGAAAACAGCATGGAGGTTCCTCAAAAAGTTAAAAATAGAACTACCCTACGATCCAGCAACTGCACTATTAGGTATTTACCCAAAGGATACAAAAAGTGATTCGAAGGGGCACATACCCCCCAATGTTTACAGCAGCAATGGCTACAATAGCCAAACTATGGAAAGAGCCCAGATGTCCACTGACAGATGAATGAATAAAGAAGATGTGGTATATATCTACAATGTACTATTACTCAGCCATCAAAAATAATGAAATTTTGCTATTTGCAATGACATCGATGAAGCTAGTGTATTCTGCTAAGCAAAATAAGTCAGAGAAAGACAAATACCATAAGATTTCACTCATATGTCAAATTTAAAAACAGATGAATATATGGGAGGGGGGAAAAAAGAAAAAAAGAGAGGGAAACAAACCATAAGAGACTCTTAAAGACAGAGAACAAACTGAGGGCTGATGGAGGGAGGTGGGTGAGGGATGGACTAGATGGGTGATAGGTATTAGGAGGGCACTTGTTATGAGCACAGGGTGTTGTATGTAAGTGATGAATCACCAAACTATTCTTGAAACCAGTATTGCATTGTATGTTAACTAGAATTTAAAAGATGTGAAAAGAAAAAAGGAGTAGGACAAACAAACAAATGGACAGATGAGTGTTGGGACAAGACAGCCATTTGGAAAAAGACCCCTTTCTCACCCAATACAAAAGAGTAAATTCCAAATTGATCAGAAGGCTACATGTAACAGATCACACAGTATGTAGATGAATGTTACCATATCCTGAATGTAGGAAGAAAAAGGCTTTCTAATTCTGTTTTTTTTCCTTAAAGCTTTTTAAAAAACTTGATTACATAAAATTTTTTAAAACCAAATTTTTTAAAAGATTTTATTTATTTATTATTTTATTTATTTTCTCAAGACACAGAGAGAAAGAAAGAGCACAAGCAGGGGCAGAAGGTGAGGGAGAAGCAGGCTTCCCCCTGAGCAGGGAGCCCAATGTGGGACTTGATCCCAGGAACCTGGGATCATGACCTGAGCTGAAGGCACACGCTTAACTGACTGAGCCACCCAGGCGTCCCCAAAACCAAATTCCTAATAGCAAAAAATGCCATAAATAAAGTAGAACTAGGAGAAAGTATTTCCAGCAGCTATCACAGATAACTAATATCCCCAATATACAAAGAACTTGCAACAATTGGCAGGAAGGGGGGAAGTAAAGACCGAAATGTGATGGTTGCACAACTCTGAAAATATGCTAAAACCCACTAAATTATACACTTTAAATGAGTGAACTTTGTCATATTGTAAATTATTTATCAATAAAATCATTTTTTAAAACATACAGGAAAGGTACAAGATTTGAAAGAAAATTCACCCCCAAAAAAAAAAAAGATATAAAAACGTCCCTTAAATATATAAAAAGATGTTCACCTCACTCATAAGAGAAAGGCAAATTAAAACTAAACTAAAAAAACAAACAAAAAACTAAGATTCCATTTCTCAGTCATTAGAATGGCTAAATTTTAAAAGCTTGCAAATACACTCCATCGATGAGGTTGTTGGGGAAAAGGCCTCCTCATAAAATGTGGGCAGGAATTCAAACAATCCGTCTGTAGGGGAAATCGGCAGCATCTTCAATCCCTAATCCCACTTGCAGCAACTTACCCTGAAGATACATCCCATCAATACAAATACACATATGGCAAGGTTATGCACTGCTGATTTTGAATTCACAATTTTGGAAAATACCAAAATGTCAAATGTAAGAGACTGCTTGAATAAACTCTGGTATCTACAGAAAATAGAGTAGGATACAGCTGTTTAAAAAAAAAAGGAAAAAAAGCTGGGTGGGGGCTGGATGAAGCAAGCAATGGGGATTAAGGAATGCACTTGTCATGATGAGCACTGGGTGATGTACAGAATTGTTGAATCACTATATTGTAACCAGAAACGAATATAACACTGTCTGTTAACTACACTGGAATTAAAATAAAAATTTAAAAGAGGAAGTGATTTTAAATGCATGAATATCTGGACTATTTTGAGTGAAAACAGAAAAAAAAACAGAGTAAATAATATAAACAGTATGCTACCTTTGTGTAAGAAAAGGTGGATTACAAAATATATATATCTTCTATACAGGAAGGAAAAACTAGAAAACAATGAAATTGGTCACCTATGGGATGGGGTACTTGGGGTGGAAAGCGTGAGGAAAAAGTGATACCTCTGAGTAAACCCTTATTTAGTTTTCACTTTTTGAAGTATATTAACATTTAGCATATCAAATTAAAGTTGATCAATAAAGATGGAGGGGAACAAAACCTTAAAATTGAAAGTATACCGAAGCAAATAAACCCAACTGTATTTCAAATGAATAAAACCACCACATTGAGAGGCAGGATAAAAAAACTAATCCAAGGAACTGCTGAACACAATATTACCCTCATGATGGGGGGCGGGGAGCAGGTAGATAGTGGGAACAAATCCTTAACTTTTCTTAGTAGGCTGGTCTTTAGCAAAGACTAGAGCATTTCCAAAATTATTTTAAATGTACTGCAGGATTATGCAAATGAGGAAGTGTTTCATGTTATGAGCCAGGATTCTAACTATGGAAGGAGATAAAACATGAAAACAGAGTAGGAGAAAGCAGGAAGAGCCGTGGGGGAAAGGAACTGGAGGCATCAGTTTGAGTACGTGATTGTGTGTATATGTTGAGTGTGTACTGTGTATTTGTATTTCCTAGCACTGCCACTGAAAGGGCTCAGAAGTGAAGACACCCTCGTAGCAATAAGCATGCCTAGCACCCAGAGCCCTCTAAAAGAAACCAGAGCTCCTCTGACAGATAGCTAATTTCAGGGGTAGGAGAGGGAAGGTAAAATAAGTTCAGCCTAGCATTTTTTGTTGAAAAAGATAATGAGGAGGTATCCAAAATAATGAAGGGACTAGGTCAGATGGGCACACGAGTTTGGCAAAAGGGACTCCAATGGCCAAACTGGAAACAACTTAGGCTTCAACACAAATAATGCATTATAAATCATGGGGAAAAAATACCTATGATTTCTTACTAATAATGTATTGATAAATAAATCAGCAAAAGGGGTTGGCTCTTCCTTACAGGAGAATGCTGACTGCCAAAGTTGTATGGAGAAGGACAACTAGGGCTGGACAATCATCAATTTCCAACTGCCATAGTAAAGACTGATTTAAACAAGAACCAACAATGGATGCTAAATATACACAGAAATTTTGATGAGGAGGGTATTTACATGATTTTAAAGAGTCTCCCCATAGACTGCTTACAAGAGGAAAGACGACGACACAGTGGAGAAAATGAACATTTTGAGTGAGTGATCAAAAGCAGCATCACCAATGAAAGCCAGGTAGACAAAGGTGACTGTGACTGTGATACCCTGAGAAGCTCACACTGTTTACACAGTATTTTGACCAGGAGGGCATACTCTGAACCTAAGCAGAAGGAAACATCAGACAAACCAATATGAAGAACATTCTAATAAGAAAAAAGGTAAAGAGGCTCTATTCTCCAAAAATGTCAATGTCACAAAAGACAATTGAGAAACTGCTCTATATTGGAAGAGAATACACATGAAAGTACTGTATCAATATGAAATTTCCTGAATTTGATACCTGTACTGTGGTTAATAAGAGAAAGTCCCTGTTCTTAGTGAAAACACCTTAAAACCTTTAAGGAGTAAAAGAGCATGATGTGTGCAACTTACATTCAGATGGTTCAGAACAAAACATGTCTATAATGAAGGAGAATCAATGATAAAGCAAATGAGGTAAAATGTTAGTAACCAATGAACATGAGTAAAGGATATGGAAATCCTTTTAGATTCTTGTAAATTCTCTAAGTTTGTAAGAATTTCAACATAGAAAGTTAAAAAAAAAAACAAAAAATCAGATTCTTACATTTCTCAGTGCTTCATAAATGGCTCTAAATGCTGGTTGCTTATCATCATGGTAAACACCTCTGTTCCCATGAAGAATAAAGATTCCTTCTTCTTCTGCTTCCTGGCAATTGCTTCCATATATACAATGATCTGGTCGATAATTCCATTGACACGGAAAAACAAAAAGGCTTTCTATGTGAAGAAAAATAAAACAATGAAGCAAATAACCCTAATTCCACAGAATTAACATTCTGCAAAAATTTTAGTTTAAAAACACAGCTCTTACAGGAGAAGATTTAAAATAGTGAAAAATATGTTTGGCATTTAGATCCTTCCCCAGAAAAACAATATTAAGAAAAGTTTAAAAAAAAATTTTACTCTGTCTTAAACATAGTGATAATCATTAATATAAGCCAAATCAAATAAACACATTTCTTCGTTTTTGACTAAATATTATCTATGATTTTTTAATAAATGCAAAGAATAAAAGAAATTTAAATGATTACCTGGATTATGAAAAAAGATGATATTCAACAGATCTTGATCCCCCCATGTGATGTTAAGTTTGTATTTTTTAAGCAATGGCATAAGTATATCTCCCCATCGCAGCCGTACAGTTGTCATGTCATTCTGTTGGTAAATACATTAAGAAGATCCTCAGGCTTTCATGTTTCATATGGCAGCACAATGACGGTTCCCCATTCTTCCCTTAGCATCACAGCTCAGCAAGAAGAAATGCAAACTTCTTCTGTCATAAAACCAAGTGACTCTAATGTAAACCTAAATGTGAGTAGGGCTGTCCTTTTCAGAGTAGGAAAGATAATAAAAGAAGGTATCTGAGGTTGCAAGTAGAAGTGATAAAACTAATGAAAGTCAGGAAAGATTGAGAAAGAGAAAGTAGGTGGTAGTTTAAAGTACTATGACTGTGACCTCATCCTAAAATCCAGATAGTTTTAGTACCTATAGTTTCAGTATCATATGTCTAGACATAGTACCTAGGTTTATATCACAGTTATTGTGGGTTCAACCTGTTAACAAAAAGTACTTGGAGAGTACTTGGCACATGACACAGCTCAGTGTTAGCTATTGTTACCAGAATCACTATCATTCTTAGACTAATGTGCTAATCTTTTATAACTGACATTTTGAACTGATCAATTTGAAATGTTTTTGATTTCAAAAGCAGATAGCAAATTTCATCAGGTGCCTTTTCAGCCTCTATGAAGTTGCTCATAGCTCATTATTTTTAAAACACAAAGTCAAACACCCAAGGAAACAACAGAGTTGAAAGAGGGCTCTGGATCTTGTGAATGTGGGTGAGAGCGGTGGAGCTGAATACTAAGACTTTTCAACTTATCTGACTCTTAAATTCTTCAGACTTAACCCAATATTCCTCAAAGTATAGTTTTCAGTGTGCACAACAGTGAATTTTTAAAATCCTTCACAATATTAAGTACAGAAATTAAGAGTAACATTTAGAAACCCTTACAGCAATTTGTCTATTTAATCTAACATTTTTCTAGTAACTTAATATCATTTTTACAGAAGTACTGGCTCATGAAAAATTGTAAATTTAAAAAACAAAATTGATCCTCCATACACAGTTTGAAAGACATTGTTATAAGGCTATTCTAGGATATATAATAAACACAATGGGGGTATAAACAATCTATCCATTAAGAAAGAGAAAGAAAAGCCAGAATTCCCAAGGGAAAAAGCTATATATTTAAACTAAATATTATCTGCTATAACTGTATTACCCTTGTGTGAAGTTTCTCAGAACACAGTAAACACAGTAATTATAAAATAATCAGAGATTCCCCCAAAACAATCTGGAAAATGAAAGAAGTGTTACTTAAGGAAATAATAAGAAAATACTTTATTGAAAAGACGACTCCGAAATAAGTCATTTAGCAAGCATGTTAACTAAATATTCTTAGCATCTGAAAAGGGAACTCTGAATTGTACAAGGACAAAGATTAGCAACACATTCAATAGACAGGGTTGGTGGACCCGGTGTACCATGCCATGTTAGAATCTTCACTGGATTCTTTCCATTAGAATATAATGAATATAAATATTTAAATAAAGAAATATACCTATTCAAAGAAAAAAAATCAATGAAAAATCAAATTACAAGTTCTAGTGCAGTCTTAGGAACAAAATTCAAAAGGGGAAAATAACCCTTATATTAAAGAAAAAGCCCTACTACAAAAATATTGGACAAGAAGCAATAACACTAGCATTAAATGTTAATTATAAAACCTAGAATATCCAAGACAACCAATGAAAAGGGGTAAGAAATGAGTTCAGAAAAGAGGCATTACAAAAGAAGTCAAACTTCCACTCGTAACAGACAACACGATACTCCATGTAGAAACCCCGAAAGATTCCACCAAAAAACTGCTAGAACTGACAGAGGAATTCAGCAAAGTTGCAGGATATAATATCAGTGCACAGAAGTCTGTTGCATTTCTATATACAAACAATGAAGCAGCAGAGAGAAAAATCAAGGAATGAATCTCATTTACAATTGCATCAAAACCCATAAGACACCTAGAAATAAACCTAACCAAAGAGATAAAAGATCTGTACTCTGAAAACTACGGGACTCTGATGAAAGAAACTGCGGAAGACACAAAGAAATGGAAACACATTCCAAGCTCATGGACTGGAAAGAACAAGCATTGTTAAAAACGTCTATACTACCCAAAGCAATCATTTAAAGCAATCCCTATCAAAATGCCACCAGCATTTTTCAGAGCTAGAACAAACAATCCTAAAATTTGTATCAAACCACAAAAGACCCCAAACAGCCAAATGTTGAAAAAGAAAATCAAAGCTGGAGGCATCACAATGCCAGACTTCAAGCTATACGACAAAGCTCTAGTCATCAAGACAGTAGGGTACTGGCACAGGTAACAGACACCTAGATCAATGGAACAGAAGAGAGAACCCAGAAATGGACCCTCAATTCTACAGTCAACTAATCTTTGACAGAGCAGGAAAGAACATCCAATGGAAACAGAGAGTCCCTTCAACAAATGATGGTGGGAATGCTGGACAGCCACATGCAGAAGAATGAAACCGACCACTTTCTTACACCATACAGAAAAATAAATTCAAAATGGATAAAAGACCTAAATGTGAGACAGGAATCCATCAAAATTCTAGAGGAGAACATAGGCAGCAACCTCTTTGACCTCAGCTGCCACAACTCCCCCCAGACATGAAAAAATGTTCAATATCACTCACTTGACATCAGGCAAATACAAATCAAAACCACAATGAGACAGCACCTCACACCTGTCAGAATGGCTAAAATTAACAACTCAGGAAACAACAGGTGTTGGCAATGCACACTGGTACAGCCACTCTGGAAAACAGCATGGAGGTTCCTCAAAAAGTTAAAAATAGAACTACCCTACGATCCAGCAACTGCACTATTAGGTATTTACGCAAAGGATACAAAAAGTGATTCAAAGGGGCACATACCCCCAATGTTTACAGCAGCAATGGCCACAATAGCCAAACTATGGAAAGAGCCCAGATATCCATCGACAGATGAATGGATAAAGAAGATGTGGTACACACACACACACACACACACACACACACACACACACACAGAGGAATATTACTCAGCCATCAAAAAGAATGAAATCTTGCCATTTGCGACGATTTGGATAGAACTAGAGGGTATTATGCTAGTGAAGTAAGTCAGAGAAAGACAAATACCATATGATTTCAGTCATATGTGAAAATTAAGAAACAAAACAGATGAACATATGGGAGGGGGGGAAAAAGAGAGGGAGACAAACCATAAGAGGCTCTTAACCATAGGGAATAAACTGAGGGTTGCTGGAGGGGAGAGGGATGGAGGGATGGAGTAACTGGGTGATGGGCATTTAGGAGGGCACTTGATGCAATGAGCACTAGGTGTTATATGCAACTGATGAATCACTAAATTCTACCCCGGAAACTAATAATACACTATATGTTAACTAAATTCAATTTAAATAAAAAATTTTGCTAAAAAAAGGAAGCATTACATATAAAAGGAGTTCAGGTTATAGAAAAAAAAATGTTTAAAATACAGAAATGGTCATAGGGTAGGGAAAAACAGCCATTCACAAAGGAGAAAACAAATGGCCAGAAATTAAATGAAAATATAGATTTTCACACTGGTAGTATAAGTCGGGAAAGTATAAGTTAAAATATGAGTTACTTCTAGCCATATAACTACATGCTCATACTAGTACACAAGAACAATAAAACCAAATCATCCATTCTCTGCTACCTCAAATGAGCATTAAAAATGTGACAGACTATGTACTGACATAAAAATCAGTCAATTATATATTTACTAAATAAAAAGGCAAACTGAAGATGTATAAAAGGATTTTATAAGTGCTTATGTACATGGATATCTGTTTCAAAACACATTTTTTAATGGTCTGAAAAATATATAGCAAAGTTTATATTATTTGTGCAAAGAAATGAAACTGGGAAGAGTGGTATATAAGGGGAGACTTTTCTTTTTATTCTACATACAATGAATTATTTAAATTTTTATAAGCATGAGTTTGTTTTACAATCTTTGAAATGTTTTTCAAGTTTATTCATTTATTTAAGTAATCCCAACGTGGAGCTTGAACTCACAACCCCAATATCAAGAGTCACATGCTCCTCTGAGTCAGCCAGGTGCCCCTTATTTTGTAATTTTTAAAAAGAAAAATGTAGTTCTAATTTACTAATTTCAGCAGACCTACTACCACAATGTGCACATATTAATTTTATTTTAGAATAATGTATGCTTTTGAAAATATTTATTATCATTATGAGTCTATCTTATATATAAATAGAAAACTGATAGATGGCTATTCATAGCATGTTCCAACAGTGCGAGAAACTGGGAACTCATCAATTCCCAAAGATCAGTTACTGCACTAATCTCTGAAAAGTTCTACCCTTGTTAGTAAGATGTTCATTGATACTCTGTTCTCATAAGCTATGTATGTAATAGAATAAAAGTCCTGCACATACATTTTGAAAATGTAAAAATAACCATCATGTCTACTTCACGGACATGGAAATGTTCTCTTCCAACATTTTTTAATAACTCACTAATAGCCCAGTTTCTAAAACTTTCATCTATCCTCTGCCAGTAATTATTAAGTTGCTACTTTATGTCATACCCCATTCTAAATATTCCCAATACAGAGTTGTACAAAACACACATTCTGCCCTCAGTAGGTGGAGAAAACAAAGATTACTTTACAAAGTAATATATGGCAGGATGTGAACAGAGTACAGCAAATATACAAGAAAAGGATTCTCAAGATGCCTTATTTGGGGTGCCTGGCTGGCTTAGTCAGTAGAGCATGTGACTCTTGATCTCAGGATTGTGGGTTTGAGCCCCATGTTGAGTGTACTTAAAAAGTAAATAAAAACCAAAAAAAAAATTTTTAAGTGCCTTATTTATATTCTTTGGTTTTCCCTAATAAGTAGGAAAAGGTTAAGAAATATCCTAATAGGGATTCAATACTGCAAATATAATCATAACACAAAATACAAAGCAATACCTTAACTACTATTCTATCAATATCTACAAAGCATAATGAGAAACAACAAAAAAGTAGAATTTTTACTTAATTTTTAACGTATATAACCATAATACATCAGTTTGGAAATAAACAGTCATGAATGGTAGGGACCAGGTAACAGCAAAGCAAATTAAGAATTTAAAATACGGCCATTATCTTAAATGGGTAGTCTGATAGCTTTTCATGCAATAAGAACCATGGGGCAACATTCACAGATGTGTAGGCAACAGTTTAGAAAGTTACTATAAATAATCAGTTATATCACTAGAGCCAGAAACTGTAGAATTAGTAGGAAAAAACAAGGCAATGTTTGCTACAGATACAGTCTGGAAAACAATCCGGAGAAACAGAGAAAAACATATGAAAAAAGGAATCAAAAATAAATTTTACAGAAACATCTTAGCAATCATAAATACAGTAATATTTGAAAACAAAGCAAATCTGTGTTGATCCCACTGGGCAAGAACAGGATTGTCTGGAACACAGGGATAGTAGGTGTGAAGTATATTGCACCTATTGAATTAATGTATAATCATGCCTCTCACAGTCTTCTTCATTAAGTCTATTATACACAGATGAAAACAAAGTTTGAAAGTTTACAAATGATTTCAACTCCCATATCTACAGCTCTAGTTGATTTTAGAACATGCCATGACCCCCCCCAAAAAAAAGGAGAAAGAAAATGAAGTATTTAGAGGAGTGACATTTAAATAAGTAAAAGACAATCATAGATTTGAACTAGAGAGTTGTAATTTTGAAATGTTTAAAAAATGGTGTTATACTAAATTATCTCTAAGGTTCTTTGCAATAGTAAACTTCTCAGAATTCTATGAATTTCAAATGAAGAGTTACTGAGAAGCCATATTATTCCTTAGCAGGTAATCTTACAGCACCATCTTCTGGTATAATATTACTGTGCATAGGCTAACAGAACAGGAGGATCTCATGGTATTATGCCTGCTTTATTTAGTTCAACTTTATGGTACATGAAATTTTAAAACTCAAGCTATATTAACAAATTGGGTAGTTGAAGAAATGTTCACCGTTAAGCAAGAGCACAGGTTACACTAACCCCGTTAAAGCATTCACTGTGGGAGACAAAACTGAAATGAAATCAAGATTTCAAAAAGGTTCAGAAAATGAGAAGGCTAAGAACAACAACAAAACAAACAAACAAACAAACAAACAAACAAACCAAACCAGGTTTACTAGATCTACAGAAAATAAGAATGATGGCTACAAACAGTCCTAAGACTGAAATGTTGAGGTGCGGGCATGATTGCAAGCAGTTGTGTTGCCTACACCAAAGATGAATCAAGGAAAAACTCTAAATGAGGCCAAGATTTAAATAAGACACACAAAAAGGAGTAATAAATAATGGTGTAAAGTCTGGTCTACCAGAATCCATAAGAAAAATATCTGACAAATATATATGCATACATATACATACATACTTTCTCATATCATAAAAGACATAATATTCCTTAATGTTTAACATAGCCCAACCAGATGTAAAGGGATAAACTGCAAGTCTGTATGGGTATTTCAGAAGTCACTATATTTAGCTAACATTTAAGTGCTTACTATGTGCCATGCTCTGCACTAAGCATTTTCATTTTTCATTTTAATTCCAGTATAATTATCATACAATGTTATATTAGTTTCAAGTATTCAATACAGTGATTCAGCAATTCTATACATTACTCAGCGCTCATCATAAGTGTGCTCTTTAATCCCCATCACCTATTCCATGCATCTCCCCACCCACCTCCCCTCTAGTAATCATCAGTTTGTTCTCTAGTCAAGAGTCTGTTTCTTGGTTTTTTTGTTCATTTGTTTCATTTCTTAAATTCCATATATGAGTGAAATCATATGGTATTTGTCTTTCTCTGACTTATTTCACTTAGCATTATACTCTCTAGATCCACCCATGTTATTGCAAATGGCAAGATGTCATTCCTTTTTATGGTTGGGTAATATTCCACTGTGTGTAGGTGTATATGTGTGTATATACACCACATCTTCTTTGTCCATTCATTTATCAATGGACACTTGGGTTGCTTGCTTCCATAGTTTTATGGCTATTGTAAATAATGCTGCAATAAATATAGGGGTTCATCTATCTTTTTGAATTAGTGTTTTTGTATTCTTTGGGAAATATTCAATAGTGGAATCACTGTATCACACTGTAATTCTATTTTTAATTTTTTTGAGGAACATCATACTGTTTTCCATAGTGGCTGCACCAGTTTGCATTCCCACCAACACTGGACAAGGGTTCCTTTTTCTCCACATCCTCACCAACACTTGTTCCTTGTGTTTTTGATTTTAGCCATTCTGACAGGTATGAAGTGGTATCGCTGTAGTTTTGATTTGCATTTCCCTGATAACGAGTGATGCTGAGCATCTTCTCATGTGTCTGTTGGCCATCTGGATATCTTCTTTGGAGTAATATCTGTTTATGTCTTCTGCCCATTTTTTATTTGTATTATTTGGTTTTTGGGGGTTGAGTTGTATAAGCTTTTTATGTATTTTGGATACTAACCCTTTATGTATGTATGTATCTGTGTATTTTGGATACTAACCCTTTATTATATATGTCTTTTGCAAATATCTTCTCCCATTCAGTAGGCTGTCTTTTAGTTTTGTTGTTGGTTTCCTTTGTGTGCAGAAGCTTTTTATTTTGATGTAGTCCCAATAGTTTATTTTTGCTTTTGTCTTCCTTGCTTCAGGAGACTTATCCAGAAAAATGTTGCTACGGCTGATGTCAGAAATTACTGCCTGGGCTCTCTTCTAGGATTTTTATGGTTTCAGGTCTCCCATTTAGATCTTTAATCCATTTTGAGTTTATTTTTGTATATAGTGTGAGAAAGTGGTCCAGCTTTCCCAGCACCATTTGTTGAAGAAATGTACTAAGTATTTCAAAAGGATCTCCTTTAAACTGACAACCTACATAAGTCCATTTATTATCTATTTTTCAGTTGAGAAAATTGACATTTAAAGTTAACCAGCTAGTGGTTAAATAAATGCACAGGTGTCAAGGTTAAACATAAAGACAGTTTGACTCCAGTGCCCACAAACTACAATGACATAAAACTCATCAACATAAAATTGGTAAACCATACAACATACTCCTGTATTCAGAATGCACAGAGAATCTAAATAGCCTAATTCTTCCACTGACCCCACAATTTGAGAGATAAGAAACATGCAAGAATTTTTTTAAAAGATTTTATTTATCTATTTGAGAGAGGGAGAGGGGGAGGGAGCACACAGTGGGAGGGAGGGGCGGAGGGAAAGGGAGAAGCAGGCTCCCTGCTGAGCAGGGAACCCAGCACAGGGCTAGATCCCAAGACCCCAAGATCATGACCTGAGCTGAAGGCAGATGCTTAACCAACTGAGCCACCCAGGCGCCCCAAGAATTTTTTTTTTTTAAATTAACTTCCAATAGCCCCAAACAGCTCACATTTATAATGTGTAAGCCACTGTTCTACTTCAATCCTTATAAAAGTCCTATGGTGTAAGGAATGTTATCTACCATCCTCATCTCACAGATGAAAAAACTGAAGCCCAGAGATGTTCAAAACTCACTCAAGGTCCTAGAGTTTTAAACCTGGCCTCCAGAGTCTTAAGCTCTTCATGTCTCTGTGGCCCCCCCAAGATGTTCTACAGTTGCACAACTACAAAATGACAACTATTACCTAGAGTAACAATCTAGAAAGATGACATTCACTACTTAATGCACTGTTATTTTACTTCACTGTAAGGACATCTGGCTTAATCTACTATAATGCTCCAATAAACAGAATACTAAGGACACACTTTCCTTCAATTATTCTAACTAAGTGGGAAAATTCTGAGTTTAAGCTAGTTCTTAATAAAACAAAACTAAGTTGGAAACCAATCTGTGGAAGGAAAATAGAAAACCGTTAACCAACTACCTGTGTCAGTGACTTACCTTGAAATACTTCCTTCTCATTCTAGTCATGTTCATCAACATAACTCCAGAGTTTACTCCAGTTTTTCCATAATATGGATGTCTGGCAAAGCGATTATACCAGCCTATTCGAGGCTCTTCATGTTCTGGTGCCATTGCAGCAATTTGTGTGGAATTAAATTTCTTTAGTAAAGACCAAATATCATCAACAGGCCGTAAAAAAAGGATGTCAGTGTCGACGTACAATAATGAGTCAACTTCTTTCAGGATTAACTATGAGAAGAGATATTTGAAACATTAATTATAATTCTATTTATTTAATATAAAACATAAAAGAGCTTTAGTTATAAAAGAAATACCTATGAGACAAGCTAATTTACATTAATTTTTTAAAGCGATCTTTCCTAAATCTGTCATTTTTTATAATAGTATAGAGATACTATGCTAATCTTTATATTAACTTTCAGAGAACAAAAGCTATAAAAACACATCAGAATAAAAAGTTAGCTACTAACAACTGGAGAAATAAATAAAATAAAATAAAATAAAATAAAATAAAATAAAATAAAAGCAGTATTCTCAAAGATTAGGGAGAGAATGCCTTTCATAATGGAAAATAACATTAACTTAGCTAAATTTATATCCTGAATTTCAATTTCCTAAAACAAATACAGAAATAAACCAATACAAATGAAGATCTTCTGAATTAGGTCCTTTGGCCTATAACACTAATGATGGGCACCTTTTTTTTACCATTTTGGTCTCAACCAGTAATTGAGTAATTCCAAAACTGGAACCAAGACCACCTGGCTCTGGAACTCATGCTGTTTTATTTTTGTGCTGTCTTCCAACAAATCAAAGTAAATGTGCACATACTTAGCGAGGTGTCTTGAAAGAAGGACTGGCTACATTATTACTTTCTGAGAGATGCTAAATGTGTCTTCTACAGGGATTTTTCAAGGAAAACTTTTTGTGTCTTACCCACAAAATTTAGAATCAAACTCCTGCAAATTTAAATTTACTACATGTATCAGCGTATTAGTAGAACTCAACTATTAGATTAACCTAAATCTTTTTAGGTAAGAATATAAAGAGCAGAGTTTGGTCCTTGTTCTGTTCCTTTTCAAAACTGTTGCCTCCTCCTTCTGCTAAGGTTAAGCCATCACCTTAATGAGCAGATACAAGGCTGCAATTGTCCATTCTCCCCACCAGCTGATTTAATAACAAGTTAGGGAAAAAAGTGTGGTTTGACTAGAGCCTGAGTAGGGAAGACCGACTTGTTCAAAGACCCCAGTGAAAGGGTATTTGTATACATCTGTATGTCTATCTCTCTTTTGGGGGAAGAAGAGTACAGGGGATTGTTTTTTTTATCAACATGCTGTTTCTGTACCATGAAACAATGTGTGTTTAGAGGTTACTATATTGTTAGCTGACTTGGAAAACACTGTTCACTGTTGGGAGCCACTGTCAACTGGAGATCAGACATAATGTTAAATAATAACCATGGCAGCATTCTTTCTATGGTCCCTTTTGGCGGAAGGAGTTGGTAGAGCTTACAGTAGTTGTTTTCATCAATCTATTTCAAAGAACAGAAACTCAGTTAAAAAAAAAAAAACACTTAGAAAAATAAAGCATCAATTTACTTAAATCTGGTTGAAAAGATGCAGAACAAACAGTGAAATAGGACAATCTGACAGGTTTCAAGTATTTTATTTTAGTGTTTTGAATTCCATTTAGAAATTTAACCAGATTATATCATTAAATGATCTGGAAAATTTCCTATCACAACACCAACAATTATACTGGTTAATAATGCAGAACAAAATGAAAGAAAAATGACTGTAACCTTAGGCTTCTATCATGTATTGTTTTTTCAGTAATATACTTGTTTATTGAATGTCATATTGTACTTGTTTAATCCGTCTCCCACATCAGACAATAAGCTCCATGAAAACAAGAAACACATCTGTTCCATTCCTTCCTATATAGAACTTCTGTACAGATTCTGGAGCTGATTCAACATAAAAATTTTGTTTTAAACTTAAAAGTCTACATGAAATACCTAAAACTTGTTGGGCTTTTTTTTTTTTTTTTCTATCTTAATCCCTTATTTTTGTGCCTCTTACAATGGAAGCAGAGACTGAGAAAGATCCTAGGATCCAAATTTTTTACGCATGGCAACAAAGTTACTGGTTAGGCAGGCTTGGTGATCAAAATTATAACTTTAAATCTTACTGATGACCTGGATTCAGTAAATTATATCTTAATATGCTAAGAATTGCCTTGCTCCACTTAAGAATAATACATAACTAAAGTTTCTTCCCCCATAATTCATACACTTTCCACAAACTTGTGAGCTTCTTAAATTCAGTAATTCTACTACCATAGATGTGGATGAAATCAACTCAAAATGAAGAGGTAACCTTGCTTCTGAATATTTTTAGATTTAAAAAAAAAATTATCTGGGGCGCCTGGGTGGCTCAGTCAGTTAAGCATTTGCCTTCGGTTTAGGTCAGGATCCCAGGGTCCTGGGATCAAGCCCCACATCCGGCACCCTGTTCAGGGGGGGAGCCTGCTTCTCCCTCTCCCTCTGCCTGTAGCTCCCCCTGCTTGTGCTCTCTGTCAAATAAATATTAAAAAAAAAAAAATGATCACCGTTTATCACCAGAGAACACCACCAAAAAATAGCTCCACCGAATAAATGGTTCCCATTTCCCTTTGAGTTCACATGCTTTAAATTTGTGTCTGTGTTAAAATATAATCTGGAAAGGGTAACATGGCTTGGTATAAGACAGAAATGGCTATTTAATGATACAATCTACTTCACTTCCCAAATTATAAATGCAGTGAGCAACGAGAAGGTGATATTGCCATTGCACTTCTGTGGGCAACAGGCCTGGCTCCAATAAGATCTGATGACCTCTATTCCTTCTCAGAAATAAAACAGTTTACAGCACCTGAATAAATTAAAATGTAAGAAATAATATTTCCACAGAAATTACTTATATTTTTCATTTTTAACAAATGTTTTCTTTGTAGCTTTTATTTGTTCCATTGGAAGTTTTTTACTAATGTTCCAAGGGAAAATCTACATGTGTATATTTATTTAACTCATTTATATGTAACTCTTCATTAACTCGTGTGTAAAAGCAAAATTAGGAAAAAAACCAAAACTCAAGAAAAAACTTACTGGCAAGAATAATCTCTGGGAAGCACATGGTTTAAAAAGCTTTTTCCACTCCGCTGCATTTTCACTTGGAAAAGTTATTGGGTATAATGAATAATTAAATGTCTGCAGAAATGACCAGCCATCAAGCTAAAAAAATATTTAAAAAAGCCTTAGTTTAGATTATTTCACTTTCCATTTTCTCTGTAAAATCATAAACCAAGATTATTTTAAAAAGCTAAAAATTAAAGATATATTATGCTGTACAGTTAAGAGAAACTCACATTCTTCTTTCCCATTTGTTTTCATTCAAAATCTTAAAATCATAGTAATATTCTAGAAAGACTCCACCATAAAGATCAGAGGCACAATGAAAGTTCACCACCAAAAAATCAGAAAGCTGACAGCCTTGCACGTTGTTCATCTACCTCATCGTTACCTGATATAGAAATCCTATGAATTCCTAAACAGATTAAACTCAAAAAAATTAAGCCCTAGTTTCATTACCAAAGTATGTATAATAGTATCTATTATACACTTAAAGTCAGACCAATATGAAACTGGTCAGAAAATATTTGTCTATGTATTTTTAATACGCGTGGATATTCCTGATAATAAAATACACTGATAAACACAAATCAATGCCAATTTTTGAAAAAAATCATTATAAAAAGCAAAAAGATCTGAATATCTATAATGAACATGTTTAGTTTTCATACATTTCAAGACACTAAATTCTTTCAAATTCAGTTTAAATATTCTCTCTCAACAGAACTGTCGATTCTAGTTTCCTACAGAGCATTCACAATATACAGGGGGATGGGGCACCTGGGTGGCTCACTCAGTTAAGCGTCCGACTCTTAATTTTGGCTCAGGTCATGATCTCAGGGTAATGAGATCAAGCCCCACGTTGGGCTCTGTGCTACATATAAAGCTTGCTTTAGATTCTCTCTCTTACTCTCCCTTTGCCCCTCCCCACCAGTTTGCAATCACTCTCTAAATAAATAAATAAAATAAAAATTAAAAGTAAATTAGTAATATAAAAATTTAAAAATAATAAACTATTTTTAAAAAACAATACATAGGGGAGAAAAACTAAGTAGTTTATGTAATAGGCTGAAGATGCTCTTTTTTAATTATGACTGTGTTCATGTAATTTTTAAAAACATTAATGCCTTCCAACATAGTTTAAGGGAATATTTTCAACTCCACCATTCTGCTTTGATGTGTCTGTAAATTGGTTTAAAACACTAGCATTTTATTTTCCCTGCACAACTTATAAATCACTTAAAGATACTTTCAATATCAACTTCAAAAGGAAAGCTTAGTCATTTTTTCCTTAACATTCTAATATTTAGTCATCTTTTTTGCAGTAAAAGCATGTTCTACTAGTATTTGATACTTTCATCAAAAACAAAACCAAACATTCTCAGAATTGACTGTAATAGTTAAAAACGAAGTTTAAAAATACAGTATATATTGGGGCACCTGGGTGGCTCAGTCAGTTGGGCATCTGACTCTTGGTTTCATCTTGGGTCGTGATCTCATGGGTTGTGGGACTGAGCCCCTCAACAGGCTCCGCACTCAGTGGGGAGTCTGCTTGAGGATTCTCTCTGCCCCACCCCACTCAAATAACTAAATAAATAGATCTTTTTTAAAAATACAGTATATATTACACAAGCAATCCCTCAGCCAGATTTGAACAAAACACTGAGGCTGCATATAAGATGAAACAATTATTTCATTTTTTAATTACACTTCAAAAGGTTTCCACAGTTCCATAGCAATCTGTTGCTATTCTCTGAACTATTAAGACAAGAGCAATTCCTTGGTTAATATTTTAGAAAACAATCCAGACAAAGAGATCAAGATCACAATAACACATATCAAAAATACAGACACTAGAGCACCTGGCTGGCTTAGTTGGTACAGCATGCGACTCTTGATCTCAGGGTTTACGTTTGAGCCCCACGTTGGGTATAGAGATTACTTAAAAGTAAAACCTTAAAAAAAAAAATAGAGATGCTAGAAATATCTTAGGACAGTAAGTAAAGCTTTATACCACTTGGAATCAAAGATTTTGTTAGAAAACTAAAAGACTTGAGGTCACAAGTAGGATTTTTCACTCAATATTTTGAACTACTTTAACGTGAGAAAACATCAAATACATGTTTTTCTACATAGGGACTATGTTCTACATGTTTCCTACATAAAAGCCAAGCATAAAATCCAAATCAGTTTGAAAACTTAATTTAGTACATAGAGAGATAAACAGAGATAGTGGGGAGGAGAGTAATCACAATTATCATCTTTATCACTGTCTCAGAACACAAGGTAGTGAGATTTCAGGTGAATTTTCTTTTTCTTATACGTTCTTCCCCCGTATCCATCTGTTCTACTCTTCTTGCATAGTAATATTTTTTTTTATTGTTAAGGAGGTTATATGGCTGTCCTGATTAAAGAGTGTATTTTTAACCCTCACAAACAGCTGTAACACTATGGTTACATGACTAAGTTCCCAGGCCAATGAGATATTGGCAACAATGTCATATGCAATTTCTGAAAAATATTCATAGTGGGTAGGAAGGGATTGGCCTTCACTCTTTTCTCCTTGTGTTGGTTAAAATATGAGTGTGAGGGCTGAAGAGTAGCCATCTTGGACCATGAATGAGAAGTCTTATGTTAAAATGGCTCAGCCACAAGACAGAAACCAGAGTCCCTGAAGACATGGAGCCACCATTTACCACAGACTGCCTACTCTCATGTAAGAGAGAAATAAACTTCTATCTTGTTTAAGCCACTGCCAATATAGCCAAACTGACTGTAACTAATACAAAGCCAAAATAAAGAACTTTCTTATCAAAACAAAAAGCCACTTCCTTCCATATTGTCAGTCAAGAGCTCCCACCCCTGAAAACAGAAATAAAATCTTTGTGCACACTTTGTTTGAGGCACTCCCAAGCCAAGGATGGGAATAAAATTAAGTCATAGGACTTTCAGGTCAAATCATCCTGGAGCTATAGCCAGTGAAATAAAACCTCCATGCTTGGCAAAGGACTTTAAGCAACCTACTTCTTTTCAAAACCAAACCTTCCTCTTACACCCTAGATCTCGACTCTTAGATGGAGTGGCAGCCCAACTCTAGGTGGGCAGTTACTGAGTAAATATTTTTGTTCAATGAAGGAATAAAACAACATTCTATGACTATACCATTAAATATTCACCTCTACAGTCTTAAAAAAGTCTCAAATACTTACTATGCCTTTAAAACTGTCGTGTAATTGATCTTCAGCAAAAATATGGAACTGAAGAGGTCTGATGCTGAAAATGATAGCTGACTTCAACATGGTTACAGTTTCTTCCAGTCTTTCACCACAGGCAACCACAGCGAGGTGCATTCTCTGAATGGGCTGCACATTCAGACTATACCTAATAGAAAAGAAAACCACATTTTCCAATAGTTTTAGTACAGGGTAACATGTTAACAACATGGTATTTTGGCCACGTTCAAAAACTGAAGTTCAAAGCAAAGAAATATCAAATTACAAAACAGTACAATGTTGAATCAAGTATATATTTCTATATCCTCGATCAGATTTTCTCAGCCAATGTTCCTCACTAGGAACCAAAAAAAATTACGACTTTCTCAATTCTCCCAAGAATAGCACGTAAGTAGCACCATTCTGCACAGGAGAAAAGCTAATTCATTACTCAGACTGGATACATTAGGGCTTCTCTCCAGGAACTCCCCAAATAACAAAGGGAGCAACACCGATTGAAGGTCTTCCATTCAATTATTTTTTAGCTTTTTTATTTAAAAAAATCTCAAAAACAAATTGAAGTAGAGAAAATACAATAAATCCCCGTGTACCCATCTCCTAACTGCTATAACCATCCATTCAAAGGTATTATTTCATCTAAAAACCCTCTCTACATCCCCTTCACTAACCACCAGATCATTATGAAGCAAACCCAGACACAAATCCATCCATAAATATTTCAGTATTATACCCATTCTTCAACCATACTAATTATAGGAAAAAATTTCCTTCACATAACTTTTTTCACTGATAAACATTCAGTTCCATTCACCAAGTAATCAGTGAAAAGTAAAAAATTTCTGAGGTGGTCTAAAACATACTAGTTAAACATCAGTATGGGATTTTGGAAGGGAAGATTCCCTAAACCCAAGAAACCCAAGTTATTGGCTTAGACTATGTCAGACCCTACTTCTAATACAGAGTAGCAGTGCATAGCACTGGGCCTAAGGAACCTTTCAAAACTCTTGCATCTTAATAGTGAACTAATAATAATTCATTAGCATATAAAGAACAGAATTAATTATGTGTGACTACATTGTTATTAAACAAAATAACCTACTTATAATATTAAATTCAGATCTCACCTGTAATTATGGCATAAAATAATCGTTTTGGAACTGACAGCTAAAGGAATAGAAGAATGGAAGACAACATAAAACAAAACTAATAACACGTTAAGGTATTATAAAGTACAAACATTCTAAACTGAAAACATAAAATTTGACTTTAACTCAATTCTTGCTTACAGAGATCCTTTCTGTAAAATGTATAATGGTTAGAAATTATATTATTTAACATTAACAGTTGTATGTATACATTACTGAGATTTGCAATAGTGGAAATGAGTAATTAATCATTTTCCTTATATTTGCAAGTTAAAATCAACTGTAGTTATATTCCTTAACATAGGACTTTGGAATCTTGAGTATTCACACGTCCATGGGTTAAAGTGAAACTGAAACTATTTCCTGGGGAAAATCTTGTTCTTGCTCATGGGTAGTCCCTCAACTAACCAGGATATCAGAAAATAGAATTATACTAAGGAAAAACATTAAATACAAACAATTGACTATATAAAACATACCTGAATGCCAAATTCATACATCTTAATGTTTTAACATTAAACGTGTAATTATTTTATATTAATAGGATAAAAAAATCAAGTCTGAATATATATAATGTGCTCCCACTTTTATTGTGGATCTATCCCTTCCTATTAACGAGTCTGTTTTGCTATGAGCCTGGAGATAATATTAAGATAGCTGTCTGAAACTGATGCTTTTCTGGTCTGACTGGGTTCCTAAGGCCTGAAAACAGGTTCACTTCTTGAACATGCGACATTTCTCACTTATGTGAGTACTGGTAACTGTCAGCCTTCAGCAGGGGAGCTGAAAAGCCCCTGAGCCTAAATGCTTATCTTCTAGAAAACACAAGGGTCATTTCCTCCCTGATCCCTCTACTGGGAGGATGAAACTTAAATTCAATACCCTGGTAACTAACCCTTTCTTCAGGCTAATGGGCCAATGATTCTATAAATGAGGTTCTTTGAAACAATCAAACTGTTTTTAAGAAAAAGAAACCTCCCCCAGATAATTCATAAAGTTAAATATTATTACACCACTTTGTTAATGGTATTAAATGAAGAAGTCACATATAAAGTGCTATTCTTGCAAGAAGCATTATTTACTATATCAGAAATGGTGGTGGGGCGCCTGGGTAGCGCAGTCGTTAAGCGTCTGCCTTCAGCTCAGGGCGTGATCCCGGCGTTCCGGGATCGAGTCCCACATCGGGCTCCTCTGCTATGAGCCTGCTTCTTCCTCTCCCACTTCCCCTGCTTGTGTTCCCTCTCTCGCTGGCTGTCTCTCTGTCACATAAATAAATAAAAAATCTTTATAAAAAAAAATGGTGGTGATATCTCATTCTTCATCAAGGTTATCATTAAGATACAATACTTTGTCTTTAAAATTTATATTAATCTCCCAGGAATTAAATTTTATGAATAGTTTGAAGTAGGGAACAATTGCCTAATTTTGCACAAGGCTATCCAACTGTGCAAACATCATTTGTTTCAGAGTTAACACAGTTTATCCTTTCCCCACCCACCTGCTGTGCCACTTCCTTCACATAGATGGTGTTAGCAATAGCTTAAGTCTTTTTAAAGCTCTGTTCTTTACCACTGACAGCAATTAAAAAGAAGTAGTACCTCCTCCCTTGGCAGCACCCTCTATCTGTTCCCCTCTTTTCTGTTGAGCCCCTCAGTTTATAACACTGAAACCCGATCTGAGGGGAGGCTATCTACGCCCTCTATACCTAGAGCAAGGTGATATGCACTTGGTTCATCTCAAAGGAGTGGAAACCACAGTGATAAAAGTAAAAGAAAGACAGGCAATCAAGACACACAACTTCACAGAGCTCTAAATTATCTCATCTTTCAGGTAAATGCCTCCACACCAAGACTTTAGAATTGGCAATAGGCCTGGATTGCTTAACTAGATCCTGCCTTGAAGCTAAAAGCCCAGAGATTTAAAAAGTAAGCCACAATGTGCTGTTTTGCACAGAATTCTCTACACACAAAGACAAGTATCATAAAACCTTCTTAAGAAATAAGTGAAATGTTCTTCAGAGTTTAAAAAAAAAAAAAAAACCCTCTAAAATCAGTACCAGGTCTGACTCCTCCCAGGCATTTCAGCAAGACTTGTTTGTCACACTGCCAGCACTCCTTCTACCAATTTCTATGGAAGTAGTATTGTCAACTACATTGCATTTGCTTTTGGTTATATGTCCCTTTTTAGCAAAAGCATTATATACAGTACAGACTCTAACACCTGAAATGATAAAACAAACCATACTTTAAAGATGTCACTGCCTACCACCCTATCCCTAGACCTCAAGAACAGGAAATAATTACAACTCAAAAAAATCTAAAGTAATCTTCCACCACTAGAGGAAGGAATAACTAAAACCTTCTAATAAGATATAGGGAAGCAGCCATTCAAGTAATTTTGGTCCCAAAATGATATAAATCTTGAATGATATAATCTTGTCCGTAAAAATGTGCTATATTTTAATCACAGCGTCAATAAGAGGAAAGTCCCAATGGATTTAAAAGAAATATTTTCCAAAAAGTCATTTTTAAGTCAAACCTATTTTTCTACAGATATATGACTGGAAGGCATTCTACAGATAATTCAAAGGTAATACCTGAGTGCTTCCATGGCTAAATATGGCATAACCTGAGATCAACAGGAATTATGACAGTAATGAATGCTAACGTATAAAAGAAAATGAATCCATAAGTCTAAAAAGATACTAAATAAAGGGGTTGGGGGAAAGGGGAAACCCCTTCTTTAAAAACAAATATTAGCCAATAATGTAGAAGGAAAGACAGAATTACAAAAATCGCTATTTTGCAATCACCACTGTAACCGTTGATTTGAACAAGAATAACGAATGTTACAACCACAGAGTATCAAGGTGTCATCCCCACACATTACAAAGGGGATAAAGGTAGTGTTATATACAGAAACGTGATATCACCACCTTAACTACGTGATCAAAGTTAATCAATGTTAAACGTATGACAGAGCCTTCCTGAGAGCATGCCCAAAGCATCACCTATGCAGTATTCCTGCCCCAAATCCAGAGTCTAATAATGCAAAGACAGGCAAATCCAAACAAAGGAACATTCTGCAAAAACAAAACAAAAATATCATGTCATGAAAGATACCACGACCACCCCACAACCCCCCCAAAAAAAGTCTGAGGAACTGCTCTACAGGGAAGGAGACTAAGTAGATCTCACAGCTGAATGTATTGCATGATCCCTGACTGGGTCTTGAAGGGGGAGGGGGGTAATGTAAAGTTCATTAAAAGAAAACTAAGGAAATATGAATATATATTCTGCCAGTGTTAAATAACTGTGACAGTTTTATTATTATATTGGAGAATGTTTCTGTTGTGAAGTGATACATGCTGAATATTTAGACGTATATCATAATGACTGCAGCTATCTCTCAGATGATTCAGCCAAAAAGAGAAAGTGGCAAATAGGTCAATATCTAGTGAACAGCAGGTAGTGAGTGTGCTCACTATCCTAGTCTTGTAACCTCTGCAGATTTGAAACTTACCAAAGCAAAAAGTTCAGAAGCGAAATCAGAAAAAAAAAAAAAACTTAGAGTATTTTAGACGATAAATTCTAATACAAACACTGTTAACAGATTTCTAAAACTTAGGAATAGACTTAAGTAACATTTCTGCTATGAAGGAATCATAATAATGTGTCTTCTTTTTCTATTTAGACAGCACAAAAAGCTTTCAGGGTGTTCTTTCAGCCTAGTGTTCTCTCTATAAAAGAAAACAATGTTTAATAATATTTAGGCCAAGAATTAGCATTATAATGAAGTATGCAAAGTCAAACCAAATTAAATTTCTGATAACAATCACCTCAACTAAAAAGTAACTGCTATGAACCATCTTTAAAAACTTGCAGTTAAACAAAATGGAAAACTATGTTCAGAAACATTAATAGCAATTTCCTTACTGTATAGCTTAAAAACAAAATGTTTTACTTCTATTTAAAAAAAAGTGTTGAATTATCATACTAGGTAAAAAAAAAAAAAAAAACTACTGCAAAGAGTTGTATATGGGCACCTGAGTGGCTCAGTCAGTTGGGAGTCTGCCTTCCGCTCAGGTCATGATCCCAGGATCCTGGGATCGAGCCTCGAGTTGGGCTCTCTAATCAGCGGGAGCCTGCTTCTCCCTCTCCCTGCCACTGCCCCTGCTTGTACTCTCTGTCAAATGAATGAATAAAATCTTTAAAAAACAAAAATAAAGAAATAAATAGTTGTATATAATCACTTCTGAAACAACACACAATACTTCCACCACTAGAGGAAGGAATAACTAAAACCTTCTAATAAGATATAGGGAAGCAGCCATTCAAGTAATTTTGGTCCCAAAATGTTATATAAATCTTGAATGATATAATCTTGTCCATAAAAAATGTGCTATATTTTAATCACAGCATGAATAAGAGAAAAGTCCCAATGGATTTAAAGAAATATTTTCCAAAAAGTCCAAAGACCAAATATTTTCCAAAAGACCCAAAATCTTCAGGGTCTTACATATAGCATAAAAAAGAAAATCTAAAAACTTAACACAGAATGTAAGTACTAAATGCTAAAAAATATTTTTAAATAATCTGTAGAAATATAGCTCTAAAAACTAGCAGGGGCCACTCAAAGTAATACACATAACATTAAATTCACCTATAACTACAGATGCCATAAACCGAAAATCAATTCCCATCATAAAGATCAAATATTTTAAAACCTCAAGTTGCAAAAAATTAGTACAAAAGAGAATTTTTAAATAATAATACTAAAATTAAGAGATTGCTTAGAGGCACCTGGTTGGTTCAGTCAGTAGAGCATGCAACTCTTGATCTTGGGGTTGTGAGTTCAAGCCCCATGCTGGGCCTAGAGCTTATTTAAAAAAAAAAAAAAACAACAGCAAGAGATTGCTTAATAAGTAAAACAAAAAATGAAAGTAGGAAGATACCTGTAATCAATGGCAAAAACAGAATATATTATATTAAGATCATAAAATAAGCATTAAAACCTCAAGAGGTAAATATCAATACAGAAAATATATAGAACAAAAGACTAAGAAGCTCAAGAAATGTAGAAATACGTTCAGCAAATAATCAACAAACTATAAATCAGTAGTACTCTACCATTTTACTCTAACAAATGGTAAAATTATAATTCCCAACAATGCTAAGGTCATTGTAACACCTGTACATTCACACAATGCTGGTGCAGACTTTAATCCGTATCATTTTTAGAACTCAACTTAGTAATACAATTCATTCTCTTTAATGAATATTTGAACTTCTTTCATATGCTACACACTGGGGATAAGCAAGAAAGCCACAATCCTGACCGCATACAATTTACAGCCAATTGCAAAAAGACGGGATTTTAAAAGATTTAATGGGAAAGCATGGTAACCACTTCAGTAGAAAAAAAGATTGTTAAGGAAGCTCACTATACAAACATCAAAAGTAGTCTGGAAGTGCTGGGGAAAATCATTAGTGATTTACTGGTTGCCAAACACCTTGCTCAGCAAGGGGCTTGAATGATGAACAACACATGGTTATCTATCTGCAAAGCTAACAGTCTGGAAGATTCACAGCCACAATAGACGAGTAATACAGTGACAAAGAGGATACCGAGAAGGGAGAAGCAGTGGGTAAGGAAGGGAAATCACTGGATAAGAAGTGACGAGCACAATAACTAAGGGAATAGGAAGCAAGAGGCTATCAGAAGCAACAGTATAATAGGAGCTGGGTAGAAGAGTCGCTGCGGACTGACGCGAAGAAAGTCAGTCATAAACCAGGATACAAAACACAGATGAGGGAAGGTGTGAGAAGCCACATCATGAACTCAAGTTTAAACAAGAGAATCTACAGCATCTAAATCAAAAATGACCAAAATGCAGCTGGAAACAGTTCTAGAGCTCAGAAAAGAGCTCTGGAATAGAGGTATCAGTTAAAAAGATTATCCCGGGGCACCTGGGTGGTTCAGTCAGTTAAGCGTCTGCCTTTGGCTTAAGTCACGATCCCAGGGTCCTGGGACTGAGTCCTGTGTCAGGCTCCCTGCTGTGCAGGAAACCTGCTTCTCCCTCTCCCTCTGCCACTCCCCCTGCTTGTGCCCGTTCTTTCCCTCTCTCTCAAATAAGTAAAATCTTAAAAAAAAAAAAACAAAAACAAAAACAAAATGAATGAATGAATGAATGGAAAAAAGATCATCCTGTGACTATCCAGGGAGTGCGGAGAGAAAAGAACAGGGTCCTAAGGAACATTAATATCCAGGAGTCAGGACAGGGAGAGTGGTCCAGAAGCAGAGAGATCAAGTAGCTGAGACCCTGGTCTTAAGAGCCAGAGACTGACAGAGTTGAAAGAAAGAGGAAGTGGTAACCAGTGTCAAAGGGACCAAAAAAAGTGAGATTGGGCCTCAAAAGAACAATTCAGAGGTCAGAGGTGACTTCACAGTAGGAGAGGGGGGTTAGTCAGAGAGCCAGTGCTGCTCAGGCAGATTGAGGAGGGTTGTTGTTGTTTAAGGGCCTAAAGTCAGTAGATACTCTTAGAAGTCTTGCTGGTAAAGAGAAACAGAGTAAACAAAGAATGCTTGAAGGAAAAAAGGGTTGAGTAGAAATTTTGTGTTTGGTTTTGTTTCAAGAACAGAAAAAAGAGGAGAGGTGTGAGGATTCTGACAAGCTGCTGGGATGCAAAGATTGGTCAGGAAATGACTTAGTAAATGCAGATACAAATTACTAAAAGCTGATGCACATCAAAAGCAGTTTTTCTTTTCTGTTATTTTATGTTCACTGTGTAAATTAATTGGGAGGAAATAATCCCCCAGATAAGCTTTGATCAAAATAAAAGTCACACGGTATAAAGAATTCCAACTGGGAAAGCTGGGGCAGGCCTGGGAGGAAAACAGTGCCAGCTAAGGGCCCACTTGGTGCCTGGCAAAATGTGGACTTCAGGTTGTTAGTAATTGGGAATTTCAAAGAAGCTTTACCAGGTGGGCAGACAAGCTCTTAGAGTTAAGCAAAACTGAGGTGCTACTTAGAGTTAATACTGTAAGGTAGGGTGAGAATGATATGGCAGTTGTACCGCATCCTGGCTTGTCTCCATGTTCCACCAGAGTAAATGTGAGGGATCCTAAGTTCTAAGAAAGAAACTAAACGTGAGAGATTTTACATAATGATTTGATACATTTAACAAAATGGTTACAGATATATACTGTGGATTTAACATTACAAGTAGAGAGTGTAAAAGGAAAGTTTAACTTTTAAAATCTCAAATTTTGAAAAGTAACTAGCACAGGGTTTACAACATTATGTATCCATCCATCCACATGTAATTCTTTCCAAGGAATACTTGGAAACATTAGGAAAATAATGAGTTGGAGAAGCCAAAACAAGAGAAATAATAAGCAGGGGCTCCAGGATTCAGATTAGATCAACTTCCCTGGGGTATGCTTGCACTCAGTAGAGGGGGAGGGAAGATTATTACTCATGTTGTAACTTACAAAAGGACCGGAGTTGTATAAATCAGGGTATACAGTTTTCAAGCTTACCCAGCTTTCAGAGTGAGTAGATTTATGTCACAAGGCTGGAAATAGCAAAGTGGTGGCTGTTAATACTCTATTCATTAGCAAACTTTCATAAGAATGAAAAATACAGAGCTCCAATTGTCCAAATTTAAGAACAAGCTGAAGGATAACATTATCCTCAAAAACTTATTTTTTAGAAGTTTGAATAATCTGATTTAACTAGCTCATATTAAAATTTCAATCACCCAATTTTTTCCATAGCAATTAGATATAATAATGGATTTCAGTTATTCCTTCCCAGTTGTTCATGGAATGTATAATGTATCAGGAATACAAGAACATAAAAATATATACTACTAATATATATAAAGAATGTAGTTCTTCCCACCTAAAATGCTTTACCTCCTGTTCTTGAGCCTAATTTCCATGTTCTTCATGCAGTCACTCCCACCAGGAAGCCTTTCCTGATGCCTTAAGATGATCCCACCTTAAGATGACTCGCTTGTTTTTCCCATCATCACAGCTATAACTTGTCACCCTCTCTCTTTATCTCAGGTTTACAAGCCCCAGAAGGATGGAGCCACATTAACTAGACTCAGAGTCGGGTTCTAAGCACGTGGCCCTGTGCCCAGCAAATAGAATAAGTAGAATTAAAATTTAAATTAATCATAAAGACAGTAAAAATAGGTGGCTCTCAAAGAAATTTTACTCTTAGGAAGGGATTTCAGGCTACTGCCTCAGTATCCCCTACCACTATGTCACGGAGACGGTCTGATAGCCCATTCCTATCAACACTTCTTTCACTGAAGGTAAGAGCAGAATCCAAGGCCTTCATTATCCAGAGCCATGCACAAAGCCCAACTACTGAGCAACACACAAGCTCAATAAACAATGTCATGTCAATACTAGCTCCTTCATTAAACACTTATTTTTATCTTCTCATTCCTCAATATTCAATTTCTCTGATAATAATCAACATAATCCTGCCCCAATTGTCCCCATTAACCTACAAAATGTTTTTTTCAGCAGCTTTAAATGCCATATATGTTTGTAAATGTCAAGGGAAGTCTATCTTTATCACCTGTTTAATACTTTATCACCCAGTTACCTAAAATTATATCATAATTGCTCCTAAGAACAATAGTTTACCTTAATAACACCTAAAAACAAGTTAGAGCATTTTATACACAGTATATACTAAAAATTAGTTATAACAACTATAAAATAGGATAAACAGAAAACCCAATCAGAAAATGATTCATTTGCTTCTAAGACAATATTAAATTACACGAAAAGAAACATTTTTGTGTCCTATTACAGTCAAAAATTTACTATGTACTATCTAATCTTACCTACACTGATCTACCAATTGAATTTAGGTGCCTACCTAAAAGCCGCTTCCCAAAAGCAGTTCATTCCACAAACATCAGAGGGCAGCATCCAATAGGGATTCCAGTAACACAGAGAGAAATCTTTACACCTAACAGAGTAAGACAGAAATAAAGAGTCCTATGTGAGTATTTCGGTTTAAAACTAACAAGGAATTTACTTAATAACATAATAACTTACTGTTCTATTTTATAGCAACAAAACTGCAAATCCAATTCTGCGAATTCAATCTGGCTAAGGTAACTTGAGGAGTTTTGGAAATTTCTCCCTTTTTCAAGGTACCATTATTTTAAATAGAACTTTAAAACCGCTAGGTAGAATATAGTACAGACTGAAAAACCATTTCCTAGTCAGGAACTCTCCAAACATATTAAAATTCCCTCCTCAGATGACACAGAAAATATGGGAATACTTCTGAAATTTTCCTTTGTGTACTACACATATCCCCCTAAAATAAAATCCATTTCAGCCAAACAAAATATTTGCTTATCCTAGAGCAAAATTAAAATGCCACAAATGCTGACAGAAAAGGAAGAGAGGGTCTTTGAAGGCTTTTAAATCAATCTTCAATCCAAGCTAGTTGTATGGTGAAAAGATAAGAAAACACGCTGATATCCATGGCTCAGTTTCATTATGTACATTATCTTCGCTTCTTCATTCTGCTATATTACACAAGCTAAAATGGAAGATTAAGTGTAGTCTTTCCACTTAGATTGCAGGTCAGAGCTCATAACAACAGCCATAACACCTCACCTTACAAAAAGTACGTTTTTCATTGTTAGTACTTTTCAAAACAATAGTTTAGTTTGAAATTCACTGCAGTGAGGCCTGGATACTAAAGCAAGTATGTATGAAATCAGGGTGAGTCACTAAACCAGGTCACCTCACGTCCCCTCGCCATGTAACTTTGTTTTTTCTTGCTATAAATTCAATTATGTTACTGTTCTTACAGCAAAAGGTCTATGAAATTTCATACTTGCAAAGACTTCTGGGGGCACCTGGGTGGCTCAGTTGGTTAAACATCTGCCTTTGGCTCAGGTCATGATCCCGGAGTCCTGGGATCAAGCCCCACATGGGGCTCCCTGCTCAGCGGGGAGTCTGCTTCTCCCTCTCCCTCCACTACTCCTTCTGCTTGTGCTCTCACTCTTGCTCTCTCTCTCTCTCAAATAAATAAAATCTTAAAAAAAAAAAAAAAAAAAAGATTTCTAATCATATCTTTCACAAATGCCAACAGTCCTGGGCAGAGGATCTCAAACCCAGGCTACACAGCAAAATCACCCAGAGAGCCCCATACAAGAACTATTAAATAAGAATCTGAGAACAGGGTGGGACACAGACGGTTTTTTAAATGCTGCCTAAGGACCCTGGGTGGCTCAGTCAGTTCAGCGTCTGCCTACAGCTCAGGTCATGATCCCAGGGGCCTGGGATCAAGCCCTGCATCAGGCTCCCTGATCAGTGGAGGGTGCTTCTCCCTCTGCCTCTCCCCCTGCTTGTGCTTGTGCTCACTCTGTCTCTCAAATAAACAAACAAAATCTTTAAAAAATAAATAAATAAGATGCTGCCTAAATAATTCTGTATACTACTGCATAAAAACCTGCAAAGTCAGGGGCGCCTGGGTGGCAAAGCGGTTAAGCATCTGCCTTCGGCTCAGGGCGTGATCCCGGCGTTGCGTGATCCCGGCGTTACGGGATCCAGTCCCACATCAGGCTCTTCCGCTATAAGCCTGCTTCTTCCTCTCCCACTCCCCCTGCTTGTGTTCCCTCTCTCGCTGGC
>NW_024425119.1:33559627-33621269 GCF_017311325.1 Ursus maritimus
CTCTGTCGAATAAATTAAAAAAAAAAAAAAAAAGAAAGAAAGAAATCTTAAAAACCTGCAAAGTCAGAATTTTAAAATCAATAGAAAAAGTTGTATTATAATTTGGTGTACCTTCACATGGACACCATTTTCTTTTTTTTTTTTTTTTTTGAGATTTTATTTATTTATTCGACAGAGATAGAGACAGCCAGCGAGAGAGGGAACACAAGCAGGGGGAGTGGGAGAGGAAGAAGCAGGCTCATAGTGGAGGAGCCTGATGTGGGGCTCGATCCCATAACACCAGGATCACGCCCTGAGCCGAAGGCAGATGCTTAACCGCTGTGCCAGCCACCCAGGCGCCCCTGGACACCATTTTCAAGCCCAGTATATCTTTTTTTTTTTTTCTTAAGATTTTATTTATTTATCTGACAGAGAGAGCACAAGCAGGGGGAGAGGCAGGCAGAGGGAGAGGGAGAAGCAGGCTCCCTGCCGAGCAGGGGCTTAATTCCAGAACCCTGGGATCACACCCCAAGCCGAAGGCAGTCGCTTAACGAACTGAGCCACCCTAGGCGCCCCCAAGCCCAGTATATCTTAATTTAAATGGTTGATAAAGCAGAGAAAAAAAAATGTATGCAGACCAGTAAAATCCAGGACTCAATCGGAAGTCTTTATCCCCTACCAGGCATGGTTATGTATTTTTTAAGTCTTGCATTTCCATACGAGAGATAGGCTCAGTGGTGGTGGTAACAGCTAACACAGAGTCCTTTTCAGATTCAAGAGCTTTCACATTCAATTAAGCATCACAACAAATCTGCTCATACAGAGATCTCCATCTTTTAGATACAGAGGTTATCACAGCTTTCTTTCAACAAATCCACAATTTATTTATACTCAACACCTACAGTGCACCTTTGTTCCAAGAAGGGCATAACTAATCTGGTTATTCCATCTCCTGCTATCAAACCTTACAGCAGTAGAAAATGGAAATGGAAAATGAAGCCTCAAGAAAATGACTCCCTAATTAAATTCTTCCATAAAAATTATCCATTGAAATTATATAGTAATACAGTTTTCTGCCTCAACTTGCACTCTTCAATCTCCCACACCTAGGCAAACACAAATCTATCTTCTTTTTTGTTTTTTTTTTTAAAGATTTTATTTATTAATGTGACAGAGAGACAGCCAGCGAGAGAGGGAACACAGCAGGGGAGTGGGAGAGGAAGAAGCAGGCTCCCAGCAGAGGAGCCCGATGTGGGACTCAATCCCGAAACGACGGGATCACACCCTGAGCCAAAGGCAGACGCTTAACGACTGCGCTTCCCAGGCGATCCTATCTTCTTCTTTTTTTTTTTTTTTTTTTTGGTGAGAGAACATCTTTTTTTTTTTTTAAGATTTTATTTATTTGAGAGGGAGAGAAAGCACAAACAGGAGAGAGAGTCAGAGGGAGAAGCAGACTCCCCGCTGAGCAGGGAGCGGGATGTGGGACTGGATCCTGGGACTCTGGGATCATGACCTGATCTGAAGGCAGTCGTTTAACCAACTGAGTCACCCAGGTGCCCCACAAATCTATCTTCTGTCTCTAGATTTGCCTGTTACAAATACTTCACATAAGTGAAATCATACAATATGTGGTCTCTTGAGTCTGACTCCCTTCAGGCTGAACCCTGGAATATATTTTCAAGGTTCATCTACTCTAGTATACTTCGGTACACTTCATTCCTTACCAGTACACTTCATTTCTCTTTATGCCCAAATAATGGATGGATATACCACATTTTGTTTAGTCATTCATCAGTTGATAGGCATGTGGGTTGTTTTCCACCTTTTGGCTATTATAAATAATGCTGCTATGAACATTCATTTATAATTTTTCTCCAAATATATGTTTTCAATTCTCTTGCATATATACCTACAAGTGGAATGCTAGAAACTATAAAGTTATTAATGCAGACGAAACTGCAGGGGAAAAAAAAAGTTTTAGGTAAGTTTCATAACCATAGCTCAATGTCAAAACACAAGTTTTTTTTTAGAAGGGATGTTTTTCTTTATGTCTTTCTTTAATGGAAATATAAAACATGTGCACTAGTGAGTACACATACCACTATTAAAAAAAATCATAAAATACTGATGTGCTGCTGGCAAGAGGTAGCATAATTTAATGTTTATTTCCCAAACTTACATTCTCTTATTTAAAAAATGGTTTTGAAGATTGAGAGTGGAAACTGATTACGTACCAGTAACTGTTATTACAAGCAAAGATTAGAAAAAAAACAACTAATCTGGAGACAGATAGCAACTGTACTTTCAGGCCAGAAAAAAATAAAGTTAAAAAATATTGGGAAAGTAAAGGTAGTTATCCAAGTTCTGGGCATTATCCAAGTTGCTTTTGTTTTTATTCATTAAAACTGTTGGAGGGGCTACGGTGTGGCTCAGTTGGTTAAGCGTCTGCCTTCGGTTCAGGCCATGACAGCCAAGTCCTGGGATGGAGCCCCGCATCAGGCTCCCTGCTCAGCCTCCCTACTCAGCTGGGAGTCTGCTTCTCCCTCTCCCCCTGCCCCTCCCTCCTCCTACCCCACCCTGTGCTCCCTCTCTCTCTCAAATAAATAAAATCTTTAAAACGAAAAAAAAAAAAAAAACTACTGAAAATGGAATATCAGAAATATAGTACTACATTCAAAGAGGTAATTCTATCAAATAATTTAATGGGGCAAAACTCGAAGTTGAGCTTAGTGGGTCTCTTCAGTAAACAGTGACACCCAAAATCAATGAAGTCCATAAATGCAAATCTTCTTCACTGTGGAATAAATTGAAATAAAACTTTACTATGACTCATCCTCAAATTTCATATGGCATAATGCTTCTAGTTCTAGGTGGCTTGTCTACAAAGTGATCAAGGGGTAGCACAAGGGATGTTGTGGTGATAACAGCTGTGTTTGTGGGGGTGGTTGCATGAATTTACATATGTAATAAAACTGCATGAAACTACACATACACATACGAACGCATGTAAAACTGGTGATATCTGAATACAGTCCTCGGAAAAATGTCAATTTCTGGGGTTATAATACTGTACTAAATTGCTATATATATTCTAATTGTAGTAGTATTGTACTTTGCTCATATAAAATCCTACTATTGGAGGAAATGGTGAGTGATACAAGGGTATCTCTGAAACTTCCTGTGAATTTATATTTATTTTAAAAGTTAAAAAAATTATCAAAAAATTCCCAAAAATTCCAGTACTTGAAGAATTGAGATATTTCACATGCTCAGGATTAAGCAGAGCATTTAACTATATAAACTCTTGAAAATAACAGTTCTTAAAGTTGAAGTTTACTTAAATCTGGTAACAGAAGGTATTTTGTACTTTTAAATTAGCCTGGAAAATGTACTTGTCAGTTCAAAACATCTACCATAGTCATGAGGCTTTAGTGAAAACCATACACAACTTACAGTCAGGGATAAGTTTAGGCATATCCAGCAAAAGAATGTGGAAGTCTGAATGAAGTGCTGCGAGCCACCAGTGCAACCTCAAGGCACAGATACCTACACGGTGACTGCGGCAAGAAAAACAGAGACGCTCTCAACCACATTAAAGGAAGACCATTTCCATGATACTGACAAATCAGCATTATTTGAAGATCAGTACCTGGGTCACTTATTTTCAACTAAAAATTGTCTCCAGACAACTTAATTTCTAGCTCTGTCAGGTTTTCACTTCTTTTTCTTAAATCTCTAATTTAATGAATACTTAGGGCAAAAAGGACTGCTTATATACAAAAGGCAATGAACAATTGTTTATCTATTTCAAAACTAAGCATCACATAGTACCCAACTCCCTCCTCCAGGAAAAAGAAAAAAAAAAAAAACACCTGTATTAAAGATTTAAATGTTAAAAAAAAAAGTAGGGGGGGAAAAACCCTCTGGTAGAAAGTTTTCCTATGCATGACAAAGATAAAAATGGCAAAGGAAAAAACTGCCAATCTGAATACATAAACATTTTAAACTTCATATGGTAAACACACAGGTAAGTTAACATGAGGGGGGCAAGTATTTTCAGCAGGTATGGCACAGATAATAACTTTAATGTGTTAAAAGAGGATGTCTAAATCAAAAGTACACATGCCTTTTTTATTAGCCTAATCAGTTTCCCCTCCAACAACATAGAACAAAATAATTTTAATTAAGTAATTACTAGTCAGATTTGTGCTAAGCACTCTACAACCATGTGAAGTATGATCCTCAATGAACTAAAATACAAGTGTAGGGTATTGGTTTTACGTAAGATGGCTCTGCATGAACAAAGCAGAAATGAAGGTAGCTTTAGTAAGTAATTTGTTTCACTATTCTTCTCTCTTCAAAAATGACTTCAGGGAAGAGCGAAAGAAATTTCTCCACTAAAAACAGCAGTGTGAAAATAGTGGTGAAACCTTTCTCAGCTACATTAGTGATTCTCAATCTGTGGTTCTATAACAATAACCTGGGGCACATATCTAAAATATAGATTCCCAGACCCCACTAACAGGCACCTGGTTTAAGCAGGTTTGAACTGGGGCCTAAGGACAGGATTTTTCCCAGAGGTCAGAAATTGAGGGAAAAAAATTTTTTTTAATTCAAATTTAAATGACTGAGGGGACCCCGGGTGGCTCAGCTGGTTAAGCACCAGACTCGGATTCAGCATGCGTCCTGATCTCAGTGAGATGGAGCCCTGCGTCCCTGGAGCTGCACTCAGCAGGGAGTCTGCTTGGATATTCTCTCTGCCCCTTCCCCCACTTGCACACTCACTCTCTTTTTCTCTCGCTCAAATAAATAAACAAATCATTTTTTAAGATTTTTTAAAAATTTATTTGAGAGAGAGAAAGAGAGCACAAGCCGGGGGAGGGACAGAGGGAGGAAGAGAATCCTTCATCAGACTCCCCAGACTGCCTGCTAAGCGAGGACCCTGGGATCATGACCTGAGCCAAAGGCGATGCTTAACTGACTGAGCCACCCAGGTATCCTAAATAAGTAAATCTTAATTTTTTATATAAATGATTGAAACCACCACCACATTAACTACAGTGTTACTGTGCTAGACACCATTTTCAGTCATCCATTCAAAATACTTCATTTCAGTTCTCACACATAACCCCATATCATACTCCTACCGCTAATCTAACTTATGAGGAAATGTATTCAAGGTTCACACAGCCAAACATATGGTAAAGCTGAAGTCTGTCTCCAAAGCCCTAAAGATGTTCAGTACATCCTACTAGTGTTCACAAGGTCCAGGAGAAATGAGAATTCAATGGCCTCACCAGTGAGGTGACTTGACACACAAACAGCATGATGGGTCCAGAAATGGTTATCACTGAAATGCTTAGTAATTTCTTGATTCCCCACTTCACACCACCATACAGCTATAATAGGACGAAATCCTGATAATCACCATCAAGATTCATCAGTGAAATGTTAGAATTTAATCATTCTGAGTAAAGTCACAAAACAGTCTAACTCCTTCTACAGAAGTCCTATATTTATACTGAATAACTTAACAGTCTGTCCATGTCGAACAGCTTAAGAGAGTTTCTCTATGTGGAAGGACCATTGCCTAGCCAGCATTCCCCTCTTTAAGACACCACTCATCTCCAACACCAATCATGTTATCCTGTCTACCACAAGGATGTGCAAGTGACACAGAGCCAGAGAATCAGAGGTCACCGTTCTTGACAACACTGACTAGTTCATGGGTGGACATGTGATGCAAACAAGTCCAATGAGAACCTTTTCCTAGAAATTTTTATTTGAGATTAAAGAACAAACACTGCAAAGAGCCCATGAACAAAGCCTGTCTACAGTGGAAGAGAATAAGAGAGTCCTAGTCCTTACAGTCCCTGGAGCTGCCAGGGGAATCTTCCTTTCAATTTTATTCCTGCCAGCAATGCATATAAACCTATAAATATGTTTTGCTTAAATCAGTTGTATCGGATTTAATCACTGACAACTAAGGATTCTATTTACAAACTGACTAAGGTTAAGTATTACCTACATTTTATAGGTAAGAAAACTGAAGTAGAGGTGGTCAAGGTTTCACAGCAGAGACAGGAAGAGAACAGGTTTGTCTACTCTATGACCTGCACATTTTCTAATTATCAAAATATAATGGATTCAAACAGGATACACCAATTAATAGATTTCACTGAAAAACTGTTCCTATCATTTTAGAAATTTTACTTTGAGAACTTGGAAGGACCTTTCCAAGTAATTTATTGTCATGGAATTCCATGCAACAAACAATTTCTATAAGATTTGACCAATAAAACATACTGGGTATAACCTAGATTCCATATTTTAAATGAATGAGAGAAATAATAAAGTTTTTCAGGTAAGGCTGCTTCAAAAAAGGTAAGAATGCAACGAAAATCAAGTCCTACCAAAAAAAGGAAGATGTTGCTTGCCTCATACGCCATTTTTCACGGATGTAACACTATGTAAACTAGACTCATCACAGAAACTTTACAGAAAAAGCCCTAAAGAATCAAAGGATACAATCCTGGTCCAATTACTGATGTCTTCTGGATCCTGGTCAAATGATTTATACAAAGGAAGAGACGTTAAAGATAGGTATCTACTCCATATCCTGCGGTAGCCAAAAAAGTTGAGAAATTTCTATGAGAAATCTTAAAAAATGTTATAAGTAGTATCTAAAATTAAGACTCCTGATGTGTTAAGAATTCTCCTGACCTTAATCAAATTGTAGAGTAAAAATATAACAATCACATTTTTTCATGCTGTTTCTTCGCCCAAAGTTGTTATACAAGCACATGTGGTGAAATGCACTTTACCACATTTTTACCAAAAGACTAAAACACTTTTAGTTTTAAGTTAGAGTTATGCCTCATTTAAAATGAGAACTTAACGCTGCTCAAAGGACCTGTAAATATACGGCTTTTTAGTTGACTTGGACACATCAAACTTAAAATTTCAGTAATAGCTCTATAAAACATTTATTAAAATGAAGTGCTGGGGCACCTGGCTGGCTCAGTCAGTAGACACACGACTCTTGATTTTGGGGTGATGCGTTCCAGCCCCATGCTGGACATAGAGATTACTTTGAAAAAAATCTTAAAAAAAAATACTGAGGTGCTTATTCTGAAGTTCAAATAAAGTAATTTTGTTCAAATCGGCTAGCCAAACAAATACAATTTACAAAAATCTGTCACAATATAAAGTATAAGTATCTGAGACAAAGCACTAAAAATGAAAGTCACTCTACCAAATTGAAATCTAATGATAATCATAGTCCAATTTCATCCAACGTTTTAAAATGTTGCTTCCTTACAATTCTACTCACTACAAAAACAATTTTCTTTTCCATAACTTTAAATGCTTCACAATCACATAAAAGACCATGAACAGCTTTTCGCGAGCCTCATTACTCATGAGCTCATTCAGGTCTTCAGTCACCGCCTCTCCCAGGGCTGATAACTTAGAAGAGTTGACAAACCTGACTGGAAGTAGTTCTGCTTTTATGAATAGAGTCAGGGATTTGCCCGACTGTAATCAAATCCTGGGGTAAAAACATGACAGTCCAGCTTTCCCAAGCTGCTCCTATGCCCAAACGTCCTGCCCCTTTCATTTTGAAAACGACCATCAACTCTCAGAAGAATGTTAAAGAGCCTGCAGCTGACCTGCCCTCCCTCCTCTTACCAACCCCATAGTTTCTGACACCAAAGCAGACTGCCTCTTACTAAGGGAGCACTCCCAGTCGTTTCCAGACAGGTGCCCACAGATAAAGGAGCCGATTTTTCAAGTGGAAACGCTCTGATTTTGTTAAGCGTTCATAACGCGCCGCATTCTTTTTAAAATCTCACGTAGATTCCTCTCGCTGGCTGTCTCTATCTCTGTAGACTAAATAAATAAAATCTTAAAAAAAAAAAAATCTCACGTAGATTCCAACTCTGGCAGTGATTTGTGTAAATACACGTAAGTCATTATGTTGCTTTTTAAAAGCCGATTTTTAAAGAAAGATATCCCATCCCACAAAACACGTGAGCATGTTAAGTATCGCTCATTTTTCTTAATTTGCTGTAAGTTTCACAACAGACCGATGCTTCCTAAAGAAAAATTCAAAATACGCATAAAAGCTCTGTCTAGATTTAGCTAACAGACTGATAACTGAAAATTCAAGCGTTAACACACAAAAATTAGACGCCCCATTCAGGAGAGGGGGGGGGGAATTGAACTAGGGCGCCAGCCTGATGTTTAAATATCTCAACTCGAACTCCATGGAAACAAGAGGGAATTCCCACTAGCCAGACAGCAAGAAGGCTTTTGTGGGGCACCTTTTACTTTCAATGAATTCTGTAAGGAGAGAAAAAGCAACTGTCAATTAAAAGTTGAAAATTAATTTCTATCCGCTTTAAAAAGCGCATAAGGAATGGGTCAGAAGACAAATACAAAGAGCATGGGGTGCTCTCGGACTAGGCTCACCCCCGCACGGAGGGGAAGGAGGGAAATGAGAGAAGGGGTCAGAGACGGCGGCAAAGAAGCGGGAGGCGCGGGCCCGGCGGCGGGAGGCGCGGGACAGACCCGCGAGCCGCCCGGGCCAGGGCGAGCCCCGCGCCCCCACGCCCGCCGCGCCACTCGCCCCGGCCCCGGCCCCCTGACAGGGAACGGCGCGTACCTGTCCGACCGGCCGGGATGCGCTGCGGGGCCCGCGCTGCCCACCCCTCTCGCGCCGCCGCGTCCGCCGCCCGCGAGCCAGGAAGCCGCCGCGGCCTGCGGCTTCCCGCCACCGCCGCCCGCTCCTTCCTCCAGGGACACGGCGAGCTGGCTGAAGGCGTAGAGGAGCGAGCAGAAGCCGCAGGCCAGGCACAGCACCACGACGCGCAGGTAGCGCCGCATCGCCCCTGCCCCGCGCGTCAGCCGCTGCCGCCGCCGCCGCCGCCGCCACCACCGTGCCGCGCCCGCCCGGCGAACTGGAGCGTAGGGAGCGGCACAGCGCAGCCGCGGCCGCAACAAGTTCCTCCTCCGCGGCGGCCTTGAGCCCGCCCCTCCTTCCTCCTCACCCCCTCCCTCCCTCCCTCCCCTCCTCTCCTCGCCCCGCCCAACCACCTTCGCAGGCTAGCCGACTACCCGCCCGGGGCCCTGACACCGCCTCCGCCGCCGTGGGCCCCTCCCCGGAGTGCGGGCAGCTGCTGGAGGCGCAGGCGCAGGGAGCGCGAGAGAATCGGCGTGCGGGGGGTCTGAGGGGAACGCCAAAGGAACTCGGGGCAGGTAACTCCAGTGGCTCCGCAGTGCAGAGGAGGGGTGTGGCGAAATGAACGCGGCGTTGGAGACAGCTGACCCAATTCAAATTATGGTTCTTCCACATGGTAGTTTGTGACGTTGAGCAGCCTAAATTCCCTGAGCAGGTTTCTTCATCTCTAACACGGAGGTAATATCCTCATCATAGGGTGGTTGCAAAGATTAAGTTGCTTAACTCACGAAAAACACCTTGCACCTGGAAGGCATTTGATTAAGCCATTTTTCAGTTCTATCCTCCTCAGCAGGGACTTCCCCAGCCTCTAAGTTTCTATAATACTGTACGAGCCATTTTCATCCAGATATTTAATTACCTCGTAATGCTGTTGAGTATGCATATCTTGCCTCCCAACGAGCATGTTAAGGGCATGTTCAGCTGAGGTCCTCCCTATTCCATCTTTTTGACCTTCTCTACAACACATCATTTGCATGTCCATAACAGTAATAGTCTCCCTAAAGGGCTTTCTCTTTAGCTTTCCATTTCTTCTCCCTCTTCATCAGCCATATTTCCACTCCATTCATTTATTGAACATTTATAAAGCACCACCAAGTGCCAAGAACTATGTGAGTACTTTGGGGTATAAAGACACCTAGTTGGGCATGGGGTGGGCAGTAAATAAGTACATAAATAAATGGGACTTATCAATAAGCGTAAATAAGTAAATGAAGGACAATAAGTAAGTAAGTGGGACTTGTAACACGTGCAATACCATGATACAGACATTAGGATATAAGCCTGTAAAGGTGTGGGCAAACACAAAAAGAAGTGATCAGTTCTACTGAGGTCATGGTCAAGAGACACTTCTTAGTAAAAGAGGCACCAGAGTCTTGGGTAGGGTAAGGGAAGGAATTGCAGGCTGAGGGATCAATGAAACAGGTTCTTGTATTGGGGGAACTGTGAGAAGTTTGATACCACCAGCTACGTGAACGCAGGGGAGGGTATGATAAGTGATAAGACTAGAAGTTGAAGGGGACAGATATTTGAGTGCCTTGTTTAGTATACCAAGGAGTTTGAACTTAATCTAGCAGACAATGGTGACCATTGAAGGGCTTTTAAATTAGGAAGTAACATGATCACATATGCCTTTTAGAGAGCAGGTTCTGGCCCCACTATGGAGGCTGAGACAAAGATTAAGATTGGAACCAGAAAGCAGTTACAGTGCCACAAAGTGAGGGAAAGAAGGCTTTAAACACACACACAAACACACACACCATCTTCACGAAGAAAAATCATGCCGTGAAACTATTCAAATTGCATTTGGAGCTTTTTTTTTTTTTTTGAGATTTCGTTTATTTAAGAGAGAGCTAGAGGCGAGAGAGCACAAGCAGGAGGAGCTGCAGAAGGAGAGGGAGAAGCAGGCTCCTTGCTGAGCAAGGATTGATGCGGGGCTAGATCCTGGGACCCCTAGATCATGATCTGAGCAGAAGGCAGACACCCAAATGACTGAACCACCCAGGCGCCCTGCATTTGGAGCTTTGAAGAGTCTGACCATGAGAAACAAAGTGGGGAAATGCTTTGTAATTTAGCAGTTCTCCATTTGGAACCCCTACACCAAAAACCGCTGGCTCTGTAACCATGGGAAAGTTACTAAATAAATTTAAGCCTCAGTTTCCTCTATAAGGATTACATTTCTTGACTTACCAGACAAAAAATGAAAACTAGCATGCTATCAAGATGTGTAAGTATAATGAAAACATACACTTATTCATTCAATAAACATTTATTGATTATTTTCTACATGCCAGACAAAGGGCTAGAGGGTACTGCCCTCAAAGGGAAGACAGGCAAGTAAAAATGACAATATTAAATTAATCCTTCTACTACACCTTACAATTCTTAGAGAAATAAAGATAAACTTAACGAGGTACAAAGATGGACAGCAAAAGCATTTATAAGAATGGAAAATAGATTTTGAGAGAGAAAAAGGATATGGTACCAAGAAACTGGAGTAAGAGCTAGTACTCATTAGATCAAAGATGTTTAAAGAGATGCCTACCACAATTGTTCTCTATTTCAACAAAGAAACTAAATGTAGTAAAAATAAAGAATAATTTAATACCCCACAGGTTGTTAAAATACTGGAATGGCAGTTTTCATTCTGCAACAATTTATGGGATGAGCACATCCAGAAGAATAATCATTCATTTACTTGACATCAGGGTTCTGGACCATATCACATCCCTTTAGGTTCCTTTTAATCCTGTAATTAAAAAGAAAATTGTTGAAAAAGTATATAAGGCATTCCAAAATTAGAAATGATTTTTGTATTACCCACAGTGTTAACTGGTTATCTTGGAGTAAAAGGAGCCATGTGCATGCCCTTATGATCATTTCCAGGATTCCCACATTTTTATATTCTTTTTTAGTAGGTTTTTTTTTCTAAGTTTTATAGATTTAATAATTTCTGCACCCAACATGGGACTCAAACTCATGACCCCAAGATTAAAAGTCAGATGCTCTTCTGACTGAGCCAGCCAGATGCCCCTGAACATTTTTATATTCTTAAAATTAATTTTAAATTTTTGAAAATGATTTAAATATTTTTGATATCATAATAGGTATTTCTTTCATTTACTGTGTGTGTACATATGGACTCCTAAGTCTACTTTTTCATCTCCAGACCACCCTCTAATGACAGGCTGGCTATATACAAATTTTTAATCAATGTTGATCTGCCTGTCATTCTGTCAAAAAGGTTAGTCTAGATGGACAAAAAGAAATTTAAAAGTAGTAATATTTGTTGTTTAAATTATAGAGATAGAGACTTCCTCCATGATCTAGAAAACTCTCAGATTCAGGATAATCCAAATTTCGAGAATCTTATATTCAAAAGATTAATCTTGATTATTCTTATAGCTCCTAGTACATTTTGAATATATAACAGACATTCTGTTAATGTTTTTATTTTTTCATAAATCTTCTCTAAGTCACTCTATAACAAATTTAGGGTTCTGCTCAGCATTTCCTTCCCACTCCCATTTACCTTTTAAGACTTCTTTTTTAAAAAAAAAGAAGAAGAAATCCTCTGGGGGAAAAGATAATTCTTTGTTCAGAGTAAAGTTCAAAACTTTTTTTTAATATAATTTCACTTTATAAAGGTCTATTCATAATCTGACTCAATCCTTGTAACACATATATGAAGTTGATGTTATTTTCTTTTAAAAAACAAGGAACCTGAAACTCAGAAGTTTGTTAACCCCATCACTAATAATGAAGATCCATAATTCAAATGGAAATCTTTGAGGATCCAACACATATTTTTTCCATTTTACCATGCTATCTCTGAACAAATAAATGCTAAACTGAGTGATGCAAATTAAAAAGCAAAAAGGAAAAAACCTATGTTATGTGAAAATCTCTTAGACTGGTCTTGGGATTAAAACAAAATTTACACTCAGAGAAGTACAAGTCCGATTAGTTGAAGAGCACAAAGAACCAGAAACTCAGACTAAAAGTGAAAATCATTCTCTCTTCTGGTTGACTTCTAGTGAAATCTCTTCATTTCCCACAGCCTACCTCCTAGAAACCTTGTTGGACTGGAGGAAGAGGTTGGAAAAGAATGCTGTCAGTTTGAACAAAAAGTATTTCAGTTTAGGTATTCATTCAGACCAGTAAACGTGAGGGAAAGTAGAGTCAGGGGAGGATGAAAGAGAAAAGCGATTCTCTTCATTCTCAAAAAAACTCAGTATAGGCCACGTGATTTGAAAAAGTGGCAGTGTAAGACCAATGAATGGGGACTCCTTAGCTTCTATATGATCCCTGAATTTAGCTGGCATTTCCATCCACAAGGAAGGGAGAATATGGAGAGGGTGGAGTAGGGAGGTAAATAAGGAATATCCTATGGACCATCCCTGTACTTATCCCCCATTCAGTCTTCAGGAAACTTCCATTCCCATTAATATAATAGATTTTAATCCTTTTTTTTTTTAATAAAATACTGTCAGTAAAGTAAAAGTTAGATTTGTAGGGAAATTTAGTTATGAGGAAAATTAGAATTAAAACACATATGCACAAGTTCTCTAAAACCTGCCATCAATTGAGGTCATTATTACAAAAGTAACAGATCTTTTTCCTGACCCAGGTCCCCAGAGGCTGAAGGCTGAAAATAATTAAGAATTCTGATACCATCACCTTCAGAAGTCCAGTCCTTGGTTGAAAAATAAAATCAGAATTCTTATTGTTACCCATATTCCTTTCTATAAAGAAATTACATCACTAGGCAACCCCATGTTCTGTTTGATTTCTTTTTACTTTTCTGTATTTTTAATAAAGTTAAAAAAATTATTTTTTCCTCTGAGTCAAACTGTTCCTTATTTATCTTATCCTGTACTGGAAACATTGGCATTTTTATCTTCTTTTATTAAGAAACTACCTCTTGGGCCAAGATCATTTTGCTCTTCTGAGAACTCAGCCTACTTTCCCTTTTATAAAAATGCTTTCACTGCCATTTTGTCCCTTAGGAGTCTTCTCCCAAACTGGTTTTCACAGTATCCCAACCTCAATTTTGCTGATTCTAAAAGTAAACACAGGCTCATTTCATTGTTGCTATTATTATAAATTAAGAGGATAGTGAAAATAATACACATAAAAAACTCTAAATTAATGATTCTTGGTACCCAGCTTAGTTTCTGAATTATCTTAAAAGAGTTCATGGAAATATAAAGATGAGATGGTAGCTTTCATCCAAACTACCTACTTCCAGGTAGGCCAGCAGATCTAAACCTAGACATCAGCTCAAGACTTGCCACTCAGGAATTCTAGTTAGGGAGGCACCCATTTCACTAGAACCTTGTCCCAAAAAGTTCTCATTGGGGCTTAGCCTCACACATTGAAATGAAGAAATTTTCTAACTTATTTTTATAAAGTTAGTATTACTAAAGTATGATAATACTTTATAATACTATTAATACTTTATAATACTAAAATAGTATTACTACATAGTATTACTATTTAGCTTTACAGAAGAGATTTGAGGAACTTTATAAGAACACAAGGAAAAACATTAAGATCAGAATCTAGAAAAAATATAGATCAAGAAAGAATACAGACATGGCAGGCAATTAAGTCCTACATAATTATTAAAAGTAAGCCTAATTTTTATTTGAGATTTCTCTCAGAAATGGAGGGCAATCAATAAATTATCTGCATTGTCTGTAAGAAAAAGGCAAATTTTCTTACATGATTTAAAGCTTTTCCTGAAATAGGTCTGAATAAAATTTCTCATTTGGATTCTGGATAATGTTTCTTCATTATCTTCACAAAAAGGAATAGCAGACATCATTCAGCTGATTATTGATTTTTTTTTTTTTAAAGATTTTATTCATTTATTTTGACAAAGAGAGACAGCCAGCGAGAGAGGGAACACAAGCAGGGGGAGTGGGAGAGGAAGAAGCAGGCTCCCAGCAGAGGAGCCCGATGTGGGACTCGATCCCGGAACGCCAGGATCACGTCCTGAGCCGAAGGCAGCCGCCTAACGACTGCGCTACCCAGGAGCCCCTGATTATTGATTTTTTAAAATTAGTAAATTATAATCTCACATGGCTTAAAGTCCTAAACTTTGAAAATTCAAGCAGAAGTCATGAAATGAGAGCTAGTAAAATTACTACTGACACCAAACATTATCAGCTGCAACTATTAAGATGAGATCCTAACATTTTCAGTGAGGACTTGGCAGTGGATACTTAGGCCAAGCTGAGTTTCCTAGAAAAAAAGGGGGAGGGTGTGGCAAGCACCCTGTTACCTACTACTTCCGTTATCTTACACGTTTTTATTGTTGCAGTGATGGCATTGTAATTACTTATTTACAGATCTCTCCCTTGAACATGTGGACTCCAACCCCTAGCTCAGTGCCAAGCACACAAAATATACTCAATAAATGTTCACTGAATTGAGTACTGATATAAAGACAACCTAGATCAGGAAAATATTGGAAGTGTTATATTAGTAAAATAGCTACGTCTACAATTCCTACTGATGAAAACACACAGAAAACACACACACACACACACTAAAAAATGATTCAGAACATGAAACATGTCCCAGAGCCCTGAAACTTTTCAGAGCTTTACTTGATTTTTCCATAGAAGTACCTAGTCTTACTGTGGCATTTCATATGCTCCAGAACTGACCCATTCCATAAAGACAGGAATATCTACACTGGCTAAATACAAACACCACATTAAAAACATTCAAATTATCTGGGAGAGCAGGGATCTGCATTCAGGAAAGTAGCGTTCATTATAATTCAAGGTAAAACTTCCCTATGACAGCTTCTCAAAATGGAACTGGTTTTGAAGAAAATTGTTCTGAAGTTATTACACATATTGCTGCCCTAGCAACCATAGCTAAAATTTTAATGATTGAGTCATTAGGAGGATGTACTATAGCACGTTTTTTAAACTTTCTCAGAGCCAGACATACTATAATATCTCTGCCTTCCTAGTGATTCTTCTCTATGATGACCCAGATTGTGTTCCCATACCCCATTTCCCAATTTCTGCTATCTTTGCTTTTTCTCCTATCCCTTCCCTCATTTTTTTCTCCATTCTTATCCCTCCTTGCCTTTGATATTACGGGGGCTTATTTTCTATCACCCTCAATAGCCAGTGAGAGCTTTCTTTTCCTTCTGCTTTCACAAAATGATTAGTCACATCCTGTATTCGGTAACCTTCAGTGTCTCTTGATTCTGATCACTGACTTTTCTGCACTTCAATTTTTCTACGTTCATTATTCCAGGCAACTGAAGGTGCCTGTGGTTGAAGGGTGGCGGAGACGGCAGTGCCAATAAGTCAAAATATTATTTTATGGTTATCCTTTTCCTCATACACTCCCTTTTCTGTTTTCAATTAATGTTCAAAGTATAGTATAGAAATTCCTATCAATGGTCCAGTTCCTATATCAGGTCTTTAAAAGATTCCAGAAAGCGGTAATGTGCAGATCAAGAAAATAAGTAAAATAAAGGACTCAGTGGAAACTAAAACTTCTAGACCATTTAGCATTAATGCATAAACATGCAGAAACTACATTCTTTTTAGGCAATAAGGATTTGTCTAAAAGAAAGGTAATAAATGTGCTATCAACTTAGAAAAGCTGAGAGTCTCTTCCTTTCTTAATGTTTTCACTTTGTCTACTAGCACTATAATTTTAGGAAAGCATTTAACAAAAATAAAACCTTTAAGTTAACTATTTCTACTGTGTAATACAAAAAGTTTTAAGAATATGTATTCTGGTATGCCTCAAATTATATCTTTGCTCTTAATTGTATCAAAATAAGGTAATAAACTCTGAAAAACATTCAAATTCTTTTTGTATGAAATTTAGTTAAAAGAACCCACTGCTAAAACCACAGTGTAAATTGATGAAACAGAGCTACAAATGTACCCTAAGCCCAGGCTCTGAATCTATTTGCATATTTTAACATTAAGTGTATTTATGCGATTTGGGCCTGTTTCCTGGTTTGGAAGTATATTTGAGGTAGGGTGAAATGAAAGCAAGTGAATTGTGATTAATGACAGGAAAACAAAATTTCAAACCAGCCAGCTCAGTTCATTTGTCCTGTCTCATAGTGCATACCATCAGGTTCTTTAATTACAGGAAGTAGGCTGGTCTGGGATCAGAGCAAACATCTGATGTAGAAAATTCAGTGTAACCTACAGAACGCAATCCCTTTTGGTCATCAAAGAGGGTGTGGAAATGATTTTTGTTACAAAGAATATTTTCATAATGGGATTTTACCTATAAAGATAGTAAAGGCTCATTTACTGAGCAGCCAGTGTTGCGTGCCACGTAATTATTAAGAATTTTATGTGGATTGACATTTAATCCTCCCAACAACCTGATCAGCTAGATTTGATTACCATTATCCCTGTTTAATAGATGGGATGTGACCTTGAGTAATTTACTCAAGCTCACTTAGGTTCTGTAACAGGGATTCTAAGCATCAGACACCAGTTAGCACTCTAAATTTCCACGCTATTCTATCTGCCCACCCCCCGTATAAAAAGATGACTATGTTCCATTCAGGTAAAATCCCATCTCTGTCCGATTTTTCACTCCCACAATCCATTTAAAATACATCCTGAAAGAATTTGATCATCATCAGAAGACCTAGTACCTCCAAAGCACAGTTTTGACTTAAAAATTAGAAGATTTTCCCTATTACAATTATTACTTGTAATTTTTACTATGTCTAAAATTTAAAACATTTGAAACGTGAAAAACAATAAAACATGGCAAAAATTTTTCATGTTTTAAAAGAACATAACCAGTTAGCTGGGGTTCCATTGAAAGTATCTTATAATAAAAACAAACTTTAATTTTTCATTTAACAACACTAAAGAATGAGGTATATAAATGTTTTAATCACAGACTTTTACTGTATGCAATTAACTGTATTTCACAACTAGCATCTTACAAAAAAGACAGTCCCATTGTGCCTGGAAAAAGTACTGCAATTAAACAGAAAATTACATTACCACGAGAAACCACCAAATATCACAACTGTCAGGGTCTACAGTTTTGTTTTTTCTCTTCTTCAAATGTGATCATAGTGTTTTTAAGTGATATTCTGTATCCAGGTTATGTTTTTAATTTATATTTCAGAAGTCTCCTAGAAGTGGCTATATATTAAGCAAATGGCTAAAAGAAGCAGGAGACCCTAGAAAAATTTAAGAAGTACTGTGTGGTTTCTAGGTTGGATTTTTAAATACAACATGAAACACATTATTGTGAACAAAAATGCAAAATCTGTAGTCAGAAAAATATTTTATTGGTAATTTTACATAATAGTAAGTGGGGCTGTAAATACTTTTTTTATTTCAGGATATTGATAAATGCATAAACTGGCAGTTTGTGTCTGAAAATAGGGCACTATAACTTTCATAAGAATCATTATAAGAGGCCAATTAAACTGATTTAAGATTAGTTATTTCCCAGTTCTGTGCAACAGTTCCCATTTCTGTATTAATTAGATTCATATTTCTATGACCCTGCACAAGTTTGGGGCAAGACAACAGTGATAAACTATTATTAAGTTAAAGCTTTTCCAAAATTGCAGCCTTTAAAATATGTCAGGTTTCTTTTCTTTTTTTGCCAAATGCTTATAATTACTTGAACTTCAATGTTTTATATTATACAGAAAAATACCAGTGTTCAATGACAAGAGCACTAAACCTGAATTATAAAGCTAAATAATCAATGTTTTATTGTTTACTACTCTGCTAGTAAACATTACAATAATGAATGTTTTAAAAGATAAACAAAAACAAAAACAAAGATAAAACCAGAAACATAATTCAGGAACAATAATTTAGTAAAATGTGTCAAAAACATTGGCAACGGTTCATACAAATTCTTTATTTAATAACAATTTTTCCTATTTAACCACACCAAGTACCAGCAGGTGTATTTAAGAGGATAACCATTAAGAAAATCCTGTTGCAGCAATAGTTGATTAAGTTGATCTTTGACTTGTATACATATAACTATTTGTTTCACAATTCTCAAATAATACATATTTAGGCAGCTTGCACTATGTTATAAAAATTTAAATTCGTTACATGCCAATAGTAGAGAATTCAAGAATTATGTGTTAGAATTCACTAAACTAAAAGTGAAAATAGACTTACCAATAACACTGCATAATGAATAATTCAACCACATTTTCATGGCACCTTGAACTGTGGAGACCAAAATGTCAAGTCTGAAAATGTTTGGTAGGCATAGACTGCAATAAAGTCTAACAAATTCTAACAAATTTCTATTTTGTGTAAAACGCAAATTATGGATTGTGCATGAATGTTTGTCATGAAAATGTGGTACTTCTTGGCATAATCTGTGTATTTGCATGTTATGACAGAAGTGACTAAGAAATTGGAGAAAATAAACTTTAATGAGATTCTCCATTCAATGATGAGGCTTCTCCTCTGGGTGAAGATGACCTGGACATTCCCCTCTCTGTGTTATCAGAGCTAGAGCCACTCTGACTGTGTTGATCTGCAGAAGCAGCACTAGATGCAGGCGGTGACTTCGTTTTCTCCTTAAAGTCTGTAATAATGACTGTCAGATCTCCAACGGTAACTTCCAAATGCTGAGCACTACTCCGATCCACATTTTTCAATCTTGGCCTAAATACAAAAGATGATAAAATTTTAAACTAGCTTTTCTCTCTACCAACTTTCTGAATGTATAATCAATAAATTAGGTAAAAATAACAAAATGAATACATCTATATTTAAAGCTCTAGATTCATGTATAACTAGCCACAAAAATATAATTAAATGTTTCAAATCATTAACATTAATCAAACCAATCACTGATGAATCTTCAACATGACAAACTATACTCTGGAAGCAATGGTCTCTTAATTGTGCTTTTGTAGCTTTAACATAATTTTGCAGATAGTTTATCAATTTTACTAAAATAAATGTTTTAGAAAAGCAATGACATAGTTGGATCACAGAATAAGTTGATAATCGTTAAGGCTGAGTTATATGCAAGGCTGTTACTCCAGAGATGTGCACTGATAAGGGCATCATGATTATCTGTTCTGCCTGTACCCATGAAGATATTAACGGGTTAAAGCCCATGCAAATATCTGTTCAGTATTGTGAATACCACTCCTGGCCTTATGACCAAAAAAGAATCAGCTCAAACACAAATGTCTCTGTATCTAGTAAGCAAAGAGAGAAAGAAAGAAAAAATGAAAGAAGGAAAGAAAAGAAAGCATCCTTACATTTAAGCTTATATTGGTGGCCTGTGTTTAATTTCTAATATACCTCTCAAACCCAGAAAAACACTTTCATGATATTTTATAATAAAGGATATGAAATCTTTTATTTCCACTTTGTATCTCATATCAATGTTAAAAGAGAATATTAAATGGTTCATTTTATTATTTCACAAGTGCCATAAAACACTCTTCAAATTTACCTGGTTTTCTTATGACTGTTCTTTTTGCTAGTTGTTTCCTTTTCACTTTTTTCTTTTTCTACTTTATCTTTTTTCTCTTTCTTTGACTGTGTAGGGGGCACAAACTGCTGAGTAACCTGCTGGGCAACCAACTGGGAGACAGGTCGAGGTTTCCTGTGTGCATGTTAAAAAGAAAGGTTTTTTTTATTATAACTTAAGAATATATATTCCTTATAAGAATAGCTCAAATTATAAGAATAGGTATATGACATGATTTTCAAGTATAAAAATTCCTCATGTGAGATAATTTAAGCTGCAGTTTAATAGATTTTATACACACACACGCACACACACACAAATTATTGTCTTTCCTATCCAACAAAAGCAGAACTATAATAACAGTAAAAGTTATAGCCCAAAATATATGGCCAACCATTAGAATATAACCATTACATGAATCAACATGAAAATTATTAAAAAAGTATATCAAACTGAATGCTCACAGGGAAGCACACATATAAATAAACATGAGTCCTAAAAATTAAACTTGAAAATTTATACTGGAATAATGTTTAAATTTATCCCTTAGCTCTCATAGAAGGAAATATCTAACCATCTGTGACAACGGCTATTGGTTCTTTCCTCTAAAATCTTTCATTTATTCATTTAATAAATATTTGAATATCAAAATTTCTCACTTTATTGCAAAAATCCTTGAGGTTCCTTATATCTCTAGTCACAATCTCACCATGCTTTTTGACCTTAGCAATTTTCCCAGTCTTTGAGACTTGCCTACTCACTCACTTATTCATTTAATAAAATACTGAGAACCTATTGCAGAAATCGCACCATGATATCTGAAATGTTGCTTGGCTTCCCCCTTTGGTGCCAGTACAAGTTATGACTCTACTGACCCCAGGGTCAAGGATCCCTCCAGCTTTATGGTAGAACTTGGGCAACTGAGGTCAAGATTAAAAGTAAACAATCTCCAAGTTCTTAAACTCAGAGACAGAAAGGAGACTGCGGAGGAGAAGGGGAAGGAGTGAAAAATTAAGGGAGAGAAAGATAAACATACATTTTAACAGATGGTCTACAAAACATAGTAATTATATTGCTTGGAAAGTCCTGACGCTATTTTGGTCAGAATTATTAAAGAATCTTTTTGTTGTTGTTCCTCTAGAACAAGACAAAACAGAAATCAATGAGAAACTAATGCACTATCTACCATTCAAAACTGATAAGGAGGAATCTTTTGAAGGAGTAAATAGGAAACACAGTATATAAAACAGGTTTCAGTAGATGAATAATGCGTTTTATTTAGAGCCTACACAGTCTGAAGTACAGAACAGATACCCAAGAAAGATGTTCAACACAATTTAAGAAGTAGGGTTGACATAGATATCAGGGTTAATGATGTGGAGTAAGAGTTACACAAATGAAAGTGATATTGAAAACATAGTTAATGGCTGAGCTTGGTAAGGAGATAATCTTTTTTAATGGATTAAAGCAATGGTTCCTGAATTTAAGGTACATCGGGATCACCTGGAAGGTCTGTTTATCGCTTTCTTAGCCTACTCCCATGGTCTCCAATTCAGTAGGCCCTGAATAACGTGCATTTCTAACTGGTTTCTGAGTTAGCTGATACCTCTGATCTAGCCCGCACTTCACAAAGAAGCCTGAAGTGCAAATATTGGTACTAGTGCCATACAGAGTTTGAGATGGAGAGCAGGGAGTGGCAAGGAAATAAAAAAATTAAAAAAACAAGGCTAAACAGATGGGAAGAAATCCGATTATGAAAAGCTAAGGAATCTGACTTACCCTTAAAGGATGGGAGATCACAGAAGAAATTCAGAGTTGAATTTTACAAAGGTTACTGGCAGCAGTCTGAAGGGGAAAGGTACTCCAGTGGCAGAGAAACTGTTAGGCAAGCTACTTTAATAGATTAGGCAGAAATAAAAAGGGCTTGAACTAAGGAAGCAGCAAGGGGGTTAGTTAGGACAGGCTGAAGAAGTAGAATCAAAGGGGCAAGGTAACTAATTATTTACACCTTTCTCACTTCTTAACCAATGAATATTCCTCTAGAAAAACAGAGAAATCCTTGCCCTCATGGAGCCAACATCATGTGGATGGAATCAAACAAAAAATGTATACAGGGTCTTAATGTTGATAAATGCTATGGAAAAAAATAAGGAACATAGGGAGTAATGGAGAAGTTGCAATTTTAATTTTATTGTCTGTTTCCTCTTCTAGGATATAAAACTCCACAAAGAAAAGGGATGGCATCAGCTTTATGCACCACTGTATAACTAGCACTTAGCATAGTAACTGAAAAAATACTAGCTACTTAGTATTTGCTGTAGAATAATAAAATCAGGTTTAACAAGGAAGAAAGATGTTTTTTAAGGAGCAGTGTCTCTAAGATTAGTCATTGGCCAGGATCAACCACTCACTACACAAAAGTAAACAAGTAGTAAAAAAGTAAGAGCAACAAGAATTTATCTTTCAATTATGCTGGAAAATGGAAAGAGAAAAGAAAGCTCAAAGGTGTGGCAGGGTTGAGAAGAGTTGTTTAAACTAGTGCCTAGTGAACAGTGAGTCACCTAAAATTGAGTCACTCCAAGATATAAAATGCAATTGAGGTGTAGTCATCATTTGGTCTCCCAAGGTAATATGGATCTCTGAATGTCTTCCTTCCATAACAAATGAAGGTTTGACAACTTCCTTTATTATATTTTGTACTGTGTCACTCCCTCCATCCTAAAATTTAATGCAAAATAAATTAATAAAATTAATGATTAAATTGAATTAAAATAAAATTATAAACATTAAGATAAATTTACATGCTTTTGAACCTAGAGAAGAAATCCTGATGTTTCTAGCAATCAATAAATCGACATTAGTTACTGAGTAGTCATTATTACTAAGTTAAGATATATGATTGATTTATATTACCTTTATTTAGTGCTGCCTTCAAGTAAAATTGCATGTTTTTCAAGGTTTTTCTGTATTCATTAATGACCTAATGCTGTTTTTCCTGTAACATCTAGCTCAATCATGGGTTTTCTGATCAAGATATTCAGGAATGTAACCCTTTGTGCTGTGGTTAGGTACAGAATATCTTTATAATATGACCAATCACTCCCTCACCCCTCCAGCACTTGTCTCCAAGTGGGTACTATGTAACACTGTTCCTCAACATCCCACTTCCGTTTATATGTGAGAAATAGAATCCTAATTCCCCAACTTCAGGTCTCCTACAACTGTTACCAAGTCTTTTTCATATTTAACAAATGTTATCTCTCTAGAATCTTCCTAGAATCATTTTCCCTTTTTGTATGGCCCATCAATCTGAAAATATTAGAGCATGATTTGCTTCATAAAACCATGAGGTTGAGTAAAATATATTTATATTTTAAAATGAGTTATGAATCTAAAATTCTTCTAAGTGTTATTCTCTCAGTGGTAAGAACAATCTATTCAATAAATGCACACCATCCAAGCTAAAACCAACACAGAAAGAACAATTAGTTCAACTGGTCAGGTGAGAGGCTGGACTCTGAAGACAAGCTAGAAGACTACCACATCAAACTGGAAATGAAGTAATGGTAGTAAGAGTCTATTCTAGTCAGGAGAATGGCACTGAAGCACTGAATGTGAGGACGTTTCAGAAGGATGATATAATCAGATGTGTACCTGAATAAGAGGGATAAAGAACTCTCCCCCAAATGGGAATAAAACTGAAAGAAATGGGGGGATTTAGGACAGTGCTGTGAACTGAATGTTTGTGTTCCCTGCAAAATTCATTTGTTGAAATCCTACCCCTCCAAGGCGATAGTATTAGGAGGTGGGGCCTTTGAGAGGTAATTAGCTTATGTGGGTATGGCCATCATGAGTAGTACTCCAGAGAGATCCCTTGACCCTTCTGCCATGTGAGAAAATAGCTGTCAGTGTGGAAGTGGGTCCTTATCAGACAGCTAATCTGCGGGTGCCAGGATCTCAGACTTGCAGCCTCCAGAACTGTGAGAAATAAATATTTATTATTAATAAGCCACCCCATTTATGGCATTTTTGTTATAGCAGCTCAAATGGACTAAGGAAGTTAAAGGAAAGCCAAGAACAGGTCTACTTGAAATCAGAGGGACTGATAAACTTGGTGTTAATTATGTTGGATTTATAGATTTAATAAAATATAAGCAAAGCTGTCCTTTGAGCAAGTGTAAATATGAGACAAGTGGTCTAATAAGCAACCATGTATTATTAGTGTAACCTAGTGTAGTTACTGATTTTGTTATTTTTCAGTCACCAACAAATCTTTTGTAGTGGTTCTCTTTTCCCTTAAGAAAAATATTATTTATTTCTGTTCTTGAGTAGTGATATCTTTTTATTCCATTCCTTTATTCTCATTTTAATGACAGCTGATTTTCACTTAAAGATTATGATTGTGCTCCACTGCTCTAGGATTATTTGATCTGATTCAACTTTGGGGAAAAAAAGAAGCACAAAATATAAATACAGAAGTGTGTGCATGTGTGTATATACACATGTGTGTATAGAGAGAGAGAGAGAGAGAGAGAGAGAGAGAGAGACTAATTACTGAAATGAAGGTCTCTGCTGCTCCCTAGAGGCTGAATGTGCTTTAAAGATGCTTCACTGAGGTAGGGGATATAGTTTACCTTTTTAACATATCATAAAGTGACTCAGTACCATGACCAACTGAAAAGAAAGCCCTCGAATCTCTAGGGATCTTAAGAAGATTAACTATGATCCCTCTTCTCCTTAATGAGAAAAATCTGGAAGACAGTAGGAAATTTTAGAGGTGGGAGGCTGTTAACTCAATAAGGGGCAGGGTGTCATTTTTAAGATATGCCTTTTATGTTTGGTGATTTCTTATTCATGGTTTTGACAATACACCTGTAATGCCAAAGGTTCTGTAATATGGAGGACAAAAGGTCATCTAGTTAGTAAATTACCATATCCCAACTACATTCTATTGTCCTCTTCCTATTTACATATGTCATGACTAAGCTATTATTTGTGAAATATGGTATTCAAAACTTGGGGGATCTTCATATGTCTGTATGTATCCTTCATAAACAGCCCAGATATACTGTGTAAAATTTTGAAGGTCTGCTGATTTACTGTAACATAAGAAAAAAGTGAAATTTCAACAAAAACGTAATGGCTATCTACTATTCATCAGAACAAAATATTTTTAGGAGCTGCTTAACTTTCCATGCGGGTAGAAGACTGGTGGTACATGTTGACTTGGTATATGCCATTTCTAACTACATGTCTGCCTTCTATCCCCACCACCCCACAACAGAAATTCTATAAGCTAAATATTTTAAGAAAAATGTCTCAAGCTTGATCAACCTCATCACAATTTACCTTTGTCGAGCTGGACAAGCAAAACAAACGAGTAAGATATAAATATTTATTGGTTCTTTTCTAAAAGAGGCAGCATTACTCATAGCTCAGAAAGAAATAATCCTCTTCATAACACTAAATTATATGGTAAAGTGAAGCAATACAATAAATCTCATGAGTAAAAATAACTGAACTAAACCTAAACTTGTTAGGAGTCTTTTTTTTTTTTTTTAAGAGTTTTATTTATTTATTTGACAGAGAGAGACAGCCAGCAAGAGGGGAACATGAGCAGGGGGAGTGGGAGAGGAAGAAGCAGGCTCCCAGCGGAGGAGCCCGATGCGGGGCTCGATCCCAGAATGATGGGATCACGCCCTGAGCCAAAGGCAGACACTTAACGACTGAGCCACCCAGGCGCCCCTGTTATGAGTCTTTTAATAAACTGCTAACAAAAACCCAAAAATCTAACCAAGGTAGATTTTATAAGTGGCGACCTTGTTTTGTTTAACAAATTTATTGCACACTTACATGAGTCGGTATAGGTAAGACGCTGGAGATTTACCATGGGTAAGACAAACATAGTCTGTGACCTCACAGAATTTGCTTATCAAATGAGATAAAAACCATGCAAAAGTAAACTAAAAAAGTAAGTTTTGTCAAAAACACTAAGAAGAAAAAAAACCCGAGTACTGTAATAGAGAAAATAGAATGAGAACTTATTATAGACAAGGTAGAAAAAACTTTTAATTCATGTTTAAACTGTCAGTACACCAGGAAAAAGAGCCATCACCACGGGCCCTTTTAAAAAATACTTTAAGTCATTTTATGAATAATTTACAGAAGAAAGAAATAAAGTAATAAATTTCAACCAACATTAACATTTTTACTAAGCATTTAAAACATACTTAACCCAAACTTTTATTCTGTAATAATTTGGTTTTGAAGGTATATAAGACCTGAAATAGACAAAGTTTTTTTGACTATCTCCTCATCAGCTATTAGGCCTAATCTTAGGAACACATCTACCTTGAAATACTGATTTCATGATTTCAAACACACCTCTAGTAGATTTTGGCTTATCTTCATTTCCATTTCTTCTTGCACTGGCATTATCAAAACCATTTTACTTCAAAAACCTTGATGGCTCATAGTTTTTTTGAAGAGAGGACTACCATTTTCCGTCCTCCAAAATTACTATTTTCATTTTTAGATTAGGTATACATACCTATCCTACCGCATCCATCTACTTACGAATCACAGCACATAAATATCGACGCCAAATGTCATAAAAGATGAAAGAATAACATCACATGTTCTTTTTTTTTTTTACATCACATGTTCTATGGCAAAACAAGATGGTTCAGGTTCATTGTTGCAAAATATTGCATGATAAAATCCCTTCTGTTGAACGACTACTCATGTGAGAAACCACATTTCCTTTCTGTCCTTAAAAATATAATGCTCATGTAATGTTTCTTGAATTTGCAAAAAACTCATCTAGGAAATTATCATTTGAGGACACAACAGAGAGCTCTAGCACCATGCCGTCTACAAAGGGTTAACAAGCAAAAAGGCATGTAAATTACTCAGTGTGAATTCCCTGGATTTCTCCACCAGCCCTACAGTCTGGGGAGCATTCTGCAGTGTGTTCAATGACTCTTCCCCTCCCAGGCTGAGGTAGATTTTTTTTCTTTTTTTTTTAACAAATCAGTTTCTGAGATTTTGTGATAAAGAGTGAGAAAGAAATAAGTAAGACACTGATGAGAGAGGTTTCGAGAACTGTAGCTTGGGAGCAAAACTATTATGTGAGGACAGGGGTAAAACAGGGAAAATGATGACTAAAAAAATGTTCCTAGGGCTCTCTTTTTTCACAGTGTTCAAGAAATATAAATAAAGGATTTGCTACTTTATTTTGAAATTTAAAAAAGAAAGAATGAGCTAATCTGCAAAATACATTAATTAGTGGTCTTCTGTGCATGTTCTATTTGGTACATAGAACACATTTACATAGCATGTTATTTTGGATTTTAACGATTAAAATATTTTTAAAAGAAATATGCATCAAATATTTGTGGAGCCCCTGCAGCACCTCTGAAGAAACATGGTCTTCTACGTTCCTCTGTAATGCTGTTGATCCTTATATAGTTGTGTTCTATCTCCCCACTGACTGTACTCTAATCCCTACATGAGAAGAGATCCATATCTCACTTAGTTTTGTATTCCCAGCACCTAAAAGATCTTACGTGTATAGATGCTCAATGAACATCTCTCGATATTAATGGTCATTAAAAATAACAGATATGATGCATAAATACAACTATTAATTGTGTGATTGATTTGACTAGGTGCCAACTTTCAAGAATTCATTTTCTTGAAAAAATTGCTGATATCTTCTTTTGAGCCATTTACTTCTTTTTCATGAAAATGCAATGAAGGGTTTAATGTACATGTCTGCCTTCTATAAAAATTTATTACTAAATAGAAAGATAAAAGAGTTCTTACGAAACAAGTTTCTCTACCTCCAAAAAATAATCTACTCTGCTAATATTGGCACTATCTGACTTACCAACAAAATTCAAATATTACTTATAGTAATGATATTCAAATTTTTTGTTATTGTTTTTGCAGCAGAATCATCATGCTAACAAAATTTTACAAGGAATCTCAATACGTTAAACTAAAAAAACCTAACTTCTATATGAAGTTGATATGGAGACTCCTGAACCCCCATCTGCTCAGTGCTCATCCTTGAACCTCCCAATTATCCATGAGGTGTGGCTGTGAGAAATACAATTCAAAACCACTGGTCTAAGTATTTACACTATACCAATTAAATTTATATCTCAGGTTCAATGTATTCTTTCTTCTTGTCACTTGCCTGACTGTGCTTACAGAATGCAAGGAACAATACCCTTCATCATTTCAAGAATCTGAGTATTTTAAAGACTTTTTACTCTGAGGTCTAATTTTCAACATCAAACACTTCTGCAAAAGCCTAGAACACATTTTTCCCTGAACTCCTGGGAAGTGGCAGCAGGGGAGACTTGATTCTTTGGCAGCTCCTAAGAAAGTCCTTGGTAAGCACAGACAAAATAGATGACTACACATCAGCTTTAGAAAAACTAGGTTAGAGTGTTCAGTAATTAAATCTCTGACAAACCCCTCAAATCATTAAACAATATCAGCTCACTTAATCTGAAAGACTAAGGACACTCTCCAGAGCTACAAACAGATCCTCCTCAACTTTTATTTCCCCTTAGCCAAACAAATATCAACTCCTTTCAATTTTTCTTTCACGTTATTGGAATGATTCCCATGACTACCACTCTCGCCCAACCCAACAGCACCCTTCTACATTATCTACTTGATTGACTTCTTGTCTTCGCCCCTCCAATCCAAGATTACTCTTCCTTACATTCATTTAACAAATATTTATTAAACACTCAGTGTTCAAGTCACTGTTCCAAGCACTGGGGATAGAACACTAACTTACTTTTACTGTGCGCTATTTTATCATTGGGTGACCTTGATTCTTATTTCACAGAGAACATAGAAGCTGTTTGATGAAAATTTCCACAAGCTTCCATCTTTGCCCATATCCTCTAACTTCCCTATCCATATTCCCAATTATGGCCATGTCTCTATTTGCCCTTCTCCAGGACACTACTCCTGCTACTGACCTCCTTTCCCTCGGCTTCAGCGATACTTCCTTCTGTAAATAGGTAATTCCTGTCAACATACAAACACATAATTGCTCTTACCTTAAAAAAGGAAAAGAAAAAATTATTCCCTAAGTCCACATCCCTTTCTAGCCACTGCCCCATTTCTCTGTTCTCTTTTCTACTACAAGCATCAAATGATTTATCTGTACTTACTTTCCACAACTCTTTCTTCCATTCTTTCACAGGCTCATCTCTATCAGGCTCTTGTCCCTACCATGCTACTAACACTATCACTTTCAAGGTCACCAACAATCACTTTACCATTTGCACTGGTCAACTACAGCTCTCATCTTATGCATTCTTTACAAGCAGCATTTAAGTTAGTTTACCACTCCTTCACTTCGGGCAAACCCTTCACTTTGGGCAAAACAAGTCTCTAGAACACCACACAATTTTTCTCCTGCCTCACCAGCTATTCTTCCCCAGTCTCAATTATTGGTTCTTTTCCTTCATCCACAATTTCTAAACTTCAGAGTGCATTAGGTCTCAGTCTTCACACATCTCTTTTATCTACACTAACCCTCTCGGACAGTGCTAGACAAAGGGTGGTCCACTAACCAAACCGAGGCATCAGCACCGGGGAGGCTAGTACAAATGCAAATTCTCAGACCTAGCCTAAGAACTATGGGTATTTTCTATGCACACAAAACCTGAGAAATGCTATTCAAGATGACCTCATTCAGTCCTTGCTTTAAATACCATCTGTACAACAGTTCTCAGTCCAGGCTAAACATTAGAATTAACCACCAATACTTCTTAAAAATAACTCTGCCTACAGGGGTGCCTGGGTGGCTCAGTCAGTTAAGCGTCTGACTCTTGATTTCAGCTCAGGTCATGATCTCAGGATAGTAAGACCAAGCCCCACATCAGGCTCCACACTCAGCAGGGAGTCTGCTAGAGATTCTCTCTCTCCCTCTCCCTCTGCCCCCTCCCTGCCTTTGCACACACTTTCTCTCTAAAGTAAATAAATAAATCTTTAAAAGACTAAAAATAATGAAAATAGAAATAACTATGCCTAGGAGAAAAAATGTTAAATTTTGTTAAATTTTGTAAATAGAGTAAGATTTGTAAAAATGAACACTTAAGAAAAAACTAGATTTTTAAAATGAAACTACTAAATTGAACATTAATTTTAATAATGAAAGTAGTCCCTGAATAATCTTTTCTGGGCATAAGAGTTTTCCTCATGGACACACACACACACACACACACACGTGCACACACAGACAAAACCCCTCACGTTGAAACATGAAAAAAATGTGATCGATTCCACTCCAAGATATTTACCCAGAGAAGGAAATATATATCCATAAAAAGACTTCTACATGAATGTTCATAGAAGCCTTATTTGTAACAGCCAAAAACTAAAAACAAACCAAATGTCCACCAAGAGATGAATAAAGACATCATCCTATGCTCAGAACATGGAATACTGCTCAGCTACAGAAAGGAATGAATTACTGACACATGCAACACAGATGAATATTAAAACAATAATGCTTAAAGAAGCCACAGAAGACTATATACTATGTGATCCCATTTATAAAATTCTAGAAAATGCAAACTAATCTATAGAGAAAGCAGATCAGTAGTTGCCCAGCAACTGAGGATGGGAGAGAGGTAGGCACTGGAGGGAAGAATTGAAAAGGAGTACAAAGAAATTTCTGGTGATGATGGATATGTTCACTACCTTAATTGTGGTGATGGTTTCAGGTGTATTCATATGTCAAAACTTTTCAAATTGTACACTTTGTGTGCAGTATACTGTATGTCAGCGATACCTCAATAAAAGCTTTCTTAAAAATGTTTAACCTAACCACTAATCAAATTAAAAAATGCCTCAGTCCCACTCCCAAAACAAATCAATGCATCCAAGGTTGAGAATAATTGATCTATACAATACTCCAAAATTTGTATCACCAACCCCAGTATCTCCCCTACTAACTCTAGGTTTACATAACCAACTGCCTATTTACATCTTAATTTCAAGGTCTAGTAGCAACTGAAAACTTAGCTTGTTCAACAATACTTCTGATCCCTCCCTTTTCCTGATCTTCCAGTCTCCTACAGTCTTCCTGAGTAAATAGACTCCATTTTTCCAGTTGCTCAGACCAAACACATGGAAGCAGTATTCATTCTCCACTTTCTCTCTCACACACATCTAATTTATCAGCAAATCCTTTCCACTCTACCTTCAAAATATATCGAGAATTAGATTTCTCACCAACCCCACTGAGGCCACCCTTGTAACGTCCTGCCCCTGATTCCTCAACAGCTTTGCTATAGACTATTCTCCCACAAAGCAGCCAGGTGATTTTTCTAGATGTAAATCAAATTATATCACTCTCCTGCTTAAAACCATTTATTGGGTTCCTCCTCCCCCCCAAATCCCTTCACTTGTTACACTCTGGCAACCAGAATATATGGCAATTGAAAATAAAATCCAGAATTCTTGTTCTAGTCTTGATTTAGTCTTGACTTGATTTAGTCTCTCTTCCCACTTCATCTTCTATACTCTCCCTTCTGGAATCCTCTGTTGCTGTGTCTTAGTTTGAGCTGCCACAACAAATGCTGTAGACTGGGTGGCTTAAACAACAGAAATTTATTTTCTCATAATTCTGGAAGCTAGAAAGTTCAAGATCAAGGTCCAGCAGGGTATGGCTTCTGGGAGTGCTCTCCTCCTGGCTTGCAGAGAGCCTCTTTCTCACTGTGTGCTCACATGATAGCGAGAGATCAGCTCTTTTCTGCTTCTTATAAGGCCACTAATTCTACCATACTTTCACCAATCCTTATGACCTCATTTAACCTGAATAACCTCCTAAAAGCCCTATCTCCAAGTACAGTCGCACCGGGGACTAGGGCTTCAATGCAATTCAACAAATTTGGGGGGATGGAGCACAATTTATTCCTAATATCCAACCTCACTGGCCTTCTACTCCTGCCTGGGGATTTCCCCGCTGCTATCCTCTCTATCTACTCACTCCCTCACTTCTTCCAGGTCTTTGTCAAATGCCAGTTAAATCTTTCCTAACCTAACACTGAATGGCACTCTCCTCTCCAACTCCACCGCCCACTCTGTCCATTATTCTGTCCTTCTCACTATGCTTTCTTTTCTTCAAAGCACTTGTTTCTACTTACCACATTATATATGATTAGTTTATTGCCTGTCTTCCCCTACCAAAAAAGAATATAAGCTCAACTACCACCTCCATAATTGTAAACAGGGACATTTTCTTGTTTCATCTGGTTTACTGCCATTTGCCCTGCACCTGCAGAATAAAAAAAAATACCTAATGTGTTTTTAATGGATAGGTGAATGTTAAGCCCTCCTACTCAAAAATTTCCAGGGACCTTAAGTGATCCCATAGCAGTTTTTCTAACCCTGGCTACATATTAGCATCACACGGAGTCTTATAAAAATTACAATGCTTGGGCCCCACCCAGACCAACCAAATGAACATTTTCAGGAGTGAAACCTGGTATTTTTCAAAGCTTCTCAATTGCTCCTTTCGTACAGTCACTGGCCTACAGAATAAGAGCAAAGTGCTGGCTAAATGTCAGATCTCTCCAAATCAGACTCCAGGATATGGATCTGTCAAGTAAAGCAAGTTACTGCATTTCGCCTTGTACTTTCCTAATGCACCCTGGATCCCATCTTTTTCAAATAGCATTCTTTATCTACTCTACTCTACAGTCACCTCTCCCCTCCCTGAAACCCAAGTAGCCCATGTAGACTGTGTCAGATAATCATAATACATACATAACAATAAAGTATAAGCTTACTCCTATTTTTAAACTACTTACTTTTTTACCCCCCACAAGTGCTATGCATATACTGGACACTGAATAAATACATGTTGAATGAAGAAAGCTTCTGCATAAAATTATCTTCTTTTCCATTTGTACGAAACCAGAGAAAGGGTGCATACTTGAATCCTTCCACTAAGAACCACTTAAATTATCACAGTTATAAAATGAATTAGTCACAGGGATGAAAAGTACAGCATAGACAATAGTGTCAATAATATTGTAATAACTGTGTGTGGTGACAGATGGTAACTACACTTAATGGTGGCAAGCCTTTCCTAATGTATATAATTGTTAAATCACTATGTTATACACCTGAAACTAATGTCAATTACATTTCAATTAAATTAAAAAAAATCAGCAGTGTTCATAACCCCGACCACACATGGCAATCTCCTCACAAGCTTTTAAAGCAATATACCCTTGTCCACAGGCCCCACCTTCAGGGGCTCTGATTTATTTAGCCTGGGTTAGAGCCCAGGTACCCCTTTTTGGCTTGGTGGGTTTTTTTGGGGGTTTGTGTTGTTTTGTTTTTGGTTTTTTTTTTTTTTTTTTTTTTTTTTTTCCAGTTTCCAAGGTAATTCCAACATGCAGGGAAAGCTGAGAACCAATGACTGAAAAACATCAAATTTGGAGACTCTACTTTTTCTAAATATAGAGACTGGCAGTATTAAAAGATGATATTTGATTTAGCATCTGCTGAAAACAGCACTCATATTTTCCAAGCCTTTCTTTTATGATATGGATGAACTTATATGTCTATATGATATGTATAGTATACCTACTGATCAAAATATGTCTATTTTTAGCTAAAAACAAGTCTTATCTGGAGATTAATTTTCTCTTTTATGGTTTACTTTCCATTCTTGCAATCTTTATTTATGGAGGACTTATTAGTATAAGCTATTTTTCCTAAGTTTTTCTTCTTTCCTTCATTCATTTACTCATTCATGAAAATGGCAGGCAATTATTGTGTCACATGGTCTTCTGAGTTGGTCACCAATAATCCCTGCCTCCTGGTATTCACGCTCTTGTCTAATCCCCTCCCTGTGAGTGGGCTGGACCTAGTAAAATACAAACAGAAAACAGCAAAATTAACTGATGCTACTGCTAAAATTAGGTTACTAAAAGACTCTAGCTTCCATCTTGCCCACACTCTCTTGCCTTGTCATGAACTCCGTATAGAGTGGCTCACATGACAAAGAATAGGGGGAAGCCTTTGGTCAACAGATCAGTGAGGAACTGAGGCCTGTCACCAGCCACCTGAGTAAGACTGGAAGTAATTCCTCCCCCACTGGTGCCTTGAGATGACTGCAGTCTGTCAGAGACCCTGAAATCGGAGCACCCACCTGAGTTGCACCCAGATTCCTAACTGGCAGAAATTGTGAGGTAATTCATGCTTGTTGTTTTAAGCAGCTAAGTTTGAGGTGTTTGTTATGTGGCAACAGGTAACTAATATATGTACTAACATCTACTAACATTCCAAGTAATGAGATGCCATTCTTTGTTACAAGAAATCTAGTACCCATACTGGAGGATGGCTTCTTTGATATATCACTGAATCTTTACGTATCACGCAGAAGTTATGGTACTGACTTAGCTCACCACCAACCACAACAAATCAACCCACAGATTATAGCACCTGCAGTGTGGGACAAGCTGTCCTTTGCTTTAAGTTACTGAAGTAAATACTTGATTTGTCCTGCACTTACTGTCCTCATACAGCTATTCTAGTTGGTGTTTCTTCACTCCTTCGTAGTTTATGTGCTGTCACAGTTATTCCTGTTACAGTTTACTATGTGTTGTCTCTCCTTATTCCTTTGTTCTACTGCCTTTCCTCTGCTTGCTTGGTCCAGTGTGGGTAAGACACTGATTTTCAGTCATCACCAGGCAGTAGCATTGCTTCTTTCATTTTACCTCTCCTTCACTTGTAACACCCAGACCTGTTACTTCCTGTGCTTCCAGAACGGCTTAGCATAACACTCCCAAAGCATGGTCTGTGTACCATTAGTGGACCCTATCAATCAAGTAGAGGCAACCTGATATAATCATATGTTTAAAAGGTAAGATCAATGATTCTTCACTGAAATCCTGTTATTCTGTAACAATCCAAACTGATAAAAATTGTTTTAACTCATAAAAGTAGAGATGAAAATAATTCCAGAAATGCCAAAATTCAGAATAACGATATAAACACTGAGCACGACTTCAATAGAATATAGAACGTCAATTAGAATGACTGGGGTAAGTGAATCTGTAAGTGGTGCTGTGGATGCTCAAGTACCTGGAAAGAAAAGTGTGAATGAGAAGCGTACTGACAAATATCTAAAAACTGTTTTAACAAACTGGCATTCTTTTACCTCTGCTGACCACAATATAATCCTTTGTCAAACAATGGCATGAAGCATCAAAGCTGTTGAATAACTTCCAAAATTATTGGCAAACCAAGTAAGCTTTTACAAAACAAGGGCAAAATATGGGCTTCAGTGTAAAATTGATTAATTATGTCACCCAAAACAGAGAGGGGTCTAAAACCACAAAGGCATCATTCATAGTTGTACTCACAACAGCAAAAACATTATAAAGAGAAGCTTTTAAAAAAACCCCACAAAGTTAATGACATGTTTGAAAAGAAAGCAGAAAGCACAAAATTCTTTTAATATATGGTATAGCTGGGTAATATATAATATTAATAGCATACAATGTAGAAGAGTTAATACTATTACACTTCCATGCTAGCAGATTTTTTGCGTTACAGTTAGAACCACAAATGTGAAAAAATATCAGTTCTTGTTATATCATTATAGACAACCTATTTGAGAGAAAAGTGATCAATGACTGATTTATCACTGACACTCCAAGCTACAGAAAAGTTACTGCCAGTAGAGTGAAACTATATTAAAAACTGTGAACTACAATGTCAGCTGCAAAAGACAGGCTGGGATCAGTACTGATTGAATGTCAGCTATTTGTGTAGGTATGAAGCTTTTATAAAAGAGGTTATAATTGATTGCCTAATCTATACGTTGCTGTAGTCCTCAACGCATAACTGGCAATCAAAAATACACCTCCCAATTCTGATTCAGTTATCAGAATGGTCATAATATCTTTTTTATACAAAGAAAATATTATTTAATATATTGAGTTTTCTATCTTAACATAAACTGTTGCAGTAAAGTGTTTACATTTCTTCAAGACATTAATAACATCTGAAATGAATGTTCCTGTGATTTTTTTTTAAGATTTTATTTATTTGAGAGAGAGTGAGAGCTAGAGAGATCACAGAGGGAGAGGGAGAAGCAGACTCACCACTGAGCAGAGAGTCCAATGTGGGGCTTGATCCCAGGACCCTGAAATCATGACCTGAGCTGAAGGCAGATGCTCAACCAACTGAGCCACCCAGACGCCCCTAATGTTTCTGTGATTTCTAAGACTTGCTCAAGTGGTATGCATTTCTGAGCAATATGTTTAGAGTCTTGAAGAGCGTGAATATGTTGATTAAGGGTGCAATACAATAAATTCAATTTTTAGTTGAAGAAAAAGCTAAATAAATAGTGGGGGTAGGGTTGATCACCAAGAGACTGACTTTCCTACTAAGAATAACCAGGAAACTACTTAATAATACAGTTGTCATTGCCTCAATCTGAAATACTCAAATTCTTAGCATTTTAGTGAGATGAGGCTCATCAGGAGTCTGCGAACACAAGAAACAGTCTAAGAAATTATCCATGATTTGGGGGTCATATTCAATCTTAATATCCAGAATTATCTGAGCAAACCACTGTTTGTTACCATGTCAGCAATATATCATTTTAAGTTAGCAGAATCAGGGCAGGGAAAAAAAAAACATACATAAGGTAGAAGAAAACCTAGGAAACAACATCTTTGGCAGATATAACTTATAAATAATAACTATTATTTTTTAAAATACTATTTTTATTACTTTAGGATTAATTTACAAAAATTTGTGGTATGCTTATATATCCTCTGTGTTCCAAGGATACTGAAAGACTGAGATTCAATGGCATGTTTAAGAACGTGGCTCTGAAATAAGATTGCCTGGAGTCTAATCCTACTCTGACACTTAAAGTCTCATTTATCATATAAGCCAATAATTACAAGCAGCAATATTGTGAGGAGTAAAAGTTGTGAACATGAAAACACCTTAACACACTATCTTACACACAGTATTATTAAAGATTAATAATTAACTATTATTTATTTTTGAGGTTATTCAGATAATTGAGTGTATGAAAAATCTGAAAGCTAATATGTGAAAATACCACTAAAATCTGATTTAGGAATGCATCCTTATAAGAGTTTAAGTCTTTCATACTTCGTCATTTTCAAACAAAATGGCAATGCTACACTCTAAAGTCCCAATTTGGAAAAAACTAAAGGCTATTTGGCTTTTTTATTTCACCTCTGTGTTGCTCAGTTCCAGACCAGAGTCAGACAACTGGCACTAGCCTCGAAGATGGTCCTGATGAGCCTTACCTCTCTTGGCAATGATATCCTTGTATAGTCTCCTCCCACACTGAACAGTGCTGACCGCGTAAACACAGGATACTGCAGAAATGACTAAGTGGGACTTTTGAGGCTAGGTCATAAAATTCACAGTGATTTCCACCTCTTGGAACACTCAATGTAGGGGAAGCCAACCGCTATGTCATGAGGACACTGAAGCAGACCTATGGGGAAGTACACATAGCAAGGAACGGAGGCCTCCTGCCAACAACAGCCAGTGTGGCTACGCCATCTTGGAAGCAGATGCTGTAGCTGAGTCAAGTCCTGCAGGCCTCAGCTGACATCTTAATTGCAACCTCATGATAAACTCTGAGCCAGAACTATCAGCTACGCTGCTCCCAAATTCTTGACTCACAGAAACTGTGAGAAAATGTTTTGAGATAGTTTGTTAAACAGAAATATATAATAAATCTGTTTGCCAAAAATCCATGTGAAAAGAGTTGTTTCTGGTATGGGAAAGAGGAACACAGATGAGACAAAGAGGGAGCAGAATGGGAATAGAGCCAAATTAAAAAGCTAATAGAATATATCAATGCAAAATGTTCAAAAATGTTTTAGGCTACCATTATTTCCAGGTTTCTAAGATGATTTAACTTTTCTTCTTTGTCCTTATCTATATTTTCTATACTTTTTTTTTTAAAGATATTATTTTTATTTGACAGAGACAGCAGTGAGAGAGGGAGCACAAGCAGGGGGAGTGGGAGAGGAAGAAGCAGGCTCCTAGCAGAGGAGCCTGATGTGGGGCTCAATCCCAGAACGCTGGGATCACGCCCTGAGCCGAAGGCAGACGCCTAACGACTGAGCCACCCAGGCGCCCCTATATTTTCTATACTTTTAACAAAAATGTTTCACTTCTTGAAATAAAAATCAGAAATATACTTATCAATTTTAAAAACTAAAGTACTCACTGTATGGTTTTATTATATAATAATCTACTTGAAAATAACTAAAGGTCAACTGTTGAGATGACTACTCACATCAAAGCCTTACCTATATGCAAGACACTGTGCTAAATGCAATAAGGGACTAAAAAAGGAAGACAACACGATTATCCTAACATCATGGAGCCTCAAATTTATTAGAAGAAACAGAGATGAGAAATCCAATAATGGCCTAGAACACAGTATATTCTCAGTAAATATTTGTTGAACAAATATGAGAGGCAGGAAACACTAAAAGAGCACACTTACAACTGGGCAAGTCAGAGTGGAAAAGAAAAATGTCAGAGAAGCCTTCCTGAGGAGCTCATACCTAAACTGAGTCTTAGGTTGCAGAATTTCAACAGATGGGATCGAAAAGAAGGGCAATTTAGGCAGAGGGAGCACTGTGAGCAGTCACGATGTCAAAAGGATGCACGGAATTTCCAAAGCATTTTCAGAAAACCCATAATTAGTAAGTAATCCAGTATAGCTGGAATACTGAGATTGTAATAGGAAACAAAGCTGGAAAAGTAAGGTGGAACCAGGCTATGGAAAGTTCTGATTTATATATTAAGTGGTCTGAAGTCCGGATTTCATCTTGAAGGAATAGGGAGCTATCTATCACAAGTTCAATCTATAGGCTATTCTATTTTTGCATACATTTGAAATGTTATTTAATGAAAAATTTAAAAAAGAATCCATTTTTGAATCCTTACTGTTGAAAATGAAAGGGCACCAGGGTCAGACTTGAAGCAAGAACAACTTTTTTTTTTTTTAATTTTATTTATTTATTTCACAGACAGCACAAGCAAGCGGAGTGGCAGGCAGATGGAGAGGCAGGCTCTCCACTGAGTAGGGAGCCCGACAGGGCCTCAATCCCAGGACCCCGGGATCACAACCTGAGCTGAAGGCAGACGCTCAACCGGCTGAGCCACCCAGGTGCCCCATGCAAGGACAACCATTAAGAAATTATTACAATAGTTGAGAAGGAAGTGCTAAGGGTCTAAAGTAGGGCTTTAGGGGTTTAATGGGCTATGTGAAAGAATGTGAAGAAAAATACTCACAAGTCTTATTGGACTTGGAGCTGTGGAGACAAGGGAGGAGAGTAAACAATGACTTCAAGGCTTAGGCTGGATGCCTAAAAGCATGTTGATGCCACAATAGCAGAAACGTATTTCAAGTTTGCTATGTGGCCTTGTGTATGTATATATGTGAGTGTGTATATTGTGCGCATATGTACACATATGCCTATTATCTATAATCTGATACTGAAATGTTATACACATTATATATTATAAAATTAGACATAACATATAACATATTTGTAGCAGATATAAGATTCTTAGAAATACTTTCCTGGTTATGTTTCTTAGGGTAATATTAATATTAAATGGAATTTCATAAATATTAATTGATGGTATGCTACAGCTGGACCCGCATTATGTATCAGAGGAAAATTAACCTAGTATAAGCACCTTTGGTTGATAATTCATATACAAATAATCAGTTCAAGACCAACAAAAGAATTAATAACGTGTATATTACAACAGCACATTCTTTCTAAATAGTAAAAAAGCAGCTACATTTAATTTTTTTAAACATTTTTTTTAGGGACGCCTAGGTGGCTCAGGTCATGATCCCAGGGTCCTGGGATCCAGCCCCACATCGGGCTCCTTGCTCAGCGGGGAGCCTGCTTCTCCCTCTGCCTTACACTCCCCCTGTTTGTGCCCCCTCTCTCTCTGGCATATAAATAAATAAACTCTTTAAAAACAAAACAAAAACATTTTTTTAATTTATTTGAGAGAGAGAGAGAGCATGCATGTGCATGTGCATGCGGGGGGAGGGGCAGAAGGACAGAGGAACTTAAGCAGACCCCATGCTCAGCCCAGGGTCCAGCTCAGCACAGTGTCTGACACTGGGCTCGACCTCACAACCCTGAGATCAGGGCCCTAAGATCACAACCTAAGTCAAAACCAAGAGTTGGACACTTAACCAACTGTGCCAGCCAGGTGCCACAAGCTACGTTTAATTTTGTAAATGTCAGAACACAAATCTTGATCAAAACAGCCTGTTTTAATACATTATACAATGTCATACAATTTACTTTTGTCATTTTCTTTAGATTTTTTTCTACTTAATTCAAGATGCCTATAATCACAGATTTCATTCTAATTTTATTTTTTTTAAAGATTTTATTTTATTCATTCATGAGAGACACAGAGAGAGAGAGAGGCAGAGGGAGAACCAGGCTCCCCACAGAGCAGGGAGCCCAATGTGGGACTCAACCCCAGGACCCCAGGATCACGACCTGAGCTGAAGGCAGATGCTTAACTGACTGAGCCACCCAGGCACCCTCATTCTAATTTTAAAAATGTTCTTTTAGGGGCGCCTGGGTGGCACAGTGGTTAAGCGTCTGCCTTCGGCTCAGGGCGTGATCCTGGCGTTACGGGATCGAGCCCCACGTCAGGCTCCTCCACTATGAGCCTGCTTCTTCCTCTCCCACTCCCCCTGCTTGTGTTCCCTCTCTCGCTGGCTGTCTCTATCTCTGTCAAATAAATAAATAAAATCTTTAAAAAAAAAAAATGTTCTTTTAGAGACAGCTCTAATTAGAATAATTTTTAAAAATTAAGCCTAATAATACCAATCACTGCTAGTCTACTTCCTTTTGATTATTCTACATATTACATTTTGTATGTATGTAATATACATATTACATATTATTACACTTGTCACAATTAACAGTCATAAATCAACAAATGGTTATTATCCCTTATCTACTAACAGAAGATTTAATTCAGTCTTCATAAAGTTCTCTAAAATTTGGATCAATGGCTATATATGAAGTTTATGACATAATACCATATTTCTTAGAATAAAAACAGCATTCTGAATAAACATTTGTATGTTTACTAAGACAGATTTAGCTCTAACCAGTTAAGTTATATCACAAAACAGTAAGTGAACAACTTTGGTTTGTAGAGAAGTGAACTAAATTACTTTATTTTTAAAAAATATTTTATTTATTTATTTGAGAGAGACAGAAGGAGAGAAAGCATGAGTGGAGAGGGGAAGAGGGGAAGGAGAAGAAGGCTCCCTGGGAGCCAGATGGATGAGGGGCTCAATCCCGGGATCCCTTGGATCATGACCCGAGCCAAAGGCAGATGCTTAACTGACTGAGCCACACAGGCGCCCCAGAACTAAATTACTTTAGAATGAACACGTCATAAAGACATATTCCAAAATAACTGAAAAGGGGAAGTTAAGGTTTAACAATAAGGGAATATAAAGAAACATGCAACAAAAAGAGGCTTACCAAAGAAGAGAGGAAAAGACTACAGAAGGGATGAATTTCTGTTGATGAACAGAGTCCCAATTTAGGAAAGACAAATGTCCCTCTATTCTCAGTATTTCTCAAACACAAGTGAACTCGCAGCTCCTCTGGCAAAGTGGGTGAAAGGGGATGGGAGGTATAGGCTTCCAGTAGTGGAATGAATAAATCACAGAGATAAAAGGTACAGCACTGGGAATATAGTCAATGGTATTGTCATAGGGTTGTGTGGTGATCGACGGTAGCTACACCTGTGGTAAGCACAGCATAAAGTATAGATTTGTGGAATCACTATGTTATACACCTGAAACTAATGTAATACTTCATGTCAAACATACCTCAAGAAAAAGGAAAAAAAGAACAGAAATATATTAGGCTCCCCAAATGAGATAAATAAAAAAGAAATATGAGAAGACCACCTTTATAATCTCACACAGAATATGTACTAACAAATGGAACCTATGTGCAGAAATTTTTGTTGGACAGGCCACGAATAAACACAATCTATGAAAAAACAGTGCCACTGAGTTAATATATACCAACAATAACTACAAATTAACTCAGTTTTTTAAAATAACTTGAAGTGTCCATAAGAGTTTTCTTTTTTTTTTTTTTTAAAGATTTTTATTTATTTATTTATTTGTCAGAGAGAGAGAGAGAGAAAGTGCACAAGCAGGGGAAGCAGGCAGAGGGAGAAGCTGACTCCCCGCTGAGCAGGGAGCCAGATGCAAGACTCAGTCCCAGGACCCTGGGATCATGACCTGAGTGGAAGGCAGCCACTTAACCGACTAAGCCACCAAGGCATCCCCATGAAAGAGTTTTCTTAACATAGAATTTACTAAGTTACTAAGTTATCACAATTCTCACCTACATTTAGCAATTACTAGTAGTAGTTCAATGCAAATGAAAGATACTATCACACTAATATTCAAAGTTAGACGCAGTCAAATGGAAAATATGAGACCTATGCATTTTATTGCATGTTAATTATACTTCAGTTAAAAAATGAAATGTAGCAAGATTTTGGTTATGAGTAACTGAGGATGAAGTGTTTAAATAAAATTGATTTTCTAGCTAACTAAAGCATTCATTTAAAAAACCCGAATCTTTAAATTCTGTTCCTAAAATTTGTTACATGCTTCACTGTCTTAGTAAACAGTGTAACATATAAAAGCTATGAAAGGTGTCTTATGTGTGCCAAGAATCAAACTAAGCTTTACATTCACTAACTCATTTCATTTCAAATCTCTTTTCACACGATGAGGAAACTAAAGCTCAAAATGTTTAAGTAACCTGCCATGATCACATTCTAAGTCATATTCAACTCCCAGTCTGCCTGATTCCAAAGTTCATACTTTCATTTTTTTCCCAGCCTTATTAAGGTGCATTTGACAAACAAAAATTGTATATAATTAAGGTGTAAAACATTATGTTTTCATATATGAATACACTGTAAAATGGTTATAATCAAGCTAATTAACATATCCATCAACTTTTGTTGTGGTGGTAGTGAGAACCTTAAAGATTTACTCTTTTAGCAAATTTCAAGTATACAATATTAACTATAGTCACCATGCTGGACATTATATTCCCTAGAACTTATGTATCCTGCATAACTTAAACTGTGCCTTTTGACCAACATTTCCCAGTTCTCCCACTCCTCAGCAGCCACCATTCGAATAGAGTGCTAGGAGTTCAACTTCTTTAGATTCCACATACATGAGATCATGCAGTATTTGACCTTTCAGAAACCACCACACACAACAACTCTCATCAACATAGCCATTAAGATGTTATGGCCATCTCCCCTTATCTGAAAGGGCAGTTCCAGAATGTTCTGTCATTCTAGTTGGTAATTCTTTGGTTTCCTGTCTCATTATCAGTTTCACTTCTTGATATATTTACTTTTGGCAACCTTAAGTGATCACATTAACAACTCCCAATCCCAAACTGCTTCTAATTTAATATCTACCATAACCAAAGAAGAATCAAAAGTTGCCAAGAATAAGATCTTATCAAACTGGTGACCACATTTTCTAAAACGATTGTTTTATAACACTGTAAAGGACTGCAACATAGAAAACTGCATAAAACAGAATAGAGTTGTAATTTTTATTTATTTTTTAACCTTTTTTTTTTTAAAGTAGGCTCCATGCTCAACATGGGGCTTGAACTCACAACCCTGAGATCAAGAGCCATATGCTCAATCAACTGAGCCAGCCAGATGCCCTGAGAGTTGTCATTTTTAAAGCTGCATATAGTACTCCCAGAACAAATCAGGAAGAGTTTCCCTAAACCCTCTGCAACCAAAGCAGCTCTGTTTTTTGCTTTACTAATTGGAGTTCCAAACAAAATTCCTTGAGATTTTTTTTTCAAATGTGAAAACTACTAAAATAAGCTAACCCAAAACACTTTAAGACTGTGTTGGATAGACGTTACTGGAAAATAGGTGAAAATTCAATAAAGCAAAATAGTCAGTGAACACACAGTAACTAAGCGCCCAGAACAAAGCACTGGATGTTATCCAAAGGGTTAGCGGATTACTTCTATATCGTGCTTCTCTAATTTCTATAACTTTTAGCACATCTAGAACAAAGTTAAATGATAGTGATAAGAGAATGTTTTTGCCTTGTTTCTATTAATTTCACTTTATTTCTAATTTATCTCCATGAACTACTTTCTTGACTATGGTTTTGAAGTGAATATTTTAATTGCAAAGGTTTTACTGAAGACTTTTCAGGAATAAACGTACAATTTTATTAAGTGCATTTCAAGATCTACTGAGATGATCATATAGTTTTTTCTCCTTTATCAACTAATATGCTGAATTATATTAAGAGCATTCTAATATATCTTTGCAGTCCTGGAATAAATTCTACTTAATCATTATATAGTATATTTTATATGTACTACTGGATTTCTGCATTAATATTCTTCGATAAAACTGATCTGTAGTTTTATTTTATTATGATTATCTCAATCGGGTGTTATTCATTTCATGTCTGTTCTATCGCTCTATTTTTGTGACACTAACATTTATTAAGTGCTTTCTATATGTCAGGCATTGTTCTGAGAATTGTTTTTGCATTAACCTGTTTAATCTTCTTAGCAATTTCAGGTTGTGGTAGGTTCTCTTATTTTAAAAACAATGGGAAACCTCAATTCCTTCTATTTCCTCAAGGTCAGTTTAATATCAGTGAAATCACCTGTTCCATAAAGGTTTTAAAGAAGTCATTTGTAAAACCATCTGAGCCTGGTAGGTTTAGGTTTTCAGTCTCTTCTTGGATCAATTTTGATTATCCACATTTTCCTAGAAAACAATGTATTTTTCCAGTATGTTCTAATTTATTAACTGTGCCAACCATTCTCTTATAATTATTTTAATATTATTTATATCTATAGTTGCTTTATTTTTCATAATCCTAATTTGATTTTTGTACTTTCTCCCTTTGTTAAAAAGAAAGTTATGTTAGCTAGTCTTATTTTTCTTTTTATCAAAAAACCAGCTCTTGGTTTTGTCTTAACTACCTTCTAATATATTACTTGTTATCTTTACCTTTTTAGATTACTTTTTCCAGCTTTCCTTATATTTATTTTGTTCTTTTATTAAATTTCGTTGAATGTTAACTCATTATTTTAACTCAATATTTAAGTAACGAAATTTTTAGAAAGAACTTTTCCTGTGTCCCATATATTATTTATGTATTTAGTTTTCATTGTAATTATTTTCTAGATAGATTACATTTGCCAGTTTGCAGTATCTTTTAGACCTTTGACCTAAGATATTTTTAGGAGAATATTTTTGCCTTTTTTTAAATCAAGTGTTTGAGGTTTTTGTTTTGAAGTCTGAGAAGGTTTCGTGGGTTGGTTTCTGGGTCCTGCTTTTGTTACTGACTTAAAATTTCACTGTAGGGAGCGTGATGGTGGCTCAGTCAGTTAAGCCTCTGCCCTTGGCTCAGGTCATGATCCCAGGGTTAGGCTCTGGCTTAGGTGGGGAGCCTGCTTCTCCCTCATTCTGCCTGCTACTCCCCCTGCTTGTGCTCTCTGTGTCAAATAAATAAATAAAATCTTTTAAAAATTTTTCTTAATTTCATTGTAGAGTATGTGGTTGATAATATTTTTACTTTTATTTTCCAGTTTTCTTTCTAGTAACTTATTTTTTTAAATGTTGCATGGGAAATTGAAAAGGTGTTCTTTCTTTTTACAATAAGAGTATGTTTACTGTATCAGATTTACTGATTATATGATTCAGACTGTCTACATCTTATTTTTTATCTCTTTGATGTGGCAAGGACTGAAAGTCTCCCATTACTGCTGTATTTCTTTCTCTTCCTCCTCAGATTTAGTTTTCACTTTACATACTTTGATGTTTCATCTTTAAAAAATAAAGATTTATGGTTCTCTTTATATTAGTAACTATATCCTTGAAGATTACAAAGTACCTCTCTTCTTTCTCACACTGCTTTTTTTAAAAAAGATTTTATTTATTTGTTTGTTTATTTGGGGGGGCATGAGTGCGGGGGCTGGGGGAAGAGGGAGAAGCAGACACCCCACTGAGCAGGGAGCCTGCCTTGGAGCTCAATCACAGGACCCTGGGATCATGACCTGAGCCAAAGGCAGTTGCTCAATCAACTGAGCCACCCAGGCGTCCCTGATGTTTACTGCTTTTTAATTCAACTCTGTCCAGCAATACCATCATCCACTAATTAATTTTTTGTTTGTGTTTCCTTAGTATCTTCTTTTGACTATCTGTTTACTTCCAACCTTCTTAATTTTGTTCTAGATGTGTTTCTAACACCCACTGTATAGTTGGGGTTTGTATTTCACCTAATCTGAGTCTTGCTTAATAGCTGGGCTTATGTCATGGGCATTTCTGTTTTAATAAGCACATGTGGTCTTCTTTTTATGTTTTCTGGTTTTTTTTTTTCTTTCCATGCTCATTTTTTTTGTTTTCCATCTTTTGTTATACAGTTAATTTAACGTATTAAACAAATGTTTACTGAGCACCTACAATGTGCCACACACCATGCTTAGGGTTAGGAATACAATGGCAAACAAAAAAGTTAGCTACATATATAATTACAAACTGTAGTTTTGTTCTTCCCTGACCACTCCAACACCATGAGCAACTTTAACAGGAGTGATTGTAGATAAGACTTTCAAGGAAGACTGCTCACAAGATCTGACATACTCAGATTTAAATAATACAAAGGGGTTACCCCAATGAAAGACTGGGAGAAAGATTATATCTGGCAGAAAGTAAGCATCGAGTGTACAAAGGCAGCAAGGAACCTGATGCATTATAGAAACTGAAAGTTTGTAACACTGGGGGAAGAACTGCATGACATCAAGAGGTAGGCAGGCCACACCAGGTCTACAAATGGGCCAAGTTAAAGAATCCGATTTTTATTCTACAAACAGTAGAGAAATAGTTTTCAGGAGAGAAGCAATTTCCATCATATTTCCATTTTAAAACTGTTGTATGAGAATGAACTAAAGGATGACATATTTGTAATTGGAGAGATCAAGCAGTACACTACTACAATAGCCCAGACAAGAGATGATGGTGGCCTGGAGTAGTTGGCAAATGATGGAGATGAATGGATCCAAAAGATTTTAATCAAGGTAGTACTATCACTCTTCCTCCTCCCCTTTCCCCCAACTTTGGTGTTATTTAGTCTACTTTTAGTTCTATTCAAGATTACTTTCACATACAGTACAATTTGGTTATTTTATAGTAAAGACATCCCTGTTCCTTTATATAAACTCATTGATTCAGTAAATATTTATTAAATATATATTGCCACCAGGCAACATTCTAACATGAGAATATAGCAAAGAAGGAAATCCTTAGGCTTACAAAGCTTACAAGTTGTGAGATAAAATAAAACTAAGCCTTCCTTATGTATATGATTGTGTCCTACCACAGTACTCTCAATCAGTAATGCTGAAATATTTTTTGGTGTAATACAATCATTCACTCAACATTTACTAAACACCATCTATGTACCAGGTCCTTTGCAACAAATGTACAGAAATATTCCCTCGTGGAGCATATATACATTCTAGTAAAGATGGGCAAACATAAACATCTTACACACACACACACACACTTATACACAAATATATGCACATACACACACATACACATGAAATATTATTAATAGTAGAAGAAAAATTAAGCAGGGTATGGGAAAAGAGAACTACACAGAAATGCTATTTTTCTACAGGGAAATCAGATTAGCACCTCCAATAAGGTTACTTAAGCAGAGTCCTAAATGAAGTGATGGAGTAAGCCATGGAGGTATCTAGATACGAAAAATTCCAGGAAAGGCAAGACCAATTACAAAGGCCCTGTGGCAGAAGGCTGGCATGTTCGAAGAACACTAAGATGACCAAAATGTCTCAACTGCAATAAATCAGAGAGGAAATGGTAAGATTAGTCTGAAGGGGTCCCAAGGACCAGATCATGTAAGGCCTTCCAAGTTTCAAACAATGTAATATTATTCTAAGTAGAATGGGAAACTAAGTAGAATGGGACAGTTCTGAAAAAGAGAATAACACGATCTCACTAAAGTTAAAATAAAAATTACCTGGCTGCCCTTTTAGAATAGTCAAATTCCAGAACACTGTCAATACCAAATGCTGAGAAGATGTAGAGCAACAGAAAACGCATTCATTGCTGGCAGGAATGCAAAAAAGAATAGCCACTTTGGAAGAAAGTTTGGCAGCTTCCTGCAAAACTAAACATATATTGCCATATAATCCAGCAATCATACTCCTTCGTATTTACTCAAAGAGCTGAAATGTCAGGGGCGCCTGGGTGGCACAGCGGTTAAGCGTCTGCCTTCGGCTCAGGGAGTGATCCCGGCGTTATGGGATCGAGCCCCACATCAGGCTCCTCCGCTATGAGCCTGCTTCTTCCTCTCCCACTCCCCCTGCTTGTGTTCCCTCTCTCGCTGGCTGTCTCTATCTCTGTCAAATAAATAAATAAAATCTTAAAAAAAAAAAAAAGAAGAAAAGAGCTGAAATGTCCACATAAAAACCTGTATATGGATGTTTATAGCAGCTTTACTCACAATTATCAAAACTTGGAAGCAACCTAGATGTCTTTTAAAAGGTGAATGGACACATAAAATGTGGTACATTCAGACAATGGAATATTATTCAGTACTAAAAAGAAATAAGCTATCAAGCCATCAAAAGACATGGATAAACTTTAAATGGATATTACTAAAGTGAAAGAAGCCAGTCTGAAAAGGTTACATACTAAGTAATTCCAACTATGGATATTCTGGAAAAGACAAAACTACAGACAGTAAAAAGATCAGGGGTTGCCAGGGGTTGGGGTGAGCGAGAGATGAATAGGCAGAGCATCAAAGATTTTTAGGACAGTAAAACTATCCTGTATGACACGGAAATGGATACATGTCATCATATATTTGTCTAAATTCACAGAATGAACAACACCGAGAGTGAACCCAAATATAAACAATGGACTTTGGAAGATAATGATGTATCAATAAAGGTTTATCAGTTGTAACAAATGTACCACTCTGGTGGGGAATGATGATAATGGGGGGGGGGTACCTTGCAAGTGTGGAGGCAAGAGGTGTATGGTAAATCTTTGTACCTTCTGTTCAATTTAACTGTGAACTTAAAGCTGCTCTTAAGAAGTGACTATAGGGGCACCTGGGTGACTCAGTTGGTTAAGCATCTGCCTTCAGCTCGGGTCATGATTCCAGGGTCCCAGGATTGAGCCCCGTGCATCGGGCTCCCTCTACCCTACCTCCCCCACTTGTGCTCTCTCAAAAAAAAAATCTTTAAAAAAAAAAAAAAAAAGTGACTATAAATAGTATCAATGACAAAGGGAAAACTGCTTCGGGGGGTCTTTAAGGTAATATCCTTCTTATGGATTCTCAAGTCATCACATTTAGAATTTGTGGTCCACAAGGCAAAGCTTTAAGACATGAAGATCTATAATTAAATTTTGGCTCTACTAGTGAATGGCTTCTGTTTTCATGTAAGCCACTGAACCTGCATGGACTCTGCTTTCTTGGTAAAATAATTACAATAATAATAATTACAATAATAATAGTGATTCTACAAAGAGGTTTACGAGGATTAAATTTAAATGAGCTTTGGAAACTAAAAAACAAACCAAATAAACAAAAACTACCTGGCTTCTATTTAGACAAGAGGGTAGGAAAGCTGACTATAGTCACAGCAACCAATTAGGAACTTATTATAATAGGCAAGCAGGAGATGATGGTGGCCTATAATAGGATGGCAACAGTTGAGGGTGAAAGAGGTGGAATTCTAAATATATTTTGGAGGTACAGCATGTAAGATTTGTAGATAAATAGCAGGAAGCAGAAGGTAAGACAGAGAGTGAGGAGAGAGAGTGCATGTCATCAAGAGAGGGGGAATTTGGGGAGAGAACTGTAAGTTCAATTTTGTACATAGGAAGTTTGAAATTCCTAGAAGACAAAGTGGAGTTACCTAAATAATTGCCTAATAATTATCATGCAAAGAAATGAGATGAGAAATAAGAAATCATGCCTAACTTATTGAAATCACTGTTTCACGGTCACATCTTAAACACGCATATGGTGAATATCAAAATCTTCTAAACTCCAATATCAGTTAAGATATACCAACAAGTAGTTATAACAAGGCAGACAGGGTTTCAACTTTTAGTTTACAGTTTCGTGTGAGAAACAGAAAAAATAACCAAGCAATTAAAATATATTCTCTGTTATTATGGGAAAAGTCCAAAATGGAAGAAAAAATTAAGGTAGCAATATAAAACTGCTGGCTGGATGTCAGAGTTCTCAATAAATAAGAGAGAATATTTAGGATAGTAGAGCCTTGACTCATAAATTAAATATAATCACTGGATAAATTATTTTAGCTAGCAATCTACTAATAAGCACAAGTTACTGGCAAAAATGCCTTAAGAATGATACTGTATATTAAATATAACTTAAAGTAATGCACATGAAACCATGTCAAGTGCTAAAATGAGACATTTCTAAAAAGTATTCCCAGAATCTAAAGAAGTGGAAGGTATAGGTACTGAAATTAGCCAAAAAAAAAAAAATAATAAAATCGCTTAGGATAGTCCCCCCCCACCCAGTTGAAGCTTAGAGGATGAACAAGAGTTGGAAGAGTAAAAAGAATATTCTATAAAACAGAAATTCCATAAACAAAGACTCAGAAATAGAAATTGTTAAAAGAACTTAGAGAAAGAAGCCATTCCATTCAAGAAATATTTACTATACACCTATTTTATGACAGGCCCTGGGAATCAAAAGCTATGAAGACACCCTCTTAGAAAGCCTAGAGCAGGTTTGGAAAGCAGACTACCAAAAACGGTTGGCAAGTGCTAAGACTGGGTTAAATGCAGGCAGCTATGGAAATATATAGGATGAATACCCAGGCAGATCCTATTTGAACAGGGAAGGCTTTCTGAAGGATGTGACATCTAAACTAGGACATGAAATTAACAGGAATTAACCAAACTTGGGGTGGGAGGTGGGAAGCAGTGGGGACAGAAGATGAGAGGAAAGGCAAAATAACAATTCAAGTTTAGTGTGTGTGCAAAGGATAGAAACAATAGAGCACATCACTAGCAGGGGGATGGTGGATATGGAGGAGGAATAACATTACTGGGGTGAACAGCAAGAGCTAGGGCTAAAGAAATAAACATGAACCGAGCCACAGAAAGATTTGTAAGCTATGTTAAGGAGTATAAACTTTTACCTAAGGATGTCTCTTGGCCGTATTAAAAAGTTCATATCAAAGAAAAGAAATAAAGTTTAGAGTAGTGAGATATCAGATTATCTAGAACAGGAGTTACAAACTCAATTATCTACAGAGATTAGATAATTAATAAAAATGAGTAAGGAGGGTTGGAGTGGAGGGGGGTGGGAGGGATGGGGTAGCCGGGTGATGGACATTGGGGAGGGTATGTGCTATGGTGAGTTCTGTGAATTGTGTAAGACTGATGAGTCACAGACCTGCACCCCTGAAACAAATAATACATTGTATGTTAATTTTAAAAAAGGAAAGAAAAAAAATAATAACTATGCTTAGGAAAAGAAAATAAGAACCTAGAAACCACTATATAAGAAAACAAAACAGCTATAATTCAAATCACTAAAATAATTTTAATGCTTCATTTGTTTCCTCATGGGCTACCCATTGAGCTGAAATGTAATAATGTGTGTAAAAATAAATTATGTAATTTATGCAAAAAAAAAAAAAAAAAAAGATGAGTGAGGTGGGCCAGGTAAAACAAACACCCAGGGAGTGATGAGAACTGTGGAGAGCCAAAGTCCCCTCTAAATGGGTCAAACTGTTGCAATGAACAACAAGGCTCGGGGTTGCTAGACCTTCCAATTAAAAAAAAAAGCTGGAAATTAAAAATTTCAAGAAAAATTTCCTGAATTTTTAATAGTGGCAATTCAATTTCTTTGAAATATGATGTAGACCAACACTGAGGGGACCAAATAAAACAAAACTAAGAGTCAAACTGATAACACTGGTCATCTGATTCTAGTCTCCACTACAGAAACTCAAAAACTAAGCTGAAGCCTCTGACTTGGACCTGAAGGCAATGGAGAGCTCCCAGACGTTTAAAGAGGAATGACAAGTAACCACTGCTTGAGAAGGCACAGTGTCCACCTTGGTCACTGCTGAGAAAGTACCTGCATTTCACTGGTCTCAGTAAATACTCAGAGATGAAGCTACACTGGCAACTCGAACATCAGTGCCATGGCAGTAGATAGGACAAACTATCCAATCATAGAACAGAAAAGAAGAAAACAAATCCTGTGCTCCTTTGCTCTAATCCTAGAACCCTCTTCTGCCAGTCTTTAGTTCTGCTCACAGTCAGCTGCTACCACACGCTGCCGAGTGTTCACTGGCTATAACGGCCTCTAACTCAGAAATTTGGCCAACATACCAGTGACCGCAATTAGCAACTATCAGGGTTCACCTAGGTAGAGGCAATGAAATTAAATAGGATGAACGGTCATGGTGGATGGGAGAATAAGAATATTCTATGCTTCACTTCAACACCAGATCAGGCCCTCCAATGCTAATTCTACACCATACCCTACCACACTGTTGCTAAAACTCTACCTTAACAAATGCTGTGTTCACCGTGCTCGGCAATACCTACCAACGATGGGTATGCCTAGATAGTAGGGCTGGGAAGGAAACAGAATGGGATCAAGATTCTGCTAGAAGGGAGGTAGAGTAACAAAGAGGTAGGCTGAGAAAGACTGGAAATTCAAAAGAGATATGAAAGTTAAGTAATAATTAAGATCAGAAAGCAGGTAGCCCAAAATCGGGGCATTTATATATTCAGAGTTCAAGTAATCTCATTACAAGAGCACTGTTTGAAATAAAATATAGAAGATTCTTTTGCTCTATTGGGACATAGAGATAACCAGTATTAGAGGTCATAAATTCATTTATTAAGAATAATCTTCATAGATGTCCCTCATCTAGGAAAGGTGAAACTAAGAGGATATCAAAATGTCAAGTCATATGCGTTGTATCATAGATATGCCTTTATTTTGCAATATGTTCAGCCTCATAATATCTACTACGGAAGAAGTAGAGAAAAATTGATTGATTTGGAAATCTTTGAGCAATTAGGATCTTAGAGAATGGACAACCAATCCCCATAAAGTAAGATGTTGGACTTCCACCTTATAAAAAAAAAGTCATCATATAAAGAATACTTCTGGTTCAGAGCAATGACTTTAACCAAGAAAGGAGAGGTTGGTTACCCTGCTGGGGTGGGGGAGATGACATGTCAATAATATATAATCCTACCTAGAGTAGCCTATGTAGAAAGTCTGAGACTGATATTCTGATAAAAAGCAGGAACTTTTTATAGGAAGCTTATAGGAAGGATAGGGTGCCTAGATGGCTCGGTCAGTTGGTTAGGCATCCAAGTCTTGGTTTTGGCTCAGGTTATGATCTCAGAGTCATGGGATTAAGCCCCAAGTCACGATCCATGCTCAGCATGGAGTCTGCCTGAGATTCTTTCCCCATTTTTCTCCCTCCCCCCCACTTGCTCTTGCTCCCTCCCTCCCTCTCTCAAATAAATAAAATCTTAAAAATATATATATAAAGAAATTAAGTAAACCTAGGTATCAGGGAATACTACAGAAAGACCTAAATATTATGTCAAATGTAGGAATGAATAGTAGGTTTCAGGTTACCAATGATCAACAGTAAAGCTGAGCACCCACAAACAGGTGAAGTAATAAAAGAAAAAAAGAAACTCAAAGCACCTTTAATGACAAGTAACAGGAGAATTATACAAAACCAAATGTTTTTTCAGATGCTCTAAGTCTGTGCTATATAATACAGAAGCCACATGGGGGTACTAAGCACCTGAAATGTGCTAGCCCAAATTGAGATGTGCTATAAATATAAAATATAGACCAGAGTTCAAAGACTCAGTATGAAAAAGATTGTAAAATATATCACTAATGATTTGAAAGGATAATTTCTGTAGATATATTGGGTTAAATAAAATACAGTATTAAAATTAATTTCACCGGTTACATTTTTAATTTGGCCACAAGAAATTCTTAAATCACATATATAGCTCCCTTTTGTGGCTTGCATTATATTTCTTTTGGACAGTGCTATTAAAAATTAGTCATGTTTAAGGTGAAGCCTTCAGTTAATGTAACTATTTCAACATTTTCATTGAATTTAATACTGTTTCCTCCTTTAGTATTAAATTCCTCTTGCGTACATCCTGAATAAGATGATTTTAACGTGAACAACAATGACAGCTTACCAGACTGTCCAGAAAAGAGATTGAATCAAATTTCTGGGCAGAGGCTTGAGCCAGCAGGCTTGTTCCACCAAATGGTAACCAGGCTCTCTTCGTGTTATCTCTGGCAAAAGGGTTATATAGTAAGAAAGCAGCACTATGCACACATGGAACAGGATTTGACCAATAGTTTAACTAAATCCATCCAGCATAATAACATGCCTTGTTTTAGGATTTTCTCAATTATAATCCAAGTGTTAAATTTACAAAGTAAAATAAACATCTTTCACTATGATTTATTCAAATTTACCCATTCTCAGCAATTTTTTAAGTATTCACATTTGCCCCTTTGGGAAAGATTCTCACCTAACACTGACTCTAATTTGCTACCAAGGAAAACACACCTCTCTCATTACGGTGAAAGGAAACAGTAACTATTTTTTTATGAGATACTATGAGAGATTTTAAAAGACACTAGGATTCTCATAACATAAACACTAATCTCATCTGGAAAGAGTCCATGGTCCATCTGGAAATTTGAAGAGAATGTGCTTTTAGGAAATGAAGAATTTCACAAATAAGAAATAGGACATAAACACTTATATAAGACAGCACTGCCCCAAAGACAGAGAATACAGGAAAACAATTGTACTATCTCAATATTAGAAGACTACTAGTTTTAAAAAAATGTATTGGACTTAGCATAATAAAAATAAAATTGGATTTTAGAGATACCAAATTTCTTACAGATTAAAATATTTCTCAAGTCAAAGTTCTTTGGCACAGAACAATTTAAGGCATCATGCACTATTCTTAGTAAAACTACCATAGACTTTGGTAACCAATGGAAGAAACAACCAATGGAAGACATCCCAGATGGCTAGGGAGAAATTTAGGTTCAAGAGCTAGTTAATTTGAGAGGGAAGTATACCAGTTATTCACCAGTTATTCAATTAACCACAAGAATTAAACTAAGTTTTGGAGATACAATGGTGAACAAGCTATAATCTCTGACTATTAGTTTACTTTCTGGTAGTTTTGTAAAAGAACAGAAAGTAGGATTGCCACTGCACTTCACTGTCTGTTTCCCAAATGAGAATGTTTCCCCCTTCCCCTATTTGTATTTGGAGGAAAGAACAGGGAAGGAGGATAGAGAAACAAAGAAGAAAACAGATCTATATATAACATATTGAATTATTTATTTCTTTCCCTATACAACTTCAAACTCCTTAAAGAGAGAAGATGAAACCTACTCACCACCTCCCTATTCCTAGCACCTACCCAGTGACTGGTGCTCATTTGCTGCTATCTTAGAACTAAACTAAATCACAGTCACTGTGCTAGGGCCACTGCTCTCTTTTTCTACTACAAACCAAAATCAAGAATAAATGCAGATTAGGGGCGCCAGGGTGGCGCAGTCCTTGAGCGTCTGCCTTCGGCTCAGGGCGTGATCCCACCGTTCTGGGATCGAGCCCCACATCAGGCTCCTCTACTAGGAGCCTGCTTCTTCCTCTCCCACTCCCCGTGCTTGTGTTCCCTCTCTTGCTGGCTGTCTCTGTCAAATAGATAAATAAAATCTTTAAGGGGTGCCTGGGTGGCACAGCGGTTAAGCGTCTGCCTTCGGCTCAGGGAGTGATCCCGGCTTTACGGGATCGAGCCCCACATCAGGCTCTTCCGCTATGAGCCTGCTTCCTTCTCTCCCACTCCCCCTGCTTGTGTTCCCTCTCTCGCTGGCTGTCTCTATCTCTGTCGAATAAATAAATAAAATCTTAAAAAAAATAAATAAATAAAATCTTTAAAAAAAAAGAATAAATGCAGATTAAAACAATTAGATCAATCCTTCCAGTTTTTCTTTTTGTAAAAATAAGCTTAGATGTACATTAACTGTAGGTGTTTAAAAGCTATATAAAATAATACACATGTTCTTTAAGGAAAAACACGTAGCTCCATAAAGCTTCCTTTAACCGTTATCACTAGATCTCCCTCCCTTACCAACCCCATCCAGAGGTAACCAACGTCATGAATTTGGTGTAAATGAGATCACATTGTACACATCATTCTGCTTTGACTTTACCTTGTATTTCTGAGCTCTCTCCCTATTTAAACACATCGAAAGGCAGAATGGCATAATGGACTCTGGAGCCAGGCAATTGAGATTCAAATCCTAACTTTCAATCTCCACTCTGCCATTTACCACCTTTGAAAGTAGGTAAGTTTTTTGCCTCTGTATGCTTCAGTATTCCCACATATAAAATGGAGATAATAATTATACCTATTTCTGAGTTCTTATGAGGATTAAAATAGCTGTTTATAAATGCTTAAAACAATTCCTGGGCATAAACAATATAATTTTTTTCTTAAAGTACAAAAATAGTCACCAATGATAAAAATCTAAACACAGACTTGGTAATTCTCTGTTATGTAACTACTTTGTATCTTATTTATCCATGCCTCCTATTGACAGACATTTAGAATTTCTTCCAAATGAATATCCCTGTACAAATCTCCCTGGGCAAATGTGCAGATTTCTCTAGATTAATAATACCTTGAATAGTAATTTCTGGATACTAGGATATGCACTTTCCAACTGTGTAACACCTGATCCTGAGCTAATGGGTGAAAATTGATGGCTCATAAGTTTTTAATTGCATTTCCCTGCAAATGAGACTAAGCATGTTTTCAGTTCATTAGCCATTCCAATTTCCTTTCCTCTGTTGTGAACTGCCTTAATATCCATTGTTCATTTTATTTGCATTTGTATCATCTGTCTTATTATTTTCCTCTCTATATTCTGGACACGAATCCACTGGATATTACAGACGTTATACCTATCTCTCAGTCGTGCCACTCACATTTTAGTTTGGTTTATGATGTATTTTATTAAACCTAAGATTTTCTTTCCGAGGTAGTCAAATCCTTTATCCTTGATGTCTTTATCTTCGATGGTCCATTCTTCCTTTCTTGATTCGTTAAAGAATGCCTCACACATCCTAAAGACATATATTCTTCTATACTTTCCTCTTTATCAAACAGCTGTTCATGCTTAAAGTTCAAATGGAACTGACTTCTGCATACAGTTTGAAGTAGAGACCTAGTTTTCCCCCCATACAGAAAACCAATTCAACAGTCCACTCTTTCTTTCCCTGCTGATAGAAAACGTCATCTGTAGCTCTTACCACCTTCTCAAATATGTACGGATCCATTTCTGAACTCTCTATTATATTAATCTGTCTTTCCCTGTATCGAGACTATACTACTTTAACTACCATAAATTTATATTTTACTTTTTTTTAATTGAGGTGTAATTTACATAAAGTGTACAGTTTGCTTTTTAAATAATGTATACCCCGATGTGCCCCAACCCAGATCAAGATATTAACATTTCTCATGTTCCAGAATGCTCCCTCCCAATCAGAACCATGTTTCCAAGACAACCGCTACTCTGATCTCTAACACCACAGATTAGTTCTACCTGTTTTTGAACTTCCTGTAAATGAAATCATACAACATGTAATATTTTGTTTCTCATTTCTTTTCCTCAACATTAAGCATGGGAGATTCATGCCATGTTGTGTGTAGCAGTTTATTCTTTTTCACTGCTACATAATAGTACTCCATTCTAAATCCCTTAAATTTCAAATTAGTCTTGCTAAACGATGGTGCAAGCCCCTCCTCACTCTTCTTTAGAAGTGTCTTGGTTATTCTTGTAGCTTTACTTTTGCATATGAAGTTTATTTTCTACAAAAAAAAAATCCTATTGGGATTTTTGTCTGAAATTATATGTATAATAAATCACAGAAAAGTAATTTTTAAGCGATATTTATTCTTACCAGAAATATAGTATATTCTGCCTTTTACTCATGTCTAATTTTATATCCTTCAATAACACTTTGGGTAGTTTATAGAATTTGCTGTATAGGAGAACTTTTTTATTTTCTAATTGGCTACTGTCGCTTTGAATCTTGATCTTATATCTAATGACACTGAATTCTTTTATTAATACAGTGTTGATTTTTAAAAATTTTTTCTAGGGATATGTTGATTTTTCCTCTTTTCCAACTCTTTTGGATTTTAGTTCTTTTTTCTTATTAGTAAACATTCTTGACTTCAATGGGAATGTTTCTAAGGTTTCACTGTTAAGCATAATGTTGCTGTCTGAAGATAGTTTTCTTTAAGGAAAGAAAAAAGTTCACTAGTCATGGTTTGAGGGTGTTTTTTTTTTTTTCAAAACATTGATGGGCATTGAGTTTTATCATAAACTTTCACTAAGTCTTTCAAGATTGTTCCCCTAGGGGCACGTGGGTGCCTCAGTCGATTAAGCCTCTGCCTTCAGCTTCAGGTCATGATCTCAGGGTCCTGGAATTGGGCCCAATGTCGGACTCCCTGCTCGGTGGAGAGTCTGCTTTTCCCTCTGCCTGCTGCTCCCCCTGCTTGTTCCCTCTCCCGCTGTGTCAAAAAAATAAATAAAATCTTAAAAAAAATTGTTACCTAAATCTTGTAAGTTACATTGATACAATTTTCAAATATTGAACTATCCTTAGATGTTTTTAAATGTTTTTTTATTATATTATGTTAGTCATCATACAGTACATCCCTGGTTTCTGATGTAAAGTTCGATGATTCATTAGTTGCGTATAACACCCAGTGCACCATGCAATACGTGCCCTCCTTACTACCCATCACCAGTCTATCCCGTTCCCCCAACCCCTCCCCTCTGAAGCCCTCAGTTTGTTTCTCAGAGTCCATAGTCTCTCATGCTTCATTCCCCCTTCTGATTACCCCCCCTTTCTTCCCCTACCGATCTTCCTAGTAATTATGTTCCATAGATGAGAGAAATCATATAATTGTCTTTCTCTGCTTGACTTATTTCGCTTAGCATTATCTCCTCCAGTGCCGTCCATGTTGCAGCAAATGTTGAGAACTCGTTCTTTCTGATAGCTGAGTAATATTCCATTGTATATATGGACCACAACTTCTTAATCATCTGTTGAAGGGCATCTCAGTTCCTTCCACGATTTAGCTATTGTGGACAATGCTGCTATGAACATTGGGGTGCATATGGCCCTTCTCTTCACTACGTCTGTATCTTTGGGGTAAATACCCAGTAGTGCAATGGCTGGGACATAGGGTAGCTCTATTTTTAACTTTCTAAGGGACCTCCACACTGTTTTCCAGAGTGGCAGAACCAACTTGCATTCCCACCAACAATGTAGGAGGGATCCCCTTTCTTCACATCCTCTCCAGCAATTGTTTCTTGCCTTGTCAATTTTTGCCATTCTAACTGGCATAAGGTGGTATCTTAGTGTGGTTTTGATTTTAATTTCCCTGATGGCTAATGATTTTGAACATTTTTTCATGTGCCTGTTAGGCATTTGTATGTCATCATTGGAAAAGTGTCTGTTCACATCTTCTGCCCATTTTATGATTTGTTTCTTTGTTTCTCGTGTATTGAGTTTGAGAAGTTCTTTGTAGATCTTGGATACCAGTTTTTTATCCGTAGCGTCATTTGCAAATATATTCTCCCATTCCGTGGGCTGCCTCTTAGTTTTTTTGACTGTTTCCTTGGGCATGCAGAAGCTTTTCATCTTGATGAAGTCCCACAAGTTCATTTTATCTTTTGTTTCTCTTGCCTTTGGAGATGTGTCATGAAAAAGGTTGCTTTGGCCGATGTCGTAGAGGTTGCTGCCTATGTTCTCCTCTAGGATTTTGATGGATTCCTGTCTCACATCGAGGTCTTTCATCCATTTGGAGTTTATCTTTGTGTATGGTGTGAGAGAGTGGTCAAGTTTCATTTTTTTGCATGTAGCTGTCCAATTTTCCTAGCACCATTTATTGAGGAGACGGTCTTTTTTTCACCAGATGTTTTTTCCTGCTTTGTCAAAGATGAGTTGCCCAAAGAGCCGAGGGTCCATTTCTGGGTTCTCTATTCTGTTCCATTGGTCTATGTGTCTGTTTTTGTGCCAGTACCATGCTGTCTTTGTGATCACAGCTTTGTAGTACAGCTCGAAATCCGGCATCGTGATGCCCCCAGCTTTGTTTTTCCTTTTCAACAGTTCCTTGGAGATTCGGGGCCTTTTTTGGTTCCATACAAATTTAAGGACTATTTGTTCCAGTTCTTTGAAAAATGTCCTCGGTATTTTGATCGGGATAGCACTGAAAGTGTAGATTGCTCTGGGTAGCATGGACATTTTAACTATGTTAATTCTTCCGATCAATAAGTATGGAAAATTTTTCCATCTTTTTGTGTCTTCCTCAATGTCTTTCAAGAGTGATTTATAGTTTCTAGAATATAGATCCTTTATGTCTCTGGTGCTGTGTTTTGTCAAATGCTTTTTCTGCATCTATTGAGAGAATCATATGATTTCTGAATTTTTCTTTCTGGATAAAATCTAAGACACTAATAGATTTGTGAATGTTGAACCACCCTTGCATCCCAGGGATGAATCCCACTTGGTCATGATGGATAATCCTTTTAATGTACTGTTGGATTCTACTAGCCAGGATCTTATTGAGGATTTTGGCGTCCATATTCATTAGGGAAATGGATCTGTAATTCTCTTTTTTGATGGGGTCTTTGCCTAGTTTGGGGATCAAGGTAATATTGGCCTCATAGAATGAGTTTGGTAGCTTTCCTTCTGTTTCTATTTTCTTGAAATAGCTTTAGGAGAATAGGTATTATTTCTTCTTTGAATGTTTGGTAGAATTCCCCAGGAAAACCGTCCGGGCCTGGAGTTTTGTTTTTTGGAAGGTTGTTTATCACTGACTCAATCTCTTCATAATCAATTGGCCTGTTTAAAAAATCAATTTCTGGGGCGCCTGGGTGGCACAGCAGTTGAGCGTCTGCCTTCGGCTCAGGGCGTGATCCCGGCGTTATGGGATCGAGCCCCACATGAGCCTGCTTCTTCCTCTCCCACTCCCCCTGCTTGTGTTCCTTCTCTCGCTGGCTGTCTCTATCTCTGTTGAATAAATAAATAAAATCTTAAAAAAAAAAAT
>NW_024425119.1:33623213-33624561 GCF_017311325.1 Ursus maritimus
GTGGTTGAGCTTGGGAGGGGTCCTCTCTGCCTCTTGGACACGAATGTTTGTTTCCCTTGCTGGATTAGGGAAGTTTTCAGCTACAATTTGTTCAAATACCTCTTCTAGATCTCTGTTTTTCTCCACCCCCTTGGGGATGCCGATGATTCTGACACTGGAACGTTTCATTGAGTCAGTGATCTCCCGTAACCTACATTCTTGAGCGTGGATTTTTTTAAGTCCAGATTCTATTTTAGCTTTGTCTTCTACTAACCCATCCTCCAATTCACTGATACGTTCTTCTGCCTCATTCACCCTGGCCATCAGAGCCTCTAGGTTTGAAACCTGCATTTGGCTCATAGAATTTTTAATTTCTGCCAGATTCGCTCTCATTTCCGCTCTTAGAGATTCTATATTCTCATTAACATTTTCATTAATACTTTTTTCAAGTCTACACATCATCTTGACCATTGTTACTCTGAATTCCATTTCTGATAATTTGGTTATATCCATATCCATTAGTTCTGTGGCAGAGGCCACAGACTCATTTTCTTTTCTTTGCTGGGGGGGATTTCTCCTTCTCTTCATTCTGATGAGGAGAGGTTGCGGGGCTGTCCAGAGCCCAAATTACTGACTGGGATGAGTCAGAGCAGCAGTGGCCGAATCTCAGTCTCTATCTCAGAACAGAGGGATCGCGGACCGTTCTCCACGGATGTTCTGGCCACTTTAACTCTGTTTCTGTTGGTGCTGCTCAACCCTGCAGCGTCCCAGGATGTGCGCCCCACACCCGGCGTCCAGCCCTCACTTCCAGGGCGGGCGCGTCTCTGTCCTTTGTGTTTCTAACACTGCCAGCGGCCAGCCGCCCCCGCGAGTTCCGGAGCTCTCAGTCTCAGTCTGGTTCCAGTGAGCTCACCGGAGCTCCGGTTTTCAGTCTGGTCGCGCGTTCCCCAGCTCACGGTCTCAGTCTGCTCTCTCGCGGGTGCCGGTCCGCGAGTCCGCTCCCCCGCCCGCTCCCCCGTGCAGGTGGCTACCGCTTCCCGGCGCCCGAACATGGCGGCTCCCTCCCCCTTCCGTTTATCTTCCGATATCTGTGCGCAGTTTCACGGCTCCCCGCTTCGTACCTCAATACTCAGCGCTGAAGATGTTCATTTGTAGAGATCCAGATATATCTTCCTGCGTCTCAGGCTGATTCCGCGGATGTTCAGGCTGGTCTGGTATCTATCCAGCTCGACTCAGGGGACTGGCTGAAAAGTCCCCTACTCCTCCGCCACCTTAACTCCCCGACCTATCCTTACATTTTATCCTAATTAAAATTTTCACGTCTCTGTTCATATGTAAGATTGAATATAATATATCTTCCCTTGGGGGC
>NW_024425119.1:33624571-33734217 GCF_017311325.1 Ursus maritimus
TGTACAAATCAGTGGCTTTTAGTATTTTTAGAGTTGTGCAGCCTTTACTCTGATGTTTTAGAATATTTTCTCACCCCAAAAAGAAACTGTTGTACCTGTTAGCAGTCAGTCCCAATTCTCCTCAAATCCTCCAGACTTAGGCAACCACTGATTTACTCTGTTTCTATAGATTTGCCTATTCCAGACATTTCATATAAATGGAATCATCCAATATGTGGCCTTTTGGGACTCACTTCTTTCACTTACCGTAATATTTTTCAGGTCCATGTCATACCATATATCAGTGCACTTTCTTCTTTTCATGGCCAAATAATAGTTCATTGTGTGTGTGTATATATATATATACACACACACACACACACACACACACACACCACATTTTGGTTTTCCTTTCATCAGTTGAGGGCTATTTGGATTATTCTGCATTTTTTGCCTATTATGAATAGCTGCTATCAGCATTTATGTACAGATTTTTGTGTGGATATACATTTTCATTTCTCTTGGATATATACCTAGGAATGAAATTACTAGGTCATATGTAACTATGTTAAACCTTTTGAGGAACTGCCAGACTGTTTTCCAAAGTGGCTGTGCCATTTTACTTTCCCACCACAGTATATGAGGGTTCTAATTTTCCACACCCTCACCAACACTTTCATTATCTGTCCTTTTTATTTTATCCATCCTCACTGTGTGAAGTGGTATCAGAGAAATAGTTTTAATTGTGATATTTATAATCCTTTTTCAGATATACTTTTGGTGAACAGAGAATTCTACTTTTATACAAAATGACCCAGGTAATAGAAAAAGAGGGAAAGCTATCCTGCCATTTATCAGACAAGTGTAGTTTGGAAACCTAGTAAATAAATAAAATCTTAAAAAAAATATATATATATATATATATTTTCCCTTGTATATTCTTTCCAGTCTAGGTTTCCAAACTACACTTGTCTGATAAATGGCAGGATAGCTTTCCCTCTTTTTCTATTACCTGGGTCATTTTGTATAAAAGTAGAATTCTCTGTTCACCAAAAGTATATCTGAAAAAGGATTATAAATATCACAATTAAAACTATTTCTCTGATACCACTTCACACAGTGAGGATGGATAAAATAAAAAGGACAGATAATGAAAGTGTTGGTGAGGGTGTGGAAAATTAGAACCCTCATATACTGTGGTGGGAAAGTAAAATGGCACAGCCACTTTGGAAAACAGTCTGGCAGTTCCTCAAAAGGTTTAACATAGTTACATATGACCTAGTAATTTCATTCCTAGGTATATATCCAAGAGAAATGAAAATGTATATCCACACAAAAATCTGTACATAAATGCTGATAGCAGCTATTCATAATAGGCAAAAAATGCAGAATAATCCAAATAGCCCTCAACTGATGAAAGGAAAACCAAAATGTGGTGTGTGTGTGTGTGTGTGTGTGTGTGTGTATATATATATATACACACACACAATGAACTATTATTTGGCCATGAAAAGAAGAAAGTGCACTGATATATGGTATGACATGGACCTGAAAAATATTACGGTAAGTGAAAGAAGTGAGTCCCAAAAGGCCACATATTGGATGATTCCATTTATATGAAATGTCTGGAATAGGCAAATCTATAGAAACAGAGTAAATCAGTGGTTGCCTAAGTCTGGAGGATTTGAGGAGAATTGGGACTGACTGCTAACAGGTACAACAGTTTCTTTTTGGGGTGAGAAAATATTCTAAAACATCAGAGTAAAGGCTGCACAACTCTAAAAATACTAAAAGCCACTGATTTGTACATTTTAAATGGATAAATGACAGGATTTGCAAATTATAGCTCAATAAAGTTTCCATTTTTATTTTTATTTTTTTAAATAGGCTCCACACTCTGTGTAGAGCCCAACGTAGGGCCTAAACTCACGACTCAGAGATCAAGACTTGAGCTCAGATCAAGAGTTGGATGCTTAACTGAGTGAGCCACCCACGCACCCCTAAATTGTTATTTTTTTATTTTATTTTATTTTTTTTAATAATGATTTTTTATTATATTATGTTAGTCACCATACAGTACATCCCCGGTTTTCGATGTAAGGCTCGATGATTCATTAGTTGTGTATAACACCCAGTGCACCATGCAATATGTGCCCTCCTTACTACCCATCACCGGTCAATCCCATTCCCCCACCCCCCTCCCCTCTGTAGCCCTCAGTTTGTTTCTCATAGTCCATAGTCTCTCATGTTTCATCCCCCTTCTGATTATCCCCCCTTTCTTTATCCCTTTCTTCCCCTACTGATCATTCTAGTTCTTATGTTCCATAGATGAGAGAAATCATATGATAGTTGTCTTTCTCTGCTTGACTTATTTCACTAAGCATTATCTCCTCCAGTGCCGTCCATGTTGTAGCAAATGTTGAGAACTTGTTCTTTCTGATTGCTGAGTAATATTCCATTGTATATATGGACCACAACTTCTTAATCCAGTCATCTGTTGAAGGGCATCTCGGCTCCTTCCACGATTTAGCTATTGTGGACATTGCTGCTATGAACATTGGGGTGCATATGGCCCTTCTCTTCACTACGTCTGTATCTTTGGGGTAAACACCCAGTAGTGCAATGGCTGGATCATAGGGTAGCTCAATTTTTAACTTTTTAAGGGACCTCCACACTGCTTTCCAGAGCGGCTGTACCAACTTGCATTCCCACCAACAATGTAGGAGGGATCCCCTTTCTCCACATCCTCTCCAACAATTGTTTCTTGCCTTGTCTATTTTTGCCATTCTAACTGGCGTAAGGTGGTATCTCAGTGTGGTTTTGATTTGAATTTCCTTGATGGCTAATGATTTTGAATAAATTGTTATTTTTAAATTAAGGAGGGCATGTATTGGATGGTGCACTGGGTGTTATACGCAAGTAATGAATCATGGAACATTTCATCAAAAACTAAGGATGTACTGTATGGTGACATAACATAATAAAAAATTAATATAAAAAATTTTTTTTTAATTTAAAAAATAAAAACCTATTCCTCTTAGGGAAGTTTCCTACAACTTTAATTTTTTTAATGGTTTTTAAATTTCTTTAGATATTTTCTTTACAATTTTGGAATGATTTTTTCCCCTAGAAAATAATCCAGTTTACCTGGTTTTTAAAATATATATATATTATATATACATATATAATATATAATGTAATATATATTACAACATATATATATAATTGTGATTTCTTGTTATTTTTAAATCTATAATTGTGTTTGTAGTTATATCTCATTTTAAATTTTATTAGTTGCACCATCTGTTTTTTGAGGAGTATGTCCAGAACTTAATCAACTAAAAAGAACTAGCTCTGATTTGAATAAACATTGCTATTGTTTTTATTGTTGATTCTTTTCTATTTCACCAAATTCTATTTTTATTTTTATTTCCTCCCTTCTTTCTTAGCTTTTACTTTCTTTTTCTTTTTTTTAGTTTTTGAGTTGACTATCTGGCTCATTTATTTTCTTTGAACTTAATACATGCATTTAAGGTTATAAAATCACCCCTAAGCACCACTTTTCCTATATCCTTCAAGTTCTGATACAATGCTTTTGTTATGATTCAGTTCTAATTATTCAACACTTTTTACTTTTTAAAAAAATTCTTGGTGATCCCAGCATTCCGGGATCGAGTCCGACATCGGGCTCCTCCGCTGGGAGCCTACTTCTTCCTCTCCCACTCCCCTGCTGTGTTCCCTCTCTTGCTGGCTCTCTGTCACATAAATAAATAAAATCTTTAAAAAAAAAAATTCTTGAAAATGTTTAGTCATTTTTTCTTCAATACTGCTTCTCCACCATTCTCTGTATTCTCTGCTGGAACTCCAATCAGACTTACACTGGAGCTTTTCAACCTACTTCTAAGGTGACTTAGCATTTCTTTCATTCTTTTTATCTCTTTATTTTGCTATACGCGTCCTGGAAGAGTTATCAGTTTTATCTCGAAATTAACAACTTCTCTCTTCAGCTAGGTCTAATCTTCTTTTTTGCCCATTTACAGAGTTATTTTAGAACTAGCTATATTTTTGTATTTCAATTAGTTACTTCATATATTTCTACATATTTATTGCTTCTTCACTGCTCTTGTTCAATTATAATGTAATATGCTCCGAATAAGAAAAAGGGATATATTTTAAGCTAATATGCTTTTACGTGAAATGTACTTTAAAAGTTGTCTGCTATAAAACTCTTCTTTAATGTCAAAAAAAAAAAAAAAAACCTACTTCTTAAAGTTCTCTTGACTGCTAGTCTACCAAATGTATCCCCCACTGGGCCTACCTGTATCAAGGCACAGAAAGAACAAGTTCTATTATTCCCATTTTAGAATTAGAGAAATTGAAGCACAATACAGTTCTTTTTAAAACACTTTCAACTTTTTTTTTTGAAAAATATCAAAACCACAGAAAACTTGAAAGTATAATGTATACCCTATATACCCTTCACCTAGATTCACAATTGTTAACATTTGCCACATTTGCTTTATCTCTTCTTTTATCTCTCTCTACAGACACACATACACACCACACCCAAATACCCACACTTTTTTTCTGAACCTATCATATTTCCTTCTAAATTTCTCAGCATGTACTTCTAAAGAATAAAGAATAAGGATATTCTTAATATACCATAGCACTATCATACCAAAGAAATGATGAAACTGGATGTGCAGAAGGAAATTCAAAACAAGCGCTTAAGTCATTTAAATGTTTTCTTTGGTTTGTCTAATTGGACCTGAATTGGTTCTCTGGTGACTATTTAAAAGTGACAATCTGTCATTCCCTTCCTTAAGCAACCAGAAATTAGATTTCAATTACTGCTTCTTCAGACAGGTATTCTTAAATCCAAACATTTCTGAAAATCAAGCAATAGTCTTCTAAGATATTTAAACCTCAAAAATCAAGTACACTGAATTTCCAGTTTGTTTTCTAACACTACACAAAGTTTTAAAGTGAAGCCAAACTAGTTAACTCTCTCAAAACTGTACATTCTATTTTAATGTCCCATAGAAGAAATTTATATTGCACTAAACAATTATAATGTCACTATTCCAGTTTCAAAGGGAAAAAACTGTTGTTCTTAAGAAAAACTGACAATACACACAAGATTGATAAGCCAAATGACCCTGTTTTATAAATGAGGAAACTGGTAAATATATTCATGAAAAACTAAGTTTTTTCTACCAACTACGTGTAAAACTACTTTTTAATGGGTATAATTTAATCCCAGTCACTGATGTTAGGAGCTAAATAAAATTTAAAACAATAAAATCCTATCCTTTTTCTCCATGATCATACAAATCAGCTTAAGAGTTTCATATCAAAGAAATAGCAATATCACCCACAGCCAATACTTAAAGGCTAAACCGTCATACAGATGAAAATTATATCCATAATCACAGAAATGTTCCATCTACAATCAAATAATAGTTAACAAGAGTGTTTACAAATTAATTCAATCCCCATAGCAGTCTCATTTTTCCACTGAGGAAATGGAGGTCACAGACAGATGCTAGCATAAAAGAAATTGTGTAAGGGACAGGACCTGATCTCAACCTTAGAGTATAGAAAAGCAGAATAAAAAGAAAGTCATTTTTAAAAAATGGCAAAGCACAAGCCCCAAAGTATAAATATAACAAGTAAACAAGTAAGACCAAAAGAAAAGTTTCAAAGTGAAGAAATTAAGGCTGGATAAATAGGATGGGATTGGATTATGAGAGGCCTTAAGTACCCAGCAAATGGATGAAAATTTTATAAAACAACTTGAAAAGAGCACCACTACAGGCCCTTTTAGAAAGGATAACCTGGTAACAAAGCAGAATAAGTGACAGAGAAATTAGAAGCAAGGAATTCTGTCCAATTCTAACATTTACACGCCAGTTCAGTAAATTTTCTGGTACTTGTGGAAGCAGAGACTCACAATGAACCAATTGTGCCACCCATCACATTAATAAGTCCATCTATTATGAACAAGGAAGTGGTAAATAGAACTGTAACACACCCTGAATTATTTTCCAAATATACCTACAATGAGTTAAAAGGTACACTGAAAACTATATCAGTAAGAAGTGCTAGTCAATTAATATAAAATTATTTTTTGTTTTTCAGTACTATGCCAAAAGAATTTGGCCAAATTTGACATAAGCATAAGTTTTACCATATAAGTATTTACTTCATATAAAAGCAACATCACAAATGAAGGAATTTACAAAATAATTCAACACATAGCTTCCTTAAATTGCTTTAGAAGTATTACACTATTTACCAAAAGGTAATAGACACATAATTTTTATGAACAGCTATTATGTAAGTGATACTCTTTAAAATTAATGTCACACTTATTCATACACCCATTAAGAACTAGGTATTTATCATCCATACAATAAATTCCATAGTCTACATCAAATTTATAAAATGAAGCTATTGCATACAGCTTTCTTCTTTGTAATTAAACAAACTCATTCTAAAGAGAAGAAATGTGAGAAAAAAATCTCGAGTTTGTGAAAACTAGATTACTCACCAGTAACTTGAGTTATCCTATTGGGTCTTTTCCCTCACAGATCCACCTCTCTTGCCCTTCTGTCCAGCATGAGAATCTTCATGATGGGCATCCACTGGAACTGAGGGGGCATGCAGTACAGACGTATATGTAAGAAAGTTGGGGGGAGGGGATTTGGGAGATGCTAGAGACATGCTTCAGTGCACTTGCTTACCTTCCTGAAATTGGAAATTTCAACGGTTCCTTGGTCCTCGAGGCATTCACAATAACTTCAAAGAATGTGGATCTGTGGAGATTACCCAATAGGAGAACTCCAGTTACTGGTAAGTGATCCAGCTTTTTCTTCTCTAGCAGAATAAGAAGATTAATTTTATTTGAGATCATTAATACACGTAGAACTACAGGGGAAAGGGGTGTAAATTCACCAGATAACTGCATATGCATGCTCCAAAGTAAACACAGAAACAATTTGCCAACTACAGTGCCAACAGAAACTTCCGGCACTATCAGAAAGAGAAGGAAAAGAAAATATGATTTGAATGGTTTCATTTTTAAATTCCCATTATAATGGCAGCTATATTTAATATACAAAAAATATCAGCAATTAGACTATTCCATTACACTGAAACACCATCATCACTTTTTAATATCAGTACAAGGATAGTTTGTTGATCAAAATCAGCCATTTCTTAACTAGCCACTGTCATTAACATTCACCATATTTTGGTGTAGAGGCCACAGTGAACTAACAATCTGTAAGACTTCAGATAAAAAACATCAATACTATTCCCTTTTATCGCTCAAGAAGTCTTTAAATAGCCGTTTGTCACCTATAAGAAACCAAGCACACACACATATATAAATGTATGCCAGGCCACTGATAAATAATAATGCTGATTTTAATTTAAATACTTCTACAGAGTAGCAGAGCCATAGTTTTGATTAGCTGTTATGCATTTTAAATAACTGCCTAAAAATGGCCCAGTCATTAAAAAAAACAAAAAAATCCCTGACTTCTTTTTTTTTTTTTTTTTAAGATTTTATTTATTCATTTGACAAAGCAAGAGAGCACAAGCAGGGGGAGCAGCAGAGGAAGAGGGAGAAGAAGGCTCTCCAATGAGCAGGGAGCCCGATGTGGGCTCCATCCCAGGAACCTGGGATCATGACCTGAGCCAAAGGCAGACGCTTAACCATCTAAACCACCCAGGCACCCCAAAACCCTGACTTCTAACAAAAGAGAAAAAAAAGGTCTCCTCAGAAGAATTTCATCTTCAAGCTCACATGAAAACATTCTATTACCTTTAACTCAATACATATTAATCAGGTACATGAGAGCGAGCACAGCACGAGTGGTCAAAGGAAGAGGGACAGAAAGTCTTAAGCAGACCCTGTGTTGAGCGCAGAGCCCGCCATGGGGCTTGATCTCACAACCCTGAGATCAGGACTTGAGCTGAAACTAAGAGTCCAACGCTTAACCACCCAGGCGCACCAGCTTTTCCTTTGTTTTAAAAGTAAATAGGATACAGACCTGTATCCTTGAAAGAAATAATACATTATATGTTAATTTTTAAAAAATACTAAATAAACAGAATAAAATGGTGTATAAACTTATCATTCAACAAAAACAAGTTGAAAATGTAATTCTATTGAAAATCTTACATTTCACTCTTTATGACGTGTTTGTATTTAGTAAAGGTTGACAGCACATGTTAAGATATTTGCTAGATTCCTACTTAATTTAAAGATATAACTTGTCTTGGAAAAATCATATGCTTTTTAAAAATAAATCTGGAGTAATTACTGCACTTGTTTTTAAATGACCCATTCATACAAACAGGGGCACTATACAGACTTTCATTTGTAACTGTAATACAGAAATAAATACCAAAAGTGTCCTCTAGAGTTAACTCTTCTAGATTCCTAGTTAACTTCTATTACCTGAGAGTGAACAAGTACCTGGCACAAAGGTTCTACATTTTTCGATTAATAAAATAGATACAGGTGCAATAGCCCAGATATTTTATCCTTTTGGTATAAGCTAGAATAACAGATGTCGCTAAGAACTAAAAATTTCCAATTTTTACTTACAGCAAATGCAGTCTCCATTTAGATTCATCTTATGAATTTAAAATAGAATCAACTGCATTTTTAAGGTAACTCAAGAGAATTAAAATACCTTGAAAACATTTTGAAGTAACCAAAAGGGTCACTTAGAGACCAGCTTTGAAAGCTGCTTGTTGTTATCATGCTATAAGCTCAACTAACATGAATTTTATAAGAATAATTTAGAAAAGAAATTCCAGAAATTAGGATGCTCTATTCAAAACTATCTTGTGTAAGCTCTAATAATTACAACACTCATCCACAAAAAGGTACTCCTAGTAATTAAGAACCAAAATCAAGCATTTCAGTAATGAAAATCTACTCCATAAAATCAATCTGAACTTGTGAAAAAACTGCGCAGAAAAAACTGTGGTAGCTAACATTCACTTCCAATACTACTCACTGGTTTGGACATTATATTTTGGCTAGAAGCAATTTAAATTACAACTGGTTGTGATGATTTCAGGCACTTTATTTTCTAATTTTCAATTAAAATTTAAAATCCTAATGTAAGGTATTATGGTTGTAGAACGTTGTTCATGGTAAATCCTGGACTTGGAATCCTGTAACAGCATAATAAAATTTTATATTATACACATATTCACACGTATTTAAGTGACATTATTGATGGCTCATATGTAAACAAACATGGGAGTGATGTGTGTTTATATTTGAATTGAATTGAGTCCATTATGACCTATTGCACTTTCAGTCCCAGGGTATACTACCCTTGAGGTCCCTAAATTATAAATACCATCTCATTTCCTAATTAAAATTTTTCTTTCCCTCAGTTTTATCCACTACTTCCCACCGCAGCAATCCATAGAGAAACAAACAAAGCCAGTACTATTTTCTTGTTAACATAAATCAACTTAAAATCAAGATGGCAAAAACTATATTCATCAGTAAAATAAGGATAATAACAGAACCTAGTTTGCAGGGCAGTAGAAGGAATTAAGTTAATGTAAATAAAGCATTTGGAAACAATGCCCAGAATCCAACTATATATCAAACTGTTGACATAACGACCCAGAAATGGTTTTCAAATGATTTTATACACCTTTAGAGGGACATAGTCTAATGACTAAAAGAACTACATAAAGAAATTTTAAACTTACAGATTTATTGTTTGTTATTAATTTTGGTATTATTGTGAAACTATATTCTTTATACTGCAAGATAAGGAAAATAAGTAATTTATGTTATTGATCAGGAATCACAATTTATAGCATAAAAGTGATAAGAACATTTTAATATTAAAATTGAATTCCAAATACCACTATATATTTGTGGACTTTTAGAAATACACATAATTTGGAATAGGTAGTAAAACATTTCAGGCAGCGGTTCGTAAGTAAATCACTATCATTATCACACCAATATATAAATTATATCTGCTAATACTACAAAACTGCTAACACTATAATATATAAATTACATCTGCTAATACTACAAAACCAGGCATTACACTAGATTACTAAAGGAAGTTACTCTACTTCAAAAGTTGCCAGAAACATTAATACAAACTGTTTTCCATGTCGCAATACTGGATTTTTATAAGCTAGAATTTTTCAACTGTTGACAAATTCTAAAATGAAAATATGAGAAAAACAGTATTCATGTTCTTGACTGACATTTGATGGTAAAGATACTAATATTCAAATTGTTTGGAAGCTAAAGGGGAAGGATGATAGCAGCTAAGACCCACCTCCCTAGAACCCCTGTTTTGGACAGAAGAATTTTTTTTTTTTTTTTTTTTTTTAGATTTTATGTATTTATTTGACAGAGAAAGAGAGAGAGAGAGCACGCACATGCACAAGCAGGGGGAGTAGCAGAGCGAGTGGGAGAAGCAGACTCCCTGCTGAGCAGGGAGCCTGACATGGGCTCTCTCCCAGGACCCCAGGATCATGACCTGAACCAAAGGCAGACGCTTAACCAGCTGAGCCATCCAGGTGCCCCGGACAGAACTTTTTATTTATCTATTTTATATTTTGAGTTTCCCCCATAAGCTTTCCTTCCAAGAAGGAATTCTGCAACAACAAAAAGTTTTCAACTTTAAAGGATAGTGTGGTGGGCAACCTCTAGGATGGCCCACAATGATCCCACCTCTTCCTGGTATGCAAGCCCTTCTGTAATCTCCTCCCCTTGAGTATGGGCTGGATTTAGTGACTCACTTCTAAGGAACAGAATTTAGCAGAGTAACAGGATATCACTCCCAAAATTAGGTTATAAAAAGACTGGCTTCTGTTTTGGGGGCTCTCACTCAGATACCTTGCTTTGGAGTAAACAAGTTGCCATATTGTGAGCAGCCCCATGGAGAAGCCCATGTGGCCAAGAAATTGATGTCTCTGGCTAACAGCCAGAGTCCTGAGGCCTGCCGACAGCCACGTGAGTAACTTGGAAACAGGTGTTCTAAGGCCTGCTGACAACCACATGAGTAAGCTTGGAAATGATCCTCCCTCAGTTGGCTTGAGACCCTGAATCAGAATCACCAGATAGGCTGCTTCCGATTCTCGACTCAAAAAAAAAAAAAAAAAAAAAAAAAAAAAAGGATACGATAATAAATGTTTATTATTTTCAGCCACTTAATTTTGGGGTATTTGTTGCACAAATACACTAACAGCTAACTAACACAGAAAGCTTTACAAAGTAATTAGTATTAAACCAAAAGTGATAAATCAAATGCCAATTAGCTATCTAAATGAGAACTCATAGAAAAATAATACCTATGAGTTGATGGATGGGGTCCCAATTTTGATCTGGTTCTTCGTTTTTAATTCCAAAGATTCAAACTAAAACTAAAGCAGATACAATCAATGACAGAATTTTATCAACCAATTTCACCAAACTGATAACCAGGGCATTTCTTTCCCAGTATCAACATATTCGGACAGGGCCAAAGCATTAAAAGACTGCATACTGCACAGACTAAGTGTACGGTAGCAGCCTTGAAACTGGTTGCTGTGTCTACAAACTACTTCTTTTTACTTGAATGATGTTAAGAACTAGTTAATATAAAGAAGACTAATTTACCACGACCCCAGAATAAAGTATCACTCTAGTGACCATCAAAAGCATCTCTCACTTCCTACCACCTCTTGTACTATGCTAAATACTAACCAATTGTCCAGTGCTATAATGCTGTGTGATTTTTCTTTTACATCATTTTATGTTCTACTCATTCTTCCTAAGGATACCTTAATCACATTAATTGATCTTCAATAACATTTTGACCTTCCTAATTTAACAGATACCCCAGGTCCCTTAATTAAGCACATTTTACAAACCATATCTTAAAATGGTATACTTCCATAAACAGTTAATATCATCTATTCTTTATAGCTTCTAGTCCGAGGAAACATTTTCCTGATCCTAGTCCAAAATGTCAGGAGCATTATATGTAATCCTTTATATACCAACTATAGTTAGTACCCAAATTAACACACAAAAATAAAAGCTAATGGTACTCTCAGTGCCAACAACTATGCCAGCATGAAAATGAAGTCTAACCTTTCTTTACTCTGTAATTATGTTCTTTTTCAACTTTTGATATTAAAATTAATCTGACCAGATCGTGAGGTCTGTATTAGTTTTCAAAGCAATTCTTAATAACCATCTCTAAAATGTATAAGTGCACATTTTCTGTATAAAACTGATTTACAAAACAATGGCAAATTTTTCTAACATAAATTCCAATATAGTCTGAAGTCAACAGTGATAGTTTTCAAACTACTGCCTATATTCTAAATAACTTGGTTATTCAGCACTCATAAAATCTGAATCATGAATCACATCAAATCCAATATACTCCACAAATAACTATTACTTTACTAACCAAACACAGTTTTATGAAAAGTGCTGTGATTTGCTTGGTTAGCTGATCAATAGAGTGCTATGATTCATTCCTTCTAAAAACAGAAGAGCTTCTTTAAACCATACATGCTCCCCCGCACAAGTATGCAATTACATTTATTTAGCACTTAAAAAATTCTTGATACCAAGACGGACCCAATTTTTTAAATTAAGTCTACTAATTTTTGTATCTACAATCAGGAGCCACCTGTAAAAGTACAGGCTTAACGACAGATTTTACTAGATAATTAGAGCATTCTTCCTTGAGATAGATCACTAACATAATTTTACTCATCTCCTGACCTACCAATATTAACTTCCTTTATTTAACCTATAGATAGAACTATTATAACTTTCATGAAAAGCTTAGTACAAGCACTATGCAGGATTATTATCTTGTTATAACTTAAAATATAAATTTTAACACCTGCTTAAATAAATATTAAACAGAATGCAAAGGAAAAATTAAGATTCTATCTGACGAGAGGCCATTTGACATGGCTCACCATATCCTCTCCTTTTGAAAATCTCTTCCCTGTTTCTGTAACATTACACTATCCTGGGTTTCTTTCTCCCTATTTCTCTTTCTCCTCCAATTCTTTCTTCACCTTGGTNGGACGCTCTTCCTCTACCATCACAAAAACATCGTGATTTTTCTCAAGGTTCTGTCCTGGATTCTCTTTTCTCATGCTATGCAGTCTATTCTCTCCTTGATCTGTCTTGCCTACTCCCATAGCTTCAACTCGATCATGCATGCTGATGACTACTACCAAGTATTTATTTATAGCCCTGTTTTCCTTCATAAACTTAAGCCCCACATACCCAAACTGTCTCACAGATCTTCCCCCTCAGATTTCCCTCAGATACCTGAAATTCAACAAATCTAAAAGTGAAATACTACCTTTCCCCAAAACTGTCTATCCTCCTATTTCCTATGTCAATGAAAAGCACATTTACCAAGCTGCTTACCTGAGCCAAAATCCTGGGAGTCATCCTTGATTCTTCCCTCTCTACAACCCAACTTCCTACCTCCCAGAACCATATCCAGCCACCCATCAAATCCTGTAAATTTTCCTCTAAATCTATCTAGAATCTCTTCATTTCTGTCTCCCACTGGCATTATCCTTGTTCAGGCCACTACCATCTCCTGCATAGACTATTGTAATGGCTTCCACTAAATGGTTTCTCTGCCTCTAGTTCAGATTCAACAAACAAGTAAGCATGACATAAGACGGAATAAAATGCTATTGGTTGTGGTTTAAACTATACATTATACTGATGGCACAAGAAAACATTTTTTAAACTCCTGGTGAGTAAGAAGGTAACTTTGGTTAATACAAGTTCTTTTGTCAAGTAAAGTGCGCGTAATAAAACATACTCTATCCAACTCACAGGCTCATGAAATAAAATGATATTATATAAATGTTCCATAAAAAACAAGAAGTGGAAAACAGCTTAAAGCGGCAATCAGATAAACGATAAAGAGCCTTTCTTTGCATTTAAGCATTATCAATACCCATGCAAGACATGATGACAGGCATTGGGAATTTTTATTAATATTACTTACAATTATTATCATTAACTAAGAACTATGCTATGTTCCTTACATCATTTATCACACTGAATCATCACCATAAAGCCATATGGTTATATGGCTATAAATGGGAAGGTGGGGATTTAAGCTGAAATGTGATTCCAGGACAAATGGTACTGCTCTCCAAGAGATTACAGTCCTGGGAGGGAGAAAGAAACAGAAACAAAATAATTTCAATACACTATATAATTAAAACCATCATAGAATGCTTCAAGAGTAATTGAAAGGACATTCATTCTGGCTTAGAGATAAAGAAATATTTCTTGAGAGATGATACCTGAGCACTCATAAAAACTAAGAAAGAAACTGTGGAGGACTGGAGAGTGTGAGGTAGAACAAACAGCATAATATACCAGATGACAAAAGTGGCCTAAAAAAGACCATGACCATGCTTTCTGACAATCCAACCCTGGAAACAGACTTACTCTTCAACTATGGCAAACAGTAAAAAATGGTGTTTTTAACTGTTCAATTCTTAAGTCTATATACGCTGCTTATCACTATTGTACTACTAAAGTGCTTTTTAGATGTTAAAACTTTTACTGGTAAGCCCCAAATGTTTATGTGACAAGCCATATCAGGTTACCAGGACACACACACACACACACCTCCCTACCTGCAGGCGCAAACAGGGTAGGAAAGAGAAGAGGGAGGTAGGGGAAGAGGGTGGGTAGGTGAAATTATTCCTGAAGCAATTTCTGGAAATGTTATCTTTTAGTAGAAAACACTTGTTTTTATGCTCTGGTTTTGTTAGAGCATACTGCACCCACATGCTTGACAAAAGGGACTGTTATACCCCTAAATTATATCACCACTCATGTATTTGATTGTTTTAGCTATCATTTATTGAGGACTTAATGTATGCCAGGCACTGTGTCAAGTACTTTACAAGAATTATCTCATTTAAGCCTCACAACTCTATGAGGTAGGTGCTATTATCAAGTCCACTGTATAAACAAAAAAATTGAGGCTCAAAAAGTTGATTAACCTCCGAACAGTCACACAGCCAGTAAGTGGTGGGTGAGACCAATATTTAAACCCAAACAATCAAGCTCCAGAGTCCCACGTCTTCACCACTATAGTACATAACTGCAGGGAACTCTGCAATACCGAGCGCAGATCATGTGGCTGAAGTGGAGTGTGGGAGCATGGAGCCCCACTTGCTTGCTCCTATTGATAGGCACTGAGACAATTTCATAAGACTTCAGGGCTCCGATCAACACAATCAAAAACTTCTGGGTTCCTCTGAGGGAAGGCTAGCTCATTTCTACCCCAGGAAACCTGTTACCTGATTCTAACTGGCAAACACATCTTTTATCATCAGAATAAGAGTTTCTACCTTAAGAAAAAAATAACTCTATCCCCCACGCTCAGGTTATTCATATTCACATTTGAAACAATTACTTTATTCAGATTTACAGAACAGATAAAACAAAAAAGATTTTCTAGTAAAGGAAGAACTGCTGGTGGAGTGAAGAAAATAAAGGAATCAGAACATCTTAGAATTCAAGCAAGCTAGGAAAAAAAAAAAAAGGCAACCTAGAAATGAATATTAGTGAGGAGACTCTGGGCCTTGGGGAGACCAAAGATAAACAGCAAAAAAGGATGGAAAAAGATGAAAGAAGACCAAAACAATTTTGCCTTCTCCGCAAATGTACCTAGAGCTATACTTCTTGAGCAATCACCTTGCTGGCATCAAATACTACCTACTTGCTGCTGTTACAGGTTGATCGTCCCTAGTACATCCTATAAAGTATGACTGTGAAGAATCCTGATCAGACTATAAAACGTGTAAAAATGAAGTGGTTTAACTCATGTCTAAAAATTGTCAGTGGGCTGCACAAACTTTTTATCATTCACACATATTCATATACACACATATAGTCAAATTGGTTATTAATTATACTACTAATGACTCTTATTGTATCACCATAAAAGAGAAAAATAGTATTTACAAGGATTTTTTCTCTAAGAAATACTATGATATCAAAGAAGTCAGGATATACAGCACAATAAATGTTACTATAAAAAACATCAAAATGAAGTTTGTTAATATTTGTACTTGAAAAATATTAGTTATTTTGGGGCCTGTCATTTTGTTCTTCATTCCTGATACTGCTAGCCCAGTTTTACCATAAATTCTTTTATTAGTTATAAATAGTAGATTTAATGTTAGAAATTATCAAGATGTACAGCGCTAGATCTAGGTATATGAGATTTACAAGAAGGAATCCTTAAGAAGTTACTTGCTAGCAAAATTAAATGTTACCACAGCAAGGTGATAAAAAGGACTGGAAATCCAAATAGCTGAATCTGACATTAACAAGCTATTGACTTTTAAACAAAGTTACAATCTTCCTAGGCCTTTTCTCTTACCTGGGAGAAGGATACTAGGATAGAGGCTGAGTTTCAACAAACAGAAAAGACCTCACCCAGCAAACAGCTATGCTTTACCTGGCACTTCTCAGTACAACAACAAGAAATCCTCTAAAATGAGCTGAAAAATCCCAATCAAGATGGATTTGCAAACAATGGTGGCCTCAACCTATTTCAAAAGTTTTAATACCAACATTTTTACTCCAAACCCCTCAAGATCTTTTTCTCTGAAGACAATCTTATCCCTCTACTATTAAGCTTTCAAGTTATAAAAACTAGCCTGTCTCAGGAAATGACTAAACACCATGGAAGCTCTTGAAAGGTTTCTTCCAGTTCTAAAATTCTGAGTAATTCTGTAATTTCCCATAATTAACAATATTGCAAAATGAAGTGCCGACTGAATCTTCTAAAACAGATGATTATCACAGATCATGTAACAAAAGGTAGAGATTTTAACAACCATGAAAGCCAATAAACAAAACACTGCCACTATTCAGTAAATATGTTAAATAATTTATTTTTAAAATCACAATGACATATTTTACATACTTGCAACACTGCTAAAATTACAAGCTATAAAAGGCAATTATTTAAGGAAAATGTGTCTTAAAAAAAAAGACTGTTTCATTAAATCCTTGAATGAAAACTTGATACCCCACAAAATGCTAATCTTTCTACCAAAATATGCTGGCCCTCTAATGCCTTAAAGAAAAGAGAAATAAACAAAGAAACCTTTCACTCAAATAGGAGAGTTTTATAAACCTCTTTATAGGAGACAAAGGATGAAAAGATCAACTAGTAGTCAACCTGCATTTCAGTCTAGGCTCTAACACTAATCTGTGATTGGATGACCATCTTCCTCTCCTCCATGTAAGGTGGTTTGATGAGTAAATGGAAGGATATATATGAAAGCATTCAAAAGCATTTTTTTTTTTTTTTTTTTTAGGAGAGCCTCTACATAGGAAAGCATTCTGAACACAGAAAATCACCACATGAATGATAAATAATTTAAAGATACTGCTTTTACTGAATTCCTACCCCTCAGAAACCACCAATAATAACAAAAATAATTTTGTAGCAATATGTTATAAATATTCTTTCAGATATATACCTTAATAGTAATGGCTACCATTTAGTGAGCCACTGTAATTAAGGCTTTACAGAAATTAACTCATTCAATTTTCTCAACAATGCTTTAAAAAAAAAAAAAAAAACCTGAGTAGTAAACTGAAAATCACTGCCAATATAATCAGTTAGATAGCTGAGAAACAAATGTTAAATTCAGTAATGTAGTCCCATTATAAAAGTAGTCCCATTATAAAATTATTTTATTCTCAAAAAAGATGGTTTCTGGGATAATTAAATATTAAATATATATATATATATATACACACACATATATATATATACATACATTCAACAATCTATACCATCCTATGTAAACTTGTCACAGGCAAATAATTTTAGTTCTCTGAAATCTTACTTCAATTACGTAACAATTATCATCTTAAAAGCAGCAGTTCCTTTTTAAAATATACATATCTATACACACATAGACCTATACAAGGAGAAAAAAAGAGGGTTTTACCTAGTAGTGATGTGGCAGTTTCATGTGCTTAAATTTCTTAAGAGAAAGCTCATTGATCAAACTGGAAATTGGCCATGATGTTAGAACACACTTTACCAAAGGGCTTGACTCATAATGACTACACCAATAACTGATTTCATTCTTAACTTGAGCACAGGACTTCTCCAAAAACTAGGACTATGTTGGAAAATTAACTCTAAATTCCTTCTTCTTTGTACTCATTAGCAAATACCATTTATCTATTGCTCCTAGAATTCAAACTCTCAGAGGCTGGGTCTCATCCACAATTCTACAGTCCTAGCATAATTCCTGGCATATGGTACATTTTCATTAAGCATATGCAGAATTCTAGAAGTTTGTTCACTACCATTTACTTCTGATAATTCTCACGTGTATACATGAGGGTTCTTTTCCAAATGACTTACACAACCTGTATCAGAATTCCAACTTTTTCAAAGCTTATATATTAAAAAAAAAAAAAACAACCAAAAACAAAATCCAATAACTGTTCCTTTCTAATACGTATATTCCTCTTTCAAGAAACTTTTCTTGAACACCTATTATTTCCCAGGCACTTTGTCAAGCATCTTTGAAAAAGGTAACGAAAAGCTCATGTTTCCCTTACGAAACTCACAGCATAACAAGAGAGTAAATGCATACATGTAGCACAACTATAATAAGCTAAATGATACAATGAAGATAAGCATCACAAACTGAGGGACTATTCAGATTCGAAAATGAGAATACAGCTACTCTCACAACTTTAACCAAAGAGCCACCCTCCTCCCTCTGGATAATTCGTCCTCTTACAATACTCAGCTTCATGAAAAAGACACAAATCAAGCCTGAATTTACGAGGAAATGCTAAAGCTTGATGAAGATCACAATCAGAGGGATGCACAAAAGACAAACAAAGGCATGCATGCTTTGGATGGGTCAAGGAGAACGGAGACGTGAACTACATTTTGAAGAATAAGCAGTTAACTAGGTAGGCAGAACGATAACAAAACCATAGAAAAATATCAACAACTAATCCTGTTAGTCTGACTCCGGACAAGATAAGGGAAAATTCCATTATGTCTTTAATGTCTGCCTAATTTCTACAGTCGTATAGGTATCTGCTAATTTATATAATTGATTTATCTTTAAAAGTAAAAAGTTCATAGGTAAAAGATTATCTCAACCATAAGGTAAAAACTAGTTCCATTTTAATTATAATTAAATTTAATTTGTTCCATTAACTTTAAACTCTGTAAATTCAAACAAATGCAAAATCTGAATTCTAAACTATCTTTCAATTAAACAATCTCAAATATCACAAATCTATGTTTGGTATATTCTAGTTTTTGACAAGCCCTCGATATCAACTATCTAACTTTAAAAATCACTCAACAGAAAACATAAAATTAAGTAGAGGAATAAAATATATTTCATAATATACGGTACTCTTTCATGACTTCAGTTTACTTTAGCCAAGAAATACTTCTCATTTTTAGCCATGCTATGCAAATTTCAATAATCAGAATACCAAGACCTACATAACTGTTGTGAGATAATAAAAATAAAAAACAACTTTCTAAAATTATTCCATAAAAATGCTAAGGTATTCATGCACATTATCATCCTTGAAATATGAAACTAATATACTGTTATATGTCAAATTAAAAATGGTAAAGTTAGGGGCGCCTGGGTAGCGCAGTCGTTAAGCGTCTGCCTTCGGCTCAGGGAGTGATCCTGGTGTTCTGGGATCGAGCCCCACATCAGGCTCCTCCGCTAGGAGCCTGCTTCTTCCTCTCCCACTCCCCCTGCCTGTGTTCCCTGTCTCGCTGGCTGTCTCTGTCAAATAAATAAAATCTTAAAAAAAAAAGTGGTAAAGTTAAAAATGTTTCATAATTAAGAGGCAAATTATAATTTTTACTTGCACACATACATGTTTTTTAAGTATATGACAAGAATATAGTAATAGAAAAAAATAAGTAAAAGAGATGCACTAAGTTCTTTACATTCTTAATCTTCAAAATAACCATGTTGTGTTATAACATTATTGTGTTATAAAAATACTATTTCCATGTTTAAAGACAGAGATATGAAGACTCAGGGTCACTCATCTCAGTTACTAGTCTAATTGTAAACACTTGCTTTGAATCAAATAATAGCATCAAAATACAAAACAAAATTGTGAAAAATTTTTAAAAAGTAATGCTAAAATATATACCTACAAATTATGGATGAAATAGTCTGGTAACATTTTTGCAGTCTTAAAAGTTATTGGGGGGTGCCTGCCTGGCTCAGTTGGAAAAGCATGTGATTCTTATTCTCAGGGTTGTGAGTTCAAGCCTCATGTTGGGTGTAGAGATTACTCAAAATAAACTAATAAACTTTAAAAAAAAGTTATTGGAAAAGCAATGCTAGGTGTCAAATAGCAATAGTAAAATTTAAAGGAACGTTAGCTGAAAAAGTTTAAATGCCTATCAAGCTTCTGGGGATACTAAAAAGGGTAAGACTGCCCAGAAGGGCAGATAAACATCTAGACAGTATTACCACAACATGGTGATCCTCAAGGAATAATTACATATATATTTATATAGTTTGAATCAATGAAACAGTTGGGGTGGGGAGGTTAGAATCCCAGAAGGATTTAAGAAGGGCCATTTGATGAAAATACTTCAGTGATGATGCAGCATTAGATTGGCTAGGCTATGCAGCAGGAAACGAAGTTAGGAAGGCAGTTCAGAGATAAGTAATACAGCCTTGAATACCACACTCAGGAGCTCAACCTTTATTCAATAAAGAGGTCTTTATTCACTGGAGAGATCTTTTTTTTTTTTTTTTTAAATAAAGGGACCAACATAATCACATAGTTTCAAAAAACATACTGAAGATAATGTTAGCAGCATTGTGGAGAAAAGACCAATTTGTCAAAATTCATAACAGAAATGACATGGGCTTCTAAACTACAGCAACATAAACTGGAAAAGGAACAGATTTGAGAGACAATCCAAAGACGGGACATAAGGGATGACGATGAGTTAGAATCGAAGTTGAGACAATGACAGTTCCTGGCTTAGACTGAAAGTTTATGCCATGTTCAAAGTGAAGTATATAGAGAAGAGGGAGGTTTCAGTGGGCAGAAATTGATTTCAGAGATATACAGGAAAAATTAGGAATAAATTGTGTTAGAGAAATCAAAAAGAGAGAATTTCAATTAAAAAAAAAAAAAGGCTACCAACATCAAATAGTATGGAGGTGACATGGAAAGAAAAGTGAGATTAGGCCACTGAGCTTAACAAGTAGGTCACTAGGTTATCAGGGAGATCTTACTCAACAAAGGATAAATGAAAGGAAAAGAATGCCTGTTGAAGTAAATCTGTTGGATGTAGAAACCCAAGCTAGTAAAACCCTACATCATAATTTCATAAACTTTTTGGTCTCAGGCCCTCTGTACACTCTCAAAGTTAAAAGAGCTTTTGTTTATGTAAGTCTTATCTAGCAAAAAATAAATTACTGTATTAGAAATAAAAATAGCTAAAATTTAAATACATATTAGTTCATTAAAAAAATAAAGAGCACATTTTAATATAAATATTTTTATTTTAAAAAACCCTATATTTTCCAAAACAAAAATAATTCTGTGTGAAGAGTAGCACATGCATACTTTTGCAAACTTCTAATATCTGGCTTAACAGACGACATCTGGACTGTCGTATCTACTTCTGCATTCAAGTTGTTCCAATATGTTGGTTCAGTTCAAAAATATGAAGAAAATCTGGACTCCTACAAGTATGTAGTTAAATAGGGAAGAATATTTTAATAGCCTTTTCAGATAATTATATCCATAATTATATCCATAATTATCTGAAAACACACAAGTAGTCATTTCTCAAAAGTTAGTTGCAATGTGAAAGCTGAAACCACATCAACAAAGTTTTCACAGTAGTCCCTTAAAATCTATTGGTTTATTTTGTACTTTAAATGGATTATCTACACATGGTTTTGTAACATCATACATTGGTTATTATAAAATACTGGTTCACTGAGTTATGCAGATCTTCCAAATATCAACAAATTTCATAATAAAATATCAGAAATTACGTTCATTGATATCACCACCTGATTTCATCTTTAAAGTACTAGGAACTATAGTGATTACACATTTTCAAAAATCCAGTTTTCACTTGAAAGCTCAATTTTTATCATTGGCAACAAGTACTACCAATTGTTTTCCTTGACGTGACAGACTCACTGAGTTCATTTTCAAGAAAATATGTGCTACGTATCCAAGTCTGAATAGCCATAGTTTGCCAGGCAGTCTTTCAAGTAAAAGTGATGTTCTATGAAAAAAGCAGCTAGTTCTGCTTGCAGCTCAAACAACTACACAAATGCCTTCCCTTGAACCAACCACTGTATTCTGGTATGCAGCAGAAGTGCTTTACTTGTACTTCCCAGTTCATCAGACAATATTAAAAAAGACACGAGATTTCCTAAAATTAGTAACTTTTACTGCTTCATCAAGGGAATACATTCTTAAGTGAAACTGGTGTTATTTTTACTTCACATGCATAGTAGTGAAGATTATGATGAATATAGATAGCGATTTGGTACCACTGCTTTGATTCATGCTAAGGGGCCAGCAGTTTTACCCACCCTTGTCACCACTGCAGTGTCAATACAGCAAAAAAAGCAAATAACATCTTAATATGATTATGAAAATAGTTTAGACCTTACAGACTCCCTAAAAGGGTCTCAGGGACCCCCAGGGTTCCTCCAGATCACACTTTGAAAACCACTAATCCAACCACTAATCACTTCAGGAATATCTCTGTAAACAATGAATTCCTGTGACTACTCTAACCCAAGATATAAAGAGGAAAACCAACCAACCAACCAACTTCCTAGAATAAGGAGTCTCTGAACAACAACAGCTGAGTGGTAGCTGGAAAGGCTCCTCAGACAGGTAAGGGAAGCTGGGGAACTCTGCATTTCTGAAAAACAAGCTGACTTAGATGGCCCTCAATTTTTTCTCCCATTCCTACATCAAGAGTAGGAGAATCTGTGACAAACCTCAAATTAGAAGATGGAAAGCAAATATGATAACAGTAATACTGAAAAGATTTTTATCAGAGTATTGGGGTTTTTTCAAATTCTTCAAAACGGAAATCTTAAATAATTTACTTCCATTTTATAGAAGCTGAAATAATTTCTCTTTTAACCAACAGTCAGAGCCTGACCATATTACTGTGTTCAGTTGTAAACACTATTTTTTAAAAAATTTTTAATGTATTTTTTTTAAAGATTTTATTTATTTATATGACAGAGACAGTGAGTGAGCACAAGCAGGGGGAGGGGGAGAGGGAGAAGCAGGCTTCCTGCTCAGCAGGGAGCCCGATAAAGGACTCAATCCCAGGACCCTGGGATCATGATCAGAACCAAAGGCAGACGCCCAGCCGACTGAGCCACCCAGATACCCCAACACTACCTTTTTTAAATGAGAAAATTTCAACCTCTTTGATGTACACGTAAAAGATTTACTAATACTACTGCATGTATAGAATTTGATATAATCCAAAATGTTTCTGATTTGACCACAAAATCATAAAATTTTACAAAGGAAGCAAAGAAACATCTATTTGCTCACCATTGTATGTCTAATACCTAGCTCAACCCTTGTGTAAAACAACATGTTCAGTAAACACTGCAGAACACTGAAGTAGCTGAAACGGTTCCGAAGTAGCTGAAACGGTTAAGAACACAGGTCGGTCGTCAGACACCTAGTACAACTAGTGCTCTTTCTTCCGTGTGAAATCTTTTTCACTGTTCTCTAGAACAACATCTCTAAAAAACCTAAGGGAACTACTACAACTTATCCTGAGAAAATATAACATTTCTTGTTATACTTTAAATTGCACCTGAAAGTCTGCTACAGACTAGGTGTTCTATATGTTCTCATTTAGATCACATTTCAAAATTAAAACAAATAGCTTCATCATTCCCATTTTTAAATATCTGCCATCTGAGTCAAGCAGTAATTTCCATTCCTATATGAAGTGGCAATAAGATACTATTTTAACTCAATCATCATACATTGATTGTACTACCCCTTATATACACTACACTAAATTTTCTTTTGATTCAGAACAGTTCTTAATTTCCTAAAGTTTCTGAGGTTTATATTTGAGACACTCATTGTCTTATAAAAACTTGAGATATAAAGATTAAGGAGACTGTATAGTACCTTTGATAGTAATTTGTCACCGTAGCTTTTTCTTTTTTAAATGTTTCCTGTCAGTATGACATTTATCATTGCTTCTCTCACAAGAGCACAATGTAGAAAACTTCAGGTACTTGAACTATCTAGTTATTTAGATTCTGGATAAAAAAAGAGATTAATTAAATTTAAACTAATTAAGGCCAGCAAGCACAAAACTGAAATTCAATCATAGAAATGGCATAAATTTAAAGAATATAACTGAACAATTTACGAATTGAAGCTACTTCAAACCATGTTTCATTTTAAAGTACTACTATGAATATGACCTCATTTCATTGCATATATTCTGCAGAAAATCGTGACCTACCAAGAATACAGCCAAAAAAAAAAGGGTCTTCTGTTGAAATATAAAGGATCTGAACTCGATATTCCTTAAAGACAAAATTGTCAGTAAAGACTCTGGAGGGAGACTATGGGCTCCATCTTCTCTGGAGGTTTAAAAAGAAAAGACTTTTCAAATGTCTGGGATGGCTGAGACTTGGCCTCACATTTGGCAACTTCCAGACAGAATCAGTTCAAAGGTCAGTTTGACCCGAGCAATTCAAGTCCCGTAGGTCAGTCACGCAAACAAGTCATTAGCAAACTGTATCTTCTGCTCTGCCGCTACCCAGTCCCTGCTTTGATAATCGCCAACCTTACCCATGAAATTAACCTAACTGCTAATTAACATGTCAGTTGTACAAAATTATTTCTTCCAGCTCCTGAAACTTGCTTCTCACTAGTGTTCTGCAATCCTGTTTTTCTAACATTACCAGAGAAGGAAATATTTTGTGATGCAGTCAATATCTGCCCTGTTAACAATGCCCTTCCAAACATGGATTCCACTCTGAATTGCAGAAACAGTGGCAGGAAAATAACAGGTAACACAGAAATTAGAGCTCTTAGGTTTAACTTAGGGCCAAAATCAAAAGAGAAGAGACAATTCAGAGAGAGGAAGGAAGAAGCTGAGAGGGTCGTAGTGTAGAACACTTACTTTTAGGAACAGAGTGTCCCTTAGACTTTTGGTGAGTTGCCCAGAGCCTCTTCAGTTTCAATCCAAATGACAATGCTTCTCTGAGTCCTCCTCAAGTAATGTTTCCACCACTAAAAATTGGATCTACAAGAGCTCAGATGTACTGGTAAAAAATATCAGGGGCCCCCATGTGGGCCTCAAGCCTCTTTTAAACTAGGCCCACTTCTCTGTCCTGGGCCAACTCCCCTGCGCACTATATTCCTTCTTCTTCCAGGTGCCAGGTATTCAGCCTGTTTCTTCTCTTCTGAGCTGCCACCACCTACTCTATTTCTTAGGGTTCCTCTAACCCCAAGACTGGCTGTGGAGTAGGACAACAGCTTCCCCCCTTCCTTGCTGTCCCTGCAAATAAACATATAGGCTCTTCTAGTTTCAGTATTTTTTCTAATGGCTACAAGAAAATAGAGAGGGAACAACAAAAAGCAACAACATCGTACCAGAAATTAAGGTTATAATAATTGTCTCCACTTTAAAGTTCCTGCCTCCAAAAACCATTTTGTGAAAATTACTTGAGTGTTTTAAGAAGTACAAAGTACTAACATAGATAGACAAATATATTCTAAACCAAATCCAACCTCATATAAAGATATACTCTACTTTTCAAAACACTTAAATCACGGGTCCAAAAATAGTTGCCACGTTCACTTTAGCAAATAGGTGCTTTTTTTCTTTTTAGAATGGTCTATTCTCTTAAATTTAGAATATGTTTTAAAATTTGCTTCTTAAAGGATACCATGAAAAATGCTTAATACATTTTATCCAATGTAAATGAAAACTAATATACAAAAAGCATATTATGATCCACAAAAAGACAGGTATGTCAAAAGCAGCTAGCTTCACTAAGCAAATCTTAAAATTTAAGTTATTGCCAACCATTTGTCTCTACATTTTAAAAATTTAATAAATTGTTGTAAATGATGTTTAAGAATCTGGATATCTCACTTTTAGAAATCTAACTTCTACTGAATATATAAATCCAATGTCAATTTCGAGTAGGCCTTTTTTAAAGCAACAGTATATCACATCAATATGAGTATACTGTTGCGATAGCATAGTTTCTAACACTTTCTAATATCAAAATACATGATAGCTAAATATTAAGCTATAAATCACATGATTATAATAAATTCAAAGGCTACTTTCCTATAAAGGTGAAGGGAACTCCATAACCAAGTGTTGGCAGATCAAGAATGTCAGACTTTGAATATCCAGAATGATTTTCTTTATCCACTTAATTCACTTAAGTGGTTTTTTTAAAAGACTGAGCTATTATACTGTAAGCCTACAATAAAATAAAGACGGAAAACAAGCAGAGATCATTTCATTCTCATTTGTATAGTCTAATAGAGTGCCATTTAATCAAACTAAAAATATTCAGATACTTTCAGTAAAAATGTGTCCCTGTGACTGGGCTCACTTCCAACTATTTATAAAATCTTAGAGAATAAGAATAAAAATACTAACCAAAACCTTGATCTGACCCTTCTAAACGTCTACATATAAAAAAAGGAAGTTTAACCCATTGTGTATTCTCTAGTCAGATACTTTTTTTTGAGGAACGAAATTAAATTACATCTTTTGCCTCTACAGAGGATTTCACGGTTTTTCTTTGATTCCTACACACTAACACAACAATGCAGCCAATATTATTATACCCGGAATGGGGGGGGGAGCATTACACTCAGCAATACGAATTAAATCGCAGTAGCTAATGCCTCCCTTAAATAATTTATCCTCTCTTGGCAGCAAATAACGTTACGGCCTCTTCAATTACCCTTCACCGCAAACCATCGCCTGGATCGCGATCAATCTGACCCAATTCCTATCGCGGCCACCACCTCAGACTCGCCTCCTCCCGCCGGGTCTGCGAGTGTCACGGGAGGGGGCGGCAGCCGCAGGGGCGTCCTCTGCGCCACGACCCGGGCGGCCGAGGGCGCGCGGGGCAGGCCCAGGACTCACCGGGTGGAGGTGCCCTTCCGCACATCGCACATCATGCACTTGAAGGCCTCGGCGCTGTTCCGGAAGGTGCAGACGCTACAGTCCCAGTAACCCTCATCCGAGGACGGCTTCGGCTGCCGCTTCGGCCTGCAGGACACAATCCGGACACGACGCGGCGCGGGGTCACCAGCAGGCCGCGCCCGGCGCCCGGGCCCCGCGGCCGCCCCCGCCCCGCCCCCCGCCCCAATTCCGAGACCCCAGCCCCGCGGGCCCCCGGCGCGCTGCGCTCTGGCTCGGAGTGGGAGGGAAGTCAGGAAGGGGGAGGGCGCGGGTGCGGCCGCAGTCGCCGCCGCTCTGACACCCGGGGTTGCCGCTCCGGCCGCCGCCATCGCGGCTCCATTGTGGGGCGGCCGGCGCCGGCCCCTCACGCGGCAGCGCTCGCGCAGCAGCGGCGCCGCCCCCGTTCTGGCCCCGCTGCCCGGGCGGCGAGCGAGACGGCCGCCCGAAGCCCGGCGCGAGGGCCCCGCTGCCTGCACAGTCCGGGCCCGGGGGCCCGGGCGCTGTTACCTGGTGGGGCTCTTCTTGTCTCCCATGGCTTGGCTACAAACGCACGCTGAGAGTCGCCGCCGCGGCCGCTCTGTTTGTCAATAAGGAGGATAATAAGCCGGGCGGAAGCGGGCGGGGGAGGAGGGAGGAGGGGGCGGGGAAGGCCGCACCGCTGAGCTCGGGAGCCGCAGCCGGATCCCACGCAGCCTCCAGCTGTCGGGGAAACTCCTGCCTGGGCGCACGTGACCCGCGCCGGCCAACCAGCGGCGGCGCCGGAGACTTCAAACGCGGCCAGCGCGGCCCAGCACCCGCGGCGAGTTCGCGGGCGGGCGGCGTGGGGGCGGCCGCTGCAGCCCGGGCGCTGCCGCCGTCGCCCCTCCGCCGGGTTCTCCGCGCTTCCCCACCGCATCCCGGGGTAGTGGGGGTAGCCCTGGGCTCCCAAGCCCCTCTGGCGGAGGATGCTCAGTCATCCCGCGGGAAGTGTGCTCCCAGGTGGGGCCGGCGTTCGGAGGTCAGCCCAGCTCGGGAGGAGTGCCCGGCCGCGGTCTTCAGGTAGGACCGCTTTCCCGGCCTCGGCGGTCCTTGGTTCCTCAGACTCAACCCGAGGGATAACCTGGGGGAAGGCGGGAACCAATATTGAGCGCCATTGCTAGGTGCCTTAAAATACTGATTTTCTGTACGCAAATCTCTACGAAGAAGGTATTGTCGCCCTTAATTTAGAGGAAACGAAACCGAGGCTCAAGAGGTTAGGTGACTTCCTCTGTATTATATAATTAGAAGATGACAAAGCCAAGAATTTAACCTTGGTTTTAATTCCAAATGCGCTCTTTCGGCCCCCCAGTACGCTACAGTAGCTGTTTTAAAAAAAAAACCAAACAAAAAGTCATAAGCCCTTTTCTTTTTTTTTAAATAACAAGTTAACATATTCCCTGAATGCTGTCTGTTGACTAAGAAAGGAACACCTTTCTCCCAAGTCTCATTACCTCAACATACCAGATGCCCTCATCTCATACTAGACTCTAGCAACAACCATCTAACTGGTCTCGGAAGCTCCAGCCCCCTCCACCCCCCATTTCCCCAACCTTTCGGTAATCTGCAACCAGATTAAAAATAAAATACTGACAACATTAGGCTACCACTCTGATCCACTACTTTGCTAAGGCTCTCAGACTCCATAGCTTGGCATTCAAGGATTTCCACTTTCTCCCCACCTCCCTCTCCGACTCCCCATCGGAAAAGCTGCCTCCTGGCAGACAGCAGATGAAACTCATGTATTCCTTTTCCAAAACTCTTCCTTCACCCACATGGCTGGCTTCTACATAAAATATTTTCCTCTTCTCTCAGCTTGTACTGTTTCTGTCTTTCCATCTTTCTAGTTCCACAGCAAGTCTGAATTCCTGTAGGAGAGTAACCTTAATAACTGAAAGAATCTTAATGTACTATGAAGGAACTAGTAAAGTCAGAATTCCCTTAATAACTGAAAGAATCTTAATGTACTATGAAGGAACTAGTAAAGTCAGAATTCCCAGGTTCTCCCTTCGCTGAGGGACCTTGGAAGTTGTGCTTAAGTTCTGTAATTCTCAACTTCTTCATCTGCAAAATGGTATCTATAATTATTATGAAGTTGTATGATTAATAATAAAATGGCTAATAACATTGTTTAGGTGCTTTGTAAATCTTTTCACATACTATTTTTAAAGGACTCAAAGTATTGTGCAAATATTCTCATCAACTAGCCTGTCCCTTCATTTGAAAGACAAGGAATTTAGGGCCTAGGTTAAATGGTTTTTCTTTATGAAAAGGCCAGGATTAGAGCTCAGATATCTTATTCGTCTTTTACTAAACCATGGTTTCTGATTAACCAAATCACCCCAATTTACAGCGGTCCCTGAACTCACTGCACCATCTGTACTTTCTGAAAGTGTCACTTAATGCAGACTCCGACCTCAAATTGGAAACCATGAGGAATATGATTGAAAAAAGCAAACAAGAGGAGATCTAAGGCCTAGTCTTCACTCTTACAGTAATACAATGGATACACTTAGGTAAGTCACTTCCAATTTTCCACCTGTAAAATAAAGGAGTTAAAACTATTACTTTAACTAAGGTCCCTTCCAAGTCTAAGGCATTATGATGTTTTTAAAATTCATCAAGGAGATGGATCATTAGGGAGACTGGCAAAAACTGGTCTACTTGCAAAAGTGATGGCAACAATGTATTTTTAAGCCAAAAGAAAATCAAATCAGACACTGTAAAACTCTACCGTGCTGCACATCACCATTTCACTAGGATACAACCTCCACCACTGGAAAATAAACTCCACTTCTGAATCATATAATCAAGAAGGGCAGGAACTTTTATTTTTTGTCTTCATCACTGCATGTCCAGCCCCTAGAATAGTATGACACATAATTGGTAGTCAATAAATATTCTGAGAATGAATACATTCACTTATGTTCCAATTCTTTAATGAGATATGTTTTAATACCAGGATTTACAGCCTGTTAGGCGTATTGTGTGCAGAGGATGGCCAATCGATGCTGAAATGACAACATCCCTTCCAACTGACCTTTACAACTCTGCAAAGTATGGTAGTAGCCCTTTTAGAAGAACTAGGAACCCAGTTTCGGTCGAGTACAAAAGCTTGTGCCCTTGCACTCCCATTTATTGATGCTTCTTTTAGAAAAACCCCTTCCTGTAACACGCTTCCATGGAGAGAGCAATACAGGAGCTACTCCTCCTACTTACCCAAAAATCGTACCTTTTTCCTATAGTGTTTCCTGCTAATCTGGCATAGTGGCCAATGGAGAAGATAAAGATCCTTGTCACTAGAGTGACCCAGATTCTTACCCTTTCAGGTGTCTTGTCAATACATTAACAGTTTAATACTTTAGACATGCAGTTCACTAGGGGCACTTGTAAAATGACACAAGCACTGTAACAATAGTTTCAACAATTTAACAAGAAAGTGTTGAAATTTTCTAATGATTTACCTTTGAAAAATTAAAATAATCCCTAGGTCATTTATATAATAATATTCACTTTCATTCTGATATGCTTCCTAGAATGACAGAGACTGAAAAAGTTACTGAAACTGTGCATGGGATCCTGTGTACAGGATCTACCCTCTGTTGAGATGGATGAAGAGATTGAGAGCCTGTCTTAGATCAATCATCTCCCTCTGTTGAGGTGGATGAAGAGATTGAGAGCCTGTCTTAGATCAAGAAACCAACTGTGGGGGTGGGGGAATGGGATAGACCGGTGATGGGTAGTAAGGAGGGCACGTATTGCATGGTGCACTGGGTGTTATACGCAACTAATGAATCATCGAGCCTTACATCGGAAACCGGGGATGTACTGTATGGTGACTAACATAATATAATAAAAAATCATTAAAAAAAAAAAAAAGAAAAAGAAACTAACTGTGGGATCCCAGAGACCCCAGGTGGTTCTGATTAGCCCTGAGTTTCTAACAAGAGGGCAAACACAACAATAAAAACTTTGTATTAAACTTTTCTATATAGTTATTTGATAATAGGAGCTAATACCTGAAGTAAGACTGGAATGTGAGGGAAATGGTATAACTGAGGGAGAAATGAGCGACAAATTTTCCCTGACAGAACTCAGAATTAAGGATAACAATAATTAACTGCAATTGTAAAAACAATCACATTTTAAAAGATTGATTTTTTGGTTTTTGTTTAGTTAGTTGGTGTTTTGTTTTTGTAAAGCAGAGATACCTTTCCTGATTTTGTTCAATATAAAAGTTATATGTTACCACTTTATTAGTTTCTAGCTACCAAAATAAAATACCACGGACTGGGTGGTTTTAACAAAAGAAATGTATTTTCTCACAATCCTGGAAGCTACCCTGTGAAATCAAGATGTCAGCAGGGTTGGTTTCTTCTGAGGCCTCTCTCATTGGCTTGTAGATGCCCACCATCTCTGTGTTTGTGTCTGTGTCCTAATCTCTTCTTATAAGGATACCAGTCATATTTTATAAGGACCCTAGTCATATTAGGTTAGGGCCTCCCCTAATGACCTAATTTTATCTTAATTACCTCTTTGAAGGTCCTATATCCAAACAGAGTCACATACTGAGAAACTGGGCGATTAGGACTTCGACATGAATTTGCAGGAGGGACTGGCACAATTAAGCTCTTAACACCAGCATAAAGAGGTCAGCAAAGATTTTTTAAATTATCATTCCAGTGTATTCTTATAACATTAGTAGTACAGGTTCACAATCCTCATCTGAAAGCCTGAAGGCTGGATATGTTTCATTAGTAAGACATTTTGGGATTTTCAAAAGGCATTATGGTACAAATACTACATAATTACATAGCCCTCCAAGTGGGTTCTCAAATAGTGCCCCATAATCAAATGCATTAATATTTCTGCAAAATATATAAATACACCATGTGGGAAAATAAAGTCCATAAATCATCTCACCTCAGTGCTACTCATGTTGTACTGCTGAATGATTACAGATCAGGTAAAATATGAAAATGTTTTCAGTTTTCAGTGCTTTTTGGATTACAGGTGTATGGAAAAAGGATTGTGCATTTGTAAGAACTTGAGGACAAAATAAAATTGAAAAGATAAAGATTAAAAATGTCCACACTTTTTTCCTTTTCTTTTCCTTTACTTTTTTTTTTGGTGAGTATACTCTTTAATCCCTATGCTCTATTCCCCCAACTCCCCCATTCACCTCCCCTTTGGTAACCATCAGTTTGTTCTCTATAGTTAAGAGTCTCTGTCTTGGTTTATCTCTCTCTCTCTCTTTTTTTTCTTTGCTCATTTGTTTTGTTTCATAAATTCCACACATGAGTGAGATCATATGGTATTTGTCTTTCTCTGATCGACTTATTTCACTTAGCATAATACACTGTAGCTCTATTCATGTCGTTGCAAATGGCAAGATTTCATTCTTTTTTATGGCTGAATGATATTCCATTGTATAAACATTCCACCTCTTCTTTATCCATTCATCTATTAATGAACACTTGGGCTGCTTCTATAGTTTGGCTACTGTAAATAATGCTGCAATAAACATAGGGGTGCGTGTATCCCTATGAATTAGTGTTTTTGAGTTTTGGGGGCAAATACCCAGTAGTACGCTTCATAGATTGTGGGGTAGTTCTTGTTTTACTTTTTTGAGGAAACTCCATACTGTTTTCCAGAGTGGCTGCACAAGTTTGCACTCCCACCAGCAGTGCACAAGGTCCCTTTTTCTCCACAACCTTACCAACACCTGTTGTTTCTTGTGTTTTTTATTTTAGCCATTCTGACAGGTGTGAGGTGATACCTCGTTGTAGTTTCAATTTGCATTTCCCTGATGATGAGCGCTGTTGAGCGTCTTTTCATGTGTCTGTTAGCCATGTATATGTCTTCTTTGGGGAAATGTCTGTTCACGTTCATTTTTAAATTGGATTATTTGTTTTTTGGTGTTGAATTTTATCAGTTCTTGATTTATTTTGGATACTAACCATTTATCAGATATGTCACTTGCAAATATCTTCTCCCATTCAGTAGGTTGCATTTAATTTTTTTGGTCACTTCCTTCACTGTGCAGAAGGTTTTTATTTTACTGTAGTCTCAATAGTTTATTTTTGCTTTTATTTCTCTTGCCTCAGGGATCCTATCTAGAAAAATGTTGCTATGGCTGATGTCAGACAGATTACTTCCTGTGCTCTCTTCAAGGATTTTTATTTTTATCTTTTTATTCAATTTGATTTAAATTTTAGGTATTTTACAAACAGTGCAAGATTGGTTTCTGGAGTAGAATTCAGTGATTCATCACATACAAACAACACCCAGTGTTTATCATAACAAATGCCCTCTTTAAAACCCATCACCTGGGGCGCCTCTGTGGCTCTGTCAGTTAAGCGTCTGCCTTCAGCTCAGGTCATGATCCCAGGGTCCTGGGATCGAGCACCCTGGGATGGAGCCCCGCATCAAGCTTCCTGCTCAATGGAGAGCCTGCTTCTCCCTCTGCCTCCCCCAGCTTGTGCTTGTGCTCTCTCTCTCAAATAAATAAATACAATATTTTAAAAATAAATAAATAAAACCCGTCACCCATCTAGCCCATCACCCACCCACCTCCCTCCATCAACCCTCAGTTTGTTCTCTATCATTAAGAGTCTCTTATGGGGGCACCTGGGTGGCTCAGACAGTTGGGCATCTGCCTTAAGCTCAGGTCATAATCTCAAGGTCCTGGGATCGAGCCCCTCATCAAGCCCTGCATCTCGGGCTCCCAGCTCGGTGGGAGTCTGCTTCTCCCTCTCCCCCTCCCCCTGCTTGTGCTTTCTCTCACTCCCTCTCTCTCTCTCTCTCTCTCAAATGAATAGATAAAATCTTTTAAAAAGTTTTTTAAAAAAGAGTCTCTTATGCCTTGTTTCCCTCTCCCCTTTTTTTCTTTCCCCCTTCCCATTTGTTCATCTGTTTTCTTTCTTAAATTCCACATATGAGATCATACGGTGTTTGTCTTTCTCTGACTGAAGTATTTCACTCAGCATAATATACTCTAGCTCTATCCACATTGTTGCAAATGGCAACATTTCATTCTTTTTGATGGCTACTATTCCATTTTATATATATGTGTGTGTGTGTGTGTATATATATAAAATATACCACATCTTTATCCGTTCATCAGTCGATGGATGTTTGGACTCTCTCCCTAGTTCGGCTGCTGTTGATAATACTGCTATAGTGATCAGGGTGCAGGTACCCCTTCGAATCTGTACTTTTGTATCCTTTAGATAAAGGATAGTAGTGCAATTGCTGGATTGTAGAGCAGTTCTGTTTTTAACTTTTTGATCTTCAAGGATTTTTATGGTTTCACATTTCACTTTTAGGTTCTTAGTCCATTTTGAGTTTAATTTTGTGTATAGTGAAAGAAAGTGGCCCAGTTTCATTCTTCTGCGTGTTGCTGTCCAGTTTTCCTAACACCTTTTGTTGAAGAGACTTTTTCCCATTGTATATTGATTCCTACTTTGTCAAAGATTAATTGACCATGTAATTGTGGGTTTATTTCTGGGTCTTCTGTTCTAGTGATCTGTGTGTCTATTTTTATGCCAGAACCATACCGTTTTGATTACTGCCACTTTGTAAAGTAACTTTAAATCTGGAATTGTGATACCTCCAGTTTTGTTTTTCTTCTTCAAGATTGCTTTGGCTATTCGAGGTCTCTTGTGGTTCCATACAAATTTTAGGATTGTTTGTTCTAATTCTGTGAAAACTGCTGTTAGTATTTTGATAAGGATCGCATTAAATCTGTAGATTGCTTTGGGCAGTATAGACATTTTAACAGTATTTATTCTTCCAACTCATGAACATGGAGTGTTTTTCCATTTCTTCTTGTTGTCTTGAATTTCTTTCATCAGCGTTTTATTGTTTTCAGAAAACATCCACACTCTTTGATACAGCAATTCCACTTTGGGAAATAAATCCTAAGGATACAACCTGAAGTGCATAAAAAGCTTTTACATGGAGACAGTCATTGCAGTTATTTTAATAAACATTGAAAATAATCTGAATGCCCATCAGAAGAGGAATAGTCAAATAAATTATAGTCTAACCAAAGAACTGGATTTTAAGCAGTTGTTAACCACTATGTTGAGGATGTGAATAGACATTTTTCCAAAGAAGATAAGCAGATAGCCTAAAGGTACATAGAAAGATGTTCAACATCACTAATCATCATGGAAACACAAATCAGAACCACAGTGAGATATCACCCCACACCTGTTAGAATGGCTGTTACCAAAAAGACAAGACGTGGGATGATTGGGTTGCTCAGTTGGTTAAGCATCTGCCTTCGGCTCAGGTCATGATCCCAGGGTCCTGAGATTGAGTTCCTCATCAGGCTCCTTGATCAGTGGGGAGCGTGCTTCTCCCTCTGCCTGCTGTTCACCCCACTTGTGCTCTGTCTCTCTGACAAATAATAAAATCTTAAAAAAAAAAAGGGGGGGGAGAGAGGGAGAAGATGTGTTGGTGAGAATATGTAGAAAAGGGAACCATTGTGTACTGATAGTAGGAATGTAAATTGATGCAGCCACTATAGAAAACAGCATGGAATTTCCTCAAAAAGTTAAAAGTAGAACTACCACATGATCCAGCAATTCTACTTCTGGGTATTTAATTGAAGAAAATGAAAACACTAACTTGTAAAGATATCTGTACCCCTGTGTTCATTGCAGCATTATTTACAGTAGCCAAGATATGGAAGCAGCCTAAATATCCATTAACATATCAATTGATAAAGAAAATGTGAGGTATATACATGCACACATATACACACACAATTGCATACACCCACATAAAGGAATATTTTATACCTACACACACACACACACACACACACACACGCACGCACCACAATGGAATATTATTCAGCCATAACAAAGAATGAAATCTTGTCTTGTGACAACGTGGATGGACTTTCAGGGTATTATGCTAAGTGAAATAAGTCAGGGAAAGACAAATACCATATAATCTTACTTATATGAGGAAACTTACAAAACAAACACCAAGCTCTTAGATACAGAGAACAGAGTGATAGTTGTCAGATGCAGGGGCTTGGTGGGTAGGCCAAACAGGTGAAAGGAATCAAAAGGTACGAACTTACAGTTATAAAATAAGTAAGTCCTGGGCTGTAATATGTAGCATGGTGACTATAGTTAGTAATACCGTATTGAACATTTGAAAGTTGTTAAGAGTAAGATCTTTAAAGTTCTCATCATAAGAAAGAATTCGGTAATTCTGTGTGGTGACAGATGTTAACTAGACTTATTTTGGCAATCATTTTCCAACATATAAAACTTCCTGTTCAAGGTCATCCACCATTAATGCATTCTGTGTCCTATCATTACTACTTCCTGGATTTGGGGAAAATGGATGAGAACCAACATGTAGAAATGGGAGGCTACCTTGAGGCTAGTGCTGGGCTGGTTTGGAGTAAAGAGCAAATACAGGAGGAATAGAGCCCTGATTGGTGGGGCCATTGGTTAAAGCCAGACCTTGGGATTAAATAGGGAACCATTCAAAAGGAGTAGCATATAGGAAGGGAGAGAGTTGATGAGGATACAAAAGGCCAGGAGCTAATTATAGACAAAGGGTCATCCTGTGCTGAAATGAAATTGAAGGAGTTGTTTATAGGCTTTAACTCACACCTGTAAAGAGGGTCTATTCGCCCACTAGTGTTGGTGTCTCTGATGGAGTCATGTGAAGCTGGTTCTGCAAACGTTGTAAAAACTGCCAATTGGATTCAGCTTTCACCAAAGAAAGGAATTGCTGTGGCTGGGAGCAGACCTCAGCGGGGCAGGGAGCAAACTAGAAGACAACAAAAAGCAACAAGAAGCTGAGAAACAAGTCCCTCTTTCCTTCTGCCTTTCGGTCTCCTCCTGGCACCCCCTACTGACGCAGCCAGCTAATGAAGCTGCAACGTGGTCCCACCACACAGTACCAGCTCCAGCATCACAAAGCAAGTATAGAGTGTGGGTTTGGGGTGACAATGACTGAATAACTGCCACAGTGACCCCTCTGATGACTCAGCCTCCACACAAATGCTTCTACACATGTTTGAGCATCTGTTCAATAGCAAGACCTCTCTCTTTCCCCCTAGATGCAACTACCCTGTGTACAAATACATTCTCACCCTTGCCTAAAAATGAAGAGACACAGTACCCCAACAGTCATGGTGCCCATTTCTGGGAGTCAATGACGTCATCTATCTCCATGCTATTTTAGTTACTCCTTAAATTCAGTCATAGTCTTACCTGATTTTATGTTACCTAAAGACTAAATTTCAAAGTTAACCTCCAACAAAACTTGTATTAACTTAATATAAGGAGAAAGAAAAAGAAAATATTTTGTATTTACAAATACATATACATACATACAAGCACACGTGTAACAATCAATAAAGAAAGTATATATAGTTGCTGTAATCCTCATTTCTGTAAGTGGTCATGGGGCCATAGTTGGTATTTACAACTTTTTTCCACTAACCATCTTATATTCTATATTTCCTTTTTCCTCAGTCAGGCACTTAGCCAATCTAAATTCTGTACCTGGTGAGGTGACCCAAACCTTCATTCCTGAATGCTCAGTGGTCCTGCCTTTGTTTAGTTGTTGAAATTTCCATTAACTTTTGCTGTTGGACATTGAAGTACTAAGAGATGCTCTCATGAGTATCCTGGGTTGAGTAATATGTCTCAGCAGTACTATGTCTCAGTTTTCCCCTTTCAATCAGGATCAGTCTCTCCATCCAATAAAGGAACTCCCCTATTTATTTGATGGTTCAGTGGCATGAGGAACGTTAAATGTCCAACTGGCAGTTTAATCTTCTAATTCAATAAAAGAACCATTATCGTGGCCCTCGAGGAAGCATTCGTACTCCGGGAGTCAAGAGCTCTAGATCAGCAGAGTTTGATGTTACAGGGATAGAAAGCAAAAATTCTGCAGGCATGTTTTTAGGTATTCTAGTAAGAGAAGCCACTCCTAATTCCATCTCTTGATTCCTGAATTTATTCTGGCTATGAAAAATATAGCAACACATATTGTTCTCTGATTCAAAGCATATACTGTATCTTTAAGCACCACATTTTTTCAGGATATGGTCTCTAAATGGACTGAGTCTTGAGTAAGCCATTCCACTGTTCTGTTAGGTCATATGCTTCTAGGAGACAAAGTATGTGATATGACCAGCAAATTTCATGGGCTCGAGTCCATTGCCGTACTTCTTTTGCTGTGAAGTGAGTTCCTTAACAGAAACAGTGTTGTACAGAATATAATGAGAATGGATAAGGCACTTTATGAGTCCACAGATGATGGTGCAAGAAGAAGCATTATAGACAGGGAAGGCCAATCCATATCCAAGTTATGTGTTTATCCCAATAAAAACATGTCTGTCTCTTTCCATGAGGGAAGTGGTCCAATATGACCAACCTACCACCAGGTGGCTGGCTTATTCCTTCAAGGAAGGGTGCCAAATAGGAGACCCAGTGTTAGTCTGTGCTCTCAGCTATTTAGGCACTCAGCAATAGCAGAGCAGCAGGCTCCACTCCAAACAACATGGCTATTTTGCACATGGGTCCATTTAGAAAGCACTAGGATGGAGGTTGATGGACATCAAGAGAGTGTCATTTTGTCTACCTGGTTATTGAAAGACTCCTCTTCAGATGATGCCTTTTAGTGAGTATTTGCATGGAACACAGATATCTTCACACTGTTTCCCATTCTGAGAGGTCCCTCTACATACCTTTTTCCCCAGACCTTCTCATATCAGTCTTCCAATCTTGTCCTCTCCAAGTCCTTGACCATCCAATCCATGAATCACTGCAGATTCATACTTCTGATCATGTTTCAGTCAGACAAGGTAATCAGATGTGTTGCTCTAAATTATATATAAATTAAACTAATGCCTCTTCAGGGCCACTCATTGGGACTGTAATGATGCAACCATCCCTCTCTTTTTGGTGCCAGTATATCATGCAGAGCCATTTGTAAACCAGTTCTTGTTTTTCCTGCTCCATCGAACAGTTGTAAGAAACTCCTTATAAGGCCATAGATGTGGAGTGAAAGGAAGAGTTACTGTTAAAATAATCTTCAGGGATACCTCGGTGGCTCAGATGGTGAGCCTTCAGCTCAGGTCATGATCTCCAGGTCCTGGGATCGAGCCCCATGTTGGGCTCCCATCTCAGCAGGGAGTCTGCTTCACCTTCTGCCTCTCCCCCTGCTTGTGCTCTGTCTCTCTCTCTTTCAAATGAATAAATAAAATCTTTTAAAAAATTAGGAATTTTCATGCAATTTCTTGTGGCTCAAATCTGGTATATATCATTTCTACTTGATGATAGATTGCTGCCCTGCACACCCAACCTTATGACTTATTTGGTGGTCCAGACTGCACTCATTTCATAAAGAGAAGCTCAGTTAATATTGTCACTTGATGTCCCATGGTTAGACATTCAGTCTCTATCCAGAGCTTTCCTATTGTGCTTTATTTCTTACATTTTCCTTCTTTTGTTTTCTACAGATGCTGCCCTTTGTATTGATTGTTTCCAAGTTTTCCTCTTTTAGTTTTCTATTTGAGACACTTCTTAGATTTTCTATACTTCCTTCTCATATCCACTTTTATCTCTGTATTTTCTTTTAATTCTATTTTATTTCTAGTAGTTCTTATTAGTGCCGTTTTAAGTTTTAAACACATACCCGTGGGACAAGATTTTTATATTTATCCTTATAGAGCTTATTGGATTCCAATGGGAAAACTTGCACACTATATAAGAATATTTAATATAGTGTATAGTTGGATTAGCAATTGAGAAGATCAAAATTGTACGATTAATATTGCTGGAAATCAGAGGGTCCCAAAATGAAAAATTTTGTGTTCTTTACAGTCATTCTGTGTCACTACCAGATCTATTGAATACCCTTACAAATCTGCATCTTTAGATATTAGGGGAGTGCAAGGAAAGCAACTCTGTTTTATCTATGGCCAAGTAAGTAAATGGTATTATATTTATTATAAAAAGGAACATGTTATTAAACTCCATACCTGTAAAGATTTCATCCTCAATCATATGTTAAGTAATTTTATAAGCTTCTAGTATAAAATATAAATACTGTAGTCACACTTAGGACATCTAATAAAGTCAAGTATATTTTAAACATTTTTATATTAATATGTTTAACCAAGAAAAATCTATAACATATCTGAAAAAATTTTAAGTACCCAAAGTCTTTCTGCCAACAGCATAAACACAGCTGCAATGTCAAATTTCTCAGCAGCGAAAATACTATTTTCCTGAGATACAATCTTGGAGACAGGTGCTTAAGGAGAAATTCCAATCTGTTACCATATATATCTTCTTTAAAAACTGATCAAACAAGCATCGTATCTTGCAGTAATATAAATAAATCTCCAGGAATTCCTACAGGGATTTCTCACAGCAAACACGTTACCATTTAAATAATACATTTCATTAGTATAGTCTACAAGCAAATATATCTTATGTTAGTAATATACTTAAGTAAAATATTTTACATGTTCTATATTACTCGACATTTCTCGGATTAAATATATTTTTAAATTACAATATGGGTAATTTTGGCATTACGCAAAACAAAAATATTTGCTTAACCAATGGTTAAGTGCATTATCTATAGCCAGAATGCCTGGATTCACATTCTGGCTCTGAAACTTACTAGCTGTGTTATCTTAGGCAAATTACTTAACCTGTGCCTGAACTTTCCCACCTATGACATCAGTCTAATAATGTATGTACTTATGGCATTATTATGAGGGTCAAACAATATATGAAAAGCCGTTAGAGACAACGCTTGGCACTTATAAGTAATATCAAAGATCTTGCTGTTTTTCTGAGGTTGCTCAACAGAATGACTAGAGCCAGACTCATAGTTTCTAATATCAGCTTTATAGCTTGTTATCTCCATGACAATATTTAACCTTTTCATACCTCAGTTTCCTTACCTATAAAATGAGAATAATAATACTTGCCTCATAAAATCATTGTGGGTTGATACACATAAAGTATTGTGGCTGGTACACAGTAAGATCTATACAAATGTATGCTTTTACCAGCAGCCCTTGCTTACCCTGAATGCCAGTGAAGCTTGAAAGCCCTAAGAGCTTAGTGGAATTTTTAGGTAGCCATCCTCCCCTGACCCACTAAATACCACTATGAGGTAATTCCTCTTGGATTCCTCCAGCAAGATTCTTCATGTCCTTCCAGGCAACTAGAATTAATACATAATTAATTACAGTTAATTATTTACATTTTAGATTGAAACAAGGAGAGAGATACAGAATCACGTGAAGGTTGTAACATATTTGAGTTGGCTCTGGTTCTCCTACTCTGGAATTGGTTTTTATCTAAATATCTTTTGTGTCTGAATACTTATCGAAGTTTCACTTAGCTTCTCTGATCCTCAATTTTCTCACTTGTAAAATCAAGGGATTGCACTCAGAAATCCCTCATGTCTCTTCTGGGTGTAAAATTCTGAAACTCTAACATTCTACCCACATGATAGATGGCATTTGGGGGTGGTGTGGTCTGAGAGAGAGATAGGATCTTAGTTGCTATTTGAATCAAGTCCATAGCTCAAATACCACTTACTGTTGGTAGCAGCTGCCTAAACTGTGGGTCTCTACAAATGCTGTAATTTCTTGTTATTATGGAGAAAAACAACCAAAGTAAATTGGAATATTTACAATGATATGTATTTCTCTGACTAAACTGCTATAGAACTCCTGAGCTACTTTTAAATAACAGAATTTTATAGGTTTGAAAGCTTCTGAAATCCTTACAAATCCAAGCATAAATTTTAAGTTTATATGAGGAAATATATATTTGTAAAAGTTCTTCACACAGTTAGTACATTTTACAAATGCAAGATGTGATCGTGTATAAAATCAATCTGGTCTTAACTTATTTTAACCGAAGAACTTTATAATAAGTCATAGAGATGGAAACCTCTGATTATTTAGCAAGCATGTAGAAGTCCTTGATTCTAAACTGACATCAAAGCATTTCTACATGATAAGATGTCCAAGTAAGATTTCATGTATATGAAGTCATACCAGTTGCTAGGAGGATAAGCAGCTTTACTTTGATGGTTGTGAGTTTCCATATTTACTTTCAGCTCCTCTGCCAGAGGCACATACTTTTTTATTCCCCTCTGCCTCCAGAAAAATTTCTATGATATTTTTAATAGCAAGGCATTTTTCCTACTGCTTTTTATTTTTATCACATAATAGACTAATCTGTTGGAAAAATTTGTTCATCCATTATTGTGGCCCTTGGTATATCTAATGTGGTTAAGTCTACAGTATTCTTTAAAATATGGCTTAGGTTTATCTTTGTAGTAATATAGTGATCCATTTACCAACAGATATTTGAAGGACAAGTTTTGGTGCAAAGTAGTGCAAAACCACATTTTCATGCCTGGCATGATGTTTACCACATTAGCACATCTCTCCACATACTCTACAGCATCCATCTAGATATGCTTTTTTAAAATATGTTTCTTGATCATATATTCATTGTTTCACTAATCACCTCAATAGATCTCCAGGATTATTATTAACTAGGCTTTTCATGATCATATATGTAATTGTTTTTAAAATTTTATATTTCAATTTAATACAGTAAAATTAACTTTTCTATGAGTTTTGACTAATGCATAATCACATAACCACACCAACGGTCAAGATGTAGAGCAGTTCCATAACCCAAAAACTTCCCTCTTGCAGCCCCTTTGCAGTCAACCCTCCAATCTCTAACCTCTGGCAACAACAGATCTGTTCTCTACCCATACAGTAACCTTTTCCCAAACGTCATATAAATAGAATCGTACAGATGGATGTATGTAGCCTTTTGGATCTGGCTTCTTTCACTTAGAATAATGTGTTTGAGGGGCACCTGGGTCGCTCAGTTGGTTAAGTGTCTGCCTTCAGCTCAGGTCATGATCTCGAGGCCCTGGAATTGAGTCTTGCATCAGGCTCCCTGATCAGCGGGGAGCCTGCTTCTTCCTCTGCCCCTCTCCTGCTCATGCACGTTCTCTCTCTCTCTCAAATAAATGAACGAAAAATCTTTAAAAAAAAAAAAAGAATGATGTGTTTGAGATTCATCAATGCTGTTGCTTGTGTCAATAGTTTGTTTCTTTTTGTTGCTGAGTAGACTTCCATATCTATCATGGATATATCATATTTCAATTTGATTGTCCATTCCCCCAGTATAAGCACTTAAGTGTTGTTTCCAAGTTTTCATGGTTATCGATAAAGCTGCTGTCAACATTTCATGCAGGTTTTGTGTGAATATAAGTGTTAATTTATCTTGTGTAAATACTTAGGACTGGGATTGATGGGTTGATGGTATTTTATGTTTAAATTTGTAAGAAACTGCCAAACTTCTTCCCAAAGTCACTGTACCATTTTGCATTTTCACCAACTGTGTATGAGAGTTCTAGGTGCTCCAAATACTCATCAACATGTGGTCTTTTTTTTTTTTTTTTTTATAGCTATTCTTGTGAGTATATAGCAACATCTGTTTGTGGTTTCAATTTGTGTTTCCTTTATAACAAACAATTTTTTCATGAGCTTTTTACCCATTTGTATGTCTTCTTTTTTTAACTTCAAAAATGCATTTTTAAATTACAGTATAATTAATATATAACATTATATTAGTTTTAGATTTGCAGCATAATGATTTGGTATTTGTATACACTGCAAAATGATCACCACAAAAAGTCTAGTTACCATCCATTACCATACAAAATTACACATTGTTTTTGTGATGAGAACTTTTAGGATTTACTCTCTTACAATTTCACATATGCAATACAATATTATTGACGATAGTCACCCTGTTTTACCTTACATCCCCATGATTTACTTATTTTATAACTGGAAGTTTATACCTCTTGACCATACGTCTTCTTTGGTGAAGTCTGTTCAAAACTCTTGCCATTTAAAAAAAAAATTGTGGGGGAGCCTGGGTGGCTCAGTCAGTTTAGTGGCCAGCTCTTGATTTCAGCTCAGGTCATGATCTCAGGATCCTGGAATTGAGCCCTGGGTTGGGCTCTGCACTCAGCAGGGAGTCTACTTAAGGTTTCTCTCTTCCTCTCCCTCTGCCCCTCCCTCTGCTTGCACACTCTCCCTCTCTCTCTAAAATAAATAAATCTTTAAAAAAATAAATAAATATCAAATAAATTTGGTTTTCGTATTACTAATATTTTTAAAATTATAGTACACATACATAATGTAATATTTAACTTTCAACCATTCGTAAGTATCTAATTCATTGATATTAAATACATGTACAATGTTGTGTAAGCATCATTACTATCTATACCCAAAAATCATCGTTCACAACAAAAACTCTGTACCTATTAGACACTAGTACTTTCTTCCCCCTTCCTCCCCTAGTTCCTAGTAATTTCTCTACTTTCTATCTCTATTAATTTTTCTATCCTAGGTGCCTCATGTAAGTGGAATCTTACAATATTTGTCTTTTTGTGTCTAGCTTATTTCCCTAAACATAATTTATTTGTTTATAAATATAAATAATTATAAGCATAATTTGTAATGTTTGCAGGTCCATTCATGTTGTATCATATGTCAAAATTTCATTCCTTTTTATGGCTGAATAATATTCCATTGTATCTAATTACTGAGTTCTATCTGTGTTCTGTTTATAAGTTTATTTATATCATATATATAATTGGCAAATATTTTCTCCTGGTTTGTTGCTTCTCTTTTCATTTTCTGTGAGGTTTTTCAAAGAGGAAAAAAAAATTAACTTCGATGAAGTCTGGTGTGAATTTTTCCTTTTAAGAACTATGATTTTGATGTTCATGTCTAAGAACTCATTTCCTAACCTAGTGTCACAAAGATTTCCTCCTGTGCATTTTTCTAATATTTTGACATTTTATATTTAGGTCTGTGATCCATTTTGAGAAAGTTGTTATAAAAAGTGTCAGGTATAAATCATTCATGTTTTGCATGATCCAGTTGTTCCAACACAATTTTTTGAAAAGACCTTTCTCCATCAAATTTTTTTTTTTTGCATCATTTGCATCATTGTCAAAAATCAACTTACCATATTTTTGAGGGTTTAATTCTGGACTATATTATGTTCTGTTGAACTGTGTTGCCAAAACCACATTGTCATGATTATTGTAGATCTATAGGAAGTCTTGAAATTAGATAGTATGAGTCATCCAACTTCTTTTTCTTGTTTTGGCTATCCTAGTCCTCTGTCTTTACATATAAATTCTAGGAACAGTTTGTTGATATCTACAAGAAAAAAATTTTTTTTTTTTAAGAGAGAGAGTGCATGCCCATGTGAGCAGGTGGGGTGGGGGCCAGAGGGAGAGAGAATTTTAATCAGGCTCCAGGCCCGACGCGGAACCCCACTCAGGGCTTGATCTCACAACCCTGAGATCATGACCTGAGCTGAAATCAAGAGTCAGATGCTTAACTGACCTAGCCACCCAGGTGCTCCAATATCTACAAGAAATTGCTGGGATTTTGATTGGGATTGGGGTGAATCTATAGATCAACTTGGTGAGAATTGACATCTTAACATTTGTGATTATTTTTAGATGCAACTATCTGATTCTAAATTTCTGCAACAAATCCTTCACTTCTAAATATAGTATGATATTGTCTTAGCTAACCTAATACAGATATTTAAAATGAAGTTTTTTCTGTATCAATTGAGTTGTTTCCAGGTGATTTTATGTTGTAATAGATTATTACACACTATGAAGTTTTAGTAACACAAAGCTATGGTCATTTTTATTTATTATTTTAAATATACTATTATTATTAAAAGGCTGATGATTTTTCTTTGATTTTGGAACTATTTAGATCTTTATATGAGCTAAAGTCTTTGTTTATTGATTAGTTGATTGTGACAAAATATACATAAACATAAAATTTACCATTTTAATCATTTTAAGTGTATAGTTTAGTGGCATCAATTACATTCGCATTGTTGAGCAATCTTTACCGCCATTCATCTCCAGAGCTTTTTTCATCTTCTCAAATGGAAGCTATTATTTAAATGATTATGTAATGACTCCCCATGCCCCCCGCCCCCCATCCCCTAGCCTCTAGGAGCTACCACTGCACTTTTTCTCTCTATGAATTTGAGTACTCTAAGTTCATTCTATAAGTGGAATCATACAGTATTTGACCTTTTGTGACTGGCTTATTTCACTTACCATACTGTCTTCAAGGCTCATCTGTATTGTAGCATGTGTCAGAATTTCCTTCCTTTTAAGACTGAATAATATTCCATTGTATGTATATACCATATTTTTTTAGCTATTCATCCACTGATGGACACTTGGATTGCCTCCACCTTTTGGCTGTTGTGAATAATGCAGGTATGACTATGGATGTACAAATATCTGTCTGAGTCCCTCCTTTCAATTCTTTTGCGTATATCCCACAAATGGAATTGCTGGATGGTATTCTATGTTTAATTTTTTTTGAGAAACCACCATACTATTCAGCTAAAGTCTTAAACGAATGATTTACTTGTTTAACATTGCTTTTTATATGTTATTGCCAAATTTATGGGAAATATTTAAGAAACAAATTGAATTGTACATATTAATGGACAATAGTGTGGCTAGTAGGGAGAGTCAGGAAGAACCCAGTAAGAGAAAATGTATTTCAGCAAATAATTTCTACCATCTCCTTGTACTTACATTAGTGCTAAAACTGCAGTACATCACATTCACACATCATTAATAGCTTTCTAAAATTCTAATGTTGGAGATAGATTCAGAGTATGGACTTACATTTTTAAAATTTATTTCTATGCAAAAGGAAAATCTGACATTCCAAATTCCTTAGCTCTGGAAACAGCTTTGCACCAGGTTTTTAAAAAATTAATAATTCTTTCAATAAGCCATTTTTTTTTGCTTTATCCAGAATTTATCACAACCCTTTTTAAAATTCTATGAGAAGCAAGTACAAACACTACAAATAATTCAGTTTTTCATTTATTAAGCTGCTAGTATGTGTCAGTCATTGTGCTAGATGCTAGAAATTTTGAAAACAAGACATTATTCACTCAGAATCTACTACGGATATATACAGAGAGAGAGGGAGAGACACTGCTAAGTCAATTGAAAAAAATAATTATGTCTTAGATGGAACAATGCTTATATTATTACCACATATGGAAGTGGTGCAAAGTATCCAAAAACTTTTGTTTGTGCAAAGACTGTTTTAAGGATGTGGGTAGTATTTGCACACTGAAGAGAGTTTCAAATTTCCTTAATTGGAAACTAGCCTTCAAGTTACCTTGGGCCCCAAACTACATAGAGAGGTGAGATCCTTAGAATTGACACTTCTTCCTGTCTCCTTCCCTCTCAGTCACTCAGTAAAAGAACATTTTAAAAACCATGTCACTCATCTAGCCAGATCTGTTTTCAGGAGCTCACTACATACATCACGTACTATTTATTTAGCATACAAGCAAAGGCTAAAGACTGTTGACAGAGGCATAGACTGTAGCCTCATCTCATCTGACTCCAGTTGCAGTCTTAGCCTGGGGCCACTTTTGAGCCATAAAGCCAGTTAATCCTGAAGTACTTACCTCCATCATCCTCAGTCACTCTCAAAACTGCAAATCACGATCTCATTCCTTTACCAACATTTATACCCTACTTTAAAGTATTGTTGTCATGTTACTGCTCTGTACTTTCTCCCCAGTAAATCACTCTCCCACTGGTGGTTTCCTGCCCACCTTATTTTTTATTGTGCCTTTTGGAGTACTCTTCCCAACAACCAACCAACCAAACAAACAAACCCTTTTCTCAAGGGCATTGATTTTCTTTTCCTCTTTGAATTGGCTGCTAGAAAGCTTAGAGCCAATTTTGTGAATGAACTCGACTTCCATTTCCATGGAAGTCGAGTTCATTTTATCATCTTATTCTTATTTCTCTTTTGCTTTATCTCTAATACCTTTTTAAACTTTGCCTTGTTGTTAACATCTTTGTAAAACCTCCTTAAGTACCCTTTATTTATTTATGTATATATTTATTTCTTTACCTATTTATTTTTAAGTAGGCTCCACACCCAGTGCAGAGCTCAATATGGGGCTTGAACTCATGACCCTGAAATCAAGACCTGAGCTGAGACGGAGTTGGATGCTTAACCAACTAAGCCCCCTCCTTAAATACCCTTTAGAATAACATGAGATTATAATAAATAAATACTGCCATGAGAGTATAATAAATAAATAATACTCTAGTGTTTACTTATTACCTATCCAAAATCTATTTTCTCTCCTTTACTAACAGCATATCAGTTTTACTTGGAACATAGTATGTTCCAGATCAAACAATTTTGACTTTTTAGGCTCCCTTAAAGCCAGGAATGGTCAGTTGACAGGGTTTTAGCCAGTGAGATGTAAATGGAAGTCTACTCCAGAGTTTCCAGAACAACTATTGTTTTCTATTTCTACTATTAACAGGGGGAAACTTGGAGCTGGCACACACTTTGCCCTTCTCTTTCTCTTCTTCTTGTCTATAACTAGAACATGATGCTTTGCATTACAGAAGCCATCTTGGTACTACGAGGTCAAAAGCCACATGCTAAGAATAGTGTCACAGGAAGCAAGCAAGATCCTTCCCTGATGGTCTCATGAAGCCACAATACCAAACCTGAAATGCTTATTCTTAGACTTTGTATTTCATTAGATCAATAAATTTCCTATTTAGTTAATCTAGGTTGAGATCCTGTTACATACTTTCAAATGCAAACGTAACTCTTACAAAGTCTATACTTCCCCCCCCCCCCCCATATACCTCCCCTGGCCCTTGCCTTCAGTAGCTGCCTTCTTAACATACTATTTTGACTATAACCACAGACTGTTCATCCTCTCACACCAAAAGAAGCAAAGGCCTGAGAGGAGGTATCATCATTCTCCTTTTTTTAACAAAAATCTATTTTAACCCTTATTTTTCCACTCTTGAACTTCTTTAAGGTTTACTCTACTGATTCCACATTTCAGATCTCACTGTTTTCATTATCTGATCTCCTAAAAAAGTCCCCTCAATCTTATTGTCTACCCAAAACTCTATAAATATTCTAGACAATCTCAATATTGATATTCAACATCTTAATCTTGAAGTTTCTTGACTTCCTCAACCACTCCAACAGCTCATACCCAAAGCCTCATTCGGGAACATGTTATCTCTTTGAGCTCTTCTCTGGGTTTTTTTTTTTTTTTAATAAAGATATCTCATAAGACTTCAGTGTATACATAATTTTTAAAAAGACTATCTCTTAATTAGCAAATTAATCCATTTACAATTTTCATGGCTATGATAAATTTGGACAAATTTTACCATCTTATTTTGTAGTTACCATGTACCGTGTTCTCCTGTTGTTTCATTTTATACCCATTTTGTTTTTTGCTAAGGTAATCAGGTTTTATTAATTTCATTTTTATTTTAACTGTTTCGGGGTTATGTATTTATTTCTATTTTAGTAATAATCAATAAGGCTTGTTTTACAGTTTTATTGAGGTAAGATTTATATGCCATACAATGTACCCATTGAAAGTGGATGATTTTTCAGTAATATTTAGTAAATTTGTACTATTATGCAACCATCACTACAACTCAGTTTTAGAACTCTCTCATCATCCTCTAAAATTTCATTATGTCATTTACAGTCCATCCCCTCCCCTGCTCAGCTTCAGGCACACATTGATTTTTTTACTATCTCTATAGTTTTGCCTTTTCTGAAAATGTCATATAAATGCAATCATACAATATGCAGACTTTTATGTCTGGCTTCTTAGCATAATAATTTGAGGTTTATCCATATTGTTACCTATATCAGTTTATTCATTCCTGTTTATTGCTGGGTAGTATTCATTGCACAGATATGCCATTTTTTGTTTATCCATTCATTAATGAGTTGATGGACATTTAGATTGTTTCTAATAGTTGGTTTTTGTGAATACTGTTGCTATGAATGTTCATATACAGGTCTTTGTGTAGACATATGTTTTCAGTTCTCTTGGGTAAATATCTAGAAATTGAATGGCTAGGTCATATGAGAAGTATGTGCTGTTGCTACCCACTGCTTGGCATAAACCAGAAAAGGTGGGGAGAGCTAAACTCTCTGGCTACATGTGCTCCAACCAATAATCCTGACAGTTCCGCTGGGCTCTTTCTCACCCCTTATACAATCCTTCTGAAACTTCAGCACCCTTAAAACAACTCCCATATTTTTAACAGTCAGTCCTCTTCCTTTTTCACTTTTGGGTTTGGGTTCTCCCTCAAACTGAGCTTATCTGCTTTTTACCTTCAGGAATATTTCATAATTTCTGGCCACAAACAGCACCTATACTTGTTTTTCAACATGGCTATGAATTTATTTATAGTGTAACTGGTCCTGAGATTAGAAGTTCTGACCATAAGACAGTAGACAACAATCAGATCCCAGAGTAAAATCATAGACATGCAGGTCTCCAAAGCAAATGTCTGAGAATCAGTTAGAAAACCTACCTATCATGAGGATAGAAACAGGTTAAGAAAGTGGAGGAGGAAGAAAATTTGTGGAGAGATTTCTTTGGAGAGAGCTACTACCATAATGATAATTCCACTCCTGTCCTACAATGCTCCCCCTCCTCCTTCCCCTCAAGGCTAGCCAGAGCAGACTTCAGGGGACCACTGGAAGACTTGATATGTGTTCCCTGGAGCTTGGGAAGCATGTTGTTCTGACGCCTGACAGAAGCCTGAGGCATCGAAAGATAAGAACCTATGGCAGAGATACCGAGTGATGCTTCGCTTTGAGCAGTAACTACATTCCTCTCTGACACAAGCCAAAGGTGGCCATCAGGGATGAGGTGTAGAGCTCTGGGGAGGAAAATTGGCCAAAGGTCATTTAAAAAGTGTTTCCAGCGCCTCCGCAAAAGGAAAAGGGCTGTGTGAATGGACTGAGACTCTAGAAGGGAAGCAGCAGGGGCCACTAGGAAAATGAAATCATCACAGCACATGCAGTTGGATAAACACAACCAAAGAACCTAAATAACACATGTAAGAGAGTCTGCTTTAAACACCTGCAAGGCCTAAAGTGTGTGACATCATTTAAAACAGTCTGATGAGAGCTTTCTGTGTCCCTTTTCCTTTCTTCTGCCTTTATGTCCCAACCTGCCAGGGGCCACAAGCTGTGAATAGCACACTGAGGGAGGAGAAACAAGAGAGAAAAGAAACTTATGACATCTCTTCCAAGTATCAGGAAGCCTGCCTGAAGCTGGCCCTAACTGTAGGAGAGGGGAGGATTTCATTCTAAATCAATTTTAGGATTATGATTCTTATAAAGAATTGGTCATGCTAATTTCCATATTCAGACGGTGTTTTGTGACTTAAAGGGAGCACAAGAGTGTCTATTTCCTAAGAGACACCAAAAGAGTAATGGGGGCCTGCTGGAGGTCTCAAGGGGGCAGTAGAACCACTTCCCTCACTTAAAAGTTTAAAGGGACAGTAGTCAACCACATAAAATTACTTCATCAATTGCAAACCTTAGGTTGGGCTTGTTAAATGATATGATTACAACTTTTGTATCTGTTCTGTTATTTCTAGGGATTTAAAGTGGAGGGAGAGGCTGAAGTGTTTTCATAATCCAATCGATTCACCTCTGAAATCTTTTATTTTGGTTTCTGAAAATAACTGCCTATTTTCCCCGTATTCTTACTGTTTCTTCATATGTACTTCTAGCCACCAGTCCATTAAATTTTCTGTGTTTCTCCAGCTTGGACTCAACTTCCTTTCCTTTCCAGCCAAGACATTCCAGTGCATTACTTCAATCTGCTATTCTGCTTCCAGAACGTAACTTGCTGTTGTACCTCATCCTTGCACTGACCCTGCTGACCTGCCTTTTCTAGTTCTAGACACAGGCTACTGAGCAATACTGAAGAAATCACTTAACCCCATGCCCAGCAAATTCCTACTCTCCAAACTCAGTTGGACTCCTATACTTCTTTGCAAAACATTTATATATTTTCTTGAGTTGAACTGACCTTTTCCACCCACTTTAGTAGCTATTTTTTTTTTTTGGCCACTCATTTGCCTAAATAAATTCATATTTCATAGAAAATACTGAGGGGCGCCTGGGTAGCGCAGTCGTTGGGCGTCTGCGTTCGGCTCAGGGCGTGATCACGCCATTCCGGGATCGAGTCCTGCATCGGGCTCTTCCGCTGGGAGCCTGCTTCTTCCTCTCCCACTCCCCTGCTGTGTTCCCTCTCTCGCTGGCTGTCTCTCTGTCACATAAATAAATAAAATCTTAAAAAAAAAAAAAAAAAGAAAATACCGAAAAAGTTTTGTGAACAAATTCTCACCTTCTCAACTCCATCTAAAAACTTGTATTTCCATCTCCTTCCTAGTCCCTCTAGTCTCAGGTGTAGATTATCTTCCCATTGGCTGAATCTATTTTGTTTACCTGTGTCCCGGGTCAGTGCATGTCAGTAACCAGAGGATCTTGTTAAAATGCAGACTCTGATTCAGCAGGTCTGGGTGGGCCTGAGGTTGTGTATTTCTAAGAACTTTCCAGGCGATGCTGATACTGCTGGCCCACAGACCACACTTTGAGTAGCAATGCTGTTGTTCGATATCCTCTCATCTCCTTTTGCTCTACCAATTATTCAGCTAGCTTTATTTTCACACTCTCCCTACTGACTTTTCAGCATATAAAATGCTTGAATTTCTCTGATCTTAAGAGTACCTTTCCAAAACCTTTTCTTCTTAAGGCATCACTCTATCTCATACCTAACATTCTGTATGTTATCTATTGTCACATAACGAATTATCCTAAAGGTTAGCAGTTGAAAATAACGATTTCTGGGGGCTCAAAAACCCAGGCATGGTGTAGCTAGGTCCTCTGGCTGCAATCAAGATATTATCTGGGGTTACAGTCACCTCAAAGCTTGTCTAGGGGAGGATCCATTTCTAAGCTCATTTATCTGCTAATGGTAGGATTAGTTCCTTGTGCATTGTTGAACCGAGGGCCTCAGTTTCTTATTGGCTACTGACTGGAATCCTCCATCAGTGCTTTGGCATGTGGGCTTCTCAATAGAGAGTCTCACAACATGGCAACTGGCTTCCATCAGAGTTCGCAGAGAAAGTAAGAAAGGGCGAGCAAGACAGAATCCAGTCTTTTTGTAACCCAATCTGGGAAGTGGCATTCTATCACTTTTGCTGTATTCTGTTCATTAGAAGCAAGTCACTTAGTCCAGCCTACACTCAAGGGGAGGGGACTGCACAAAGGCATGAATACCAAGTGGTCATTTTAGAAGCTGTCTACCGTACCTTCACAGCCAAGCCTCTTGAAAAGTTTACACTTGCTTTCCCCATTCCGTCAACTTTCATTCACTTTTTGAACCTTTAGGTTTTTGGTTCTCACTTTCACTCTTACTAAAGATGCCCTAATTGTCAAAACCAGAAATCACTTCTCACTACTCACCTTTCCTGACCTTTTACTTAGCTTTCATAACACCACTGTCTCTCGATTATATCCCTATTCTTTGAACCAAAGCCTTTTCGATACCCTTTCTAGCTCCTCTTCATCTATGCATAATTTAAATGTAGATGTTTCTTAATTTCCTGTACCTTGTCTTCTTGCTCTGCATACAGTACTCTCATCTTCGCCTACAGCTTCTGTTAACCTTAAAAATAAAACTGTCAGTTACCTTACCAGCAAAAATGGGTTTAGTTGAGAAATTACAACTTAGGACAAGAAATCCATGGCAAAAACCATAGGCAAGTCAGGAGAACAAGGAAAGGAATGCTCTTTTACAGAGGAAGGGGGGGAGTTGGGAGGGCTGTTATAAACTAAAAGCGCATTGGAGTAAACGGGAAGTTCAAAGTATAGTGGCTTTTCCTTGACTGAGTTGTGACAATCTCTCATTGGCTGGGCTGTTGCAGGCATGGGCTCTTGCTGGGGTAGTAAGGTGGTAACTAAAGTAGTATCCACTTGGAAGTATAGCTCTTCCTGTTGGGGTCTGCAATTGATGATATACGTATACCAGTTAAAAACTTATATGTTGATGCTCTGCATGTATTTTCCAGGTAGGGGAACCAACGTATTTGCAAGTCAATAATCTAGTATTTAAATCTGAACAAATTATATGTGGCTCTCTTACTCTTTTTGATTTCTTGCACTTTATCCCCACTCCTTTCTTATCCTATTTTTCTCTTATTACAATCCCAAACACAGAATGGTAGGTGTAGTGCAATGTATATACCATAAAAGAGAAGTCTAGAAAAATCTTAATGTTTTTCATTTTCTATGTCATAATTTTTAGTGCACAGATCACATGAAATCACTATCCACTGGCATACTTTATCCCTCCCATCCCCATATAAGGTAACTTAAGTGGAATATTAATGCTTTGATGCTTTTAGAAAGGGCCCATCATAAACTATTTGACCCCTTGCCCAAAACAAAAGCAAAAATTAAATCCACTAGACAACACACTATCTGCAAGTGAACTGATTAGCACTGCCAAAATAGGGCAAATATTTAGTCATTAGGAGACATCTTAAATGACAATACTCTTAAGAGCTGTCCATTAGAACAGGTATATGTGAAGATACAGACACATGAGAAAGGCAAATGAGCAAATATGGATAATCCATTAGAAGTTCTCAGTTAGAATTAGCTGTGAGAGCCTGGTGTGGAGGAATGCAACAGAAGAAGCTTCCATTTGAATTGTTTGTTTATCCTACTTATCTGAAGTCCAAGCCAATAATCCCAATGATCCCAAGAATGGTGATAAATGTTTTTCCACATTTAGAAAGAGCCAATTGGCAGAACCTTTACAAATAGGCCAATTCCTGCTCTCAGTAACATGATACAAATAAGGCTCTGCTGAGTTAATGCTGGTGGGTCATGTGCCTTGACTTGTTTCTTATTAGCAGAGATAGATTACACCAATTCTCCTGCTTTCTGGCTCAGTGCCTTTGCAACCACCTGCATGCACTTAAGAGACGTGGGGTGACATTAATATTTAGGGAACAAAACCAAGCTACCTGACCCATGGAAGTATGACCTTTGCATCTGTCAAATACCAGATTGAGAGCACTGCGTCTTCAAAGACAATACGGGAACATCTATAAAGCTTTGTGTTCCAAAATAGAGGGTCTCACAGCATGTTTTTGCTGGATTCCACAGAAACTTTTTTTTTTTTAACCTCTCCCTTGATTTGTTTTTTTTAGTCCAAGCAGATCTAAATCCTAAGTATCTTTTAGGTCTCTGCTTTTTCTGTTTATCTCTACTAGTATTTATTTTGTCATTTGGGCAACTCAGTTTCTGTCCTTGACCAATATCTGATTCTGCATTTGCTTTATTTTACTAGGTCTCCTCAACCTGCTTGTGTCCTCCTCTGTATCTGGTTTAAACTTTTGGCTGCTTTTGTTTTAGCTCTCCCCTAACAGTCTGTAGAGACTTTGACCCATCATGCAACACAAGATATGGAGAGCTACTTTAGAACAGTGTATACTGGCTTATCAGACCCTATGATTTTCCATATTCTAAAATGATTTTATTTGTATGCTTTTTAGTTGAAGCTGGCTGACAGCATTGGATTATGACCTATAAATAAAAATCTTGTGAATGGGATGAATAGAAATTAACATTTTTCACTCCGTTCTCATCTTTTGTATTTATAACATGAATGCTGAGTATCCATGGGAGAAAGTGCTTCATTTACCTTTTAGAAATCATTTGGAGTTATTATTCCCCTAAATGGACACAGAATAATAGCCCCATTAATTAATAGAGAGAAATCTAGGAAAGAAAAACTCAATATTTTTTACCTTGACTAATTAACACCATACATTAATCTAAGTGATTTGTAATATTTTCAGACTGAATCTCAGCTAAGAGGTGAGACTATTCATACTATCACCAAGGAGGCTTGCACCCCTACAAGTTGCCATTTCAAATATTTTAACTCTTTCATTACTGCCAATATTCAGAATATAGAATTTTCAACTCTTAATGGATTATTTCTTTTCAGAGGCAATGTGTTTGCTGTGCGGATTAAACAATTTGGAACAAAACCTAGCACATAGCATAGACATTTGCTAGTATAACTTTTAAAAATTATAGTAGTGGATGAGTATCAAGATCATGCTGGATGGTATTTAGCCAGGGATATCTGAATATGGTCTTGGACCTGTGACTCTTCTCTCTGTAATAGTGTTGAGGGAGCCTATCTGCATTATAGGGGCAAAACAAGACAAAGTAATACTTCATCGTTAGCTAGATCTTTGGCTTCAAACCCTAACATAACCAGAAGAACAGTAAAATTCCACTTTAGGCTGGAGGGCACAAAAACCAATGGCCAAAGCAAGCCAAAGGGCAAGTGTTTTCTCTGCCTCCTACCTTTGCCCTTAGTCACACCCTAGCTTTGAAATTTGCCATTCCAATGATATAAAAATGATGACTGTCAGAGCTAGAAGAGACAAATAGTAAGAGGGGAAAAAATTGTTCTCTGAGCATAGAGCTATATACCCCAGACTTTCTCGTGCCAGAACAATACACTGGATGGGACTGTGTCACCTGGGAAAAGAGAGAGAAATGGAGAACAGAGGAAGGGAAGGTGGTTTAAGTTTCTATCAAGTTTTAAGCCTGGTTCCATAACCTCATGGGTACAAACTGAAAAGAAGAGAAAGAGCTGGTTCAGTTTTGAACCTTTGGCACTAACTCTTCACTTATGTAGCTATCGCAGTCTTGCTGGGCATTTGATAGTGGCCAGGCACCAAACCACTAGCCTGGGCCACTGCAGTGTTCCTTAAACCAAACCAAACTGAATTAAACCATAGAAATTCCCCTTAAGGACCAAATCAGAGGAAAAAGGATTGAAACAAGGCGTATTACCTTTGCTTGTGGGCAACAGCTATCTTCCAGTGTTGTGAAGATGATTGGCAGTTAGGTATGTAATGTACGTGGCTCATAGTAGGCCCTCAAATTATAGCTACTTTTCTTTATTTTGCTGTTATTATTACTAAAGAAAATCCTCTATGCTAGATATAGAAATACAGAAAAATGAATTAAAAAGTAAAAATTACATAGTGCTTGATATCATAATTACATCTCCCAGAACTGTAGCAAAAAATGATTGACTATTTAGGACCTAAAATCTTTTTATTTTTTTATTTTTAAAAAGATTTTATTTATTCATTTGTCAGAATAAGAGAGAGAGAGCATGAGCAGGGGAAGGAGCGGCAGGCAGAGGGAGAAGCATGCTCCCTGCTGAGCCAGGAGACCGATGCAGGACTGAATCCCAGGACCCTGGGATCATGACCTGAGCCAAAGGCAGACGCTTAACCAACTGAGCTATGCAGGTATCCCTAGGACTTGAAATCTTACGAGTTATTTTGTTTTCAGTATTCTCTGTAATTTGGTGGCTACGAGTGGTCAATTACAATACTTGGGTATAGATTTGAGAAACTTAAAATGAGTACAGAATCTGACAGCTATGTTCCATCTAGATTTAAATCATATTTAGAGTTCGGCTGGGATGTTAGCCAAAAGAGATTTGTTATAGATTCACAAGACAAAATTATGACATGAATCATCATCTCTCTAGCCTATTCAAGTAAAAAATTTTTTTCAAAGGATATTTTAGAGTCAAATGCAGTTCATAATTTGATGTATATGTGTTTCTGCAATGTGATTCTTTAATTTCAAAGAATACAGCAAACAAGGGCATACATTATCTAAAGCTACATGTTTGGGTTTATCAGATAAGAACTAAGTGAAGGAATGCAAAAACATGTGTTTTGTTGTTTGTCTCCTATTTAAAAGGAAGAGAAGTTCTATATAAAAAGAGACTTGACGTTTTCAAGGCCAGACCATTATTTAGAAAACATAGAACATAGAATTACAGATATCTTTTTTAAAAAAGAGTTGATTTATTTATTATTTGAGAGAAAGAGAGAGAGAGAGATTGAGAGAACGAATGGGAGGAGAGGCAGAGCGGGAAGCCGACTCCCTGTGGAGCAGGAAACCTAATGCGGGACTCAATCCCAGGACCCAATCCCAGGACCCAATCCCAGGACCCTGGGATAATGACCTGAGCCGAAGGCAGATGCTTAACTGACTGAGCCACCCAGGCACCCTGGAATCACAGATATCTTCGTGACTAAGGATTTTAAAATGCAGTTATCATCATTTTTGACAGTATTAAGACCAACGCAGAATGTTGGAAGAGCTCATACCGAGATCATCACCTAATACTGCCGTGATAAAACGTTCAAGTCCAACCTCAGAATTCCTGACATTTACTATGGAGATAAAAATGTGCATTTTAAAAAACTAGTCCAATAAGATTGTATCAGGGAACTTGGTATTTTTTTCATTTGCACTGGAATTTGTGGTTGGCTAAGCTTTCACAATAACCCAGTTTAATCTTTAATCTTTAACATTATCATAACCTCTAGGTAATGGCATCTGGAATTCTACTAAAGTTCATTGTAGTGCCTTTAATAGTTATTTTTGGAAAAGGTATTAGAAAAAAAGAGGAGAAAAAGATAAAGATTTTAAAAAAGTACAAAAAGTAAAAAAATACAAAGCCCAACCAAATCATATAATTTAAGATGTGTTATTTAGACTATGCATAAATAAATTTAAGCATCTTCTAATATTACAGCCATAAAACATGCAGATTACTTAACTTCTCTGTGACTTGATTTCTTCGTCTATAAAATGGTCATATTTCCTTCAATTCTTAGGAGGATTAAATTAGAAAATACATTTAAAGTGCTTAGAATAGTACTTAGCATGTCATAAGCATTCAGCATAGGATATATATTATCAGTAACAGTAGTTTCACATGACGTCTTAATATGTAGTTACATAAGAATAAATAAAGAGCGTATTGATTTAGAATCTATCTGCCTAAAATCTGGAGAATACATTTTAAATTTCCTAATCAATAAAAAATTCTGAAAAATACCCAATGCACAATTAATATTTTGTGAGCATTCAGTAATACATCACAGAATCGCTGTCTGTTAAGCATAGGATGCAAAACTACTTAAAATGTTATACGTAATACATAAAATAGTGCTTATTACCATCAAATATTTTATTGTTTAAAACTTTTTCCCCAAATTCAGAGGTTCCCTAGAAAACCTTCCATTGTAGATTTTTAATATGATAAAACTCCATTATAACACAGTTATTACCTAGTTTTGTTATTACCTAGTTTTGTTAGTACCTAGATTTATATACTTGTGTCGGATTATTTCCACTGAAAATTATATCTTGTCATAAAACAACATCTCATTAATTTATTCTTTGTTCAAACTATGGATCAAATAATGATTTTCTGAAAAACAAACGTAGTATTAGACTAAAAAAAGCGTGAAATTTTTCTCACCAACACCAGGGTTTTATATATTTGTGTTTAATAAGGCAAGAAATTTTCAACATACTATGGCAGTATAACTGGCATAATTGTTTTTCTAGATTTGTATAAATTCAAAATGATTAATCATTAACTCTATAGGATAATGTCATAAAATTTGATCTTAAAAAATAAGACCACTATTTTCAATCTTCTGCACATTTAATGTACATTGTTTTCTCACAATTCCAACTGTATTAATATACATTCAGCCCCATTTTTCATCTCCTCTTTGTAGCCTAAAATGCATGCTTTTATGTCCAAGAAAGAATAAAAGAGTGGTAGGAAAAGGGACAGAAAAATGGAGTTTCCAAAAACTCTGGGGATTAGTAAGAAAAAGGTGGGAGAAGGGTGGCATGAAAAAGAGAGTTGGAAGAGAAGCAATGAGTCTAATCTAGTGCTGATCCTAATCTGTTCCTATGTCTGACTCTAGACATGGGGATTGTCTTTGGGGCTACAGTTATCAGAAGACTTAAGTGGTTTGGATATCCAAGACAACTTACTTGTATGAATATCAGCAGACAAGTTGATGCTGGTTGTCTGCTGGGAGTTCAGCTAAAGCTTTTGATGAGTGCCTACACATTCTCCATGTGGCTCGTTTTTTACATGAAGGCTATGATCCCAATGGAGCATCTTGAGAGCTGAGTGTCCCCAGAGCAAACATTTCAAAAGGCCCAGAAGGAAGCCACAAAACTTCTTATGATCTAGCCTCGGAAATCCCCCAACATTATTTCCAATGCGTTCTATTGGCCAAGCAAATCACCAAAGTTATCTCAGATTTGGAGAGAGGAAATAGACTCCATTTCTCATAGGAAGTATAACAGACTTTGTGGCAACCCTTAATGAACCACAAATTTGAAAAAACAATTCTAAAAATGAAAATCATTATGAAAAATCAAGAACTCAGTACATGGATTTCACAGAAATTTGGACAAGTTTAAAAAAACAACAACAGTGATCTGGAAAAGAGAATGGCATAGCAAATAACCAGAATATAAAATCCAAAAATAGAAAAGATACTTTAAAAAGACACTAGAAACCATGAAGATAATAGGATAATTTTTTTCAAGAAGCTCAAATAAAACAAGTACCAACTTAAAATTCTGTATCTAGTGAAAATATTCTTCAAAAATGTTTCACTCAGGGTGCCTGGGTGGCTCAGTTCGTTAAGCATCTGACTCTTGGTTTCTGCTCAGGTCATGATCTCAGGGTCCTGGGATGGAGACAGGCTTCAGGCTCCCCAATTAGCAGGGAGTCAGCTTTCCCTTTGCCCCTCCCCCTGCTCACACACACATTCTGTCTCTCTCTCTCTCTCAAATAAGTAAATAAATCTGAAAAAAAAGAAAGAAAGAAATGTTTCACTCAAACAAAAATGAGCATAATCCATCACCAGCAGGCCCATATTAAAGGAAATACTAAAGGGTGTTCTCCAGGCAAAAAAAAAAGAAAATGTTCTTATATAGGAGTTCCCAGATGCAAGGAGGAGTGAAGAGCACAAAAATAGTAAATGTATAGGTAAATCTGAATCAATAGATAGATTGTATAAAATAATAAAAATAGTTTTTTGGAGGTTCAAAATATATAGAAATTGAAATACATGGTAACACTAGCATATAAACCAATAGAGGAAGTTAAATAGAGTTAAGGTATTCTGGAGAGAAAGTAAAGTACTAATTATTATTATAATTTGATAAGTCATTAATGTATTTGGAGTTCAGATATAAAACAGGTATAAACCCTTATATTTATTGTATATTGGTTTTCAACCAAGGTGACAAGGCAATTCAAAGAGGGAAAGGATAAATATATATGTGTGTGTGTGTATATATATGCATACACACACACACATATATATTTTTTTAAACAAATAGTGCTGGAACAATTCGATATCTACCTACAAAATGATGAATTTAGACTTTTGTCTCATACCATACACAAAAACAAACTCAAAATGGATCATAGAAATAAATGTAAGAGCTAGAACTATGAAAATCCTAAAAGAAAACATAAGAGTACACACACCTGGCTGGCTCAGTTGTTGGAGCATGTGACTCTTGATCTCAGGGTTGTGAGTTCGAGCCTCACGTTGGATGTGGGAATTACTTAAAAAAAAGAAAACATAGGAGTAAATCTTCATGGTCTTGGGTTAGGCAAAGATTTCCTAGATAGGACATCCAAAGCATAAATGATAGAAGAAAAAAATTAATAAATTGGACTTCACCAAAATTAAAAATTTTTGCCCTTCAAAAGACATAGTAAGACAGTGAAAAGACAAGCCAGAAATTAAAAAAAATTTTTTTTAAAGATTTTATTTATTTATTTGATAGAGAACCAGAGAGAGAGCACAAGTGGAGGGGCTGAGGGCAGAGGTAGAAGCAGACTCCCCACTAAGCAGGAAGCCCAACATGGGGCTTGATCCCAGGACCCTGGGATCATGACTTGAGCCAAAGGCAGACACTTAACTGACTGAGCCACCCAAGCGCCGTGGAAAAAATTTTAAATCACATATTTAGTAAGAGATTGTACCCATAACAACTCAATAACAAGGCAAATAATGGGGAAAGATTTTAATAGACATTTCAACCAAAAAAGGCATATGAATGGTTAATAAGTACAGAAAAGATGCTCAATATCATTAGTTATTAAGAAAATGCAAATTAGGGGGCGCCTGGGTGGCACAGCAGTTAAGCGTCTGCCTTCGGCTCAGGGCGTGATCCTGGCGTTGTGGGATCGAGCCCCACATCAGGCTCCTCTGCTATGAGCCTGCTTCTTCCTCTCCCACTCCCCCTGCTTGTGTTCCCTCTCTCGCTGGCTGTCTCTGTCGAATAAATAAATAAAATCTTAAAAAAAAAAAAAGAAAATGCAAATTAATATCATAATGCAATAACACTTCACACTCACAAAAATGGTTATAATAAAAAAGACAAAGCAAGTGTTGATGGGGATATATGGAAACTAGAACCCTCATATATTGCTAGCAGGAATGTAAAATGGTGCAACAGCTTTGGAAAACGGTTTGGCAGTTTCTTAAAATGTTAAATATACCCAATAACTCAGCAATTCTTCTCTTAGGTATTTACCCACCAACATTGAAAATATATGTCAACATATGGATGCCTAGATGACTCAGTCAGTTGAGTGCCCGGCTCTTGATTTCTGCTCAGGTCATGATCTCATGGGTTGTGATCTCATGCGCTCAGCAGGGAGTCAGCTTGAGATTCTCTCTCTTTCCCTCTCCCTACTCCCACCCCCTTTCTTTCTCTCAAATAAATAAAATCTTTTTTTAAAAAAGAAAACAAAATATATGTCAACATAAAGACTTGTACACAAATGGTCATAGAAGCATTATTCATAATAGCTAAAAAAGTGGAAAGAATTCAAATGTCCGTCATATGGTACATAGATAAACTAAATGTAATGCAGACACAAAATTGACTACTGTTTGGAATAAAAAGGAATGAAGTACTAATATGCTCATTACAATATGGATGAACTTCGAAAACATTATGCTGAGTGAAAGAAGCCAGACACAAGAGACCACGTTCTGTATGATCCATTTATATGAAATCTCTAGAAAAAAACCAATTGTATATAGAGAAAGCAGGTCAGTGGTTGCCTGGAACAAGGTATGGGAAAGGGAGTAGCTGCAAATTGGCCACAAGACTTCTTCTTGGGTGATTGAAATGTCCTAAAATTAAACTGTGATGATGGTATCACAACTCTGTAGAATTATTAAAAAGTAGTTTAAGTGTACATTTGAAATTATGGTATATAAATTATCTCAATAAAGCTATTAAAAATTTTAAGTAAAAGAACATATATTGTAATCAGAGAATAAGCTCTAAAACAGTAGCAAAATAATGCATATTTTCCAAACTAAAAGAGGAGGGAAATAGACTAATAAAAATACTTAACTAAAAAAAGCCAAGAAAGGGGACAAAGAGGAACATAAATGGGACAAATATAAACACATTATAAGATGGTAGATGTAAACTCAGATATCTAAATAGTAACATTAAAATACAAATGAACTCTTTGCTGTTTATCATCTCCAAATTCACCCTTGTTTTTGTTCTGTGAAAATGGTTCTGGGCCTTTTAAATACTTTTCCTTTGCCAGACGGCCCTGAATCTCTGTCAGTAGAGGGCGCTGGGGAGACATCACAGGAAAAATATTTTTTACTTCCTGGTTTCAGTGTGCTCAGTCTTCAGGCTCTTGCAGCATGGGCAGCTTCCCAGCGTCCAGCTGCTGCAGAGCATATGGCTTTCCCAGCCTCAGACATTTGCCCTTTCTCCAGTACAAGGTTCCTGCAGTGCACAGTGGCCAGCAGCAGTCAGGAACCAGCAACTTTCCGTTCCTTGGGTGGCTTTGTAGCCGAATGCCTCATGGGAGATGCCAGCCCAGGAGCAGCTTTCCCCAGGACCCTAGAGTGAAGATTTCGGGTAAGTTCCATAGAGCAGATTTCCAGAAAGTCCCACCCATGTGGCACCACAGCGAATTCCTGATCTCTCAGCCCAGAGGTGGTGAGGGTGAGAGGTGTACTTTTCCTTTAATACTCTATCTCATCTGTAGAGTAGTGGTTATAGTCATTATAATTCTCTTTGCTTTTTACTAGGTAATTCCTCATTACCCATTATTATAATTAATAATGTAATTTATTACCATGTGGTTTCTCTCTCTTAAGTGGACCTATACATGTACTAAGTGCTCTAATTAAAAGACATTTTCAGATTTAAAGAAAAAATGAACAAATATATTTTGCATATAAGAGGCATAGCTAAAACATAAAGGTACAGAAAAATTGAAAGTAAAAATATGGAAAAATATGTGCTACAAAATGACTGACCAAAGAAAAGCTGACATGGTTATTAAGGCAAAAATAATTACCACAGATAAAGAGGAGCACTTCACAAAGATAAAAGATTTAATTCACAGGAAGGTATAAAAAAATTCCAAATTTCTGTGGTGACTAATAACAGCCTCAAAAAATGTGTATAGAACTATAAGAATAAATAGATAAACCCATAATCATAGTGGGAGATTTTAACTCTCCTGTGTCAGTATTTAATAGAACAAGTAGAAAAGAAAATAAGAAAATCAGGTCATAGATTTGAACAAAATAATTTATGAACTTGATTTTATTGCAGCAGCAACTGCAGAGTCCTTATTTTTCAAAGATTAAAAGAACATTTGTAAAAATTATTTTTTGTACAATAGAGTCTAAACACATTTCAAGGGATTGAAACGTTATATAGTATGTTTTCTGATCAAAATAAAATTAAGCTAGAAACTTAATATAAAAGAAAATATACATTTGGAAATTTACAAATACATTACCAAATAACTCATGGATCAAAGATTAAATCACGGTAGATATTAGATAAGATTTTGAACTGAATGATAAAAATACAGCTTCTTAAAATTTGTGTGGTGTAGCTAAATAGTGCTTAGAGGTTAATTTCTAGACTAAAAATGTATATATAAGGAAATGAGAAAAGCTGAATATCAGTGATCTAAACATTCATTTCAGGAAGTTAGAAAAAGTACAACAAAATAAACTTCAAAAGGTCAAAGTAGAAAATAATAAAGACAAGGGTAGAAATTAATAAAATAAATAACAAACATACAGTTGAGAAGATCAACAGAGCTAAAATTAGATTGATACTTCTTTGGTGAGACTGATAAAAATGGGGAGAAGGCACAAATAACCATTTGTTCTAAGCTATTTAAAAATAGCTTTAAATTTTAATAGAGGCTATTATGATCAACTTTATACCAATTTTAGAAAAAGTGCTGAAATCCCGAGAAAAATACAACTTATCTATTATGATACAGGAAAACTAGAGAATTAAAATTGTCTTACAGCCATTAAACAAATAGCCACAAAAAACACCTTCAAGCCCAGATGGCTTCACTGTCTACTTTCATGCAACAGTTAAGAAATAATGACAATTTAAAAAATGTGTATATAAGGCCAACATAACCTTGATACCAAAACCCTACAAGGTTATCAAGAAATGAACATTACAAGAATGTTCTGAGACATTAAAACCCCTCAGAATATAGATGAAGAAATCCTAAACAAAATATTCTCAAACCAAATACATCAGTAGATAAACAACATTATACTTCATATTAGTCTGCTTAAGCTCCCATCTCAAAATACCACAGACTGGGTGGCTTAAACAACAGAACCTTATTTTCTTACAATTCTGGAGGCTGGAATGTCCAAGATGGAGGTTCCAGCAGGGTTCAGTTTCTAGTGAGAGATCTCCTGGCTTGTAGACAGCCACTGTGTCCTCATATGGCCTTTTTTCTGAGTGCCCACAGAGAAAGAGCATGCGCTCCCTGGTATCTTTTCTTACAAGGACACTAATTCTGTGGGATCAGGGCCTCTCCCTTATGACCTCAGTTAACCTTAATTATCTCCTTAGAGCCCCATCTCCAAATATAGCCACATTGTGGGTAAGGACTTTATCATCCGAATCTTGAGGGTACACAAACTTGTACCCCATGACCAAGTGGGATTTATTCAAGGAATGCAATGTAATTCACAAATTGTCAAAATAAAAGAGAAAAATATAGGATCCTTTAATAAATCAATAAATGCAGGAAAATAGCATCTGATCTGATTCAATAGCCATTCGTTGATAAAATTTAACATATCTTAGAAAACTAGGACTAGAAAGGAATTTGGCAGATTATGCCCAAAAGTGACAGAACACATCATACTTAATGATGCAGTTGTGAAAACTTTCCTTTTGATGTCAGGAATGTGACAATAATGTCTGCTATTACCACTTCTATCAGAGTTGTAGTAGAGGCTCTAGCTGGGGCAGTAAGGCAAGAAAAAGCAATATAAGGTATAAGAATTAGAAAGTATGTTGGTTATTAAGCTATTGACTTTGAGTTTGAAATCTGCTTTGCGATGCTGGTTCTGGGACTCTGCAAACCCACTGTCTTTTAGCAGCTGGCTCCTTATTGGCTCTGCATATGGGAGGCCCCAGTGGGGCCCAGGAGTGGAATTGCTGGGTCATATGGTAATTGTGTGTGTGTGTGTGTGTGTGTGTGTGTGTGTGTGTGTTTCTGAGTCATCTTGTAGTCACCTGGTAAATAGTTTTTACATATAGAAAACTATAATTTACAAGAAATTTTTGGATTCTTATTTACAGTATTATTAGAGATAAAGAGATTTAGAGGTTAATTTTTTAAAAAAGAATCCTATCTCTTCTTTTAAAAATACATGCATACATATCAGCCATAACTTCCTGAATCACATTTTGCTGCAAGGAGTAATTCACACTCGTTGGGACTCATCTGTTCGATCCATTAAGCCACAGAGGGAACAGTGGGCAGATGTTTTAGTCCAGGTTTATACTACTGTGTGTGACCTCATCTCTCTGCTTTGAATCCAGAGAAGTTTTCTATTTGGGTATGAACTCTTTCTTTGCACTTGGCTCGATTCCCAGTCCCCAGCTTCTGCTTGTGAAGTTAATACTCTGCTTCTGACTGTATCTTCTCTTCTGTGGGGAGACTTTGAATGCATACTTCTTCCTGTAACTCCTACCTGAATACAGAATTGTGATCATGCTACTCCGCTACATACCCTGATCTCATTTCTGCCTACATACTCTGAATTATTTGGCACTATGAACAGCATTTAGCATAGTATTTTCCATTTCTTTCTTGGGAAATGAGAGGGAGGTTGGGTACGAACTAAGCTGAAAAGGCTACTTTAGTTGATTTAGCTAATTGATTCTATTTGAGGTAGCATCATATCATGTTAAATGTGAGTAATGTAACTAAAGAGGTGGTGACCAGAGTGGTGGCGGGAGGTGTTTATATTTAGTTCCTATGAAAGTACAATGATCATGTAGAAAAACTGAATGAGTCCAAATGAAACAGAATGGATTTTTTTGGTTATACACAGCCCTACTGATATAACGATGGTTTCCCACTCCCACCCAGAACAAAGGCATGATCTAACAATGGAAAGATTATTTACATTTTACTGTTAGAAAACTATGGTCATCCTAATGGTCTTATGTTAATTTAGAACTTTTTTGAGCTTACAGAAATCAAAGCAATATTAATAGATAACAGCTATGCTCTGATAGCTTCTTGAAGATACTACTATTTTTAATTTTTTTTTTTTTAAGTACGCTCCATGCCCAATGTGGGGCTCGAACTCACAAATCCGAGATCATCACATGCTCCACTGACTGAGCCAGTCAGGCACTGCTGAAGTACTATTATTTTACAGTGGTGTTGTACAAGGTTACTAAACACAGTTTCCTATTCTTTCCAGTTTAAAAAAAAAAGTAAAAATTGTGTTAGCATCCATTTTGGTAAGTGCATCCAGAACCAAACAACAAAAGACCCTATGAAATCTGAACAATATTTTTTATCCAGCTAGCTTAAGGAGTTTATTCTTTGTTTTGCTTTTTATGTTTAACATCCAAAAATTAATACTGGCTTGTTTTTGGTGACAAAGAAACTAAAGGGCTTGTGACTAGCATTAGCAGTTTTGCTCACTGTTTTCTCATCAGTTTAGTTCAATTCAGTAATAAAAAGATGGGTGTAGTAAATTTATTCTGTTTCATCACGTATCTAGTAATTTTTAATTATATACAGACCTCATGGATGATAAATTGAGGAGACTGAGTTCTGATATCTTCCTCTGAAGAATGCTGAGCTTTGTTCTAACAGCCACTTTTATTACTGGAGAATCATCCTTATCTCCTAGAGTCTTGATTATAGGCTTGTTTAGTGTGAATCTATTTAGGTTTTGTCCTAGAACATATTATTTTCCAGGAACTTGGTCTTCATGCAGAAGGCATTGATGGCCCTTCTAGGGTTTCAGCAAAGAGCTCAAGGTGTTCACTAAGCTCCTGTAACATACAGGGTGTCAGTTAAGGATCTAAATCATTTGGTATGTGGACATCCAATTGCCCCAGCATCATTTGTGGAAAAGACTATCCTTTCCCCTGTTTGAGTGCCATGGGACCTTTGTTGAAAATCAGTTGACCATGGGGCACCTGGGTGGCTCATTAGGTTGGGCATTCAGCTCTTGATTTCGGCTCAGGTCATGATCTCAGTGTTGTGGGATCAAGCCCTGTATTGGGCTCCACGCTCAGTGAGAAGTCTGCTTGAGATTCCCTCTTTCCCTCTGCCCCTCCCCCCTGCTCTCTTGCTCTCTCTCTCTCCCCTACTCTCTCCAAAATAAATAAATAATAAATCCAAAATAAATAAATAAAATAAATAAATCTTTAAAAAACATCAATTGACCATAACTGGAATAGTTTATTTCTGGAGTCAAAATTCTGTTCTGTTTTTTCCATGCCTATCCTTATGCCAGAAGCATACTCTTTTTTAATTATTCTAGTTTTGTATTAATTTTTGAACTCAGGTGGCATAAGTTTTTTGATCTTCTTTTCAAGGTCATATTGGCTATTCTAGGTTCTTTGTATTTTCATACATATTTTAGGATCAGCTTGTTAATTTCATAAATAAGCCTATTAGAATATTGATAAGAATTGCATTGAATTTATCGTCAGTTTAGGTAACATTGCCATCTTAATAATATTGAATCCATGAATGTATGAACGTGCGATATCTTCCCACTTATTTAAATCTTTTAAGTTTCTCTCTGTAATGTTTTGTACTTTTCAATGTACAAAATCTTGCACTTCTTTTGGTGAATTTATTCCTAAGAATTTTGTTCTTTCTGATGATATTGTGAATAGAATGGTTTTCTTATTTTCATTTGCATATTGTTTCTTGCTAGAGGAATGCAGGTAATTTTTGTCCTTGAATCCCTGCGATTTCGCTGAACTCATTTATTAGTTTTAATAATTTTTTGTGAGTCTCTTAGGACTTCTATATATATGATCATGTTCTGTACAACTAAAAACAACTTTACTTCTTTTCTGATTTGGAGGCTTTTTATTTCTTTTTCTTGCCAGTTTGCACTGGCTAGAATATCTAATACAATGTTGAAGACATAAAAGAAGAGATCTTTGCCTTATTCCTGGTATTAAAGGTAAAACCTTCAGTATTTCACCATTAAGTATAATGTTACTTGAACATTTTTTATAGATGCCCTTAATCAGATTAAGGAAGTTACCTTTTTTTTTTTTTTAAGATTTTTAAAAATTTTTATTTTATTCGACAGAGATAGAGATAGCCAGCGAGAGAGGGAACACAAGCAGGGGGAGTGGGAGAGGAAGAAGCAGGCTCCTAGTGGAGGAGCCTGATGTGGGGCTCGATCCCATAACACCGGGATCATGCCCTGAGCCGAAGGCTTAACTGCTGTGCCACCCAGGCGCCCCAAGGAAGTTACCTTTTATTCCAAGTTTGCTGAGAATTTTTTTTATCATGAATGGATACTGGATATTGTTAAAATAAATATTTTTATGTGTGCATTAAGATGATTATGTAGTTTCTGCCCCTTATTCTAGTAAAATGATATATTAATTAATTTTGTATGTTAACCAACATATACTGGCATAAATCACATTTGGTCATGGTGTAAAATTTTTAAAAAATTTTAAAATTCCAGTATAATTAATGTACACTGTTATATTAGTTTTGGGTATACAATATAGTGATTCAACAATTTTATACATTACTCAGTGCTCATCATGATAAGTGTACTCTTAATCCCCTTCACCTATTTCACCAATACCCCACTTTGCCTCTGGTAACTCCTAGTTTGTTCTCTATATTTAAAAGTCTGGTTTTTTGTTTGTCTCTCTCTCTCTTTTTTATTTGTTTGTTTGCTTGTTTGTTTTGTCTTAAATTCCACATATGAGTGAAATCATATGGTAATTATCTTACTCTGACTGATTTATTTCACTTAGCATTATAATTGCTAGATCCATCCATGTTGTTGTTGCAAATGGCAAGATTTCATTCTTTTTTATGGCTGAGTAATATTCTATTGTGTATATATGCCACCTCTTCTTTATCCATTCATCTATGGATAGCCACTTGGGTTGCTTCCATAATTTGGCTATTATAATTAATGCTGCAGTAAACATAGGGGTGCATGTATCCCTTTGAATTAGTGTTTTCGTATTCTTTGGGAAGATAGGATTACCAGTAGCAGGATTACCAGATCATAGGGTAGTTCAATTTTTAATTTTTTGAGGAACCTCATGCTCTTTTCTACAGTGGCCGCACCAGTTTACATCCTACCAACACTGCAAGAGGGTTCCTTTTGTCCACATCCTCACCAACACCTGTTGTTTCTTGTCTTCTTGATTTTAGCCATTCTAACATTCTCATTATAGTTTTGATTTGCATTTCCCTGATGATGAGTGATGTTGAACATCTTTTCGTTTGTGTGTTGGCCATCAGTATGTCTTCTTTGGGAAAATGTCTGTTTATGTCTTTGCCCATTTTTTAATTGGATTACTTGGGTTTTTTTGGTGTTGAGTTATATAAATTCTTTATATATTTTGGACACTAACTCTTCATTGGGTATTCCATTTGAAAATACCTTCTCCTCAGGGCACCTGGGTGGTTCAATCAGTTAAGCATCCAACTCTTGATTACAGCTGGGGTTGTGATCTCAGGATCCTGGGATGGAGCCCCACACTGGTCTCCACATAAGGCTCTACACTTAAGTTTGGAGCCTTCCTGTGGATTCCCTCCCTGTCCCTCTGCTCCTTCCCCAGCTCTCTCTCTCTCTCTCTCTCTCTCAAATAAATAAATAAATCTTAAAAAAAAGAAAATACCTTCTGTTCACTAGGTTGTCTTTTTGTTTTGTTTATTATTATCTTTGCTCTGCAGAACCTTTTTATTTTGATGTAGTCTCAATAATTTATTTTGGCTTTTGTTTCTCTTACAGGAGTCATATCTAGAGAAATATTGCTATGGCCAGTATCAGAGAGATTACTGCCTATGGTCTCTCCTAGTATTTTTATGGTTTCAAGTCTCACATTTAGTTCTTTAATCCATTTTGAATTTTTTTTGTGTGTATGGTGTAAGAAAGTGGTCTAGTTTTATTCTTTTGCATGTAGTGGTCCAGTTTTCCCAATACTATTTGTTGAAAAAACTCTTTTTCCCATTGCATGTTCTTGCCTCCTTTGTCGTAGATTAATTGACAATTTAATTGTAGAATTATTTCTGGACTCTTTATTTTGTTCTATTGATCTATATGTCTATTTTTGTACCAGGACCATACTGTTTTGATTACTACTGCTTGTAGTATACCTTAAAATCTGGGATTGTGATATCTCCAGTTTTGTTCTTCTTTTTCAGATTGTTTTATCTATTCAGGGTCTTTTGTGGTCCCATACAAATTTTAGGATTATTTGTTCTAGTTCTGTCGATATTTTGACAGGATTTGCCTTGAATCTGTAGATTTCTTTGGGTAGCATGGTAATTGTAACAATAGTTGTTCTTCCAAGCATGAGGAGGGAATATCTTTCCGTTTCCTTGTGTTATCTTAAATTTCTCTCATCAGTGTTTTATAGTTTTCATAATACAAGTCTCTCACCTATGTTTATTCCTAGGTATTTTATTATTTTTGATGCAATTATAAGTGGGATTTTGTTAACTCTCTTTCTGCTACTTCATTATTAGTGTATCGAAGTGGAACAGATTTCTGTGATTGATTTTGTAACCTGTGACCTTACCAAATTCTAGTAATTTTTTGTTCTAGTAATTTTTTGGTGGAGTCTTTAGAGTTTTTCATGCCATCTGCAAATAAGTGGAAAGTTTTACTTCTTCCTTACTGATTTGGATGACTTTTATTTCTTTTTCTTATCTGACTGTTGTGGCTAGGATTTTCAGTACTACGTTGAATAAAAGTGGTGACAGTGGACATCCTTGTCTTGTTCCTGATCTTACGGGAAAAGCTTTCAGTTTTTACCATTGAGTATGTATTAGCTATAGGTTTTTCATATATGGTCTTTATTATGTTGAAGTGTGTTACCTCTAAACCTACTTTGTTGAGGGTCTTTATTATGAATGGATGTTGTACTTTATCAAATGCTTTTTCTGCATCTATTGAAATGATCATATGGTTTTTATCCTTTCTTTTGTTGATGTGATGTATCTCATTGATTGATTTGTGAATATTGAACAATGCTTGCAACCCAGGAAAAAAATCCCACTTGATAGTGGTGAATGTTTTTTTCTTTAATGTATTATTGGATTTGGTTTGGTTTTTTTGTTGTTTTGTTTTTTTTTAATAATAATTTTTTATTATGTTATGTTAGTCACCATACAGTACATCCTTAGTTTTTGATGTAGTGTTCCATGATTCATTATTTGCGTATAACACCCAGTGCTCCATGCAATATGTGCCCTCCTTAATACCCATCACCAGCCTATCCCAATTCCCCACCCCCCTCCCCTTTGAAGCCCTCAGTTTGTTTCCCAGAGTCCATAGTCTCTCATGGTTCATTCACCCTTCTGTTTACCTACCCATTCATTCTTCCCTTCCTTCTCCTACCGATCTTCCTGCTATTTCTTATGTTCCATAAATGAGTGAAACAATATGATAATTGTCTTTCTTTGCTTGACTTATTTCACTTAGCATAATCCCCTCCAGTCCCGTCCATGTTGCTGCAAATGTTGGGTAATTGTTCTTTCTGATGGCTGAGTGATATTCCATTGTATATATGGACCACATCTTCTTAATCCAGTCATCTGTTGAAGGGCATCTCAGCTCCTTCCACAATTTAGCTATTGTGGACAATGCTGCTATGAACATAGGGGTGCATATGGCCCTTCTCTTCACTACGTCTGTATCTTTGGGGTAAATACCCAGTAGTGCAATTGCTGGAACATAGGATAGCTCTATTTTTAACTTTTTAAGGGACCTCCACCTTGTTTTCCAAAGTGGCTGTACCAGCTTGCATTCCCACCAACAGTGTAAGAGGGATCCCCTTTCTCCACATCCTCTCCAACATTTGTTGTTTCCTGCCTTGTCAATTTTTGCCATTCTAACTGGAGTAAGGTGGTATCTCAAAGTGGTTTTGATTTGAATTTCCCTGATGGCTAATGATTTTGAACATTTTTTCATGTGCCTGTTAGCCATTTGTATGTCTTCATTGGAAAAGTGTCTGTTCATATCTTCTGCCCATTTTTTGATTTGATTATTTGTTTCTCATGTATTGAGTTTGAGAAGTTCTTTGTAGATCTTGGAAACCAGTCTTTTATCTGTAGTGTCATTTGCAAATATCTTCTCCCATTCTGTGGACTGCCTCTTAGTGTTTTTGACTGTTTCCTTGGCTGTGCAGAAGCTTTTCATCTTGATGAAGTCCCACAGGTTCATTTTATCTTTTGTTTCTCTTGCCTTTGAGGTGTCATGGAAAAAGTTGCTGTGGCTGATGTCAAAGAGGTTGCAACCTATGTTCTCACACTGATGTACAAATTTCTGTGTGCACAGATGCTTTGATTTCTTTTGGGTATATATTTAGGAGTGGAATTGCTATGTCACATAGTAACTCTACGTTTAATTGTTTAAAGAACTACCACACTATTTTTCAAAGTGGCTGCTGCATCATTTTACACTCTTATCAGCAGTGTATGAATGTTCATATTTCTCCATGTCCTTAATGATAATGATTTCATTTTGCTCGTAATTTTGTGGGTGAGAAATTTAGGAAGGGCTTAAATGAGCAGTATCTGCTTTTGTTATCTCATGTGGTTACAGTCAGATGTCAACTGTGGCTGAAGTCTTCTGAAGGCTGTCTGTACTGATATTCAAGATGGTTCACACATATGAAGTTGGCTGATTGCTAGCTATCAATCGAAAGCTAAGCTAGTGTTGACAGAGCATCTGCATTTGGCCTCTTCAGCATGGTGGTCTTACATAGTATTTGCTTCCCCTGGAGTCCATTTATTTTTACAAATATTTTAATGACTATATACTTTTATATCTATAAGTTGTGCTTATTTTTTTGAAGATTCCTTTATTTATTTGAGAGAGAGAGAGAGAGAGAGAGAGAGCACAGGTGGGAGGGGCAGAGGGAGAGGGAGAGAAAATCTCCAGCGGACTCTGTGCTGAGTGTGGAGCCCTATGTGAGGGCTCCATTCCATGGCCCCAAGATCACACTTGAGCTGAAACCAAGAGTAGGTCACCCAACCAACTGCACCACCCAGGCACTGCTGTGCTTATTTATTTTAGTTCAGTTTTTTCTTTTCTAATAGTCTTGGTCTTTTGTTACATATACCTGTTTGTCTATTTGTCTTTAATAATTTTAGCTATCTTTATTTAGTATATCTAATAACATTTTTATCTGTGTTTCTGGAAGCTTAATCCTGCTATTAATTTTGCCCATTGACTCTTGCACATGTGTACTGTTTGTTTGCATGTTTTGGAATTATATATTTGTGAGCTCATCTTCAGTGTACTTTTATCTTTGAGGATCCTGTGCAGCTAAGTTGAAGGCATGTTCACCTAGAGCCAGTTACCGCTTGCTTTTGTCAAGTGCTTCAGGGATATTACTAGTTGGTGACTACACTTATGTCCAGAAACATTTAATAAACACTGTTGTTTTTTTCCACAGTAGCATTTTAGGTTTTTTGTTTTGTTTGGTTTGGTTTGGTGTTTATTGGTAATAGGATTTCTGGAATCAAGACTCCACAACTAATTTTTAAATGATTAATGATTTAAAAATCATGTAAAAGTATTTAACGATTTAAAGGATTGAAGAATTTAATGACTTAAAAATCATCTTGATAAAAATTTAAGTGATAGGTTTAGATGTATTTGAACAAATTTCTTCACACAGAGAAATTTCATTTTAATATTCATTATAAACTTAAAACTGTGAAGTTATTCTTATTGTAATAAGTATACAACCTTGAGCATAGCAAAAGTATAACATTTTAATAATTGCTGTAATTTACGGAGTGCCAATTATGTGTTAGAGTCTTTGTTAAGTTCTTTGTATTATTTGTCTATGAAACTAGAAAGGTATGTATGTATAATTATCGCTTCTAAATGGGGACACTGAAGCTCAGAGAAGGGTAGATTTGGGACTCAGAGATCTTTCTGTTTGACTTCAAATCCTTGACTTTAACAGCAAAATGTTAGATACTTTATTGCTATTTTTCAAATGCTGTGTTGAAAATAGATATATCCAGGGTAGCTGTGGGGCTTTCTTCATTATAGTTGTTACTTAAGGACTCAGGGCAACATCTTGAACATTGCTAATGCTGAGCCAGAAGAAAAATGGGAACTTTAGAGTATCTTCCACCAACAATTTAATGCTCTGGTTCAGAAGTAACACACATCATTTCTGCTCACAAGTCACTGATGAGTACTGGTCACTTTTCGCACCTGTTCACAAGTGGGCCAGGAATCACAGTCCTACCATATGCCTAGGATGCATAGATTCTTAGTGAGCTAAATATTTAATGAGTACAAAATTGACTATCAGCTTCAACTAATAGCTGGCAACCTCCAAGTTTATAATATGGTTTCAACAGTTCCATACATCACATCCAGAGAAATAGCACTTAGAAAAAGAAGAAAAACCACCACTGTTCGAAGAAAAATTTCCCAGAAGTTTCCAACACATTTCCTTCACTTAGTATTGGCTAGAACTGTTTAATTTGTACATTCTTAACCAATTACTGGCAAAAAGAATGATATTTTTATGATTGGCTCAGCCCCACTGGGATCTGCCTTCTAGGACCAAGGATAGGGTTACTTTTCCCTAGAGCTTCTGGCTGTCTGAAGTTTGCGTAAGTGTTGAAAAAGGTATTTCTCTGGCACTTTTTAGTAAATCAAATCCACAAAGGAAAAATACTTCAATACTATCAATAACTCAGGTATTAAAACCAAAAGGGGAAGTGGAGAAATGAATGTGGGCAGGAAACCAACTTGATTGGCTGCAAAGGGCAAACCACAAGGGCTAGAAGTGTCAATAAGAAACATTATATAATGCACTAAGGGTAAGTATCAATAACTTATTAGATCCTATCCCAGAACAATGGGTTTGTCTCTCTATTTATAAATTTTGTTTATTATTGAAGAATTTTCATTTGCCACAAAAACCTATTTACAACTTTATCTGACTTACTATTACAACCTCTAAACTAGCTAATATTTATTAAGAATGTACTATGTGCCAGGCATATTGCTACATGGATTACATAATTTAATACTTACAGTAATCCTATGAGTTGGGTAATTATCGGTTCTCTCGTTTTACAGATTAAAAACCTGAGGTTCAGTTCTGGTATGTAATTTGACTAAGGTCACACAACTAAGTCACCAACTGGATGTTAAACCGAAGGAATTTGGTTTGTGTTTTTAAGCTATGTTATTAAGCTTCCTCTATTGGTAATATTTATTCATTTAATTAAGAAGAGTTTATTACATTCCTACTTGGTAAACACACCTAGCCCTGTCCTAGGCTTTGGGGATTCAGCAGTGAGTAAAAAAGAAATCCATGCCCTCATCAGTTTACATTCTAATAGGGGAGATAGATAAATAAGTAAATTATAAAGGTTTTTAGAAGGCGATAAATTACTTGGAGAAATAAAAATGCTTGTGTGTGTGTGTGTGTGTGTGTGTGTGTGTGTGTGTGTGTGTGATGCAATTTAAAAATCACAAGGTGACATTTAAATGAAATCTTGGAAGAGAGGTGGGAATATGTCCTAAAACAGGAGAAAGAATGGTCAAGCTGACAGAGCAGCTATTCGCAAAGGTCCCAAAGTGGTTGCTTGCCTGCCTGCCTGGTGAGTTTGAGAGAAGGTAAGAAGACCAGTATGGCAACAGTAGAGTAACCTAGGATGTGAATTGTCAGTAATGAAGTGCCCGAGATAGCCCTTTTTTGAGGTCTCTTATATAGGTTATTGCAGGAATTTTAGCTTTTGTTTTGTGGAAGATAAAAAGACAGGGGAGACTTTTGATTGGAGGGTTATATCTAACTTAGTTTTAAAAGGATCATTCCGTATTTTGTGTTTTTGCTTTTTTGATCATAGTTGACACACAATGTTACATTAGTTTCAGGTGTACAACTTAATGATTTACAAGTTGATACATTATGCCATGTTCACCACAGGTATAGCTGCCATCTGTCCTATTATATAACTATTACAGTATCATTGACTGTATTCCTTATGCTTTGCTTTTTATTCCCATGAGATTCATTTCATAACTGGAGGCCTGTATCTCCCTCTCCCCTTCACTCATTTTGCCCAACCCCACATCCTCCCAACTCCCTTGGCAGCCATCAGTTCTCTGTATTTATAGTTCTGATTCTGCTTTTTGTTTGCTTATTTTTTAGATTTCATTTATGAGTGGGGTCATACAGTATTTGTCTTCCTCAGTCTGATTAATTTCACTTAGCATAATACCCTCTAGGTCCATCCATGTTGTCTCAGAAGGCACACTCTCACTCATTTTTATGACTGTGTAATATTCCATTGTATACATATACCACACTCTCCTTAACCATTTGTCTATAGATGGGCCCTTAGGTTGCTTCCTTGTCTTGGCTATTGTAATAATTTTCCAATAAACACTTTTCAAGTTAGTGTTTTTGTTTTCCCTGGGTAAATACCCAATAGTGGAGTTATTGGATCATATGGTATTTGTATTTTATTTTTAATTTATTTTCAATTTTTTAAAGTAAACTCTTCCCCCAACATGGGGCTTGAAATTGTGACCCTGAGATCAAGAGTTGCATGCTCTACTGACTGAGCTAGCCAGGTGCCCCGTGGTATCTATTTTTAATTTTTTGAGGAACCTCCATACTGTTTTCCACAGTGGCTGTAACAATTTACATTCCCACTAACATACACAAGGGTTCCTTTTTTCTCCATATTCTTGTCAACACTTATTGTTTCTTGTGTTGTTGATTTTAGCCATTCTAACAGCTGTGAGGTGATCTCTCATTGTGGTTTTGATTTGCACTTCCCTGATGATGAGTGATGTTGAGCATCTTTTCATGTGTCTGTTGGCCATCCAGATGTCTTCTTTGGAGAAATGTCTATTCAGGCCCTCCATTCATTTTTTAATTGTATTGTTTGTTTTTACAGTGTTCTTTATATATTTTGGATATTAACTCCTTATTAGATATATCATTTGCAAATATCTTCTCCCATTCAGTAGGTGTCTTTTTGTTTTGTTAATGATTTCCTTCACCATGCAAAAATCTTTTTGTTTTGATGTAGTCCCAGTAGTTTATTTTTGCTTTTGTCTCCCTTGCCTTAGGAGACATATCTAGAAAAATGTTGTTATGGTCAATGTCAGAGAAATTACCAGCAGTGCTCTCTTCTAGGATTTTTATGGTTGCAGGTCTCACATTTTGTTCTTAAATCCATTTGGAATTTATTTTTGTGTATGGTGTAAGAAAGTGGTTCAGTTTCATTCTTTTACATGTAGCTGTCCAGTTTTCCCAGCACCATTTTTTGAAAAACAAACAAACCAGTCTTTTCCTCATTGTATATTCTCACCTCCTTTGTCATAGTTTAATTTGTCATATAAATGTGAGTTTATTTCTAACCTGTTCCATTGATCTATGTGTCTGTTTTTGTGCCAGTACCATATTGTTTTTTGTTTTGTGTTTTGTTTTTTTTGAAGATTTATTTATTTATTTGACAGAGAGAGACAGTGAGAGAGGGAACACAAGCAGGGGGAGTGGGAGAGGAAGAAGCAGGCTCCCAGCAGAGGAGCCTGATGTGGGGCTTGATACCAGAACGCCGGGTTCATGCCCTGAGCTGAAGGCAGACGCTTAATGACTGAGCCACCCGGGCACCCCCATATTGTTTTAATTACTATAGCTTTGTAGTATACCTTGAAATCTGGAGTTGTGATACCTCCAGCTTCGTTCTTTTTTTCCACAATTGCTTTGGCTACTCAGGATCTTTTGTGGTCCATGCAACTTTTAGGATTATTTGTTCTAGTTCTATGAAAAATGCCATTTTGATAGGGATTGCATTGAACCTGTAGATTGCTTTGGGTAATAAGGACATTTTATCATTATTCTTCTAATCCATGAATATGGGACATTTTTCCATTTGTTTGTGTCATCTTCAGTTTCTTTCAGGAATGTTTTATAATTTTCAGAGTATAGGTCTTTCACTGCCTGGGTTAAGTTTATTCCTAAGTATTTTATTATTTTTGGTGCAATTGTAAATAGTGTTTTTTAAGTTTCTCCCTTGGCAATCTCATTGCTAATGTATAGAAACACCCCTGATTTCTGATTTTGTATCCTGCCACTTTGCTGAATTCATTTATTACTTCTAGTAGTTTTTTGGTGGAGTCTAGGATTTTCTATGTATAGCATCATTTTGTCTGCAAACTGCTATTTACTTAGGATGTTATATATGAACCTCATGGTAATCACAAACCCGTATGATAGATACAAAAAAAATAAAGCCAAACAAAACACTATAGGTACTTGCTGATCACAAAGAAAGAGAGCAAGAGAAGAACAAAGGAACAAAGAACAACAAAATAACCAGAAAACAGATTTTAAAACTGCCAGTACCTACATACCTATCAATAATCACTTTAAATATAAATGGCCTAAATACTCTAATCAAAAGACATGGAGGGGAAAAAAAAGACATAGAGTGGTGGAATGAAGAAAAAAACAAGACCCATCTATATGCTGCCTACAAGAGACTCACCTGAGACCTAACAATGCATACAGACTGAAAGTGAAGGGATGGAAAAATATTCATCATGCTAAATGAAAGAAGAAAAAAAAAGCCAAGTTAGCAATAATTATATCCAACAAAATAGACTTTAAGACAAAGCCTGTAACAAGACACAAAGAAGGGCATTACATAATGGTAAAGGGACCAATCCAATAAGATGATATAACAATTGTAAATATCTACATACCCAACCATGGAGCACCTAGATACATAATATTAACAGACATAAAATGTAAATTGATGTTAATACAATAATAGTAGGGGACTTTAACACTCCACTTATATCAATGGGTAGTCTATCCAAACAGAAAATTAGTAGGAAATAATGTCACATAATGTGTGACAATAATGACACATTGGACCAGATGAACATAACAGATATATATAGAACATTCTTTCTAAAAACAACAGGACACACATTCTTTTCAAGCGCACATGGAACATCTCCAGAATAGACCGCATATTAAGGCATAAAACAAACCTCAATAAATTGAAGATTGAAATCATGCCAAGCATTTTTTCTGGCCACAACGGTGTGAAATTAGAAATAAATCACATTAAAAAAAAAAACTGGAAAAAACACAAATACCTGGAGACTAAACAGCATGATACTAAACCACCAATGGGTTAATGAAGCAATTAAAGAAGAAATAAAAAGATACAGGGAGACAAATAAAAATGAAAACAAAATGGCCCAAAATCTCTGGGACACAGTGAAAGCAGTTCTGAGAGGGAAGTATAGAGGAATACAGGCATTCCCGAAGAAACAAGAATAAACTCTAAACAATCTAACCTTACACCTGAAGGAAATAGAAAAAGAACAAACAAACTCAAGGTGGGTAGAAAAAAGGAAATAATAAAAATCAGAGGAGACAACATAGAGACTCAAACAAACAAACAAAAAGCAGAAAAAAATAAGTGAAATGAGCTGATTCTTTGAAGATAAACAAAACTGACACCCTTAGACTCATCAAGAACAAAAGAGAAATAATAAAATCAGAAATAAATAAAATCAGAAATGAGAGAAGAATGAAATACCACAGAAATACAAAGAATTATTAAGAGAATACTATGAAAATTTATATTCCAACAAACAGGACGACCTATAAGAAATGAATAAATTCCTAAAGACATACAATCTTCCAAAACCGAATCAGGAAGAAAAAGAAAATCTGAACAGACTGATAATAGGTAATTAAATCAAACTGGTAATCAAAAAACAAAACAAAACAAAGCAAAACAAGTCCAGGACCAGATGACTTCACAGGTGAATTCCACCAAACATTTAAAAAAGAGTTAATACCTGTTCTTCTCAACCTATTCCAAAAAATAGAAGAGGCAGGAAAGCTTCTGAATACATTCTATCAGGCCAGCATTACCCTGATACCAAAAAGCAGACAAAGACAGCACAAGAAAAGAAAACTACAGGCTAATATTCCTGATGAACATTGATGCAAAAATCCTCAACAAAATATTAGTAAACAGCTGACAACAGTACATTAGAAAGAGCATTCACCATGATCAGGAGCAATTATTTTCTGGGATGCAAGGATGGGTCAATATTTGCAAATCAGTTGTCATACACCACATCAATAAAACAAAGGATGAAAATCATATGATCATCTCAACAGATGCAGAAAAGCAGTTGGCAAGATTTGATAGCCATTCATGATAAAAACTCTCAACAAGATGGGGATAGAGGGAACATACCTCAACATAATAAAGGCCATATATGAAAAATCCACAACTAACATCATACTCAATGTTGAAAAACTTACAGCTTTTCCCCTAAGATCAGGAATAAGACAAGGATGTCCATTGTCACCACTTTTATTCAACATAGTATTGAAGTCCTTGCCACAGCAGTCAGACAAGAAAAAGAAATAGGCATTGGTGTTGGTAAAGAAGTTAAACTGTCGGGGCACCTGGGTGGCACAGCGGTTAAGTGTCTGCCTTCGGCTCAGGGCGTGATCCCGGCGTTATGGGATCGAGCCCCACATCAGGCTCCTCCGCTATGAGCCTGCTTCTTCCTCTCCCACTCCCCCTGCTTGTGTTCCCTCTCTCGCTGGCTGTCTCTATCTCTGTCGAATAAATAAATAAATAAAATCTTTAAAAAAAAAAAAAGTTAAACTGTCACTATTTTCAGACAATAGGATCATTCTGTTAAAGATACAGCTGACAATTTATGACCTGGATGTGGGATATAAGAAAAAGAGAAGTACCAAGGGTAATTCCAAGAGTTTTGGCCCGAGTTGAAGAATAGAGTCAACAGTAATAGAAATAAGAACTGCTTTAGAGGTAGCTGATTTGGAAGATTAGGAGCTCAGTTTGGGGCAGTTAAGCTTGAGATCTTATGAGACTTGCAAGTGAAGATTATTTTAAAAATTTAAAGGAGGCATTTGGGCATAAAACATTTGATCTTTTAAGCTTTAACTTTAAAATTTGCTGGTTCTTCCAAAGAATATTTCCAATCTCAGAAAAATTGTTAAGAAAGTTCTGAGGAAAGTTCTGAGGTTATTCACTTATTAATAATAGGGAATTTAATCCACCTTCTCCTAATTGATAAGGCACTAATACAGTTTTAGTACTTATTAAGAGAAGCATCATAGCATAGTAGTTTACTGTATAAATTCTAGAGCCAGTTTGCCTGGATTTAAATCCTTGTCGTGCTTACTGACTATGTGCTAAATATGTGATACCAATTGTCTTTCAGATAATTTGCCAAAAGCCTGTTTTGTTTAACTTGAGTATACTCATAAAGCCCCAAGCTATACCATTTTCTTTTTTTTTTAAAGATTTTATTTATTTGTGAGAGAGAGAGCAAAAGAGAGAGAGCATGAGAAGGGGGAGGGGCAAAGGGAGAGGGAGAAGCAGACTCCCTGCTGATCAGGGAGCCCAACGACTTGGGGCTGGATCCCAGGACCACGGGATCACAGGATCATGACCTGAGCTGAAGGCAGATGCTTAACCAGTTGAGCCACCCAGACACCCCCAAACTATACCATCTTCTTATAAAAGGCTATGTGTTTCACATAGAGCCATGTATCTGGAAAGATGTGCTAATGAAAAACGCAACACTTCTGAAAAGAAAGCTAAGATTACATTGTTTAAAATCTGTTTTTTTCTGGTCTGCTTATTCTAGGTACCACATCTTAACTGAAATTTTTAATTGGTTCTATCTATAATAGATACGGATCCTTAAATATCTTAAAATTTCAATCTTATAAAAGGAATTTCAAAAATAATTGACTGTGGCTGAAAGTATTCTGTGGACTTAAGAGTTCAGTCTCTGACTGTAATTGCCTATATTGTTACTCTAAGTAACAGTGCTTATCAAACTGCTTTCCAAGGAGGCTTAAACCTCTTTCCATATGTTTTGCAAATAGTCTGTGAAAATTGCTTATTACGGGAAATGGCTTCTTTTTGTTTGTTGCTGCATTTCTATTTCCTCTGTGCATCCTGCTCAGCTGCTTCGGTATTCTGTCTTTGACAGAGATGAAAGGAAAGCTTAAGATTCTTTTGACAGAATAAGTAATTTCCACATTGATTCCAAACTGAAAATAGATACCACATTGCATAGGAATACTCTCAGTCTATGTGGATTGAGTGGAACCGACTTTACTTCTCATCTTCAGGAATGGGGACCACATGTGACCCAGGTCTGGCCAATCAGAGCTTTTCTTGGGACTTTTGCTAGAACCATTGGAGAAGATTCTCATTATTAGGATTCCTAGCGTTAGAGATACTGGTCGTCATCTTTGCTATTACATAAAGAAAGCTTGTTGGAAAATAAAGGTAGTGCAGAGGAAAGCAGTGGTAAGAGACAAAGGAAAATAGATTTCTAATTATATTTTTAACCCTTTCATCCATTTCTTAAGCTGAAATAATTTTTAACCCTTTCATCCATTTCTTAGGCTGGATATTTCAGTTATGTGATCCAATGACCCTTCCTCTCATTTTATTTTATTTTATTTTTTAAATATTTTATTTATTTATTTGACAGAGATAGAGACAGCCAGTGAGAGAGGGAACACAAGCAGGGGGAGTGGGAGAGGAAGAAGCAGGCTCATAGCGGAGGAGCCTGATGTGGGGCTCGATCCCATAATGCTGGGATCACGCCCTGAGCCGAAGGCAGACACTTAACCGCTGTGCCACCCAGGCGCCCCCTCTCATTTTATTTTTTAAAAGATTTTATTTATTTGAGAGAGAGAAAGCATGAGATGGGGGAGGGTCAGAGGGAAAGGAGACTCCCCACTGAGCAAGAAACCTGATGTGGGACTCAATCCTGGGACTTCAGGATCATGACCTGAGCCAAAGGCAGATGCTTAACCAACTGAGCCACCCAGGCACCCCTTTCCTCTCATTTTAAAATCATGCTTTCACTCCAGAAAGGATTGAGTCTAAATTACTGATCTACCTGTGGTATATTCTTCTTTAAAAAAAATTTTTTAAGCACCCTCTGTGCCCATTGTGGGGCTTGAACTCATGATCCGGAGATCAAGAGTTGCATGTTCTACCAACTGAGCCAGCCAGGCACACTCCTCTGGTATATTCTTCTATGTAAAGCTTTCAGGTACTTCTCCAGATATGGTAGCCAAGGTTTTACTATTTAAATATTTTAATGCCTATTTCATGGTATTGTTGTATACCACATATATACACACTTATGAAATATAAAGACATGAATTAATATTTAATTATATGGGACATATATCAATATGTCCTATTACATGTGGCCATAACTGATTTTGTGATTATCCAAAAATTTTAATTGGCGGTTTTAAAATAGACATCTAGTCAAAAAAGCAATTGAGTTTATAAATAATTACAGAAGGAAAGAAAACACAAAATACCTAATAAGATGGGCATTTAAAAAAAAAAAAGATTTTATTTATTTGACAGAGAGAAAGACAGCCAGTGAGAGAGGGAACACAAGCAGGGGGAGTGGAAGAGGAAGAAGCAGGCTCCCAGCGGAGAAGCCCGATGTGGGGCTCGATCCCAGGACTCTGGGATCACGCCCTGAGCCGAAGGCAGACGCTTAACGACTGAGTCACCCAGGCGCCCCAGATGGGCATTTTCTGATTGGCAAATGCTTTCATATTAGAAAAGACCAAGTTTATTACAGGTCCACATCCCCTTTCTCTGAAACCCCCAGAGCCAGATAAATTTTTAAAACCAGAATTCTTCAGCTCCTCTAAGTTTTTTTTTGTTTTGTTTTTTGTTTTTGGTTCTGGTCATTTGGATCTCTATTGCGTTGGAGGCTTTCCTAAAAAGTTTATTGATGCTGATATGTCTGTTCATATTCGAATGTGTTCATATTTGAATGTTCGTATTTGAAAGAACTAAAAAGCTGATCAGAAGCATATATCACTACCACAGCCTCGGGCATATTAACCTGGGGGACTTTAATGCTGAGCTTTTTCTTTAAGGCCCTAAATATCCAGTGTCTGTCTTTTCTCCTGGGAAGGACCCTCAATTCCTTGAAGTGAGTGAGCCTACCTGATAGTGTTTTGGACATAAACCGGGAAAGGAGATTGCAGATGTCATGGCTCCCCATGATTAAGGGATGACCCATAGAGGGGAGGGTGTTGGTGGCCCAACTGCTCTTTACACAGAATTTTTGACCAATTATGTTGATACATTTGTGTGGTAAAATAAGCAGAAGATAAAATTGTTATCATTTTTAAGCATTCAATTCAGGGCATTAAATACATTCACAACATTGTGTAACCATCACCACTATCTATACCTAAAACTTTTTCATCATGTCTAACAAAAACTCTGTACCCAACACTAACACTCTTTACCCCATTCTTTCCCAGTCCCTGGTAACCTCTAGTCTACTTTCTGTCTATATGAATTTGCCTATTCTAGGTATTCATCATGTAAATAAAATCATACACTTGTCCTTTCATGTTGTTTGTACCTTTTTATTTTTTGAATAACTCAGGTTAAGTAAATGGTCCAAAGCCATCAGCCACCATGGCCACAGGAACCTAGGTATGATCTGTCAAAATAGACTATACTTTTAACTACTATGCATTACTACTTTAGTAGTAGACTTTTCCCATCTATATGCATATATGTATCCATACATAACAGGTTATTTTGCAACTGACATTATATCCAGAATGTTTTTCCATACCATTAGGGATTCTCTGAAACATTTTAATGCTTCCTAATAATCTATCATTTTGGATATATAATGTTTTAATTATTTTTTGTTGACATGTTTTAAGTTTTAAACATGTAGTTTTACACATGAATACCTGTATTTTTTACTACAACCATAGGATAAAATAGAATATAATTTCTGGTTCAAAGAAGAGAACATATTTACTACTTATTGTTAAGTTACCCTTTAGCAATTAGCCAGTTTACAGTACTATAAGTACTCTTATGTCATCTTCATCACCACTGATTTTTTTATAATTAGTTAAAAAATGTTCTGCTGTTGTAACAGATTCTTTAGTAGCTAATGCTAAAGAATATTTTTCATTTAGTTTTTATTTTCTACATACTCATGTCACTACCTCATTTTCTATTGTTTTAAGGTATTCATATAAACTTACCCTTATTAAGTTGTGAAATTTTCCCATTTTTTTCTTTTAAATTTGATGAATTAGTGGGTGGAACGAAAAGTAGCGTCCAGCATTCAGTTGTTAGTCTGGCTTCCTCACTGGAATCTAGAGGATTCTCTGCTAGTGAGTGGCTAATACTTTCACTGTTCTTGTAGTTTTCAAAGGGGAAATATTTTTATTGCTTTTAGTAATTAAAAAACTAACAAATGGGTATTCTTTAAAAAAAGCATTCTAACAATATAGAAATATACAAAGTAGAAAATTAAAGGCTCTGTAATTCCATTCCCATATAACCATCTGCAGAAGATATAGAGAATTCAGTCATAAATAAAAAGAAATAAAGGAAAAAATGAGGCAATTATTAACTCAACAAAAATGTAATCTCAGCGGTGGACAGTATTTACATGGTCATAAAAGAAAAACAATACATATGGATTTAACCAAAAATTTTAACATAGCGATATTGAGAAGATGGAGGTGGGTAGGTGGGGGTAGTATAGGAGACTGAAAAATCTCCCCTTACCTCTTAAAATGAATTAAAGGGCAGAAATATATGTATTTTATAAAGCAATATATATGTACATATGAAAGGAAACAGCTAAAAAAGTTAGTTACGTTTGGGGAATGGAACTTGGTGCCAAAGGTAAACCAAACAAATGATTGCTGTTTGGTTATAAGCCTTTGAAAGCTACTTTACTTTATATTTTATGGGTAGTTATAATATATCCAGGTTAGGATAAAGCAAAAAGAAATAAGATGGCAAAACACCCACATTTAAAAACAAAATTCTCTTGAAAATTTTATTAACATTGAATAACAATAAATCAGTCAGTATTTTCCACAGCCTTCATGAAGTTTTTGTCTTAAAAATGAAATTTACTTCATATGTCTTCATGTAAACCAATCAGTCAGACATGAATAAACTTTTATAATGAGTTTCTCAGAAACATCTTTTCAATATCAGTCTTTTTTTCTTGGAATGACAACAACAATAGTATTAAGATTTCTTTTTAATTCAAATGAACTGTTTTCAAGATTAATGGTTACTAGCAAATCTTGATTTTTATTACTCTAAGGCAAGATAGAAACATGATACTTTAAAATTTTCAATTTCCTATGAACCTATTCTATAGTAAAAAAATTATTTGGTATTAAGTGTTCTTTATGCTCAAATTCTAAAAGTAATCTTTAATCCCAACTGAACTTGGTACACCAAGATTTTAAAAAAAATTTTAATGATATTTACATAATAAATATAATTTTAATCACTCAGCTCTTCCTCATCACTGAAATACGCGCTCTTCTTTATCCTTGGGCGTCTTGAATCATCTGATGTTGAGGGACCCCCTGAACTGGGTTTCCATTTTTTCTGTTCTTCTTCAATTTTGGCTTGCTGTAATGTGATTCAGGAAACAAAACAAAACCAAACCAGGAGTCTGTTTAACATTATTTACAGTGTATTAATACAAAATATGGCAAAAACACACTATACATGCCAACAATCCCAACCTTCCAGCCCATGCGGACAATTCTACTTCATTAGGAGACCCCTCCTGCCCTCCCCGTTATGTCCCAGTGTTACTCAAAATTATTCTAGGCAACTTCTACTAATTAACAGGTACATGAAATGAAGCCTACTTGCCATCTTTGCTGGAAGTGTGAATGTTATATAAAATACATTAGTTAACTAAAAGGAAAAATAAATTAATTTATGTATTTGTAATTTATCAACTATAAACATTAAAATAAAGTAACTTTTTCAGAAAATTAGGAGATTATATGGCCTTTTACAAAAATGTTTCATATATTATTAGGACTTTAAATGGTCAAAAATAGGTTTTTGGCTTTGTTTTGAAGTGAAGTTTCAGTTAGAACATATCTTTTGATTTAATAAAATCTTCTCTGTTTGGCTAACTCACTTTGATCAAATATTTCTGATCAATTCCATAATGAAATCAGATTAAGATATTAAAAATGTTGTAGGGCCCTTAAAATCTAGAAAGAACTAATGGGAATTTTTCTATCACACTGCTCTAAAAACTTTAGAGAAACAGGCTGTCTCCTGAAGAGGTAAAGGGGAGAGATGAAGATTGCCATGAGATGATCAATAAAGTAAGCAAGGAGTATAAGATGATTAACCCAAGGCAGCTATGGCATTATTAAAAGAACTGGTAATACCTGGAAAGCTATGGCCTGACTAAGACTGTCAAGAGCAGGATCTTCCCCTTCATCTTCACTTTCTTCTACTTCTTCACTAAATTATTAAAAAAAAAAATCAGAATGTACTCAAGCAATAGCATAAAAACAAACAATACAATAATGTATTTAGTAAGAGTAACTATACATACATTTCTTCTTCTGGTTCAGGAATTTTCTTTTTTTTCTTTTTCTCTTTCTTCTTTGGAGGTTCCCGTTCTCCAAGCATATTTTTAGGACAGGCATAACTTAAGTGTCCGCTTTCCTTTTGTTTCACATTAAAAAGGAAAGGAAAAAAAGCTGTATTTATTGTGTTATTAACAGAAACTTGCTTGGTACCCATACCCTATGACTGAAGGTTTTAGAACTTAAAAAGAATACTGTCACAGTGGGAATGTACATGAAGAAATTAACAAAACCAACTACTTCAATATTTAAAAGGAAGAGATTATGATATTATAGCCCCCATTAAGCTACTTTAACAACAAGGGAATATTTTAGTAGTTTCACAAAGAACAAAAGAAGTATTCTTCCTTCAAACAAGATTCAGGGTGTAAAACAATTAGAAATTTAAATGGACCACCTACCTCAAATGTAAACATTTTAAGTTATTATTTGATAAAATGGGGATGAAACCTTCTTAACTTCTAAGATGCTGCTTAACATCATTTTAAAAACAAATGGACTCTCTCATTCTCTAAAATAAATAAATAAATCTTTAAAAAAAGGGGGGAGCACTTGCGTGTCACAGTTGGTTAAGCATCCAACTCTTGGTTTTGGCTCAGGTCATGATCTCAGGGTCGTAAGATCAAACCCTGCGTTGGGTTCCATGCTTAGCGTGAAGTCTGCTTAAGACACNNTTTCCCTCTGCCCTCCCTCTCCTTTCTGCCTGCTGCTCGCGCTCTCTCAAATAATCTTCAAAAAAAAGTAAAATTTAAAGTCTTTCTCACTTTTCCTATTAATTTCATTTTCCTCCCTTCATATCTAGATTATACCTGCACTGTCCAATTATGGTAGCCACTAACCATAATTCCCTTGTGACTACTGAGAACCTGTCTGAATTGATATGCACTGTAAGGGTAAGATACATCCTGGATTTTGAAGACAATAAGAAGAAAAGAATATAAAATACCTTAATTTTTGAAAATATTAATTACATATTTAAATGAGAGCATTTTGGATATATATTGGGTTATGATAATAAAAGATATTAATTTTTGCCTGTTTCTTTTTTTAATGTGGCAACTACACAAATCAGAATTACATTTATGGCTGGAGTAACATTATAATGAGCCATAACATGGTTCGGTAGTAAAACATGAGACAATGAACTATAATCTGAAGATTAGCTAAATACACTGCAGAATAATATGTAAGAGGAAGGGTGTGGAGAGAGACTGAACCAGGATTAGAAAAATAGAAGAGAAAAATAATCATGGTTTTCAAGTATATTTTAGAAAGCATCAAATAGACTGTGTACTTTATATATCTGGGGACATGGCTGAACTCGAGATGTTACTGTTAATGAACTGCTAAGCAAATGCACTTAGACAAGCATTTCCCAAACTGCTTTTGGAATAATGTCAACATATTCCATATATAAAAATGGTTTCATAATGAAGTAACTTAAAGGAAAACCAGGTTAAATAAATGCAAACATATTTTGGGGAGGGGAAAATCTAAGAAGTAAAAAAATGTACAAAGTGTAATATAACAAATTAATGAATCCATAATCTAAAAAGGTGGATTAACAGATTCACCCAGGATTTCTCAGATAGCTTGTTATTTACTGTGAATATGAGGATATATAGTAATCTATCTGACCATAACTACTCCTCCTTTCCTTCCTTTCTTCTTTTTCACAAAACTCAGGGCTCTGGAACACAGTTTCTTTTCTTTTCTTTTCTATATGAACTTTTATTTATTTTTTATATTAATATTTTTTTATTATATTATGTTAGTCACCATACAGTGCATCCCTAGTTTTTCATGTAAAGTTCCATGATTCCATCCTGATCAAAATACCAATGACATTTTTCAAAGAACTGGAACAAACAGCCCTTAAATTTGTGTGGAACCAGAAAAAGCCCTGAATAGCCAAGGAATTGTTGAAAAGGAAAAACAAAGCTGGGGGCAATACAATGCCGGATTTCAAGCTGTACTACAAAGCTGTGGTCACAAAGACAGCATGGTACTGGCACAAAAACAGACACATACACCAATGGAACAGAACAGAGAACCCAGAAATGGACCCTTGGCTCTTTGGGCAACTAATCTTTCACAAAGCAGGAAAAAACATCCAGTGGAAAAAAGACAGTCTCCTCAATAAATGGTGCTGGGAAAATTGGACAGCTACATGCAAAAGAATGAAACTTGACCACTCTCTCACAACATACACAAAGATAAACTCCAAATGGACGAAAGACCTCGATGTCAGACAGGAATCCATCAAAATCCTAGAGGAGAACATAGGCTGCAACCTCTTTGACATCAGCCACAGCAACTTTTTTCATGACACATCTCCAAAGGCAAGAGAAACAAAAGAAAAAATGAACTTGTGGGACTTCATCAAGATGAAAAGCTTCTGCACAGCCAAGGAAACAGTCAAAAACACTAAGAGGCAGCCCAGAGAATGGGAGAAGATATTTGCAAATGACACTACAGATAAAAGACTGGTTTCCAAGATCTACAAAGAACTTCTCAAACTCAATACACAAGAAACAAATAAACAAATTAAGAAATGGGCAGAAGATATGAACAGACACTTTTTCAATGAAGACATACAAATGGCTAACAGACACATGAAAAAACGTTCAACTTCATTAGCCATCAGGGAAATTCAAATCAAAACCACACTGAGATACCACCTTACACCAGTTAGAATGGCAAAAATTGACAAGGCAGGAAACAACAAATGTTGGAGAGGATGTGGAGAAAGGGGATCCCTCCTACATTGTTGGTGGGAATGCAAGTTGGTACAGCCACCTTGGAAAACAGTGTGGAGGTCCCTTGAAAAGTTAAAAATAGAGCTATCCTATGATCCAGCAATTGCACTACCAGGTATTTACCCCAAAGATACAGACGTAGTGAAGAGAAGGGCCATATGCACCCCAATGTTCATAGCAGCATTGTCCACAATAGCTAAATTGTGGAAGGAGCCGAGATGCCCTTCAACAGACGACTGGATTGAGAAGATGTGGTCCATATATACAATAGAATATTACTCAGCCATCAAAAAGAACAATTTCTCAACATTTGCTGCAACATGGACAGGACTGGAGGAGATAATGCTAAGCGAAATAAGTCAAGCAGAGAAAGACAATTATCATATGGTTTCACTCATTTATGGAACATAAGAAGTAGGAAGATCGGTAGGAGAAGAAAGGGAAGAAGAAAGGGGGGGGTAAACAGAAGGGGGAATGAACCATGGGAGACTATGGACTCTGGGAAACAAACTTAGGGCTTTGTGGGGGGGAATGTGGGAGAGTGGGATAGGCTGGTGATGGGTATTGAGGAGGGCACGTATTGGAAAACAGTTTCTAAAACATTAACTTAAGAGGTGTTAGAATCACAGGAATTGACAGAATATACCATCCGTCTGTTTATCTATCTTTTCAGGGAGGAAGGGGTAGAGTGTGGCAGTGAAGGAAATAACCCCAACCCATTTCTTTGTATCTTCCACTGATTCTATAGCCAGGAAAATGTCTCTCAGTAATCCTTTCCCCAGCTCTCCATTAGTACCTCTGGACCCTGTTTTTCAGGTATTTTATATAGGCATTTTGGAAACTGACAACGAGCCCCAGACTGATATTCTCTTGGTACCATCATTATTATGAGCCTTGTGCAAAACTGTTTTGTGGCTATATATTTTTCCTACTCACCAGAAGTTTAAATGGGTAATGATAAACTATAAGAACTAGCTAAGAAAATCTGGGAATAGTTCAGTTACAAATATTGGCAGTATTAATAGAAAAAAATAGCTTTTAAGACATATTATCCCAAACAGGATAGGTTGATCATATGATAATGTTTATACTGAACTGTGATGCTTAAACATTGGCAAGCTATTATAGGCACAAGCAGTATCTCATTAACCCAAAAATTTATGGGTCACTAAATCTTTCAAGACAATAAGTCATTAGTTTGGAGCTTTTTTTTTTTTTTTTTTTAAGATTTTATTTATTTGAGAGAGAGTGCGAGAGAGCACAAGCAGGGGGAGGAGCAGAGGGAGAGGGAGAAGCAGGCTCCCCGCTAAGCAGGGAGCCCCACGTGGGGCTTGATCCCAGGACCCTGGGATCACAACCTGAGCTGAAGGCAGACGCTTTACTGACTGAGCCACCCAGGCACCCCATTCCAGTGCTTTTTAATTTAACAGTTTTCAAAGATTTAGAAACTGGAGGAAATACCACTCTATATTACCTAACTCAGGTTGTCTTTACATACTACATTTCAATTGAGTTTACTTAGATGAGTCAAGATTCCCAAAGTAAAACAACTTTTATAACCTGAGCCACCCAGAAGCTTTAGAGAGCACAAATAAAACACTGATGTGAAAAATACCTTCAAACAAACTATGAAAAATTACATCAAATTTTAGGTATACTTACCCCACATTCATAACACTTAGATTTGTCAAAGTAGTTTCGTCTTCGGATGAACTCAGCTGCTCTTCCATTGTCGATAGCAATGCTTGCTTTTATCACTCTACCAAATAACTAAACCAGAGAAAAATGTAAATGCAGAAGGCTGTATTTCATTGAAACCTAAAACTACAGTTATTGGATTCCATTTCCTTAAACTTTCAATTCCATTTTATTTTAGATTACTTTATCAATTGCCTAGTCAGGTATGACAAATAACATCCTATAGAATAGATTCTTATTCCTTAGATTCTGCCAGTGTTTTGGGAACCAATATAGTTTTGACCTCTTTTCTGTAAGTTAAATACCCTCAAAATCTATTAATATCCATGACTTGATCATCTACTGTATCCCCACATTTTCGGCCTGGATGAGCAAAGGCTTTTGGATTAAAAATCTTGTTGGGAATGAATGGCTTACCTGTTTGTTGTTTATTGCCCTGGTACAGTTTTGTGCAGAGTCTTTATCCAAAAATAAAATAAATGCAACCCCTTTACTCTTCCTGGTATCTTTATCTTTCATTATAGTAACCCTTAAAGCATAAACAAATAGCCAGTTAAAAATAATGAGGCAGCAATAAACAGATATTAATAAGTACTTGGAAAACTCATGGGTTAGCAAAACATTTACAGAATAAGAGAAATCAATACAGTTGACAAATCAACTATTTCTTCAAAGTCATGGGATATCAAGAAGAATGGAAATGAGAAAATGTGAAACTCATTTAACAAAAGTGAGCACAGCTATGATAGAAGTACCTGAAAAGTCAAACATTAATGAGGTTGAAGGATGAAGTAAAGAGATTACAGAGACAACAAAATCTTGAAGAGTAAGCTTAATTCCTCTCTTCCACTAATGCCCTCACTCTGCAGAAACAAAATAAAACTGAGGTATTCCTTTCAACACAAAAAGTAAAATGATTTACTTACTTTTTTCTAGGCTTTAGAATCTAATTATATTCTTTTTTCCCTAATTATATTCTTAATATTCTCTTTTTAAAGTTTTAATTTAAATTCCAGTTAACATACAGTGTAATATTAGTTTCAGGTATACAATATAGTGATTCAACACTTCCACAGAACACCTGGTGCTCATCACAGCAAGTGCACTCCTTAATCCCTATCACCTTAAGAATCTCCAGTTCTGTGGTTCTTAGTCATACCATCCAAGGTACCTAAGTGATAGGGATTGTGCTAAGACCACAGAGCCTGTTCTTTCTCCTGATCCTTTATATATCCCTAGTCCTTGTGATCCTTGCTCATCATATGTCATTAAATGTAGTTTAAAAATCACTGTTCNNCAGGGATCTTCAGAGAAATGGCTGATTGCAAGGATGGATAGGGTAGGTACAAGATATTTAAAAATGTACTTAAAAAAAGGGAGTACTTAAAAAAAAAGTGGATGGGGCATGGCTCAGGAGTACAGAAGCCAGCTTAAAGGAGCTCTCATTGGCCAAACCTAGGACAATTTGAGTACCAAAACAAGTACAGTAATGAAATATAAACCACAGAAAAAAGTACGAATTTATAAGCCTGTATTAATAATAAATGGGGGAAAGGTATGGTTTTTGCTTACAGCAGAATGTCTAGGCAAGTGCTAGAGTTGGAAAATCACCATTTGCAACAACCATTGTAAAGAGTGGATCAGGCAAGATGATTTGTTGATGAGCAAATATTATCTAAAATGAAATTTCGGGGCATCTGGGTGGCTCGGTTGGTTAAGCGTCCAACTCTTGATTTTGGCTCAGGTCATGATCTCCGGGTTGTAAGACTGGACCTGTGTTGGGCTCTGTGCTCACTGGAAGCAGAGCCTGCTTAAGATTCTCTCTCTTCCTCTCCCTCTGCCCCTTCCCTCTACTCTCTCTTTAAAAATAAATAAGTCTTTAAAATAAAATTAAATAAAAAATGAATTTTTATGTGGAACAAGATATTTACATTGTCTTAAGAGTGTTTGTCACCAACTGTATTAGTTGCAAAGAAAAAAAAGTATGTATACAGTGGAGAAATTGGTCAACACCTTGACTGGGCCATCAAATCACTAATGAGGGATGCATGGACACTGTATAAATCCAGATGTGAAACCTTCCGAATACAACATCACCTATAAGTTACCGGCCAAGAGTATATAAAACCCCAATGTAATCATGAGGCAACATCAGGAAAACACAAAATGGGGGGGGGGGATGAGAGAGAACTATATTCTTTATAAATGTTCCAGATTAAAGGGGTTAAAAAATTATACACAACTAATCAATCATCGAACTTTACATCGGAAACCGGGAATGTACTGTATGGTGACTAACATAATATAATAAAAAAAAAAAATTTAAAAAAAAGGGGTTAAAAAAATAGGAGTTAAAATCAATATTTAACTCTAGACTGTACTAGAGGGGAAAAATTCTATGTGGGACATTATTAGGTAAACTGACAAAATTGGAACATGGATGATTGATTCAATAAACTATTTTATCAGTATAAATTTATGAATTTGGTAACCATACAATGACTATATAACTCTATTTTTAGGAAATACATACTTAAGTACTTAGGAGTAGAGGGCAATGATGTTTGTAACTTACGTTCAAATAATTCACAAAAACAAATTGTGTGTGTACATACATACATACATACACATGTGCATACACACACACACGGAGAGAGAGGGCAAATGATAAAGTAAATGGGGTAAAATGTTAACAGGTGAATCTAGGTAAAGGATATTTTGATGCTCTTTCTACTACTTTTGCAACTTTTTAAAATTTGCAATTATTTTCAAATAGTAAAAAAAAAGACAACGTTCAAGACAAAAAATAATTTTCTAAAACCTGAATTAACAGGAAAATAGGCAAGAGGACACAAGTAAATAAATAAATGGATATTTTATTTAACATTTTATTTCACATATTAAAATTTGTTCTAATTGGATTGGGTTTAGGTACTTAATTAGTCAGTGGAATGAAACTGGTAAGAAGATGCTACTATATTAAGAAAAGGGGTATCTTTTTTCATTCAAAAAGGAAACATAAGTTGAAATAATTTAGGGGAAAATGGGCAAAATGGTCTAGTTTCTCAGACGAGTGCATCTGTTCATGAGGTTTAGAAGTTGAAAGAAGCACTTGACAAAGCTTGTTTAGAGTCACCACAGTTATTGAGGATACAAAAGAAAGTTTTCAACCAATTTTGAAAGAAATACGAAGTAGTTACTTTTAACTTTTTGGAATTTTCATGATATTTGTGAAGGTCAGTTAAAGTCATTAATCATTTTTTTCCTAAAGTACTATTTTACAAGGGTTAGCTTTCGAAGTAATCCTGTTAATGATGTCTCTCATTGGTCCCGTTTTTCTCATTCTCACAGCTTTTCTTGTCCACAATGACTCTGCTATTTCAACAGTGTATTCTTACTAGTTCCCTTGATGTTAATGCTCTCATATGCCTCTGAGAGAATTTCTACTTAAGGAGTAAATAAAATCATGTCATTCTTCTCAAAAATCTTTAGTTCTGGGGCGCCTGGGTGGCACAGCGGTTAAGCGTCTGCCTTCGGCTCAGGGCGTGATCCCAGCGTTCTGGGATCGAGCCCCACATCAGGCTCCTCTGCTATGAGCCTGCTTCTTCCTCTCCCACTCCCCCTGCTGTGTTCCCTCTCTCGCTGGCTGTCTCTATCTCTGTCACATAAATAAATAAAATCTTAAAAAAAAAAAAATCTTTAGTTCTTCAGTTTGCCTATTCTTTGGTCTTGAATCAATATCCTCTATTATTTGGCTCCCACTTCCTTCATCTTTCACTACTTCTTACTCATAAACTGCGAGGGCTAGCAACAACAAACTACTCAATGTTCATGGAGCATGGCCAATACTTCTCCAAATTGATGCCTCTATTCACATGGCTTCTATCTCCTTTCAATTCTCAATCTTTGCCCATCAAAATTTTACTCATTCTTCAGAGCTCAGAACATGTCAGTTCTCTAATCTCTTTAACTGGAAATATTTTCTCTTCCTTCCTGCTTCTTAACAGAAGTCTGTTAATGTATAAACAATACCTCATCTGACCTATTTTAATATAAACTCCTTTAAGGTTGTCTCTGTAATTTCTATTATGCCTAGCTCAGTATGTTAAAACAAAAAGACAGATACAAATGTGAAACTGGTTTCTCAAGAATGCATCCATTTGTTTATTCAGGTGGTCAGTCCGTCACTCCATTAGCCTCAAGCCCAGGCACTTAAGGTCCTAGGACAAGGTTTTTAACTTCAGAAAAAAGCTTAAGAGTCTAGTGGTAAAGAGACCTGTAAACCAATTACAATACAATACTTTAACAGAGATACCTTCTATGGTAACAGAAAAAAAATAATTACACCAAAGATTCTATTCTCAAGTTTCTGGCAGGAGATGTACTCATTTAAGGACATAATATGAAACAGACACTATTCTGGCAAACCTGGGTGTCGTCCATAACACCCCTTTGTCACTTGCCCACCCCTTACATACAAAGTAAGTACATCATTAAATATTACCCATTTTACAGCCTAATGATCATCTGACCATCTCTCAAATCTGTCCAGCCTCTACCTCTCCACCTATACCATCTTAGTACACATTACTTCCCTAGGCTATGGTTATAGCTTTTTGACAGGTCTGCCAGCCTCTACTCTTGTTTCTCTCCAATCTAATCTCTACATTGAAGCCAGAATAAGCTTCTAAAAATTCAAATCATGTTCCTCCTTCATTTAATATTCTGTACTAGTGAATTCCTGGTATTCTTAGGATGAAAACCAAGTATCTTGTAACATGGCCAAGAAGCAAGATTAGGAACCTGCTTCTTTCTCTAGACCCATTTTGTGCTTTCTCCCTCTTGCTCACTCATCTCTAGTTATATTGGCCTTCTGTTTCTTGATCTCACTTTATTTTCTCTTGCCCTAGGGCCTTTGCACAAGGTATTCCCTCTACCTAAAATATTCTTCCCATTCTTTCTCCCTACTTAACTCTTACTGAGCCTCAAGATTTCAATTCAAAGGATACTGCTGTAGGTAAACCTACCCTGACTATCCAGACTAGTGCAGGTCTTCCCTCTTTATAGGTGCTTATAACTCTGTCTTTGACTTCATAGCATTCTCATGATTTATAATTATATGTTTGTATGGAAATTCATTCAGAGATTCTGACAGATGGGAAAAACCCAGAAAAGGTAATGGTATGGTTAAGGGAGCAGGCTCTGAAATCAAATTGTTGGATTTCATATTTTATCTCCACCACTAACTAGCAATATGTTTAAGTTTACTGTGTGCTTCAGTTTTGTTATTTATAATATTAGGATAACAGTATTTTACCTTAAAGGTAGTTGTGAGAATTTAATGAGTTAATACATTTAAGAAGATTAGAACAATGCCTAGCATATTTATGTGCTCTTGTTACATATCATCATTATTAGTGATCTGACTGGTAATAGTGATTATTCAAAATTCTGAAGATGCATGGGGCACCTGGGTGGCTCAGTTGGTTAAGCGTCTGCCTTCAGCTTGGGTCATGATATCAGGGTCCGGGGATCGGGCCCCACATTGGGCCCTCTGCTTGGCGGGAAGTCTGCTTCTCCCTCTTCCTCTGCCTCCTACCCCCTGCTCCTGCTGTCTGTCTCTCTTTCTCAAATAAATAAAAATCTTAAAATAAATTCTGAAGACCCAAAAATTTACCTAGAAGCATTCTTGATGATGTTCTTATCATTTATCCAAAGCTAGAAATAAATGCCAAGATAAATACACTCTAAATTCTTGGGATTTTAAATACAATTTCAAATTTATACCAGACTATATATTAGTTATAGTTAGAATGACAATACCTTGCTTTTACTTCTTTGCCCCGTAATATAGGTCCATGTTTTATTTAAAACAGTGAATGAAATATAAAAAATTCCTTTTATCCTTTCGTAACTCTCAGCTCCAACTGATATTATCATCCCTACCATTTCTGTATGTTTCCAATCTTTCTGATGATCTCTAAACTTTTTATGAGAGCAGAGAATATGTTTTCTATTTATCAGTCTCATAAGCACGTTGCATGTCATATGCATAGAAATATTTGTTTTTTTACATTCTACTTATTTGACAAATGAAATCCACTTCTGGTATACTTGATAACACACCTTCTAATAACCAAAATACATATTTAATCAGAGCCTTTATGTCTTATATTGGATAACAGAATCAGTTTTAGTTCTTAGTAATATGGTTAAGAAATTGTTGTTTAAATAAATTATGATATATAAAGGAATATCATAAGCTCATTAGATATAAGGGTGTATCTTTTAAGTACATGGTAAGATGTTTGTAGTATAATGTCAAGTTTTAAGAAAGACAATAAAATTCCATGTATAGAATTGAGTATTTAAAAAAATTGTCTGTACATGTTTATATATTCAGAAAAATGACCGAAATATACATAAAAACTTAAACAGTAATATTTTTTCTTTGTTATATCAAATATCTGTTTTATTGAAAAATAATCTTAAAAAATGGAGAAGTAAATTCAGATAAACTTTTAAATGAGGTTTCAAAATTTGATGTGAATACTTACTTTACAACTTTGCCATACTTGGAAAATATCTGAAACAAAAGACCACATAATAATTTACAATTTAATTTTAAATCATTAAATTTTCAGGTTCTATAAACTGACCACGTTCTTTGTTAAAGCTTGTGAAAAATTTTAGCCTTTATTCTATAAAGCATATATCTAGAAGATATTTTAGTGACTAGAATAATATTCATATTTTTGTTATTGGAGTCACAGGTATCTGCCCCAATTTCTAAATTTCTAACAAAAGAGTGCAAACAGAGGAAAAAAACCCACTGTTTATGTGTGGTAGACTGAAGGCATACACATTGCACAACTGCTTTGTTCCTGTGGTATATCCATGGCAATTATCAACCCCACCATAGCCCCAGAGAAACCATGTGCTTCAAATATCAATGCTGTGGAATATCCTCATTCCTAGCCAACCCCATTAAGCAATCACTGTTTCAGAAGACAGATCCTTAGACTGCTTATAAAACAAAACATAAAACAAAAAAGCTTCTGTAACAAAAATCCATTCCCATCAGTCTCCCTCCTTTTGCCCACTCTTAATTGTTGGTGGTTTTTTTACAGTTGGCCCTATCTTCCCTTTTACTTCTACAACCAAAGCAATCTCATCTATCTGTTTCAGCCACTACATATATGCTAATAGTTCCTATTTATTATGTCTTAGAAAGGTCTTTCAGAAATATTAATATACACAATTAATAATTGCATTTTATGATTAAGTTGTGTAATGCTGGAATGTAGTATAACTGGATTGCAGTATTAGGAACACTGAATCTTGAAGACCAAAACAGTCTTCTGTGTAACACTTTCTAATGGCTTCTCATTTCCCTCAGAGTACTTACCATTATCTATGTAGGCCCTATGCGGCCTCCCTGCATAGGCTTACCTGCCTCTGACTGCCTTTCCTCTCTCTCCACTTGATTTACTCAGTGCCTGACATGCTTTCTCCCCAGACATCTACACAGCTGTCTCTTACTTCCTTTAGGTTTTTATTCAGAAGTTACATTCTCAATAAGGGCTTTAGACCACTCATGTAACATTTCACCTCCATTCCCAGCCTGATATTTAATAACCTCCTTTATTTTTTCTTAGCATTAATTTAGTATCCAAAAAATATCATTTGACTTTTTTATATTTCATATTGTTTTATCTTGCTATGTCACTGATGTGTTCTAGTACCTCTAAGAGTGCTCAGCATATGGGAAGTGTTCAATAAATACAGACACATCTCTATTTTGATATAAGAAGCTAAAGTGCATCTTCTCCTTTATTCTTTGAGACTCAGGCTATCTCAGTTAAGTAATTAATCAAATACTATGTATCACCTATGCAGCATCTCTCTACTTAACATCTACCCAAAGAAGCAGAGAGAAAGGGGCACACTTGGAAGAAAGGATTCATGTCACTCCTTCCAGTTCCTCTCAACCACTTATCTGGAAGACAGGGACAGCAGGAAATTTTGTTCTCTGTAAGGTAAAGAGGTGAAAGAAGATGTTGGATTCCCCACCCCCCCATCACCCCATCCTGAATTGAAAACAACATTAAACTGTTAAGTTTCTGCCATATATATAAATTAAAACATCCTTTCAGAATTTGAGGGTTAGTAAAGGGATGTTTGCTTTCATCAGCCCTTTCCTCCAAAATCTCTACCCCACCAGTTTCCAAAAACCAAGTAAGCAAGCAGGAGAAATCGGTCTATCACAAGTTGCTTCCATTTCATTACAGTAGTTGTGTCTTCTATGTTTATAAAGAACTTGTTATTCTCTATGAAAGCACTGTAAACTCTCTGGAAATTACAAAATTGTCAATTTTTTTCTTATGTTTGCAATAGAGGTCTTTGCTATTGAAGACTCAAGTGCATTGTAATGTAGTTATTAAGAATTTTGCCAAAGAGGGGCGCCTGGGTGGCGCAGTCGTTAAGCATCTGCCTTTGGCTCAGGGCGTGATCCCAGTGTTCTGGGATCAAGCCCCACATCAGGCTCCTCTGCTGGGAGCCTGCTTCTTCCTCTCCCGCTCCCCATGCTTGTGTTCCCTCTCTCGCTGGCTGTCTCTCTGTCAAATAAATAAATAAATAAAATCTTAAAAAAAAAAAAAAAGAATTTTGCCAAAGAGAACTGTTTGCTTAAGCTACATCTGTACCTCAAATAAAGAATTCAGCAGACAATTGTACTAAAAGTTACTTACCCGGTATAAGTCATTGTTGGTTAGGGAAAAGGGCAAGTTGGATACATACACTGTGCTTTTACTTGGGGCCAATCCACCACTCATTTCTACAAAGGAAAACAAACCCAGAAGCAATCTAAACCAGGTATTCTTCATTCCAAGGAGAACCAATGTATACAATCATTGATTTAATTATGCCAGATTTAATACACCTTTTTCACTTTTTAGGATTAAAAACAATTACTCCAGCTGGGTGAATTAAGGAATTTCTTTTACCCAGATATTACTGAAAAGACCTTTCAGGTCTTTCTTTCAAGTAGACTCTTTAACCATTATAGTGCTGGATTATGGTATGAAGGCAGAATGTGTTTTAAACAGATAAATAAAAAATTCTGAGGCTTCACTTACCCTTCCCTCAGGCTAAGAGCAAAAAAGTGCTTTTGAAAAGGTTTAATACCTTGCCTACCACATCAGAAAGAACCTGCTAGCTCAGAAAGAACCTTAGCGGCACATTTTCCCTAATGCTTTGGTCTGAGGTACTTTATTGGTTGTCTTAATAGTTTTCTTTGCAGTGGTATTAAGAGAAAATTTTAACCTTACATTTTGATGATGATTCTTTCAAATCACTAATTTTGCATATTACTGTTAAATAATGAAATTATACATTTTACTGTATGAATAGGTTTCGGGGCCTTGAAAGATACTGACTTGTATATGTATTTTTAGTTTACAAATGTAATTTGTAATTAATTTTTATAGCGTATTTTACAAAGCAGATTATCCGTGAAAATTATATCGTGCTCAATAAGGTTCAAATTTCAATTTAAAAAGCTTGTGTGGTGTGTATTTGAGATGGGGTTGTAGGGGCCATCACAAATGGCAAAATATTGACCGTAAGACATACCAATTCGCGGAGTAATGGGAAAACTGCTTGATGCTTGAGATGTTTCCTGGGAATTTATTAGACAACTTCAGGAACTCAACATCTTAAAAGTTTCCCATTTGAAACCATGCGTTACCGTTCTGGTGAGAACTGCGAGGCCGGGCAACGGTAAATGGCCCGGAATAAAAAGGTTGGCGCGGGAGAGGGGCAAATCGTTTTCGCGGCCGGGTCTGGGAAGGGGCTCGCTGGTTGAAAGGCCGCAGCTGAGGAGGCGTTTACCTTTAGGTGGGGCGGGCCTGGGAGACTAGAGCGCGAGCCCTCGACTCAGCTGGGGCTCAACCCGGACTCTTCCTCGTCCCCCGCTGGGGCCTTGGCATTACGGGTCCTGGGAGGAGTCGGGCGCCGGAGACTAGAAAGCAGCGACAGCAACGCCTCTTCCTGGCTGTAGCTAGACCCAGGCTCCGGAGGCGGGCCCAAAGGCTGGCGCTTTTGCCGACGTCTTTGAGCGCGCCGGAAGTGCCTGCTAGGAGCGGGACGACGAGCCGACGACTACATTTACGGGGTCTCTCGGCGGCCCAGAGTCGGTGAGCGCATTTTACCTTCTCACGAGGTGGACAGGGTCGGGCTCGCGAGTTGCTGCGCCCGAGTCGAGCGGGCGGGCCGGGAGGGAGGTGTTTTCCGTGGTGGGACTTGGAGTCTCCCGTTGCATTTGAATCGTGCAATAATTCTGCCCTTGTGGTGGAGGGTGTAGAGACGCAGTGGAGTTTGGAATAAATGAAACTGTTGAGTCTGAGACACAGGTTTGCTTCTTTTTAGAGCCTTATCATGCAGAAAGAGGACTGAACTAGGTAACTTAAGTGACCCAAGATCAGTTAGGAAGTCGGTAAATTTAAAGAATGTGTTCGATGTACCCAGTTCAGTGTTTAGGCACTTTGAGAGTTACCAAAAAAGTGTAAAACAGGCCTTTTTCTGGCGGGTATCTCAGTCTAGTTGAGACAAGGTCAACTCGGATTCACAGAATGACTCATCTTGAGTTGGTATGGACAAATGTTGGACTACTTGGCGCCTTTTTCCGTCCTATTAATCTCTAATGGTCACACACAGCTTTTTCTCTTAAGAGGAGGTAAACGGGCCCGTCATTCCTACAGAAAAATCAGAAACTAATGCAAGGTAGTTTATACTTGTACCCACCAGCACACACAGACCAGGCCTCTAACCATTCCTTGGGAGCCTGCGTGCCAGCAGCCTGGAATCCAGAGCCTCTCCTGGAGTCTGCACAATCAATCCAGATTGAAGCCGATGTCTTCTAGAGAGAAGGAAGTGCATCCAGGGCGCACCTGAATTTTGAGAGGCCCGAATGCCTCCACATCCACCAGGGGACCGCTGGGACTAATTCTCTTGGCAAACTTGTGGCCAGCCAAAACTACCATGCTTCACATCCCCGTTATTTTTGGTTACCGCCCAAGATGTAAGCCCCTTTGGTCTTCTATGCTACACCTTCATCCCCATGCTGCTTTGTACTTCCTCTCCCTTGATTTAGGCTATCACTGCTTTTCCCTCCTTACACATTTCACCCCTCAACACAACAGCTGAGCTCGATGAAACCTCTATTCCCTGCTTAACAAACTCTTACATATTCTACCGCTTTATGGAAATGCTCTTTCATCTCCTGACCATAACTAACACTTGGCTTTTTGTCTTCTGCCCTTTCAGTTGAGTCCTTTCTCTGACACCTGAGTTTACGATTAAGTGACGGCCCCACCTGTATTGAACTGATTTCACACACACACACACACACACACACACACACACACACACACACCACCCCTTTGTGGAGGTTCTTTTCTCTCTGTGTGGCACTTCATTGCTCTGAACTTTCTTCTACCCCTTTCTGGATAATTCCTACACCTGCTAAGGGTTTCGATTTCCGTGTGACTTTCTCTGAGGGATATTTTGTAACTTCCCCCAGGGAGAGTTAGGTACCTTTGCCATGTGCTAAATGCCCTCTACTTTCCTCATCGTAGCATTTACCACATGTGTGCTAATTAATTGCTTGTCTCTTTGCCTTCTCTACTAAGCTAGGGACTATTATTTGTCCTGTTCTTTTCTTAATTCCAGTGCCCAATAGGCAGTGAGGTATTTCTTTGATTGCAGCTACTGCAGGTACAGTCTCAGAAGTCGGGCAGTTGACATGTTATCTGACTTTAAGATGTAAGAACCTTTGGAAAGGGGTCAGCTGCTACTTAGCTTCAGCTGATTGTGGCTGTGTGAGAATATGATTCCAGTGTTGGCAGAGCATGTAGGTTTTTCAATAAAGTTGGAAATACGCTTTTGGAAAGTGTTATCTCCCAGTTTTTAAGTGTTGTGAGTGGAATAACATTTTATTACAAACAAAATAAAAACAAAAAACTCCGGGCCAAACACGTTTCACATGCAGCATATCGATAAGTCACCAGTTTGGGATCCATTTTAGTGTGGTAGGGCTTAGAATTGGGGTTTGTGGAGAATACTAGATTTTGAGCTTGGTCTTCATAGGTGGTTGGAAGTTGAATGAGAGAATGGAAAGACGTACCGTAGTTTGAGAAATACATCAAACAACTCCAGGATGGTGTGTTTGTTACTTTGTGGCACAGTAAGGAGGCTGGCATGTATGATCTTTTTGCAGAGAACAGGTGTTGAGGTGAGACAGTAGAAAGACAGGGCAGAGGAGTTTGGATTTGTTACAGTTAATTGATGTGAAACAATTTGGATTCTTGATCAGGGAAGCTTCAGATAAGCATGAGATATTAGCAAAATTAACTGAGTATCCTTTTTTAAAGGTGGAATGGAGAGGAGAGCTGAGACTGGAAGGAGATTGAGCAGTTAGGATTGTAACCTTTATCCAGATGTGAAGTAAGATTTAGATTTGTAAACATAGGCAAACATCTGGTATTTTTATCAATTTTTATAATTTTAGTTACTTGGTCACTTAAATTGAGCAATCAAGAATCTCTTAAGTATTTAATACAGTATAGTGGGGCATATATAAGAAGTATCCTTAAAGCACTGAAAAGTAATTTGTGAAACTAGCAGAGAACAAAGTACTTTAAATTATACAGTGGTTATGAAACAATCAGTCTCCTTTCCTAAGCCTCATTCTCCTTTAATCTGTCTTGTATACTGCCAGGTTAATCTTCTGGAATGACATTTTTTTCCTACACCTTATTTCTAGACTTAGACGCCTGTAGTGACCTTCTCTTCTAGTTGCTTGCTTTGTATTGTTAGCATTTAATGCCCTTGAATGTGTTCTGTCTTTGCCTATTAACCTTTGTGAAGCAATGTGGTATGATGAAAAGGGGTTGGGATTTAAAGTCATGCAGAACTGAATGATTCCAGGCTTTGGCTCTTGGATTGAGTTTTTCAGAGCCTCTATGCCTTATCTGGAATAGGAGAGAGAATATTTACTAAAGGGGAGGAAATGAAAGCTTGTTGAATTCCTCTGCAAGGCTTACATTCCATTCCTTTGAAATGCAAATCTCCTGTTCTGATCAGTTCCATCATTCTCAGACACATCTTCCATAATTCTTTTACCTTTTTTTGGATTCCACTATCGTTCATCCACATTTAAGCAATCTCTCAAGACTCTAAATTTTCTTGGCTTTCTTCACTACCTACATTTATCTCCCTGAGCATGGAACAGTAATTTTAGTAGATAGTTTGCTCTATTTTGACCATGTTAATTGGCATCCGTGTTAGTTTTTTTCATAGACCTTCACTAATTATGTTCTAAAATTCATTTTTAATTTAGTTGTCTGGAATTTTAAGCATTTTCCAATAAAGAATAGTATTATCTAGTTTCTGGGTTGAAATCCTTTTAAAAGCTTCTTGCTTCAATTTAGGATGTCTGGAATATGTTTACCTTGCTTTAAGGTCAGTGAATCTCATACTGAGATGAGATAAGTTTAAGATTTTTTTTTTTTTAAGATTTTATTTATTAGAGAGCACAAGTAGGGCAAGGGGCAGAGGGAGAAGCAGGCAGTGAGCCCGACATGGAGCTTGATCCCAGGACCCTGAAATCTTGACTTGAGCCAAAGGCAGATGCTTAACCAAATGCGCCACCCAGGCACCCAAATTTAAGATTTTTAAAAAAGTGTCAGCATTCCACCACAGGCCAGTTATATAGGGATTTCAGAGGATAGGGCCTAAGCATTTGTATTTTTAAAGCTCTTTAGGCTGCCTGGGTGGCTCAGTTGGTTGAGCATCTGCCTTCAGCTCAGGTCATGATCTCAGGATCCTGGGATCAAGCCGCACATTGGGCTCTCTGCTCAGTGGTGAGTCTGCTTCTCCCTCTCCCTCTCCCTGTGTGATCTCTCTGGCTCTCACTCTCAAATAAATAAATAAGGTCTTAAAAAAAAAATAAAGCTCTTTAGATAATTCTAAGGTGCAGCCAGGGTAAAGCTCTTTAGAGGATTCTAAAGTGCAGCCACGGTAAAACACTGCTTTAGGTTCTAGAGCTAAAAGATTCTCATTGATAACCTTTTTCTCAAAAATGAAGCAGCATTCGTGTCATGAGAAATGTGTAGGAACCATAATTTTTTTTTTAATTTTTTTTTTTTAAGTAGTCTCTACACCCACTGTGGGGCTCAAACTCATAACCCTGAGATCAGGAGTCCCATGCTCTACAGACTGAGCCATCCGGGAGCCCCAGAAGCCATAATTTAATAGTATTCATTGGAAGTTTTCTGACTACAGGTTTGCCTCACTCTCTGAAACCTTTCATAAGCTGAATGGCATTAAGGAAAGAGTCAATTAATGCTTTGTAAACGCAGAAATCTTTGGATTTCTTTTGGTTAGTGAAAACAGGTACTAAAGTAGGTCTTTTGTAAAAGCGAAGTGGCATAAGGTGAATTTTGAGGTAGCAGGGGGAATATCTGTAATTAAAAGGTACCAATATTTAGGTTCCCCAGAATGGCTCATGTGGCGGGGAGATATCTATTTAATATGTCTATTTAATTGGCCAATATTTAATGAGTACCTTTACCCTGCTAAACATTAGGAGTAAGAGAAGTATGCAGTCATTGCCTTTGCAGTGATGTTTAATTTGGGAGGGAGGAGTGGAAGAAAAGTAAAGTGCATATGATGTTATATAGTACTATTATAGCAGGGTGCTTTAAGAAGCCCTAAGGAAGAACAAGTTTATTCTTACTGGAGAAAAGCTGACATTTAAGTTGAATCCTGAAAGAAGAGTAGAGGTTGAAGGCAGATAAGATATTCTAGGCAGAGGGGAAGTATGCCAAGCTGTTCGGGAAGTGGTAGGGGTGAAGCTGGAAAGGCAAAAGCAAGGTCATAAATAAGCCTTTTTTAAGGTTAGGGTTGAATCTTCATTCTTCAGTATATGGGGAACTACTGAGAGATTTTTAAATCAGGTGTCTTACCAGAATGAACATTCTGGCTACAATTTATAGGGTGACAGAGAAGCAGGGAGACAAGTGTTTTACTACTGGGGAGTCCAATAGCTAGACGAGGAACATCTGATATTTAGTGAGGAGATAGAAATAACTGGATTTAATGAATAGTTAGGTATGAAAAGTTTTGAGTCTTGGATGATTCAGGTTTCTGATTTATGCTGTTGGGTACAGGGTGTTGTCATTGAGTAAAATGGGGGAAGACAGGAGACAAAGCAGGTTTCTGAGAAGTGTGAAGAACTTTTGGCATATTGGGTTGCAGATATCTGTGAGACATCCTCTTGAGCAGAGTCAGGATGGAAGCGAAGATGTGGGAATCATTACCTAGAAGGGGCATGTTACCAGCATTAATAAAGTAACTCCATGAACACTGAGGACATACGTTGTGCAGAATGTTCTAGGCGCTTACCATTAATGAAGAACATAGAGATCTCTGTTTTCATATAGTTCATATTCTTAGTAGCAAGGGACCAATAATATGCATCAAGTATAAGTTATATAGTATCTTAAATGATTAGTGCTATGAAAAGAATAGCAAGATTGAGAGGGATCTGGTGGACAAATGACATTAAGAAGGTAATATTGAAGGATGAAGCTAACCGTGTAGATTCCTGGAGAAAAGCATTCTAGGTGGGGAATTGCCAGTGCAAATGCCTAATGGTCATCTAGAATATGAGGTCATATGTGACTTTTCTGTTCACTAACCATGGTTCACTATCAAAATAGTTACTGATGAAAATGAAAAGTGAAAGGAGAGGGCTTGGAAAGT
>NW_024425119.1:33734224-33816533 GCF_017311325.1 Ursus maritimus
GAAAGCTATTTTATTCTGAGTGTGTGTTTTTTATTTATTTGAGAGAAAAGCGACACAAGCAGGAGGAGGGGCAGAGGGAGAAGCAGACTCCCTGCTGAGTTGGGAGCCCAATATGATATGGGGCTCTTGGGGCTTGTGGGGCTCAATCCCAGGATCCTGGGATCATGACCTGGGCTGAAGGCAGATGCTTAATTGACTGAGCCACCCAGGCGCCCTGTTTCTGTTTTTTGGGTTTTTGTTTTTTGTTTTTTTTAAATCCTTAGTGTACGTAATACTGAAGGCTGGAAAGAGCAGTGTGTACAGTTACTCTATAATCTGAGCTGCTACTATAACCAGTTTGGATAAGGTGAAATATAGATCTGTTGCCTTCCCTGTGGATTCAAAGTGTGAATGGTTTGACAGAAGGCTATTGTCTGACTTTCTGTTTTCTCAATTTCTAGGCTACTCTTACTGAGAATTCCAGTCCTTCCTATTCTGTTAGTCCTCAACTAAGTCAACCTAATAATGGTTGGCTCTCTCGAGTGCTCAAAGAAAGGCTTACTTCTTTCTGGAATTAATATACCATAGTGGTATATTAAACATACTCTCTAATGAATATGGCATAAGAGAATACAAATTTTATAATCTAGAACTAGTTATTAGCGAACTTCCAAATGAAGCTTACATTTTCTATACTGAATTCTAATCCTGTTCTCCAGTTGTAATGTAGAGGGTCATTCCATTTTTCAGTTCCATTCTTCAGTTTTCATATCCTGTTGGATCAGAGAACTTTACTGCAGTATTTCTGAGACTCCCAAATGGAAGATTAGTGATTACACAGTAACATGACCACTTCAGTGAGAGAGCATCTTTGCTTACATTTAGCTGATCGGCTTCTAGTTGTGGGATGGGTCAATTTCCTAAATCTGGATAATGTCATAAACAACCTGTGCTACTAATCAGACAGTTGCTGAATAGATTATCTTTTCCCTTTTCTGTTATCTTAATTCAAAAGTCAGCTTAAAACTTCTTTATAGTCTAATATTCTTTTCTTTTGTATGTAATCATCAAACTGTGTCTTCTGTTTTGTTTTGCTAACAGTACAAGGTTGCATGTGGAATATTTTATTTATACTCCTCTTTCCCTAATTATATATATTTCTTAAGGATGAAGGATGTTTAATAATTTGACATGGGCCTCACCAGTGAGGTTTGACTTTTTTTTTCTTGGCGGGGCGGGGGGGCGGTGTTTTGTCCTGGTGGATGCTAATTATTTTGCTCCACCAAGCTCTTTTTAGTCTTACTAAAATATCAATATCATTTTGGGTTTTTTTTGGTCGGTTTTTGTGGGCGGGGGGATGGGCTAAATGGGTGGTAGGTGTTAAGGAGGGCACTTGCTGTGATGAACACCAGGTGCCATATGTAAGTGATGAATCACAAAATCCTACACATGAAACCAACATTACACTGTATGTTAACTAACTTGAATTTAAATAAAAATTTGGATTAAGTAAAAAGAATAATCAAGAAAAAAAATGAGAGCCCTGTCACCAAGCAATACCAGCTAGTGCATATATATTTTTGGTTTTATATTGTCTTCTACTTTTATATTTTTTATTCTGAAAATGTATAGTAACTTAAGTTATTTATTTAAAGATTTTATTTATTTAACAGAGGCCTGCACGAACAGGGGCAAGGGGCAGAGGGAGAGGAGGAGGAGGAGAGGGAGAAGCAGATTCCCTGCTGAGCAGGAAGCCTGTTGTGGGCCTGGATCTGGGACCCTGGGATCATGACTTGAGCCAAAGGCAGACACTTAACTGAGCCACTCAGGTGCCCCTTGGAGAAAATTTTAAAAAGTTCTCTGTTGTGGAAGATACAGGCTTTGAGTTCTGGAATGAAGTCACAGAAGTAAAAAGCACAGCATAGAAAATATAGTCAGTGATATTGTAATAGTGATGTATGGTGAGAGATGGTAGTTACACTTGTGAACATAGCATAATGTATAATTATTGTGTCGTACACCTGAAACTAATGTAATGTTGGGTGTTTACTAAAAAAAAAAATCAGAAAAACAAAAAATTCTCCATCAATTTTTTACCTAGCAAGTTTAGTGTTCTTTGATGAATTGATGATTCTTGCCTTGATTTTGAGATGACTTGAACATGGGACTCTTTATTACTGATCTAAAACTGTAAGGATTTCCAGACTAATAAGGATGCTAGAATTTTTTCAATATGTGAGCTACTTTAATCTTAATATTCTAGATAAAAATTACCTTAAACATCTAATGCAGTTCTTCCAGAGATAAGAGTAAGATAGATGCCCTGCCCAGCTCTCAACTGGCAAAATTAGGACTAGAATTCTTTAATATAATTCGGTTGTTCTTACGAAACTTGGGTGGCCTCTGGTGGTCAAAATAATATCTTCTGTTTTTAAAGATGTGTTTGAAGGGAGTTTGGCTTATTAATGGTCATAATTTTTTTATTTTGAGAGTTTGATTTATACAGATAACGAAGGGTTAATTCTTTTCCTCCATTGGTTGGTTTATACAGACACAAATCCTTATGTCTGTATTTTTCCCCCCCTCCTACAGGAGATTGTTGAAAACTTTAAATTTGATTCCTGAAAGGACTCAAGTAAGTAGTATAGTAGTTGTTATTACATTTTTTTCGTGGGAAGCCAGTAATTTTAACATCGTAGAGTTCTGTCTAGTTAAGAAACTATATAGTATTTCCTTAGAACTCTTGTTTTTCTTTATCATTAATTGCAAAGTCTTGTTTTTACTTGTTTTCCTTTAGTTCATTAATTTATATTCATAATTTTTGCCATCACTTGAGATGTTATGCTTATTTTTCTAATTAAAAAATATTTTTAAAGTTTTACTTATTTAAGTAATCTCTACACCCCACATGGGGCTGGAACTCAAAACCCTGAGATCTAGAGTCACATGTTCCTCCCACTGAGCCAGCCAGGTGCCCTGACACATTATGCCTATTGAGTGATTTCCAGGGCCTTTAAATATAGTTACTTATTTTTGTTATAGATAATAGGAGGTATAGAACATTATGTGGTATAAATATTCACCTTCCTATACCCAACCATCCAATTCTCCCCAGTGGCAGGCACTGTTACATTCTCCTGCGTAGTCTGTGCATATAGATATGTATTCATACCCTATCTTTTTATTTTCCCAAGTGACAGCATATTCAACATTTTAATCTACCCTTTGTTTTTGTTTTTACTTAGCAGTGTATCTTGTCATTCCTCCTATATCATATATGGGGTTACTTTTCTTTGAAATGGCTTGCATAACATTCCTTTATATGAATGTACAGCATTTTATTTAATCTGTACCCTCTTGACCATTTTAGGTTGCTTTCAATCTTTGCTATGTACCTGTTCAAGTATATGGAGAAGTAGAGTTTCCAGGTCAAAGCATATGTGCATTTAACATTTAGTAGATATTGCCCATTTTTTCCCCCAGTCTGTACCAAATCATACTCGTTTGGGTGAAAACTTAGTTTTTATCTTCCTTATTTTGAAGAAATTTGAGCGTCTTTTCAAAAGATTGAGTCATTGTATTTCCTTTTTTGTGAACTGTTCATATCATTTGTCCATTTTTCTTTTGGGTTCATTTTTTTTCTGTGATTTGATTTCAGTTGGTTGCTCTTATTTCACTGTATTGTTACTCAAGTAGGATAAAATCTGAGTTCTTTAGACTGAAACCTTTGGTGGGTTCAGTAAAGGTGGTATAGGAGGAGTAATTTTGGTAATTTCTTTTTTTTCCCTTTTTTTTTTTTCAAGCTTCCATCAATTCTTGTACCTAAAAGACTGGTTACTTTGAAATAACATTCTCTCTCTCTCTCTCTCTTTTTTTTTTTTTTTTTTTTTTTTTTAAGATTTTACTTATTTATCTGAGAGAGAGAGAGCACGAGTGCATGTGGGGTGGGGGGAGGACAGAGAGGCAGAGGGAGAGGGAGGATCAAGGACCCTGAGATCATGACCTGAGCAGAAGACAGGCACTTAACTGAGTGAGCCACCCAGGCGCCCCTGAAATAACATTCTTGATGATGTCTGATTATGGACTTGGAATTCGGGTTGATTTATATATAATGTTAAAAGCTAATTTGTAACAAGATTTTCTTTTAAAGATTTTATGTCTGTATTTGACAGAGAAACAGTGACAGAGGGAACTGAAGCAGGGGGAGTGGGAGAGGGAGAAGCAGGCTCCCCAATGAGCAGGGAGCCTGAAGAGGGGCTGGATCACAGGACCCTGGGATCATGACCTGAGCCGAAGGCAGACGCTTAACAACTGAGCTACCCAGGCGCCCCTCAATTAAGATTTTTCTAGGCATCTTTGAGTTAGTTCATTTTATTGTGTCTGTTTGTGTTAGAAAATATTGTAAATTTGTTTTTACAGAGAAAATTAAGATTTCACTGTGGATAGTGAAACCATTAGAATTCTATACTGTCAAAATGGGATGTCATCCCTTTTCTTTTAGTGTTATTACATCATATAGAGCCACCAAAAATCTTTTGACATGTATCGTCTCTGAGAAATTTTCCTTCTCCACAAATCTGCAGACTATGTGTCCGGACTTGTTGCTCTATTTTCTGTGTACTACAAAGGTCCTGAGTTAGTACTTGTCCCATTTTTCACTTCTCACTTGTGATTATCCTTCTGTGTATCAGGATGGTTCATAGTTCTTGCGTCAGAACCTGCTTCACTTTCTCCTGGTTTTGTTCTGTTAACCGTTTCTCATTTACTCTGGTGGTTGTTGAGCTGCTGCCTGTGGACTGCCTGCCTGTTCTTGTAAATACAAGTTTTTTGGAACATGGCCACACCCCTACATTTATATGTATTGCTTATGGCTGCTTTCATATTATAACAGTAGAATTGAGTAGTTGTGACAGAAACCTGTGACCTGCAAGGCTGAAAATACTAGTCTGGTCCTTTATAAAAAGAAGTTTGCCAACCCCTGATCTACTGTGTTGCCATTTCATATCAATTATCTTCATGCTGTTTCCTGTACCCTCTGCTCACCATCTCTTGTTTGTCTTACTTACCTTGTCTTTTGCCTGTTCACATACTGTTTTCATCTGGACTCCATCATTCACTACATTAGCCCTCCACCCAGAACATTCAGCTCTCAAAGTTGGGAGCCTCTCTCTGCATCCCAAACATGAAAAATGCTGACAGAACTTTTATTTTCATTTAAAATTTTACAAGAGTGCCTTTGAATTAAAATAAATTTATAGCATTAAAAGCGATATCAAGAGTGATTTATTTCAGGGTTTGTTGAGTGTATCTTTATAGGATTGTTTATTCAATACTTTTCAGTTAAAACCATTTCACTGAACACATAGAAATAAAGCTCTAGGAATGTAGCACAACTAAAAACTGGTGTTATAGAAACCATCCACCAGGAAATAGGAGCAGTATTGCTGATCAGCATTGTAAATTATCCATGAAAATGAATCTTTCGTAATTTGTGCTAGAAGAATGAAAAAATATTTGTGGTCTTATGGATCTTTTTACCACAATTGATAGGAATAAGCTCTTTGAAGCTTTACATAGCCTTTGAAACAGAATGTGGGGCTTTCTATTACATTTTTTTAAAAAGAGCGTTTCTGAATTGTTTGGAAGAAGAATTGCCTTAATCATTCTTTTTTCCTTTTGGTCACTTACATTTTTTTTAAGTATATCTGGAAAGTATTTGTTGGAATGTAACTATTTACTCTTTTAAAAATCTTCTCTGTTGCTTCCTAATAACATAAAAACCATAATTCTTTGGTTTCTTTTTGTTCAGTGGCTTACAGAAGAGATGAAATGTGGTCTGAGGGACGATATGACTATGAAAGACTTCCAAGAGAACGAGTACCTCCTCGAAGTCACCCCAGTGTAAGTTGCTACTGATGTAGAATAACTCAAAACCTAGTATCTAAGTGAATTTGGGACACCGACGCTTGGCCTAACAAAATCCGTAAGTGCCAAAAATTGACCAGTCTAGGTTGAAACATAGACAGACTGAGCTTATATTTTAAAATTTAAAGTTGGAAAATAAAAGGCAACATTTTATTTATGTAGACAATCTATATTTCATATTATTTAAATTTCTAAAATGGAGGATTTTTAATGCTGAATTGAATTTGTGAAGAAAATTTGAGGTTTTGTAAAGGTAGACTATCAGGTAATGAAGGAGTATTTGAGCACCTGCTCCTGCTATTGGCTGTCACCTGTTTTTCTGTATTCCTAAAAATGTTTGCAGTTACGAAGTACGGGCAGATCAGGGGCAGGAAGGCAGCTTTTAGTATACTGTCCTACTACTTGTCTCTTTGTTGCTTTGGAAATTGGAAATTTTTAATTAGGCCTTTTCTCAAGGAGATTGCTATTTTGCTTATTATTGTATTCCCAGCACCATCTAGTATGTGGCACATAGTAGGAGTTCAGTGTTTATTGAGTGAATATATGCAGTCTCTCCCCAAACTCCTCTGCAGATACCCAAGGGAAAGTTTGGGGAGGGTCAAGAAGCTATCAATCTTAACCTTTTCCACAGGCCATTCTAAGCACCAGGGGATTTGGGTTGTGGTGATACTATGTGGATATATTATGGATTCATCATACACTATCAAAGGGCACAAACATAGTTTACTTCTGTATTCTGAGTAAGTCCTACAACCCATTTAGATGGGTGATACCACTTTCAGCATTGTCATTTGGCCTGGGTTACAGCTTAGGCTGGGGTTGATCTAAAATGATAAAAGATGGGCTTTTTGGTTTTTGGCTCAGAGGTGGCAAAGGTGCACCTGGCTTTGGTAGTCCTGAATTTGGGTTCATCCTGACATCAGCTGCCTCCACCATGCTGCCTAAGTTCGAGAATCCAAACCCAACAAGATCAAAGTCACATACCTGGGGTGCACTGATGGGGAAGTCGGTGCTATGTCTGCCCTGGCCCCCAAGATTGGTCTCCTGAGTCTTTCTCCAATAGAGATGGTGATGACCTCGCCAAGGCAGCAGATGATTGGAAGAGTCTGAGGATTATGGTGAAACTGATCATTCAGAACAGACAGGCCCAGATTGAAGTGGTATTTTCTCCCTCTACCCTGATTGTCAAAGCTCTCAAGGAACCGCCAAGAGACCGAAAGAAGAAAAAAAACATTAAGCACAGTGGAAATACCACTTTTGATGATTGTCAACATTGCCTGACAGATGCATCACTTATCTTTAGCCAGAGAATTCTCTGGAACCATTAAGGAGATCCTTGGGACTGCCCGATCTGTGGGCTGCAGTATTGATGGCCGCTATCCTCATGACATCACAGATGACATCAGTAGTGGTGCAGTGGAATGCCCAGCTAGTTAAGAACTACAAAGGAAAATATTTCAATAAAGGATCATTTGATAACCAAAAAAAAAAAAAGTTAAAAGATGGAAAAAGACCTTACCATATTTCAGAATGGGTAGACTTAATTATTACTATACGTAATTTCTTTCCAGGTTTTGTTTATAGACTGTGTTTCTAATTAAACTTTGAATTAAATTCTTTTCAATTTGATAAAATTATAGTTTACCTAGGAAAACAAAACAAAGTGATATAGATAAACATGCAAGGGTGGGAAAAGGGATGGCTTTGGGAAAAAAATTCTTAGGACCCCCTCCCTTTCGAAGGATATATCCCATTAAGAAATTGTATTTCAAGGATACTTAAAAGAATTTTCTGTGTGGTTATGCCACCAACTGGATATATAGTTGGATTTGTTTTAGTTTGTTTTCAATTTTGGGGAATTGCCTTTTTTTTTCCCTTTTCTAATTAGGTTTTTTTTTTTTTTCCCTTAATGTAACACATGACTCCAAATTATAAAATAAGATACTTTTAGAGAGGGGATGACTTTTAAGTGGTAACTTACTATAATTACATATTTAACTAGTTCCCACGTACTGTAAGTGATGGGTTTTATATATACACTTCTTAATCTTCAGAACAGTGTTGAATGGTACAACATTTGTAGAACTCAGGAGAATGTTGTAGAAGCCATAAAATGTAGGCAGGGATTTATATACAGAAATATAATTTCAGACAACAGTGGGAAGTATTCATGATCAAATCATGGAAAAAGTTATATTACACCATTTATTACACCATTTTGCATTATTTATGCATGTTGTGTTGTATCATAGAACACACTGCAGTGGAAGTTAGCTCAGAGAGTTAGGACTGGAGGCAGAGGGACCTGTCTGGAGGCTGTTGGCTCCTGCTAGGCAGGGTGAGTGGTTTAAACAAGCTGGGGAGGAGTGAGTTTTAAGATGGGAATAATCAGTTTATCAGTGTCCTAAAGACATAAGGGCCCTTCAGATCTCTAGGTCATTGTGTGAGAATGGATTTGAGAAAGTTCATAGATAATAGCCTTTGTTTTCTCTGAAGGGGTAGCAAGATCATCCCTTGAAAGTGCAGGAGGTAGAGGGTGACTTGAGGCCAGCATTGAATTGGGAGTAGCCGTTGTTGGTAACTTCTCACCAGAGATGTTTAAAAAGACTGTGGCTGAGGGGCAATGAGCTTGTGCACTGTAAATATTACAGGGGCAACAGTCTGCAGGAATGTGTGCTTTATTCCCTAAGTAGCCCAGTTTAGGAGTGGAGAAAGCAAGTTGTTGTGTTGATTTAAGATTGCATGATGAGTGGTGGACTCAGGAAGATAAGGATATTGAAGGTTCTGATTCAGAGAATTACCAAGGTAATATATTATGTATTATGGGCTGATTCAGAAAGGAGGTAAGACTGTGAGAGGGACAGTGGATTGAAAGAAGTGAGGGGTTGAGGGACAGGAAAGGCTCAGTGAGGCTGAAGACCAGAGTGTGATAGAAAGATAGGCAGTTGGTATTTTGAAGTGTAGAGTTCCCAAGAGAGGACAGTTCTGGGTGATTAAAGTCCAGTGGATGATGGTAGGGATAGAAGGTGGGTGAAGGTTATTGGAGTCGAAATCAGGAAAACTTAGAGGCTAGATTTTGGATCAGTGATTTAGATTAGAGGCTTTCAGTCCTCACTGTACATTGAATTCACCTAGAGAGCTCTTAAATACCAACGTCTGGGCCCCATCCAGATAATTAAGTCCTAATCTTTGCAGCTAGGATCTAAACAGTGTTGTGTAAAAGTTTATCAGGTGACTTATGCAGATTGTAGGTGAACACTGAAGTTGCTGATGGTGACAGGAGTTAAGGTAAAATGACAGGTGATGGAACTTCTCAGTGGATGAGGATATTGTAGTAAAATCTATACAAACCCACACATTTTCCTTTTTATATCACTTATGTGTGTATAAATGTGAAACAGGCTTCTTTATAAAATAATTTCATCAGCAGGAAGCAGATAGATACATTTTATACCACAAGTGCATTTAAAGTTATACTAGAGGTACTGTACTGTCTCTAAGTCTCCAATGGTAAATCTGACTTTCCTAGATGCTCTGGCTACTTGGTTCCTCCTATACAGGGAGGAGCCTAGATTCCCTTTCTCCTGAGAGCACAGAACCGGCCCAGACCTTGTACAGCTTCATTCCTCTCCTTTTTAAGAAAAAGATTTTCATTCTATTAGATTGGTCCCTTCATCCCCCCAATAAGCCTTACTTAGTTGATAAATCCTTCTGTATTCCCACATGCTCTTCCTCAAGACTCACTTTAATTGGTGAACTTGGCCTTATTTTGGTTAGAAATTTAAAGCCTTCCCCTCCCCTCAATTATGCACCTTTGATGGCTCTTGGAAATTATCCCTTTGCCTTCTACATTACACCTAATTTTAGTTAAATCAAAGTTTCTTAAACCTTTTGGTGCCATGGATCCTTTTAACAGTCTGGTGAAGCCTATTGATCCCTTTTCAGAGTAGGGTTTTTAAAATTGTAAAATACACAGAATTAAAGGAGACCGCTTATATTTGAATATAATTATCAAACTATTAAACATATTTGTAATGTAGTGATGTGTACTTTAGTAGGTCATTAAATATTAAGAGCTAATGGTGGGGGTTTTATTACTGTATTTTCAAAGTAATGAGAATAAGTGGTATTTTGAGATACTGTAACAGCTATAACATGATATGAAAATATCTATGATTTCTGTTAGTGACAAAGCCACAGATACTTCTATTGTTATTGTGTTGTTTGTTGCTGCATTTGTGTGGAAAAAGTAATTTTGTATTCACAACTGATTTCAAGGACCTGCTAAATGCTTGGGTTAGAAACTGTTTGATAAATGACACTAGAACTAGAAATATAAATCAGTAAAGTTATAATTCCTGAATTTAGAGTTAATAAAAATATAATTTCTTTAAAGTTTAAAAATATTTGCTTACAAAGCAGAGATCATCTAATGTTATTTTAAAAACCATATTGGTATATCATATTGACTTGTACAAGATTCTCACAAGCAGCATTATACATAACTGCTCCAAACTGGCAACAGTCCACATGTGTAACAGTAGATGAATTAATTGTGCAATTTACACAGCAATTAGAATGAATGGACCATTGCAAAAGCAGCAACATGTGTGAACCTCACAAACATCATACTGAAAGGAAGAAGCCAAATACAAGAGCATATCCTGTATTTCCTACATAGTATATACAGTTTCAGAGTAGGCAAAACTCACCAGGAAAGTGGTTACTTTTAGGAGAGAGGAGTAGTGACTGGGAGAAAGCATAGGAAGGCTTTTGCCATACTAGGGATGTTCAGTTTTTTGATCTGGGTGGTAGTTACACAGTGTAATTACCTTGTGAAAATTAATCCAGGAGTCATTTATGAGTTTTACACTTTTTGTATGTATGTTATGCTTCAATAAAAACTTAGTTTTGAAAAGGCAGATTATTAATTTTTTTCTAAATATTAAACTAGCTAATCCTTTAAAATGTGAACACTCACTATCAGTAATGCCTTGCATAGAGGAAGGTAATGCTCTGTTTTGTATATTTGGATTCTGTTCTCAAACAGAAAAGCAGTTTTACTGCATATCTTTTTTTCTTCTTGTTCCCATTTACTCACTACTTATATTCAACTATTACATTTTATGAAAACTTAATCATATATTTTTCCATCTGTCTGTCCTTTATCCATCTACTTAATCCACCTAATTTTTTGATGTATTTCAAAGTAAGCTGGACAACAGTATGTTTTTCATTAACTATGTAGGTATATATATTATAAGAGTGCAGTGTCTTTTTTACAGCTTTTTCTAAATGTGAAAATTACACACATGAAATACAAAGTCTGAAGTGTTCATCTGCTGAGTTTTGATTTAGTAATGTTCCTTTGTGTAGAGCTGCCCTAGGAGGTGTTTTTACCTTCTTGGCTGACAGAATTGCAAGAACTTTCTTTTTGTTGTCATTTCCAGAGAGGAATGATGAGTTCTTGGCTACATTCTGTAACAATATGTCCTGATTTTCTGGGGCAGTGCCAATTTCAGATATTTGATCCATTATTCCCCAAAGCCATTGAAATGCAAAACCACCAGTATTTCTTTGAAAATTCAGTGAGTGAATTAAATGAATAAATGCTATTATAGAAATGCATGTCACAAAATATGAGGAAGCAGAGTGAGGGAAGCTCAGGCTTTCGAAAGCAAAAGCCCACCAGCCTGTGTAGTAGAATTTTTTAGTTATGTGTGGTTTGTGTGGTACTTTTCTAATAAAAACCATGTGATGCCAAAAGTAACATAAAATTGATATAGCGAAGCAGAATGTATGTTATGTATGTAGTGCCTACTATGTGCCAAGTGCTGTTCCAGGTGCTGGGAATAGAGCAGTGAATTAAGACCAATTCTGTGCCCAAGAAGCTTGCATTCTTATTAAGTTGATTGTTTCAGGGAGTAATGGCACTGCTTACACGCGCTATCATACTTTGTTACTTTGCTGGTAGGTTAGTGTGTTTTAGTAGTTTTTGATTTATTATAAGGACAAAAATTAAAGATATAAAAGTAGGCAAAATAACAAAACTCCTCTTGGACGAATCATCCAAGTGGCAATTATCAACTCATGGTCCATCTTGTTTTGTCTATGTCTCCCCCAGTTTCTTTTCTCCCAGATTATTTTGAAGTAAATCCAGGATACCTTATTTCAAGTGCAAATAAATATTTCAGTATGTCTCTAAATGATAAGGATGCTTAAGAGGAGGCACTTATATGTTGAAATTTTTCCTTTAAGTGAAATGTTTTTGTGTTAGAATTTGTGCTGAGTATATTTTAATGGCATTGGAAAAGAAATGTTTTTAAAGAAATGTGCTAATCCTCATAATTTGCCCCCGGTTAATAATGAGACTAAACATTAGTGTGGAAAATTTGACATTTAAATATTGAATGACACAAAACTTGGTGCTTTTACTTAGTGAAATGAAAGTATTTCTTATAGGAGGTAGTTCTACTAAATTGGAATTTATAGCAAATTAAGAAATAATTGCTTGTTTTGTAACAAAACATCACCATTTCAGATTTAAAAATCGCAAAACTAATTTGATATGTATCTTAACCTGATGAGATTTCCATTAGCACAAGCAAACTGAACAATCCTGATTTCAGAAACTCAGAGGGCCTAATGGTAGGAATTGTTTCACCCCCAAGATAGTGACCTATGAGAAAGTGTAAATTTCATTGACCTGAAACTTCTCAAATAGGTATTTAAATTTACATGCAAGTTTTTGCTTTCTATATTCTGCCAGAATAGATCAATGATTAAGTAAAGTAGGCTTAAAAATTTTTTTTTAATGAGTTAAATATACTTTTTTATTTTGGTCTGACTGGTCATAACATTACTACTCATTTGGGAGGAGCAGATCTGATAGATTTTATGCATATTTTTGGAAATTGTAGTAACAGCCATGGAAAATTGATACGTAGTATAAATACATAACAGTTGTATTAAGTTGATAGAGGCTGATCTTAATAGGATACTGTATATATTTTTCATAATAAACAGAAGCAGTGACAATTGATTTCACTGAGGTGAATTCAAATTTTATGTTCAAACTCAATATTTGAAATATCTGCGTTTTAAATAATAGAAGTGTTTTGATTCCATTGAGTTCATTTTTAAGTTAATTGAAAATGATCCTGTTGTCTTTAAAAATCTTTTAAGATATTCTTTAGAAGTCATAATTTTTATTTCTGGTTTATACATTAATGGTGCTGTTGTTTTCCAAGGTATTTCTAAAATGAAGACTCCAACCATATCAGTACCTGAAGGCTCGTGTCCTTCTGTTAGCATTTAGGAAGGAAAATTACATGTTTATAGCTCAATGTAAATTTGTATGAGAATTCAAACACTGATGGTGTTTCCAATCAGGTCTGGCATGGCAGGTAATATAAAATATTGTGTGAAATTTCTTTATAAACAAAGCTTTTGAAAAAAATTCTGAAATCTTTGCTTTCCACCATGGATTTTATTGGAAAGAAAAATCCTTGAATGGTATATCTGGGTAAGATAGGAACTTCCTGATAATATAGTTTTGCTTTGTCACAGACTCCTATAGTCATCTTCATTTCCTTAAATCTTTTCATGTAAATAGGGAGTTTTCTTTTAAGAATAGATGTCTATAGAGGTGAGATGGTATAAGGTACTTATATTTGAACACTTTCAAAACAAAGGAAATGTCAGTTTGATCTTCATTGCTAGATACAGAGCTGTCATTAAGAGTTTTTTTCTGTCGGTGATTAACAACTTTGGAATGATTGTTTTCATTTATTATTTGGAAAAAACAATTTGTTAAATCTGTGACTAAATGTGATTCGAGTTTTATTCTTTTCAAGCTTTACCATATGCATTTTACAATCTTAAAATCACTTTGAATAAAGGAAAAGGTTGCTTTGTAATTTCTCTATTCATAAAAATGTTTAGACATGCATACTTACCCCACTGTCCCTCCAAATAAATATATACAAATAAACAAAGATATTGTAGAATGGAATTTTATGATTTCTTGGAATTGGAGAAATAAGTGATTCTAATTTTATGAATAAATTTTGATTTAGACAATGATAATAAATTATAAAGTTGCTAATTGTGGTTTAATGTTGAATTTTTTAGAAGCTCAATGTTTGCTTAGATTTAATTGAAATCTCTATTGAAAGACAGTTTTTACAAGACAGTAATGGGTTCATTTGTCTATTATATTTTATGTAAACATATAAAATATGTGTTACAATTTAATATCTCTCATACTAAAGAAGGAAACCACCTTACATCCCCGTAAGAAAAAATTAGGTAGATCCTTTTATCTCTCAAATAGATATAACTATTGATTTTATTTTTTCTCAGCACAGTAACAAATTTCCTACCCATTGGGAAATTTGAATAGGACACAGTAATTTTATAATTGAATAGTTGTAGTTATTAGTGCTAAGAAGTAATTTAAGGAAATAGACACTTTGAGGAATTGTGTTTCACCTAGACTTGGAAAAGGTAATCCAAACAGCAAACGTTTTTGAGCACTTGGTCTGTCCTACACGTTGTACTAAATGCTTTACAATCTATTTTTCATTTAGTCTTCACAATAATTCCTTGAGGTAGGTATGAGTATTAATCTATTGTACAGATAATGAAACACATAAAGATGGTATAGTAATGCCCTGAATGTTGGGCTTTATTTTATTTTGTCAAATCAGTTAACTTAAATTGATCATGTCTTATATACTTTGATAGCTTTCTAATTTCTTTCACATATATTTCATCTGATATTGGTAGGACATACCGTGAATGCTCAAGCCCAGATCATTTACAAATACATGTTCTGTAGCTCTCTAGTTCTTACTGTTGATAACCATCTTTTTCAACCCCCCCCACAAAAAAAAAATCCATTTAGTTGTTAAAACTTTAAAACATTAACAACATACTACTTCGAAAATCAGTTCAAATTTTATATCAGGTTTTATTTTGCTTCCAGACCTGTAAAGTCAGAGGCTCTCTTCTCTCCAGTGCTTCTGGAGAAATAGCAGAATGTTTCCTCTTGATGATGGTTCTAGCTCAGTATTACCTCCCTGTTTGCTGTTCCTTATGTGTGAAGATTTTGTATTTCTTCAAAACAGTATACTTCAAACACAGTAGACTAAAGATGTGTGCTATCTTAAATGGTTTTGTTTCTAAAATTCTTAGGCAATTAGGATTAGAGCTACTGTAACATTCTTTCTGTAGTTTCTTTTTTATTAAAACAATAACTTTGTATTTTTTCTTTTATTTATGATTGTTTTTTAGCATTGCTGCTTGTTATTTTAAACACCTGGCTTTCTTCATTGAACAATTTTATTTCCTTTAATCCATGTGAAAACCTTGCTATTAGTTATATTCATGTTATTTCATTAATGCATTTTTGTTTGTTTATACATTTACTCTATTTGATTAAGGATAAGAACTCCTGTACTTTTTAAAAACCTTTCCAAAACCAAATAGAGAAATTAGTGATTTTTATATATTTCTTTTTGTCTGTTTTAGGATGGCTACCATAGAGTAGTTAATATTGTGCCAAAGAAACCACCACTGCTAGACAGACCTGGTGAAGGAAACTACAATAGATATTACAGTCATGTTGATTACCGAGACTATGACGAGGGCCGCAGTTTTTCTCATGATCGAAGAAGTGGTCCACCTCACAGAGGAGTATGTAAATTTCCCCCGTGTACTAATTGTTATTTTTTATAAGTTTAAAAATCATGTAATTTTTGAAATTTATGTGACTGGCCATGAAGGCAGTTGAATAAACACTTCCCGCTTGATGCTCTGTTGAGTTGCCTGCTAGAGCTGTCAAGTGGGAACTGGTCGTGGAGAATCTTGGGATAAATTGGGTAAGCCACTCTGGGTAGCTCTATCTAAATGACATTAATTCCAACTAGCCTGTGTTTTTATCCCCTAAATTGGCAAGAATTTGCAGAAGCAGATAAAGATAATCTACATTGCCTTGGTACTCACTAAGTGATACACAGGTGGTTACCACCTCTTACTGGATGTATCCACTTATAATTACTTTGATTATTTTCATCATGATGAGATGCTCTGGGTGAGGTTGGGATACAGTTGAGCTTCAGTCTCATTTTTGTTATACTTATTAAAGTCTACTTAGTAACTCATTATAAAGCTCTCAAAACACTGCCTGTCCTATATATAATAAGCACTTTTTAAATGTTAGCTTCTATTATTACCATTATTATTGCTATTGTATTTTGTTTTTCTTGATCATCTTTAATTATCTAGAAGTATGTATTTAATGTTGCAATAATCTGTCATTGAACTTGATTGCAACTATTCCTTGATGCAATTCCTTTGACTTACTTAGCTTGTGTGTTTACATCACTCCTCTGCTAGACTGTTTTCCTACATTTTTCTTTTCCCCTTCCCTACTGTATAATATTGCAGTTAACAGTACATATTCAAACATTGTTTATATTAAAATTTGACTTCACATTGGCTGTTGGAATTACTTTCCATACTTTACCCTCAAAGAAATGGAGGTAAGGTAATTTACCCAGGGTTGGGAATGTATGGAAGTCCAGTTCTGTTACTACTGCATCGTGGTGATCCGTGACAATTCTAAAGTAGTAGTGAGACTATTCAATGTTTTCTTGTCATTTTAAAGTTTGGGGCACCTAGCTTCCTTCTCATAGAATGGATTTTTGTTTTGTTCAGTTTTTAAATGTCATGCTGTTCCTTTAGGAAAAGGGATTTGGTGTTGAAAAGTAAACATTATACATTATCTCTATTCTAGAAATACTGGATTTTGCCTTTAGAGCCATTATTCCAGGTAGTCTGAGGGGAAAAAAAATTTGGCCTTTACGTAAAGTTGTTATCCCTCTTAGAAAACCAAATGTGGCCATTTAATGTAGATGGGGAATTTTGGATTCATTGGACCAATTTGTATTTGAATCCTCATAAATATAATTTTTTTTCCTAAAACCTTGTAGCAGAATAGTGCCTCAACATTAGTTTTTTGTTAAAATTGTCTTTATTCATACTTTATACAACATTTTCTCTTTATATTCTCTTCAAACAAAAATAAGTCCATTTGAGATCCTTAAGACTCTTGTGACAGTAATTTATCTTGAGTTTAGTTATATAAACTATTTATTTGATCTAATATCTTATAGCTGTTGAGTTTTTTCTTTTGTTTGTTAACATTTACTGTTGGGAAGGAAAATGATGAATACATTACTCTTTTGTTAGAGTATATGATGCTAAAGAGGATGCTGATATATCTTAGCTGAATTAGTATTTCTGATCGTAAATAATTAATGTTATATTGTTCTATATGTAATTTTAAAGTAATTGGGCGTGAATTGCTATTTTTCTTATGTACCTTTTGAAGTGTATCTTTTATTTTTTATTTTTTTTTAAAGATTTTATTTATTTGACAGAGAGAGAGAGAGACAGCCAGTGAGAGAGGGAACACAGGCAGGGGGAGTGGGAGAGGAAGAAGCAGGCTCCCAGCGGAGGAGCCTGATGTGGGACTTGATCCCAGGACTCCGGGATCACACCCTGAGCCAAAGGCAAACACTTAACGACTGAGCCACCCAGGTGCCCCTGAAATGTATCTTTTAGAGGACAAAATATGCTTTTTTTTATTTTAAACTTAGCGCCACATCTTGCTCTAATATAGCTTATCAGTAGGTGATAGCTTCTTATTGTTTCCAATTTATAGATTTTAATGAGAATCAAGATGAGAAAGGAAAACTTGAGCAAGAAAAGTGGGAAAGTAAATTCTTCATTGGGCTTGAATTTGAAAATTGGTGAGAGAGCTTGACAGAAGGAAAATAAAATGAAAGGTCGAGAAATGTGTGCTTGATTAAATTTAAATTGAACCTTTGTTCTTGTAATGGTCCTTAGCTGTTGTGATGTTGCATGTTTTTGGGAATAAGGCTGTTAGGGCCTACCAAAGAAATACCTTAAGCATTTTCATAGAGCTGAATGGTGCCACAGGTTCTCGGTGTACTAAATTACTTGTTGAAATGGATGACTTGCTGCATCTTTTTTCCCCCTTTAAATGCCTTTGAAGCTCAGAGAAATTTAGAAAGGTGTTTTTGTGCTCATATTATTTTGGTCTTAGAGACGTTTCCAGTAGTACTGTTAGATATATCCTACTTGACCAAAATAATGTAAACAAATATCTAAATAACTTTTTTATTTTACAGGATGAATCTGGCTATAGGTGGACAAGAGATGATCATTCTGCAAGTCGACAGCCTGAGTACAGGTAAAATGAAGAACATAGTACCATAATTACTTTGATAATTGATTCATTGAGATGTCTGCTGTTGAAATCTAATCTCAAGGCTCATAGATGAAATATTTTTATTAGGATTTATAATTTTGAGAGCAACAAACATTTTTGTCACTGTAGTATAACAGCATTAATAGCATTCTGTATCTATTGGCATTTTGAAAACTGATAATAAAAATGTTTGAACTATTGGTATATTCTCATCAAAGTAATTATTAAATTATTCCTAATGTGTAATATGGATTATAAGGTATCTGCTTAATTAGAAGGTTAAGGCTTTTTTCCCCCTCTAGAATATTTGAGTCATTACAGAGTGTCTCTTAACATATTTTGGAGGAACGTCAATCATTGTTAGCTTGGTTACTTACAGAGGCATTTGATAGACTAGTTAGGAAAAAAAAAGATGGACAGATTTAATCAAGTTTGTTTTATTTTTATTTTTTAGGTTATTTATTTATTAGAGAGAGAGAAAACAAGTCGGGGGGCAGGGGGAGGGGGAGAAGCAGACTCCCTGCTGAGCAGGGAGCCAGATGCAGGGCTTGATCCCAGAACCTTGGGATCATGACCTGAGCCACCCAGGCACCCCTCAGGTTTCTTTGATTTTTTTTAATGGCTTCACAAAGGAAGTGGTAGAATTTATAAAAGGAGCTTTTTAAAGACTTCCTATGGGGGCACCTGGTGGCTCAGTTGGTTAAGCATCCGACTCTTGATTTTGGCTCAGGTCATGATCTCGGAGTCATGATCTCAGGGTGGTGGGATTGAGCCTCATGGAGAGATCTGGCTCCGTACTCGGTAGGGAGTCTGCTTGGAATTCTTTCTTTCTCCCTCTGCCCCTCTCTCTCCCCCTCAAAAAATAAATAAATCTTTAAAAAAAAATAAAAAAGATCTCTTAAAACTGTCAGAGAATAACCTATAGACAAGGGGAAGTAGTCAACTACTATAACTCTTGAGGTGCCAGAAGTAGACGACAGGATTCAGTGGATCAGAGCAAGGCAGTTTATTACTCACTGCACCTCAGTCATTAGGGGCATCAACTGGTAGTGCTGGTTCCCTGCCCCCAAGTCCAGGTGATGTGATGGCTAGAGATGGTGGCTGTGCAGACAGTGGGGTGCACTGTAGCTGAGGAACATGGGGTCAAGAGCTTGCTACTTTATGTAGTAAGCAGGAAGCAAGCAAGCCAGTGCTCCTTTCATTGAGAGTGAGCAGTCACACAGTAGTTATGCTGAGGGCACCTTTACCTATTGAATTTTCCGTATGACCAGCTACAGAAACTGCTCAACATCAGATGGCAATGTCTTACAATTTGGAGTACACAACAGGGATGTGCGGGGACCTGCTTATGGAGGACTGCCTTTCCCAAAAGAAGTAATAGAGAAAATAGATGCTGAAAAATACTTTAATAATATGTAATTACTGTGTTAAACATAACAGTAAGTTTTAGACAGCTAGGAATAGAAGAGAATTTCCTTTATCTGATAAATGGGGATTTGCTGTACTGAATGGTAGAGTTAGAAGCATTTGCTTTAAAATCAGAATGAAGCAAAGATGACTGTTATCACTGCTTCTATTCATCGTGGTAATGTAAGTCTCAGCCTCTACAGAAAGACAAAAATAAAGTCGTAAGGGTTAGAATGAAAGAAAGCTGTTTACAGATGATTAATTATGTAGAAAATCCAAGAGAGTCTATATTAGAACTGTTAGGAAATTAGCAAAGCTTAGTATAATGAAATCAGCTGTTAGAATAAGTTAGAAAATGTAATTTAAAAATATTTTCTATAACATAAAAACTATACGGAGTAATGGGAATAAATCTAACAAAAGTGTGTGAGACCTATGTGGATGAAATTGCAAGTCATTTCTAAGGGACATTTAAAAAGACCTTAGTAAAAGGAGCAACATATATGTGACATCCTTGGCTGGGAAGAGACAGTATCATGAAGATACAAGTTCTCAAACTCAGGTGTTCATTCAGTTGGGTTCCAGTCTAAAGTCTAGGATTTTTCTCCATGGAAGTTGGCAAGCTGTTTCTAAAATTACTGTGAAGGAGTAAAGGGCCAAATGGCAAAAGTAGCCTTGAAAAAGGTGCGAAGACTCAATATAGTATCTACAAAAACTTATCAAGCCATAGTAATGTAAGCAGTGAAACAGGATAGGCAGTCTAGAAACAAACCTAGATATACCCAAGAGTTTGCGATATAGCAACAGTGGCACTACAAATGAAATGCGGAAAGAATGAACTTCTCAGTAAATAGAGTTGGGACAAATGGCCATCCATTTGAGGGGGGGAAAAAACTGAAATCAGAAGCCTGGTGTATCAAAATATCTGGTATAATAAAGATCTAAATATGACAAGCAGAAGTGTAAGAAAAACTCTTGATTAGATTAGGTAATGGTTCATATGCACACCAAAGAAACAGTTCTCAGGTTGATTTTAATTGATTTGTTTTTAAAATAATAGTTCATTCCTATCTTTATTCTCCCTTCCTATCTTTTTTAGCACTTTATTATTTTCCCATGTATGTATATAATTTTACATAAATGAAATAAAATCATATATGGGACTCCCCGTCTCCCACAGTCATGTTAACAGCTGTGTGTGTGTTCTATATTTTTCTCTATATTCATAAACATTTGGTGTATTTATTGTTAATGAGATCATATTATACATACTCTTCTGTAAGTTGCTTTTCTCATTCAGTGGCTTGTGGAAATCCCTACAGGTTATTTGTTTTAACTTTTATTTGAATCTTTTTAATGGCTAAGTTACGTTCCATCATGTGGATTTACCAAATAATTTAACTGTTCACTTATTGATGAATATTTACTCTGTTTCAAGTACAAACCAGTGTCATAATAAATCTGAGTATATGATGTCATTATGAAACAGTACTTTAGTTTCTATGAGCTAGATTGCCTAAAGTGTAATTTCTGGGTCACAGGACATATTTTACATTTTAATAGATGTTTTCAGTTTGTCTTGTAAAAGGCTTGTAACACTTATGTTTCAATTTTTGGAAAAAATCTAACATTTTAATTTGGAAATTTATTTTTCTTTCTATCTTATTTGTGAGTATAAGTAGAGTTTTGAAATTTCTTTTAAGAATTGCTCAACTGTAGATTCTTATAGATAGCAATTTTTAATTTTTTAATTTTTAATTTTTAATTTATTTTATTTCGGGTGTGCACAAGCAGGGGAAGCAGCAGAGGAAGAGGGAAAAGCAGGCTCCCCGCTGAGCAGGGAGCCTGACGTGGGGCGCCTGATGCGGGGCGCCTGACGTGGGGCTCGATCCTAGGACTCTGGGATCATGACCTGAGCCAAAAGAAGACGCTTAACCAACTGAGCTATTCAGGCGCCCCTAGCAATTTTTTATTTTTTAATTTTGTTTAAGTAGGCTCCATGCCCAGCGTGGAGCCCACTGTGGGGCTTGAACTCATGACCCTGAGATCAAGAGTCAGACACTCAACCAACTGAACCACCCAGGCACCCCTGATAGATAGCAATTTTATACTGATTCCAACATGGTATATTCTAGTTATTCTGTGAGAAGACAGTGTTGCCTGTACTCGTACTCTGTTGTTTGAAATTTTTTGGTATATATATGGGAAATTTTTTGGTATATATATGGTATATTCATTCATTTGATAAATATTTATTGGGTAACTGGTATATGTTAGGTATTCTTCTAACCTTTGGGGATAAAAGGTTCTGCTCTCATTAACCTACATTTTAGTATGAATTGTAGATAGTAAACAGATAAAAACAGAAAGGACTTCTTCCACATCTTCACGTGATGTCTGAATATCCTCAGTGACATTTCAGGTATTAGGCTTCACAGAAGCTAATGCTTTTCCAGGCTAACATCTTTCTGGCTGTCTGTAGGTTGTTCCCTATTAGGTGGTCTCTTTGAAGATTCTGTGAGTAGAAAATAACTGTTTTAGAGGGAAAAAAATCACTGCATTGTAAACCATGCAGAGAGTACTTGTGTGTATTCATAAGAGAATAAGGTTTTGAGTATTTCGGAAAATCATGCCAATAGAGTTTTTGTTTTTTTGGGGTGTACATGATAATTCTACATATTGTGGAAAGAAAATATTAGACTATTTAAAACATTTTATTTGGGGGCGCCTGGGTGGCACAGCGGTTAAGCGCCTGCCTTCGGCTCAGGGCGTGATCCCGGCGTTATGGGATCGAGCCCCACATCAGGCTCTTCCACTATGAGCCTGCTTCTTCCTCTCCCACTCCCCCTGCTTGTGTTCCCTCTCTCGCTGGCTGTCTCTATCTCTGTCAAATAAATAAATAAAATCTTAAAAAAAAAAAAAAGATTAAAAAAAAATAAATAAAACATTTTATTTGATACAGTTCTTAAATTTATAGAAAAATTGTGAGAATAAAGAACTGCTACAGTCTTTTCACCAGAAACCCCAGTAATGTCTCCTACAATGCCCTGATAATGTGTTTTGTAGCAAAAAGATCTAATCTGAGTTCATAGGTCATGTTTTTGTAGACTTCTTTAATCTGGAACAGTTCTTCAGCCTATTCCTTGATTTTTATGGTTCACTGGGGCAAGATGAACACAGGGCAGACATTTTGTAGACTTTCTCAGTTTAGGCTTGTCTGATGTTCACGATTAGATTTCAGTTATGCATTTTTGCCAGGACAATCCCTGAAATGATGCTGTATTCTTTTTATTGCATCCTGTTAGGTTGCATATGTTGTTGATTTGTTCTCTTTATTGGTGGTGTTGACTTTTATCACTTGATTAAGATGGGGCCTGCAAAATTTCTTCACTGTGAAGTTGGCCTCCATTAGTGTATTGTTGAGGAAATTCTTCGAAACTATGCAAGTATGCCATTCTTCATCCCATTTTCACCCACTAGTTCCAGCATTCATTGGTGTTTCTTACCTGAATTATTAATAAAATTGTTTGTAATGGTGATTTTGTAATTAAACTGTTCTTGCTGTATTTATTACGCATACTGTTACCTGTTATCCATTGTGAGAAAGAGCTTTCTCCTCTCCACCACCCCCCTTTTAGAAAAAACAAACAGGGGACACCTGGGTGGCTCAATCGGTTAAGCATCTGCCTTCAGCTCAGGTCATGATCCCGCCTGGGGTCCTAGGATAGAGTTCCACATCGGGCTTCTTGCTCAGTGGGGAGCCTGCTTCTCCCTCTGTCTGCCACTCCTCCCGCTTGTGCCCGCTCTGTCTCTCTGACAAATAAATGAATAAAATCTTTAAAAAAAACAAACAAAACTTTGTTTAGTATGGACTCGTGGATTCCTATTTTCAATGTGTTATAATCTGTTATCATTATTATGATACTGAAATTTGGTCAGGGAGAATCCCTTCAAGTTAGCTTCTGTGTTTTTTCAAAAAATACTTCGTTGTAGTGGCATATGTATAGCATAAAATATGCCATTTTAACTATTTTTAAGTGCACAATTCACTAGCATTAATTACATTCACAATGTTGGGAAAGATGGTTACACTAAAAAACGCTATTTTCAAGACTGTTTTTCATCATCCTGAACAAAAACTATGCCTGTTAAGCAATAATTCCTCCTGCCTCCTTACTCCCAGCCCAGGGCAACCACCATTCTACTTTTTGTCTGTAAGAATTTGCCTATTCTTGGTATTCATGTAAGTAGGATCATACTATATTTGTCCTTTTGTGTTTGGCTTCTTTCACTTAGCATGATGTTTTCAACATCATGGCATAACAGAACATCATTCCTTTTTATTGGTGAATAATATTCCATTTTATGCATTTACCACATTTTGTTTATCCATTTATCTTTTCTTGGGATATTTGGATTGTTTCTACCATTTGGCCATCATAAATAATGCTGCAGTGACACTGACAAATAAGTATATTTTGAGTCCCTGTTTTCATTTCTTATGGGTGCATACCTAGGAGTAGAAATGCTGGGTCATATGTTAATTCTGTGTTTAGCTTTTTGAGGAACCACCAAACTGTTTTCTGTAGTGGCTGTACCATTTTGCATTCTCACCAGTGTACAAGATTCCCAGTTTCTTCACATACTCACCATCACTTATTATATTCCTTTTATTATTGTGCGTGTATGTGTACGCGGGGGCATTCTGTTAAGTGCTTTTAAAAATTAAAACCTAGATTACAGTCATTTCGGGTTCTAGTTATTTTGTAAATATAATATAGCTATAACAAGTTATGGCCTAAAATGTTCATAGGCACTGTCAGTGTAATGAAATGATTGATTCATTTACTCACTGTGTATTTTTTAAACTACTACATGGTGTTGTGAGAATGAAAGTGAGTAAGAGCTGTCAGAAGGAGGGTATGTTCTTGACCAGTGGTCAGATCAGGGAAAGAAGAAATACTCAGAAATAACTAATACAAAGCAGAATGGAGTGGGATGTACTAACTGGGCTAAGTTCTGACACTGAAGGAATTCAGAATGATGGTAAGTAAGATGATGAAGGAATCATCATGAGTGGGAGGGATCTTTCGAGTTGAACTCTGGAGGCTAGTTGGCATTTCTGTCGGAAGAGATGGATTGAGCTAGAGGAACACTAGTTAAGTGGTTGGAATGTAGCAAGCAAGTACGTAGTATGTGTGTGGTGAGACCATTTTGGCTGAAGCACAGGTGCTAGTGGACATCTGAGTTGCCGGAGTCTGGCAGAGTGGGAATAAAATTGCATAGAGGTCAGGTCTGGAGAGAAATTTGGAGGAATCAATGGTATAAAAGTGATCTTTGAATTGGGCTTTGGGTGCTTGTGCCTGGCAGAAAGTTTTACAGGCAGGAGGGGATGACTCTTACTTCGGGAGTGATGACATCAGCTGGCATAGAATACGTAGAGCAGAAGTAAGAGGCAGCAGAGAGCAGCTGGAGGGCTGGTGTGGCACAGCTTTTATGTTTCCTCGTTAAGACCTGAGGTGAAGGGAGGGCAGGTAGAGAATTTGGGACGATGCTTGGGTGAGTAATGGAGGGGAAGGGTCTTCCCTAGAAACTCAGGCTTCTTGGAACCTCAGTGCTGAACTGCAGCTCAAGGAAATCCTGTTGAAACTGATATTCCTTTAAGACTTTTAAAAAATAGGAACATGAGCTAATTTTAGCTAAATCTATTATGTGTGTATGAAAATGAATACTGCTTCTGAAATTCAGTGCATGCAGTCTCTCTTTTTCATTTAAATAAATACTCCCTGTATTTTAATAGTTTTATGAAGATTTTCAGTGGAGCCCTGTACATATTAACAATTCCAGCATTTCCTATGATCTTTTCCACCATTAATTTATTTATCCCACGTGATAGGTGTAAAATCACATTGTGCCACTGTGGAGCGGTTGTTGATTTGTGGCAATTCATTTATTGTACTTTGATAAATCGTATTTATATGGGTATGTTTTATAACATTAGAGGCTTTTCTGGAGGCTTTGTGTGGATTTTTTTTTTAAGGTATAATCAATATATTGTCCTTACCTTTTTTATTGTTTTCATTGTTTTCAGAGGCTTTATGTGGATTCTTTTTTTTTTTTTTTTGAGGTATAATTGACACATGACCTTATATTAGTCTTATCCTTTCTGTTACTATTATTATTGCCATCTTGGTAAGTGTGAAGTGGTATCTCATTATGGTTTTGATTTACATTTCTCTAACGGTTAGTGATGAGCAACATTTCATGTGCTTATTGGTCATTTGTATATCTTTGAAGAATTACCTACTCATTTTTTGGTCCATGTGAAAATTAGGTTGTTTGTTTTTTGTTGTAGAGTTTTAGAAGAGTTCTTTATATATTCTGGATATTAAATCCTTATCAGGTATATGGCTTGCACATATTCTGTTCTTTTGATAATGTCCTTCAGTGTTCAAAATTTTAATTTTAATGAAGTCCAATTTCTCCTTTTTTTTTCCTTCTGTTGCTAATGTTTTGGTGTCATATCTAAGAATCCATTGCTAAGTCAGTGTTGTTTTGTTATGACTTGTCCATATCATTCTTGGATCACTTCCTTACCTTCCGATGTAGGGTTTTCCAGGTTATTTTATGTTTTCTCTGCCTTAGGCCTAAAGTCTAAGCTATTTCTCCAAGAGCACATGTTCTCATTAGTGGAAAGTCCAAGATCTGTACACTATTGTGCGTGCATGCACACACACACACACACACACACACACTCCTTTACATCTGTGTTTATTTTTACACATTATTTACATATATTGAAGACCATGAGTTTGTGGCAGTATACTTCTTTCTTTTCCATACCATATTTTGCCCCCTCTTTCCATTGAAGACCATGAGTTTGTGGTAGTATCCTTCCCTCTTTTCCGTACCATATTTCTCCCCCTCTTTCCATCAGCAAAAAACCTGGCTTCCAGTTGTTGGAAGAGACAGCCCTACATGGGTCTCTTGCACTCCTACACATCTTGCCAAGATATGCCAAGAATGCAAGGCCCTGACCACTTTTTATCGATGCTATTTCTCAGAATTGAGTTTGTAGTGAGCATTCTTGAAAGATAAGGTAGTTCTTCCTCTGTGTCAAAGAGCAGGCTTGCTTATTGCTTGGTGTAAAAATAGTGGCTTCCCCAAGTGTTCCTTAAGTTGTGAACCAGACCCACTACACGTGATCGATCTTGGCTACATCACATCGTTTCTGTGGAACTTGGAACCAGGCTGTGCATACAAGCCAATGCTGTATTGCTTGCTGTGCTGAGAATAATAAAATCCTTTGTCTCGGTAGTCTCGCGTCTTCTACTGGTATCCATGAAACAGCGACAGTCTCACTTATTAACTTGTCTGTAGGGTAAAATCCGATCCCAGACTTGAAACCAGTTATCTTCAATATTTTTGCCCACATTCTTTATGTAGTCTTCTGACCCGTTGGGTCTTCCTTCTTGCTCTGTCCCGCACTTTACTTTTGCAGATTGCCATCACTGGCTGCTACTGGGCCACCTGGCTTCATACCATCTTCCACAGGTCCATTACTAGCTGTGGAACTTTCAGTTTATAACTTATCTAATCTTTTTCACTTTCTGTGTTATGTGTTTAATACTGTAGCACCTTATGAACTTTATAAATCCAACATATATATATTAGTGGTTCATGTCACTCCATAAATGTGGAGTGGTCATCATGGAGTGTGGAGTCATTGGAAGCATCTGTATTAAATAACAGCAGGGGAAAAATGAATAGATTGTTTTCTTTTTTTTTTTTTTTTAAGATTTTATTTATTTGTCAGAGAGAGAGAGCACAAGTAGGGGGAGCGGCAGGGAGAGGGAGAAGCAGGCTCCCTGCTGAGCAAGGAGTCCAATATGGGACTCGATACCAGGACCCTGGCTGGGATCATGACCTAAGCTGAAGGCAGATGCTTAACCGACTGAGCCACCCAGGTGTCCCGAATGTATTGTTTTCTATCTCCTCCCACCCTCCCTCTGAAAGTTATCACTTTTTTCTTTAATAGAGCCATGTACCTGATAATTTATCCACATTTCATGTGTATCAACATCTGTTCATCTTGGTTCTGTAATATACAGTGATCTTATTATCTCGTTGTTCACAACACACTTTTAGATAAAATTCAGAATATATTAGGATCCACTTCATTTTGTATTCAAGGAATATGTCATACTTTACCAAGGGTTATTAATTTAGATCGAATGAGGTGGTTTTTAACAGTCATTCCCCCCCCCCCCCCCCGTAGTTATGAGGGCTTAGAATAAACTTTAGGATGGAACTGATGTAAAGTATTAAATAGTATTTAGAAATATAGAATAAGAGTGTCACCACATGGCCAGCATACTTTATTTTTAAATGCTGAGGTTTTTTTTTGGTCTGTGTTCACATACGGAAAATTTTGATTAAGTAGTTTAGTATTTTTATACCTATTTTTTTATTTTTTAATTTTATTTGTTTATTTTTTTAAAGATTTTATTTATTTATTCGACAGAGATAGAGACAGCCAGCGAGAGAGGGAACACAAGCAGGGGGAGTGGGAGAGGAAGAAGCAGGCTTATAGCAGAGGAGCCTGAGTGGGGCTCGATCCCATAACGCCGGGATCACGCCCTGAGCCGAAGGCAGACGCTCAACCGCTGTGCCACCCAGGTGCCCCATACCTATTTTTTTAAAGCAAAGGTTTATTTTTTTATTTTAAAGATTTTATTCATGTATGCGAGAGAGAGCACAAGAGAGAGCTAGAGAGAGCATGAGCAGGAGAAGGGGCAGAGGGAGAAGCAGACCCCCCGCAGGGAGCCGGATGTGGGGCTTGATCCCAGGACGCCAGGACCACAATCCGAGCCGCAGGCAGTCGCTTAACTGACTGAGTCACCCAAGCGCCCCTAAAGCAGAGGTTTAATTTTCGATTTTACTATAGTGATTTTATCTTCTTAGTTGATACATTGTTTGACAGAGAAAAACACTGTAAAACGTCTTTGGTTTATTAGTTCAGTGGTACAAATGTTTATTGAGTGTTTACTTTGTGTAGGCTACTGTGTTTATATCACTAGTTTAGAGTCTAGTGAGTGAAGTAGACAGACAAGAAGAAAGCCTAATATGATACATGCTCAAGTTGCATAAAATGCTGTAGGAAGACTGAGAAGCATCTACTCCGTTCTGGGAGGTTTTATTGAAGATTTCCTGTAGAAGCAGTGAACATGAACAAAACTGGAAGAAAAAATAAGAGTTGGCCAGAAGAAGGGTAATGGGGGGCGCCTGGGTGGCTCAGTGTTTAAGCGTCTGCCTTCAGCTCAGGGCGTGATCCCAGGGTTCTGGGATGGAGCCCCGCATTGGGCTCCAACACTGAGAGCCTGCTTCTTCCTCTCCCACTCCCCCTGCTTGTGTTCCTTCTCTCGCTGGCTGTCTCTATCTCTGTCGAATAAATAAATAAAATCTTTAAAAAAAAAAAAAAAGAAGAAGAAGGGTAATGGGGAACATATTCCTGCAAAAGGAGGAGCACGAGCAAAGCTGTGTAAAGCATGATGTGTAGAGATAGTAACGGATGCGTATATGTGTCCTAGGAACTTGTGAATTAAATTATAACTAAGAAGTCTGAATAAATAGTTTTAAAAATATAGTTTTATTCTGTTAGCAATGGGGAGCGCCTGAAAAATTTTAATCTGGTAGACAGGCTAACCCAATTAGAATGTAGTTTCCTTTGTCTTCAGTGTAGAGGATGATTTTTTAAAGACTTTTTCATTTATTTTTTGAGAGAGTGAGAGAGCAAGGGGAGGGGCAGAAGGAGAGGAGAGAGAGAATCCCGTGCAGACTCCCTGAGGAGCATAGAGCACGATATGACACGGGGCTTGATCTCGTGACCCTAAGATCATTACCTGAGCCTAAATCAAGAGTGGGATGTTAGTCGACTGAGCCACCCAGGCGCTCCTAGAAGATGATTTTTTAAAGGTAACATTGGAGATAGAACAAGAAATCATGAATACCTGAATTAGAGAAGGGAGGTTGGAATGGAGAAAAAGGGTTAAATTTGATAAATGCTTAGGAAGCGAAAAATCAGCAAGATATGGTTGTTGGATGTGGGAATAAAGATGAGAGAACCATCTGGATTTTTGGTTTTGTTTACTGTGTGTATAATAATACCATTATCTGAGGTTGGCATATAGGAAGAATGGTTTCAAGGGAGGAGCTGCATTCAAAATTCAGATTGTCCAAGGAGAGGCTGTAGTTAGACAAGAGCAGTGAACTAAGGTCAGAACCCTTGGCCTTTATGAAAGTGATGGAAAATAAAACTTTTTAAACAGTATTTGGGGCCACCAATGTCTGATGCAACTGAGTACTCCAGTAATATAAAGATTAAAATATCTCTTGGGTTTGGCTGTGTCAGGATGGATGAGATGTGAGTTAAATTCAACCTGAATGGGTATGTTTTTGAAATACTGAGATGGAAAGTAGGAAATGCCATATGTTGAAAATACAGGAGACATACAGGTATCCATGAGGTGAAGGTCGAGGACATTGGCTAATGGAAGATCATCTAAAACCTTTTTTTTTTTTTTTTTTTAAGGTGATCAGTGACTTGAGCATATTTATAGGTTGAAGGTACAAGGCAGAAAGGGGAAAACTGATGAAGATAAGGTAAATGAGGACCAGGATAAAGATCATTGATTTGAGGGGCTAACTTCTAACAGAGGGAAAAATCATATACTGGGAAAGGAAGGATGAAATTAGGGATGGGGCAGATGAAGGCAAACTAGGGGAAAAGGGATTTGGGCCGGCATTTGTAGTTCATGCCTGAGGACTGCTGTGTTTTTTAGGACGTGAGGTAACTCATTGAGAAGGAAAGTTTTGGTGCTAGGTTAGAGGACTTTGGGAGGATTATCCAGATATTGGAATGGGTGCTGAGGTGAATGGGAGATTAAGCTCACTAATGATAAGTAAAAATATTACTAGTAGATTTGAAAGCACGGTGTCTGTAGGCTTGTGACAATCAACTATAATGGTGAAGAAATCAAAGATTTTGAAATTAATTCAGGTTTGGGGTTGGCTAAGACGATGTATCAGAATTGCCAGGATGGGAAGTTGTTGGTATTCACAGTGCTTCACATACTGTTATTGGGGCTGGAAAGGCAGTAAGTGAGGCTAGCACAGGGTTCGTGGCTTGCTAGAAAATATAGGAGGCTTACAAGTATCTATGAGGTGAAATTATTGCAGGAGTGAGAAAACTGAAGGATAAGACATTTTCCTAAGAATGCAGTATTGGATTCTGAAGAAGAGCACTTCTGGGTAATAAGTGGCAAGGTTTAGGATTTAAGTGTGAAGAGGTGGGAGGTAGTTGAGGACTTGCTATGCCATTGCACAGATGATCCACACAAATTTTGAGTCACCCATGATGTGGGTAGGATGTGTAACAGTGCAGACTGTATCCTTGGGTGTAGGAAATTTGGGAAAGTTGTCAGAAGGTTGGTGATATGGGCAATGTGGGGTTATAATGGAATAGCATAGACTTAAACAAAGAGTTTGTTGGGCTCTTTTTCCCTTTTCTTAGAGGATGGGGGATTTAGAACATAATCCTATGTGTCATATACATCAGGACCTGGAGGCAGTCATCAGTGCGTGCTTAGTACTCACGAGTTTTAGGGGACGTATTTGTGTTCAACTAGCAGGTTTCATTTAAAGAAGTTGGAAGGATTGGTTTATGAAGAGGCTCAGGATGTAAAAGCATTTACAAGATCGGCGCAAATTACCTTATTTTGTTATTTATGTATACACAAATACAGTTACTAAGCATAAAGTACTTGTAACACAGGAAAGCAGTTAACGTATTCATGTATCTGTGGTAGTAATGCCCCTCTTTGTTTGTGGAAATAACTCCTGTACCTTACAGTGGAATGTAAACAAATGCTGAGGGGCAGATTGGAGCAGCTGCTACTTGGTGCAAAGCCGATGTTTGCTATTTGGGAATGTAAGCACATGGTGGCGTGCTTCAAAAGAAGTTAGAAATCCGGATTTTTAAAATGTTAAGTTTCTTCAGTTTTCAGTGTTTACAACAAGGTAAAGCCAGAGTTTGCAGTCTCTGGAGTAAGGCAACAATCTGGCACTCTGAAATGAAGAGCATGTAATAGCAGCTTGTCTAATATGGTGGTTTCCAACCCTGGCTATACTTTGAATTAGGTGGAGAGCTTTTTTTTTTTTCCCCCTTCTAAATTAGTTCCTGGTCCTCACATTTGGAGATCTGATTTAATTGGCCTGGGCATCATTATTTTTAAAAAGCTCATCAGAGGTTCTAATGTGAAGCTAGACTTGAGAACCACTGGTCTAATAGGTAGTATGGAGTGAAAACAGTCCCCAAACCATAGATTCATGTTAACAATGACTTCTTGGCACCTTTTCTCATTTATGGTAACTTCATTTGTCTTTATCCTTGACAGCAGTTACTTCCTTTGCTTACGTGTCTTGTTCTGTTTTTAAGATTTTATTTATTTTTGATAGAGAAGGAGAGAGAGATAGCAGGCATGAGCATGAGCAGGTAGAGGGAGAAGCAAACTCCCCATTGGGGAGGGAGCCTGATGTGGGACTTGGTCCCAGGACCCTGGGATCATGACCTGAGCTGAAGGCAGGTGCTTAATCTACTGAGCTATCCAGGCACCTTTTGCTTATGCTTTTATAACTTGTGTTTACAAGAATCACTTAGAAGCTCATTAAAAATGAAAATTTCCAGGCTTCATCTCAAGAGCTTCTGATTGAGTAAGTGGAGACTTGGAATCTGTATTTTCACAAGCCACACAGATGATTGTGATGCAGAAGGTCTGGAGACTGAAGTTTGAGAAACGCTGCTCTATTCTGTCTGCTGCTGGTGACAGATAAATCTGTATCTTTAGCCTTGGCTTCTTTTCTGAGCTCTACATTTTATATCCAACTGTCTATTAGACACATCTTCATTTGGGAATCCCAAACTTTTCACTTAAATGAAATAAAACATACTTGAGAAGATTTCTATGTGTTGTCCACACATCTTAGGCACATAGGTGGACTACATTCCTGGCCTTCATTCCTGCTGATTATGGCCATATGGCTAATTTATCTCCAGTGTAATGTGAATAGGAGTTCTACTTCTACATGTATTCTTCCACACACATTCATTCACCTTTTCCCATCTTGCAGGATGGGCCCTGGAATGGAATGACAGCAAGCTTGGCTCTTGGGTGATTGCATGGAATCTCTCACCCTGGAATGCTGGCCCTAGACTGTTTTGTACAGATAAACTTCTTTTGTGTAATGACTCAATATTACATTTTTTGGTATTTATGTGATAGCATTTTAGGCATATCTTAACCTCAGTAAGAATAGGCACTCTTTCAGGTGCTAAGAGATCAAACTGTGAGTAACACAGATAAAATCTATACTCTAGCTGGGAGATCTTTTAGTCCATATCTCATGCCTAGAATGCTTTTGATGTAAAGATGTTTTGTGGAAAGAGCTCAGGACTTGGGTCACCAAACTTCTCAACTCTGCTGCAAGATAATTGTTTGATTTTTGGGTAGTATAGAATAAAAGGTAGTGTGGGAAATCCCTTATCTCAAATCATAGTGCCCTTGGGACTCTTGTTTCCACATTTAAAAAAAAGACGTTTGAGGTCTGTGCTTAACTTATTTTTAAGTTCACACTATAAGTTACCAAGCCACTTTGTCAAAATGATTCTTGAAATCTTAATTCCTTTTTAAAATTCCTGTTGACTAGAAATGAAGTAACTAATATTTTGTGTAGAATATTTGTGCGTGTTGGGTGTGGGAAGGAAAGAAAAATGAGGTCCCGAATAAGTAAAAAATGCCTCCATTCCCCCACCCCTGCTATTCTCCGCCCTCCTCTCCCCCCCCCCCTTTACTGAATTTTACCCTTAACCAGTAAATACATCTGCGGAAGCTGAGGGATCCATCACAACTTGTCTGGTTTGACTGGTACAAGGGGCTGGAGTTACCTCGGGGATGTATATTAATAAGGGGAGAATCATGAGCTTCATACATCTACTTTTGAAACCAGCATTCAAGGTAATTATAGTGTAGATGGTCCCAGGAACACATTTTGAGAAACAGTGCTTTATAGGGCATTAGTTCTTCCCATCTTCCATTCTTCTGGTGACTTTGCCTTCTGTACATGCCCAGCGTTATGGCTGAAATGTTTGTGATATAGTCAAAGATACTATCTTAACTCTCAAGTTAGATACTTTTTGGTAATAAAAACATCAGTTAAATATGTGGGGTTTTTATTTTTTATTTTTTTTATTTTTTGAGTCTTCATGGTAAGTATTCTAGTTGTACTGTTACATTTGTTCAAAGGCTCTTTTTTATTTGCCTTATAATTTATTGTACATAATCTATTATATGTATTGATATCCTCATTTTCAACATAGCTAGAAACCCTATATATAATTTTGAGGGTTTTTGATTTGAAGTTTTCTTTGCACGGTAAGTAGAACTTCATCTTACTTACCGTGCAAAGTTTTTACCCTGTGATGTATGGAATGACACTAAAAAATATGCCCAAGTTTCCAGTATCCTGTTGCTCTATTTATTCAGCATGCTTCAGGGCCATTGTTAAAACAAAAACCAAAATTCTTTCTTAAAATCAAGATGATTACTTGCACAAAGAAAATTATACTAGTTGATATCGACTGAATTTTAAAGATTTTTTTTTTTTTATTTTTATTTATTTGACAGAGATAGAGACAGCCAGCGAGAGAGGGAACACAAGCAGGGGGAGTGGGAGAGGAAGAAGCAGGCTCATAGTGGAGGAGCCTGATGTGGGGCTCGATCCCATAACGCCGGGATCACGCCCTGAGCCGAAGGCAGACGCTTTAACCGCTGTGCCACCCAGGCGCCCCTGATATCGACTGAATTTTATAGCGAATTATGAGGGTTGGGACCAATACATGTTTAAAGAAAAATAATATGAATGAAGTTGTGATATTTCTATCAACCAGTTTTTTCCCTTTTAATTTTTTTTGAGTAAACTAATGATAACCTAGAGATTCATGTTTTGCATTTTAAGTACTCAGTGACAATTGTATATATGGCTTTGTTTTAAGTTGTACAGTTCTTCAGGAAACAGTACTTTATTTTAATGTCTAGCTTAAATTTATTTTACCTCTGTAACTTTAAATACTTAGATTTTCTTGTTAAAAATGGAATTTTACATTTGAAGTAATTTTAATGAATCTTAACTAATGGTCAGGAAAATGGAAACCTCTCAGTGTGTCAGAGGGTTTGAGTCATTAGCAATCTAGGGTCACTTTAAAGAATTTAGGTCATATGAAGCCAGGCTAGTTCATTCCAGTTTACCCTGCTGTTATTGTGTAGCCCTTTGAGCTTTCAACCTTCTTCCTTGGTAAGAGCTGGACTCTATTTTTATATCCTAATCCTGTGATACCATCAAAATTATTTCTCAGTTTTTCATCTTCTAAGATGCTGCTTCTGAAATTGGCAGATATATAAAGAGAAAAGCAGCTCAACAAAGACAGGTCCAGATCTCTGAGCTTCCTACTTGTCTTGCATATTGGTTCCATAGTTCTTTTTTTTTTTTTTTTTTTTTTAAGATTTTATTTATTTGACAGACACAGCGAGAGAGGGAACACAAACAGAGGGAGAGGGAGAAGCAGGCTTCCTGCCGAGGAGGGAGCCCAACACAGGGCTCGATCCCAGGACCCTGGGATTATGACCTGAGCCTAAGGCAGATGCTTAACGACTGAGCCACCCAGGCGCCCCTGGTTCCATAGTTCTTTGTTACAGTCTTGGCTCTCTGATGACTCTCAGCAGTTTACTTAAAAAAATAGTCCGGTTTTCCTAGATTTTCTCTTGCATTCGAGGTAGTTAGAATTAATCAGTTCCCAATTTTTGGATGTAGACGTAGTTTTTGAGTGTGGTAGTGGTATTTTTTTGAAGTAGCAAAAATTAAGGTGGATCTTGAAGTAATGATATCTTTGTCTTGAACTCTGAAATAGAAATTTTTTCAAATGGTATGTCAAAAATTTTATTAGTAGGAAGTGTCTATTAAATATATAGAATAGAATTAAAATAATGAGTGAGTGAGCCGAAGTACAAGCTGTTAAACCAAGGGCAACAGAACACTTAAAATTTTTCTATTTATAATTATTTTCTGTTTGGTTGACATTTAGTTGTAGTATGTAGTAGCAAGCACCAAGATTTAGGAAACACTATGGGAGGAAAAAAAATCTGTTCACTGACTTCCTGCAGATTGGGTAAAGAGAATCATGATATTTGGAAATGACATTGAATGTTAAGAATTGCTGTGTCAAGGTATAGCATTTTTCTGAATAAAGGAAAAGTAAATAGGAACAAAACCAAATAACAGCAAAATGTAAGTTGCAGAGAAAATATCCTGAGGTGGAGCATCCTATTCATGTGACACTGATTTCTTAGTGATCCTTTGCGAAGATGACCTGACACCATGTTGGTAGAGGACAGCTATGGTGATTAAAATGTGTTAATGATTTTTCAGACAGTAGGTGGTCTTACGATTTGTTTTTCCTTAAAGTAAATATTAAAAATGAAAATTCTGTTCTTAAAATGTTTGCATTCTTAAAAATTCCTTTGAGATCATGTTAAATGATAAGGAGCTATATTTTCATCACATTTTTATAAACACTTATTAGACCATATAACAATATACAAAATACACAGATCCGGGTGGGTGTACAGCTCAGTGAATTACCATAACTATAACCACAATCCAGGTTAAGTAGACTATTACTTGCATTCAGAAGCTACCTCGTGCCCCTACTCAAATTTCTTCTTTCTCTCCAAAGGTAATCATCATTCTAACTTAAAGCAACCTTAATAGTAAATGGGAAAAACTATAATTGTTCTGACTTAAAATTTGTCAAAACATTAATCTCTCCTGTCAATTAGAAATGGCTAGAGAGGGGCACCTGGGTGGCACAGCGGTTGAGCGTCTGCCTTCGGCTCAGGGCGTGATCCCGGCGTTACGGGATCGAGCCCCACATCGGGCTCCTCTGCTATGGGCCTGCTTCTTCCCCTCCCACTCCCCCTGCTTGTGTTCCCTCTCTCGCTGGCTGTCTCTATCTCTGTCAAATAAATAAATAAAATCTTTAAAAAAAAAAAAAAAGAAATGGCTAGAGAAATGAAAAAAGTGGTGATACTCATTGAGTACACTGTAATTTAAAACATTAGTAACATTGGGAGTTAATGAGGTTTATTTATTTGTAATAAACTTATCAAGAGTAATTTGAACAGTGTCTACCTTCTTGTGTAATTTAAGATATGGAGCAAGCATCTTTTTTATGCATTGGTGAATTATACTCCATTCTAAGTTTGGATCATTTTCCGACATTTTATCCTTCGCGTTTTTATTGTCGTGAAATTTCTCTGAGAGTTCCTTTAATGTGAAGTTTTTTTGTTAGCCTCACATCCTCTGGGGCATCATCATTTTTTTGGTCACAATAACTTTTGTCATTTATGTCCGTAATTTTGCCTTCATGAAGTTCTTCTGGCTGCGTGTCTCCTGTTTCTTGAAAGGCAACATTGTCAACGTTGCCGTGGTCAGCTGTTCCTTCTATAACTCCATTTATATTCAGTTTTCAGTTTTACTACTACCCTCTATCACTTTTTTGTTTCTTGGCTGCACTTTGTCTTCATTGGCCAATTCTCTTTCAGTTATCGTTTTTTTGTAAAATGTCACATGGGTCATAATGGGAGACAAGAAGGCAGCAAAACTACATTTTTGCTCTCTGTATGTGAACTGAACAACAGATGCACAATGCCCAATCCAAAAGACTTTGAAAAGTGTAATGTGATCACTAATGATGATGTGCATTAGTTACTCATGTAGTGATTTGTGGACTGAGAGCGGGCAGCTTCATACTCATTTATATTCCCATTGGCAAGATATGTAAATTCCAATTGTTTCACATCCTTGTCAACGCTTGATATTGTCAGTGTATTTTCTTCTTTTCTTTTTAAAAGTTGAACCCATATTAATGAGTTAATATGTAAGGTACTTAAGTGTGTTATAGGCATTATCCTTCTTAATCTATCATTCCCATTTTACAAATGAGGAAACGGGTACAGAGAAATTAAATAACTGTCAAACCTCTCCCACGGTAAATAAGCGATGGAGCTGGGATTTGAATTCTGGCAGACTTGCTTCAGACCCTATTATGTTCTTAAGTTTGGGACTATATGTAAAGTAAAAGGTTGAAAATAGAGTAGAAAATACTTTATTTGATTATGTAATTTGAATATTTAGGAGGTTTGCAGAAATTTCAATACTTGGTGTTACATATGTTATAAAGAAACATTTAAAAATGGACAAGTAGGGGCGCCTGGGTGGCACAGCGATTAAGCGTCTGCCTTCGGCTCAGGGCGTGATCCTGGCGTTACGGGATCGAGCCCCACGTCAGGCTCCTCCACTATGAGCCTGCTTCTTCCTCTCCCACTCCCCCTGCTTGTGTTCCCTCTCTCGCTGGCTGTCTCTATCTCTGTCAAGTAAATAAATAAAAAAATCTTTAAAAAAATAAAATAAAATAAAAAAATAAAAATGGACAAGTAGTTCCAAGAAAGCTTTAGAATGTTTTATGTATTTCTCAAACTGATAGATTAAGCTTGTGACTGTATATGTGTATGTATGTGTGTCTGTCTCAAGATTTCTGAACTTTGACACTATTGGCATTTTGGGCTGGGTAGTTCTTTATTGTGGGGGGCTGTCCTATGCATTACAGGATGTGTAGCAGCATCCCTAACCTCTACCCACTAGAATCTAGTAGTACTCCCCCAGTTGTGTGTGACAGGCAAAGATGTCATGTCTTCAGACATTGCCACATGTCCCCTGGGGAGCAAAATCACTCTACTTTGAGAACCAGTAATATAATAAAGATCCTCATTAATAGACTCCTTTTTTATTCTTGGATAAGTTTTAAATATTTTTCATTTTTATAATTTGGAAAAGCCAGGTATTCACATTTAGAATATCAGAATCTCAGAGCAGTAATGATAGCTATACTAATCACATGAGTACAGTAAGGCATGAGTGAACCATTTCTGTTGGCTGCATTTCCTCTCTGATGTGTATAATAAAACTACTTAATTACCAGGGAGAATATTAGCTACCGAGATTTCTCATTGAGTTGGAAGGTTGATGTTGGGGAGAGATAGTGTAACAGGGGAAGGGAGAATTAAGCAATGGAATATAAATTATCTTTTTAAAATCTAAAGTAAAGCAGAGAATATTGATCAAATCAAGGAAAATTTGTAGTTATGTAAGTTGTTCCTAATAAAGTGATTTACTTAATAATTGAGAAATGTTTGGTTTTCCACTTGAATAGGAACTGTAAATGAAGGAAAAAATAACTTGAAAGCTAATTTCTTATTAAACAAAAGTAAGTTTTAGGAGTTTCCATTATAGAGGCGCCTGGCTGGCTCAGTTGGTAGAGCATGCAACTCTTGATCTTGGAGTCAAGAACTCAAGCCCCACATTGCAAGTAGACTTTACTTAAAAAAAAAAAAAAAAAAAAAAGTTTCCATTATAAACGTAGTACAATCACATTATAGACAAAATCTGAAAGAAAGGGGGAAAAGTTCCTACTGAATTTACTAGGAAGAATTTTACTAATGAAAGCATTACTGATCGAGTTACGTGCTTAAAGACTCTGCATTCTCTTATCAGTTATTGTGCCAAAGAATTAAAAATAAATCTGTGAAAGGGTTTTGTTTAGGTGTAAGGTTAAGATACAAAGTTGTTCAGGGGCGCTTGGGTGGCTCAGTCATTAAGCGGCTGCCTTCGGCTCAGGGCGTGATCCCTGCGTTCTGGGATCAAGCCCCGCATCAGACTCCTCCCCTGGGAGCCTGCTTCTTCCTCTCCCCCTCCCCCTGCTTGTGTTCCCTCTCTTGCTGGCTGTCTCTCTCTCTCTGTCAAATAAATAAATAAAATCTTTAAAAAAAAATAGGTGTTATGCCAAGAAAATGAAGGAAACCAAAATACTGTGCAGCATTTTGTGACATTAGATTGAGCCTAGAAAAAGCCAGATTTGTACAGAAATACAAAAAGAGAAGGAGAGAAAAAGGAAACTTAAGATAAAAAAGGCATTCTGTCAGAAAAGTATACTTCCAGCTCTATCTAGTATTTGCTCTCTGTGTACCCTGTTTTGTGAACTAGAGTAGTGTTTTCATTTTTAGGACTCTTGAATCCCTAGCAATTTCCAGCCCAACCCAAATTGTTTATTATTCATGAGGAAGCTTATGTGTCTGTTTACCCTTATTTTCGCTACTGAATGGAATCATTTGTATATTTGGGAAAACTTAACAGGTTATCTTAAATACTTATTTAGTGATGTGATACCTGGTTTTGTTTTTCTTCCATTGAATTATCTTCATATCCTTCACCATTTTTTTTATTGGTATGTTCATCTTATTCAAAAGTTTTGTCAGCATGCATTAAATTAAGAAACATTAAGACTTTGCCATTGGTGTTGGGATTTTTCCCCTTAATTGGAACTTTGCTTTAAATCCAGTTATAGTTTTTAGCTTTAGAGCTCTTTTTAGCATGTAGTTTAAAACTTGGTATTTTGATACAAAAATAGGTTTATAATTATTTTGTGTTTTTTCTCTTGAAAGGGTCTTTCTGTTCTGTCCCTTCCTTCCAAATATTTAGCTTTTTAACCAACCCAAATTTATCATGATATATTTTAAGAGAATTGGTCATTTTTCTCCCTAAATTGTCTCAGAGTTAGGTAAAATGTTTAAAACTTGATGATCCATGTATTTGCCGGAAGGTTAAAATTGAGATCATGGACAAAAAAATGACAAAAACTTAAAACTGTAATAATAGATACCATTCATTGCAAAGATGCTGTGTTCAGACAAGTTAGGAAAATGAAGCTTAGAGAGGTTGAGTAAATTAAGGTCAAAAGGCCATATATATGCAGATGAACTAACTTTTGAATCTGTATCTGCCTGTAGGGAATGCTCTTAGAAGTGCACTGTACGAGGACTAGATATTTGTTGAATACAAAAAATAAAGATTGGAAAGTGCCTTTTGCTGCACCTCCTTTTCTAAAATGCCCAAAGCTACTATGTTCTGGAGCTAAGAGGGAAATTCTTTTAACCAATAACTGTTCAGGGGACAATAGGGAGTAGAGAACTAAATTCCAAGCTGGAAGTGAAATGCAGGGGACTTTGCCACTTATCAGCTATATGACCTTTGGGCCAATTACTTTTGGGCCAGATTTATTTATTTATATATATATAAATATAAATTTTAGAACTTCCTGAACACACACACACACACAAAAGTGCCACTGTAAGTACATATGTTTAATTTTATTAAGCTCAGTGTTCCCCAAAGTTATTTACCCATAGAGTCCCTCTTTGGATTTTGTGGTGAAATGAAAAATACCAATATCTTGTGGATTAGTATTTTTTGCAACATATTTTGAGACAAGATTTTTATTATGAAGTCAGGTCTCTGGTAAAAAGGAAGATATAAATCAGCTAAAACCTATTCCTTGTGTAATTGCTTTCTAAAATACAGCATCTAAAGTGCAAAATTTTAGGATACAGGAAAGGGATAGGATGGGAAAAATTCTTCATCCATTTCTTTGTATTCTGTGAGAAATATGAATCTAAGTAACCTCTTTATTCTTTATGAGATTGGTTGAAAACTTTCAGGAGTTATGTAATTGTTTAGATCAGGGGTCGGTAAATCATAGTCCATCGGTCAAATCTGACGGACTCTCTTTTTTGGTTAAATTTGGAACACAGCCAGGCACATTTGTTTACATGTTGTCTGTAGCTGCGGTTGTGCTACGGTGGAATATTGCGAAGTTGTGATGGAGACCATATAGCTCACAAAGTCTCAAGTATTATTTGGCTCTTTACAGCATATGTTTGTTGACCCCCAGTATAGTGAGTGGTCTTTCTGCCTCCTTTTCACTTTATATGTGCTTCATCTCTGTGTGCTCTGTGAACTCCATAGCTGAAGTTCTTGTAATTGAATTATCTGCATTTCATCCTCTGTAAAGCAAATTCCTTGGGAAGTCAAGGTGAAGTGTTGTTCTAGAGGTTTTATTATTATGAATAGGTTTTAATCTCCTTCCAATATGCAAGATTACATAGTTTTGCTTTTCTGAAGGATAAAACTATCAAGCCGTTAATAGTGGCCATACTTAGCTATTTTTTGCTGCAAACTTTTATTAATTTGTTAGCAATCATAGTACAGTAATGCTGTCAATAGAAGTAGCTAACATCTATTGAGTGTTGTGTACCAGGCCCTGTTCTAAGCACTTTACATATATTATCTCATTTACTCCTTGCAACAACTCTGTGAGGTAGGTAGTATTATCCCCACTTTATAGATGAGGAAATTAAGGCATAGGGAGGTTAAGTAACTTTCTTAAGGTCATAAAGATAATAGTTACTTTGGAAGGGTCTTTCAGTACTTAGGCGGCTAGTTTACGAGGGCCTTAACATGCCCTAATCTACCCTTTCTTTCTTCTAGTAGGTGGTGCTTCTGTTAAGCACTATATACAGGGCTAGTATTTGAAACTTTGGTGCTCTATTATTCTGTGAACTCTAAGAAGGCCCTCTGATTCATCATTATGCCCTTCCCATTAACATATGATACTTTCACAGGGCAGTTAGTCTGATCACTATAAACATACATCAGATCTCTTCACAGCCTTGTTCTTTGTGAGGTTCCATTTCTTTTATCATATCTCTGCTCATATATCACCTTCTTAGAAAGGTCCTCCCTGACCATGTTACCTAAAATAGCCTCCTTCACATCCACCTTACTTTATATTACTTGTCGCTCGGAAATGTTTTATTTATAGGCTCTTTTCCCCATTAGAATATAAGGATGGGGCAAGGACTTCATTTTTTCACTTCAAAATAGAGTGGATATATTTTTTACCTTCTTTGCATCCCTTTTCCATAACTGGAACCTAACTGCCCTCCCAGCTCACTTGCCTCCTAATTCCTTGATTCATCAGATGAGTGCAGGGCCTATTTCCTACCTCCGACAGGCCACCGATCCATTGTCATTTTTGAATGTCCCCATTTATTCCACCCTGTCCTCACCTTTGTACTCTCTGATAAATTTTTTTCTTCCTTGATGATCATAATTTCTGACTCAGTCTTCTCTATCCCTCTCCCTCCTGATTTGATACTTTTTTTTTTTTTGGAGAGTTTATTTAAAATGAAGTTAAAACTTTTCACATGAGAAAGATTGAATTAAGCCTTACACAGAAGTAAAAGGTTAATACAACATTAAAAGGAGATAATTTCCTGTTAATTGGAAGAAACTGTATGATTTTTGTCAATAAAGAAGACAAAGTTGTATCTGCTTTCCCTAACCTCACACTCAGGAATTAAGATGGATTTTCCATGTCTGAAAAGAGGTTAGAATTTCTGGAGACAGAATTACATCCAGTGGGCTGAATTGCTCTGAATGTTTCTCAGCAGAACCCATAGGCCCAGTATCTGCCACACAAAATGGGCGGCAACAGTCAGTTGATGATACTTTTTTTTTTTTTTAAGATTTTATTTATTTGAAAGAAAACACGAGCAGAGGGAGAAGCAAACTCCCTGATGAGCAGGGAGCCCAATGTGTGGCTCGATTCCAGGACCCCGGGATCATGACCAGAGCCGAAGGCAGATGCTTAACCAACTGAGGCACCTAGGCGCCCTTTTTACTTCTTATTTCTCATTTACGTGTATGATCAAATAAATCCTTTCCCTCAAAGTATTGTTCCAGTTCTATCCCTTCCTTCCTCTTCCAAACTTTTTTGGAAGAAAACTAATGGCTCAACTCCTTCAGTAGATATATCTTGATTTTTTTTTATAATCTGCTTTGGTTTCCAGAGTTTTATTGGACAGCCTATCCCTAGTCAAATGACTCCTACCTAAGTCACTAAATGCAGAGATCTCTTCCAGCTTATATAGTATATGATATTAACTTTATACTTTAAAACTTCTCTTTCTTTGCTTTTTCAGTCAATGCTTTTTAAAGTTTTCACTCTTCTGATTACTTCTATTTTTGTTCGCATTAATACCCTTTAAACCTCTGCTTTTTCTTGAAACTTGGACTACTTTCCCTACCATGTAAATAAATCTGTGCTAACATGGGAGCTGGTAGCCAAAGTTCCACTTGAGATATGGCCAGTTCAGACTGAGACATTCTGTTAGTATATAATACACACTGGTATTTTCAAGATTTAAGATGAAAAAGAGAGAATGTAAAATATTTCACTAAATTTTATGTTTATTTTTTAGATTTTTTTATTTTTATTTTTATTTTTTTACGATTTGGGGTCCTGGGCAGGGTTACATCACATTCCATACAGCTTTCCACCATTTATGGACCCCTCCCCACTCTTTTTCTTCCCTCCTGAAATAACCCAGATTCCTTGTTTCCTGACTAACAACTTGTCAGTCCTTTTTTTTAAATTTATTTTTTAATTTAAATTCAATTAATTAACATATAATGTATTATTGGCTTCAGAGGTAGAGGTCAGTGATTCATCAGTCTTAATATAATACCCAATGCTCATAACATCACGTACCCTCGTACCCTCCTTAATGCTTGTCACCCAGTTACCCCATCCCCCACCCTCCTCCTCTCCAGCAACCCTCAGTTTGTTTCCTGTGATTAAGAGTCTATTACAGTTTGTCTGCCTCTCTGGTTTTGGCTTGTTTTATTTTTTCTTCTCTTCCCGTTTGAACCTCTGTTTTGTTTCTTAAATTCCACATACCAGTGAAATCATACGATAATTGTCTTTCTCTGATTCTCACTAAATTTTGAAATGTTGATTACATGTTGATAATATTTTATATATATTGGATTAAATAAAAACTATTGCTAAGATTAGTTTCACCTATTTCTCTTTATTTTTTTATTTTATTTTTTTTAAGATTTTATTTACTTGAGAGAGCATGAGTGGTGGTGGGAGGATGTGGAGGGGCAGAGGGAGAGGGAGCCGGACCTGGGGCTTGATTCTAGGACCCTGGAATCATGACCAGAGCTGAAGACTTAACTGACTAAGCCACCCAGGCGCCCATTTCTCTTTTTAAATATAGCTGTTACATCTGTGGCTTGATTATATTTCTGTTCAACAGTGTTGATCTAAATTTTATCTTTTTTTTTTTTTTTTTTAAGATCCTCCAGATCACTTTTCCATGTAATACAAATTTCTGAATTGTAGTACCAGCCTTCTGGAACATTTACCGCCCCCCTCTCCCCCGCCAACATACTAAGCTTCTTTAGAACCAGGCTAATTCCCCATAGTGCTTCTCATATTTTGGGATATAGCGATAAAAGAGATAGAAATATGAAATATATATACCTACACACTAACATGAATAAATGACGTGGCTAGTATTACCACTTTATCAAAGAGAATACTTAAAGTAGTTGATGCTGATTGTGATGTTTTTGCTCAATCTGATGGGAAATATGAGGGATTGATGTGAAGGGGAGTAGAGAGACCTTACTTTACTCTGAGATACTAAAAATCTGACATGCACTTCCCCCAAGTATATTCAGTCACCCCAGGCCACTCTTAATGGTTCTGAATTATGCTGTTGTGATTGTACCGCCACCTGGTGTCAGGATTAGGAAACTGTAGTTAAGCATTTTGTCTATTCCCCCACCCTGCCTCCTGCTGGAGAAAGAAGGCAATCTTTCCTGGGCATGTGGGCCTGCTGTTCTTTTTCATCACCTAGATAAGTTATCAATAAGAGCTCATTTAATTTCAGTGTAGGAAATCTTTATTCTCCTTCTTACAGCAGTCTTTCCTTGGCTTCCCTAATAACTTACTTACCACTTTCCTTGTTTCTGTGGCTCTTCTGTTTCATTCTCAGCCCATTTCTCTTCCAATGTAATTTTTAGTTCTAGATTCTGGGCCTGACCCAAGGCTTTAAATACTGCCTATTTATAGAACAATTTATAGTTATAGCCAAAAATTCTCCTTTAATCTTGTCACTTATGTGTCTGGTTGCCTACTAACTGGATGTTACGTGAGCATCTCAAACTTAACGTGTTCAAATCTAAACGTGGATCTCCTACCCCACCTGTTTTTCTCATTTCAGTAATTCATCATGCCAGAATTCTTGGAATCATCTTGGCATCCCCTGTCTTTCACACTTATTAGTCAGACATTCACCATGTCCCATTGACTCCACAAATACATTCTTGTGCGTGTTAAAGTGCTCTCCTGCTCTAGCCTTATCTAAGCTACCGCCGTCTCTTGTCTGCATGAGTAAGCTCCCAGTTAGTCTCCCTGTGTACGCTCTTGACTTCATTCACATGTTTCATGTTAATTTGTTTGATATCCCCCCTTCTATCCTGAGAGTTCCATGATGGGGGAGTGACTGCATGCATTTGATTTACCATTGGGTCCTCGGCCTCTGGTACAGTTCCTAAGACCTGTGTAATACATATGTAGCCACTTAGCTCTCAGTGATGTTGATATGGCTTCTGTAGTTTTGCTAATGGAGCTTGAAGGCATTCGAATTTCTCGAATGCTTTATTTTGGCATTAATGTTTTGTCTGAGTTCATTTATCATAAATGAGTTTTAGCCGTTTTCTACTTTGGTTCAGAGAATTGTAATTGTATCTGTAAGGATAATATATTTTGGGTATTAATCTGCTAATGACTACTTATATATTAGGGACTGCTGATCAATATGCTGAAATTTTTTGAGCATTTGAAATTTCATGCCATTGGTTTGTCTCTTAGCATTCTTCTTTCTGAAATTCAATGTTTCTTAATTTTAATATGGAAATATACTTGCTAAATCTTCATTTAAAACCTGTTCAATGCCAAATGTTCCTTTAAATGGAGGCTCAGGTCTTGATAGTTTCATTCAATAATTTTGGTTTGTTTTGATGTTTTAAAAATTGTTTTTGCTTTATAAGTTACTCTTTGGACTTAGTTTCTATGTTGAGTTGATGTTGCTTAATAAGGAAATTTAATTTGTAAAAGTAGAGGTGATTTATTAAAAGCTAGTGCTTAGAGATAAGCAACAATCTGTACACTAAGGATGCAAACTTAAGAGAACAAGGACTTAATAGGTTAGGTATATCCAAGGGTTTCTCAGCGTTGGCATTACTAACATTTTGGGTCAGATAGTTTTTTGTTGTGTGCCTGTATGGGATTTATCCTAGGCATTGTAGGGTTTTAGTGGCATCCCTGGTCCCAACCCACCCGCGGCAACCCCTCCTTTCCAGTTGTGACAACAAAAATGTCTGTAGACACTGCCAAATTGGAACGTGGGAAGCAAAATCACAGCAGTTGAATACTAGTGGTATATACTGCAGTTAGAAGTTGACAAGAGTCCATGTAATGTCTCACATGGGAAATGTTTGGTATTCTCTAGATGTCTTTGAGAGTAGCTAGTAGAATATTGTTAATGGCAAACAAGTAGAGACCATATGACTATGTTTTTCACATCATAACATTTCTGCGTTTGCTTAGAATAAAGTAACTTTTGCTCTTAACCACCGGGTTCTACCCCCAAACTGAAAAAATGTACTCATTCTAAATCATATATCACTGATAAAGTTTCATTTTGTGGATTGACGTTAGAAGTTAGGTGATGGGATGCCTGGGAGGCTTGGTCAGTTAAGCGTCTGACTCTTAGTTTCAGCTCAAGTCATGATCTTGTGGTTGTGAGATCGACCCCCACATTGGGCTCTGTGCTTAGCACAGAGTCTGCTTCAGATTCTCTCTCCCTCTCCCTTTGCTTCTCCCCCTGCTTACCTACCCTCTCTCCTCTAAAATAAATTAAAAAATAAAAATAAAAAAGGTGGTGGTAGAAAAGGAGGGGGAACCAAGATTACAACATAAAGAGTAGCTTATAATCAGAGCTTTTGCCATTCGTATTGGGTATGTAAGTTACAGGATGTAATTCACTTTTTTTTTTTTTCCTTCAAAGGGACATGAGAGATGGCTTTAGAAGAAAAAGTTTCTATTCTTCCCATTACGCAAGAGACCGGTCTCCTCATAAAAGAGACCCTCCTTTTTTCAGAGAATCGCCTGTAGGTCGAAAGGATTCTCCACACAGCAGGTCTGGCTCCAGTGTCAGTAGTAGAAGCTACTCTCCAGAAAGAAGCAAAACGTACTCTTTCCATCAATCTCAACATAGAAGTATGTATTTTTAAGACTTCTTTTACAACCTCCACTAATGAGAATGTACTGATTCAGATTGTCTTATAGGTATTATAAGATATATTTTTTAACCTTTTTTTTTGAAAAATTTGAAACTTAGAAAAGTTGAAAGAATAATATAGTGAATACCACACACACACACATTTTTTTGGAACCATTTCAAGTTGTGGTCCACATTGACATTTCACTTCCAATTCTTCAGCACAGAAGAGGTGTATTTGTAATCATGTTGGAAAGTTATACACTCTTGTATTTTCTGCTAGTTCCTGTGCTAGTACATCCTCTTGTCACTAGAAGATACCTATCTATCCATCTATCTATATATTTGATAGTATATTTTTCATAAAAAATATCATTGATTTCCCCTAAATATAAGGTACAATATAAGGTATAATATAATCTATAAGGTATAGCCTTATAGATTTTAGAGCTAAAAACCTACCTTAGGTTCATTTTTTTTCCAACCTCCAATTTCCTGCTGTTTTGTTTTTTTTTTTTTTTTTTAATTTGGACCTCCTAGACGTGCATGGCATTCTGTGCAATCATAGTATGTCATTCTGGCTGAGTTGCTTAGTATGTGTTGGAATAAATAAATGAAGCAACTTATTTTCTGGATAATCTGTTTCAGCTTTCTGGATTCCACTACCTGCTGTTGAGCTCATTCACAAACATTTCCTCATGCCTTCTTAACTTTGATAGAAGACTGTGTCATAAATGAGTTAACATGGCATGAGCAGGTCAAGGTGAGAGAGTTTCTCACTCTGGTAGTTAGAAGAACATGTCATGGAGGAAATCAGCATTTGGGCTCATCTTTTATTTCAGATTTCTAGAAGTATCTTTGAGGTAGAGGGAATTACATAAGCCAAGATACAGATACCAGAAAAGTCAAGGATATTTCTTTTTCTTTACTTTTTAACCTCCTTCCTATTAACTGTTTTTCCAAATAATAAGAGTTTTAGTTTAATAACATTTGCTTCCTGCATGTTGGGAGTGATTGAAGATCACTTCAAATCATTAGATTATCTCCATTGTAGCTGTTGCTGGATTCCAGTATTTAATGAACGTTTATCAATTTTTTGCTGTTTTCAGAGCTAGGTTCAGTGGGGCTTCCAAAAACCATATTTTGGTTATACATGTATATGAATGGTCAATACAGGAGGTAAGAATGTCACTTGAAGTAGATTTAAAACAAACCTAATCATTTACATATGCCTAATTGCTTAAAATAAGCATATAGTTCCAGGTAACTGAAAGCTTTACTGTGGAATTCCGGGTCTGCAGTTTGGTATTTTCTCCTTTATTTTCTTCCTTCTTTCCCTCCCTCTCCCCTTTCAAGAGGATACATAACATCTGAGTTCTAATGCACACTCATATGCACAGACATAAATATTAGCTAGACACCTTCTAAGAAGATACTTTTTTTTTTTTTGGATGTATATGACTTAATCCAAATCTAATGATTTGATTAGGAGGAGGAAAGTATCTTTGGAAACTGATTATGAAGGCTTTTGAACAAAACATGAGTAAAATGGGAGCTTAAGATTCTTACTTGACAGCTTGTAGTGAAGGTGTTACTTAAGATAGTGAATTCATCTTATTCTTTCCATTTTTCCTCTGAAACAGATTTTTAGGGAGGCATTTTCTGTCTGCTTTCAGCCTGGTAGTTAGTAGTCACAACTTTAAAATCCTGCGATGGAATGTAAAGGAACCACAGGTGCTGCACCTGTCTTAGGGTCTCCAGTCGACTTTTCCCTTTCCCCTCTAAGGCCTAATACCTTTACTATCTGGAGTGATGAAAAGATAACAAAGAAAGCTGGGAGACTAAAATATGGTGCAAATTGAGTGAAATAGAGCATACAACTTTGGTAATGCCTTTATGCTTATTTTTTTTTTTTTTTAAGTCCTAGAATTTCGAAAGTGAAGTTCTTTAATCAAGAAAAAAAGTCAGTTCTGGGAAAACTCTCTTTATGAGTTACTTGGGTTGATTCCTTAACTGTTTGGGCTGAGCTATTAAAATGTTTTTCTATACTCCGGTCATGTAAATAGTTTTCAGAATAGTTACATAAAGTCATCTTGCAAAAAGTTAATGGAGAAGTCTTATTTTAAACAATAATTGGAAAAAATAATTGTTATGTTACACATTTGTGACACCAGTTCTTGCTTTTAATCTAAATGTCACAGATAATGATGGCACAGTGCTTTTCTTCAAAAAAGGACTGAGAAACAGGGTCCTTAAATTATCAGTCATTTGAACTGTGTTAATTAGCAATAGTGTGTTAATTTAGATTTTTAAATGTAAATTGAAATTTTGTCAAAGATTTTGAATGTTTCTATAAATAACAGGTAAAAATAATTTTCCTACTCTCCTTATGCCCTCATTTTACTAAGTTTGACTTAATATTTTGCTTTTTGTTCACACTTTTCAGTGTAATTTTAATTTAATAATCGCTAGTAGTTTGTCCATGGTAATCATTGAAGGACTAATTCTTCGTAATTCTTCTGTGTATTTGATATATCTCTTATATGATTAATTATAAGCCACAGAATGATTTTTACTATTTTTTTCATCTCAACTACTTATTTCCCATTTTGTGCTTACATGCACATACACATGTCTACATGTGTATTTTATTAAATTTCTTCTACTTAGCCTTTTGAGTTAATCCTGTGAACCTTGTACTGCTTTAGACTGATTATCCTCCTAAATCAAAATGTCATTTTCATTCTGTGCTTTATAAGAATTTTCTGCCTGTAGCTTTGTTGGACTAACCTGCTCATAGTTGTCACTACAGTAGTCACTATAATATTATTTTTTGTTCCTTTTTGTCCATATTTACATGCTAAGTCCTACTTAACCTCATTGCCTTTTCCTTTGTTTATTATGATACTGTTCTAGTTAAAATTGTTGTATGTATATCTTGTATATTTCTACTTGAAGTTTTTTTTATTCCTATTAATCTAACTAAATATCTTTCTCAGATACTTATTTCCTTTTTTTCTCCTCTTAGTTGAATCCCATTGTTCTCCTATCTTACTCTTAGTTTGGGATAATAGCATTTATAGTGACACGAGAAATCCTAAGTTCAGTCTCCCATACCCTGAGGCTCTTGCTAAAATACTTCCTGTGATAAATTTACTATATCACAGTCCAGTCCTTCCATCTTTGTATAGTTCATTTTTATAAGACAATTAAAATCTTTTCCTGTAACATCTATGTAATACTAGTTACTTGTCTTAGAGCCATAAAAATGTTTCACCTTTTATGTATTTGAAGAGTACCATCGTAATCTTCTTGTTTTTTTCTGCCTTGGTTTTTAAATATATTTAGTTCCTTCAGCTATTCCTTTTATTTGACATGTTTTCAGAACTATGCTTCCTTAATTTTCTTTCTGTTCCTTTTAAGTTGTGATGCCAGAAGTGAACTTTTATTTTATCAGCCGCATTATATCACTGGCCCTTACTGAGACTGTAGACAATTGAAACCTAAGCCATTTTCATATATATTACTATTAAACAAAATGCCCTTCAGCTTGTACTTTTTTGTAGATGCAATTGCTTGTGTGTAGTTTATACGTTAAAAGAAATCAAAGAATGCTAAATTTCATCTAGTTAACTTTGGCTTATTATTCTCTTCTATAGAGGTGTTAAAATCTCATATGTTGATCCTGTCTACTTGCAGCAGATAAAAATAGCTTTGTTTCATCGGCAAAGGAAATACACTTTGTGTTTTGATTTAATAATTATTAGTCTTAATAATTATCTTGAGTAGCATGCAGCCAAATATAGAAACCTCTAGAGACCTCTGTCTGTGGACCTCAGCCATTAATCTGCATTGTTTTCTACCAGTTGTGATCCCCCATCTTGTCTTCCTTTTCTCTTGAGGATTTCATGGAAGACTTTGTCAGGTGCTTTCTTGAAAATCTTAAGTTAGAAAGCATTTCCTTCATTAAAACAGCAACATAAAGATTGTCTTGAGTTGTATCCATTGTGGCTCCTAGGGATGATTATTTAAATACATAGAAATACCTCTTTGTTAATTCCTTTTAAACATTTGTCTATGGATTAATGTCAAATTTATCACTGATGCTTATATATTAATTAGTATAATAAGTGTGACATTTTGGTAGAATTTTAAAAATATCATTACTACAGAAGATTTGCAAGTTTATTGTTTTGGTGGTCTGTATCTGTTTTTCTGTAGTTCCGACTTTGGGCCCAGCATCCCTTTATTTTCTTGATATCAGCAGCCATTATGAAATATATTTATTTAATTCTTTGTAAGACTATTTATATAGAAGATAATGTTACAGAAAGATTACTATTCATTAGTGTTTAGTCCTTTATGAAGGCATATCTGCTAAAATAACTGAAAATGTACAAGAATTAAAAATACATTTTGAGAAGAGTATATTTGGGGGATAGTCTCCATTTTTGAACTTCAGTGTAATGGGAAAAGAGACATATCTTAAGACTTTCGACTGTGAATATATTTGGAAGTCCACGTGAGTTTTTGGATTATGGCTGAAATTCCAATAAATTTAGTGGTTTAATTCTGCCTTTACAAAGAAGGCTTCTTTGGTGCAGGTTTAGAATGTCCGTGGTAATAGAAGTCAGATCATGGATATTTTAGGCAGTAGGAAGGGAGGATAAATCCATTCTCCTGGCGATCGAATATCATAGCGTTTCTTGGTTTGGAAGTCACTGTATTTGTATTCAGTACTCATAAGGTCTTTTATTCGTCAAAGATATACTGCACATAAATGGTTTGCCAAGACGGATCCAGTCTTTACTCTTTGAGTCTAAGGTCTGGTTAGGGAGACAAACCAGACATTCAATAGGAATAGATATGTTAGGTGATATCTGAAGGGTGAGTAGAAGTTGGTGGAAGGATGTGAGTGGAAGAGGATTATTGGGATGAGCTGTATCATGTGAAGAGATCCTGAACTATAATTTAATATTTTCCTACATGATCTTGGACTGTAATTGATCCAGTTTAATGTGCTGTTGAATTATTCTACAATATATTGTTCTTATTTGAGAATCTGTTGTTTACTCACAAGCAAGCTTTGGCTATGAGTTTCCTGGGTGAATCCGAGGAGTACAGTCATGGCTTTTCTGGCATCAGAATGATTGAGGTTCTAAAACAGTAATCAACTAATGATGTTTCCATATATTTGGCATTTATAGCACCCATGTTTAGGGATTTAGTATGATCTGTCAGTACCACACATTCAGAATATGTACAGTTAGTATAGTGTTTTATTTATATTTTTAAAAGTAAGCCCATGTGGTTTTACCCTGATGTATTAAAACGAGAGTTCCGTTTAGAAGTGTACTTCCAAATATTCATAGTTAATACCCCTTTACTTCAACTTGTTACATCTCTAACCTCCTAAAGATGATTGTTTTGGAGAGGAGGTGGCACAAGCTTTCTGTACCCCTATATCTGGTTTCTTTTTTCTGTTGTTTTTTTGGTGTCTGTACCACAAGAGCATTTCTCTTGTGTCCTTTCCATCTTCTCTTTCAAACCTTCTTGACCAGGAGGTCTCTGGGAAATCATGTTCTTTCTAACCAAGAGCCCCAAATTTGCATGTCATTATCTATGATCCAGAAAAATAAATGCTTTCCTTAGCATCTGTGTAGCCACCGTATCTTCATTTGTTCATATCTTAATTTCTCTTTCAAAGCTTCAGCTATCAAAAGAGATGTGAATGTCTTACTTGTGCTGTGAAGTTTGTTTATTGATCAGCCTTTCATTCAAAAGTATCTGTTTTGTCCCTGTATGTTAGGCACTGTACCAAGAATTGAAAATTTGCAAGACACGGTCCCTAACTCACTCATCTCTGATGATGATGTTACTGTTTTTTCCTAGTAGTGTCCTTTGTTCTTCCGTGGATTATCAGTAATTAATAACACTTGATAGGCTTGGATTAGTCTAGTTCTTTTCATCATTACTTCCTCAGGAAAACAGTATTTTCAGGAAGAAGGTATATTTCTGAAATTTTATTTTATTCAGAATCATCAAATATTGTTGATACTCATATCAGCTATTCTATTCAAAGAGTCACCAAATATTGTTAAATTCTTATAGTACTTCTGAATGTTTGTTGGAACATAAAACTGCTTCTCCAGCTTTGATTTCACCTCCTTGGGAAGAACTTTTTACCTGATCTATGGAACCAGTGTTCCTCTTCATCTTCTTCCTCCCCATTTATTCTTGTACTCACTAGTACGTTGAGTTGGATTTCAGTTTTAGTACTGCCGCCTTCAGAATTTTCCTTTCCTGGTTTCTTTCTTTCATCCTGATTTGGAGTTTATTTTCTTTAGCATGTTACAGCAAAGGTGTTGAGCCCTTTTGCCCTGCCCTCAAGCAGGGAGTTAGTGTCTGCTTAGTAAGAACACCTGTGAGGTGAATTTGAAGTAATGGCTAAATAGCTAAGGACTAGCACCCTGTCCGTTAAAAGTATAAAGGTATGAACAAAAGAAGTGGATTTAAGAGACATTTGTATTCATAGTGTTGGTTGGAGCCATGTAAGAATAGCAAGCAAGGTTAAAAACAAGGTTAGGAGGAACACACTCACTTTTAGGAAACAATAACCAACAAAGAAGAAAGAGAAGGGTATAGTTAGGAACATGTAGGAGGACAAACAAAGAGGTACAAAAGCATGAAAACCAAATGGCAAAATGTTAAGAAAAACATTTTTATTTTTTAAAAATAATCTATGCCCAGTGTGGGGCTTGAACTCATGATCCCAAGATCAAGAGTCATATGCTGTACTGACTAAGCCAGCCATGTGCCCCACAAAAAGCTTGTTTTTAAATCATTAAAATGCCATAATAGAGGACAAGAGGAAAAACCTTTAGTTTTAATATAAACAGATCATTGGAAACTCTGAGATGAAGAGTTTAAGCATAATAGGGTTGCTTCCATTATCTCTTGTTGTGTTAAAAAACAAAAACCCCTAAAACTTAGAGGGTTAATATAAGCACTTATTTATGAATCTTCAGTTTGAGCTGGGTTTAGCTGGGTGGTTTTATTGGTCTGTTAGGATATTATTAAATAGCCCAGCCCTGTTTTCTATGGGTAGGAATCTGTAGGGGTTTTTGTTTGTTTGTTTGTTTCTTTTTAAGATTTTATGTTATTATTTTTTTAATAATAACAAAAAAATAACATATCTTTAATTAAAATATTATTTGACAGAGAGAGAGGTAGCGAGAGAGGGAACATAAGCAGGGGGAGTGGGAGAGGAAGAAGCAGGCTCCCAGCCGAGGAGCCTGATGTGGGGCTCGATCCCAGGACTCCGGGATCACGCCCTGAGCCGAAGGCAGACACTTAGCGACTGAGCCACCCAGGCGCCCCGGAATGTGTAGTTAAATGTGGTGATTCCTGTAATGTCTCTGAAATTTGGTATTGAAATCAATAAACGGCACCAGTGGTGTGTTGGTAAACTGACTCTTTAGGGGAACATGATTTGTGGCATTTGCCATGGAGTGAATACTACTATAATGACTGATCTCAGGTTACTGATGTGGAATCCCTGAACTTGGAGTTTGTAAGAGATGCGGACAAGCCACTCTCATCAACTTAATATGAGCCATCCCCACATTCCAGACACTCTTGTAAAATACCGGTGTTCTTATTTCTTGATCTACAAAGAATGGGAGACAAGTTACAAAATAAACACATAATAAAACAGGATTAAGTAAATGGGTGAAGAATTTTTTTGTAAGAAATATGAACATGAAGATAAGAATAAATGCCAATGTGAAGGCTCTGAACAATTGCTGAGATCAAAAACGATTTGGCTAAAACAAAGAGGAGAAGTGTTCAGTAATATATAAAAACAGATCAGCTGCTCAGAAAGAACAAAAATTGTCCTGATAACAGAGAGATCGGTGACCCAGGGGAGAAGGATATTGCACCTTTAACAACATTCTTTTGGAAGTAGGATGGTAATATTTGCATATTTCTTGAAATAGATTTTCTTCTTGAAATATTTTTTTTTAATGCAGGGTGGGTGCTAATAATGCCAAAACAATTCTCGGGGGGAAAAAAGTAGGATTGGCAATTTGGGATCTCTAATAAAAAAAATCTGGAGTGTTAAGGAGTTTCCATCTTATTGGAAAGATGTCTATTAGTATATTTAAACTACTTAAAAAGTTAAGTACACCTGTATCACTAAGAGTTTGCAGATAAGGAAGCTAACAAAATATTTACAAGATTGTAAATAAGGGACAATTAGGGATTCTAGCAAGACAGTAATTGTGGATTTGTTTATAAAGAGAATCCACATACGAGAGAGTTTGTATAACAAGAAGTAGCAAGATTTAGTAATGGGCTACTTTGAAAGCAGGTCAGAATGACTCCTTGCAGATAGCTACTGTAAGCCTAGGGAACGGGTATGATATACCATGTAAACTTTACCAGTATTCTTTTTGATTTCTAGTGGTGATTCATCTTTCTCTCTCTCGTGTGTGTGTGTGTGTGTGTGTGTGTGTGTGTGTGTGTGTGATTCTTGAACCAATCCTTTGCCGACTTCATGAAGATTAGAATAGGTGCTTAAAGTGATGAGTAAGACCTGATCCTTATCTTCAGCTTTTGGTGTCTTATCATATGATCCTTTTTTCATTCCTTTCTGCTCATGTTATCTATGGTTAGCCTAATCTTAACACTTCATTGTTGTTAAACTAGCTTCTAATCTTAAAAACAGAAATTTTCTCCTGTTCTGTTATTACTCTTTAGTGTTGGTTGCTCAGGCATCCCAATTTGGAGGCAGGGTAGGAAAGAGTTTAGGGTCACCAGCAAATGCTCAGAAGTTCCTGTTCTCATCACTCCTACTTCTGGGTTCTTCTCTTGTCACTCCTGGGCACAGAGGTGCTGGTGTTAATTCCTCCTTGCCCACCTTTCCCTAGAGTCCATCCGTGCTGGTGCCTCCTACAAACGGCAGAATGAAGGCAATCCAGGAAGAGGTGAGTTTTGAGCTAGATTTTGATTTGGGATTGTGAAGGGGCGGGGGACTTGAATTGATAGAGGTTATAGAAATGGGAAAAGTGTATAACTGCTCAATTAGTCTTTAGTTGGAACCAGAGTTTAATAGTAGTAGATACAGATAGTAGGACTGTGAGTTGCTTGTCCGGTCAGGAATAGCCACCTCAAAGGAGATTGAAATTTGTAGAACAAACAAATCATTGACAGATAGGACCGGACAACAGTAGGATCAGGGGATTTCTTTTTACCTTTTCTGTGCTCTTTCTGCTGCCATCTGTAGCATTGTTTTTCTTTATCTTTTGCTTCTTGCCTGTCCCTGCCCTTCATGCAACAGGTATGTATGAATATATGTGGATATATGATATACCACCTGCTCCACCCTTCAGTATTCCTTTGCTTCTGCACACTGAGAAATCTGCTTAAATTAGCCCTTATGCAGCTAAAATCAGGAAAGATCCCAAGACTACACTTGGTACTATACTTGGCATACCTGTAGTGCTGATGTGTTTGTAAGATTTGGGTAAGAGATTAACAGCTGCTTGTTCTGTGTCTAGCTGCTATGTGTCAGAATTGAGCCGATTATTATGCCTTTAATTAGCATAGTTCGATGTGGTGATTGGTTGAGCTCCTCACCTTTCAAGGAATTGCTTATCTGAATAGAATGGGGAGGTCACTGTATTCTAAAGATAGAAAAATAATTTATCTTTTCACCTAATTTTTGAGTATTTTTTCTTTTCTTAAAGGACTTGAGCGGGGTAGGCCCTGGTTGTTCAGAAATAAGCTATGATACTTGTACCTCTGGGAGTTTTTGGTACAGTGGAATTGACTGACACTGTCACAACATGATGTGGTATTTGCCATATGTAACAGAAATACAGTAGGAATGACTAAATAAACCATATTCTTAGTTATTTTGGGATGTAGTGTTGGTTGGTATCTTACTTTTGATTTTTAAGGTCTACAAGAACTTTTAAACTTACTTAGTGTGAAAGCCTCTTAATGCCACAGGTTAAAAGATTCTGGGGTTACGTCTTTTTATGAGACTGTTGGCGTTTCAGAGGTAGAATACCGTGCTTAGAGCAGGAGTTCTCAACCTTAGTACTGTTGAGGTTAGATCATTCTTTGTTGTGGGAGGCTGTCCTGTGCATTTGTAGGGTGTTTTAGCAGCATCCCTAACCTCCACTTACTATGTGCCAATGGCACTCTCCCACTTGTGACAATGAAAAATACCTTCACACATTGCCTGATGTCCCTGGGGAGGTGAGGGGAGTGTCTGCAGAAAGGCCTATGTGGTCAGAAGCCTTGAGCCTCTAGGCTCCTACTTAGCAATCTTGACCATAGCAAGAAGAGCTTAAGAGGCTTTTTGACTGAAGCTGGCTTTGCTTCGGTTTCAAGGTCGTTTTGTCTCTGCTTTTGCCCTTGACTGCTTTCTTGGCCATAACCCACTGGCTAGTCTTGACCAGCTTCTGTGTCAATCCAAACTTGGTGCCACCTTCTCCTTTTCTCTGTAATTTAGTTTTGTCACTTTTTTTTTAAGCGATTAAGAGCAGAGGATTTATATTTGACACAATTTAATGAAATGTTTTTCTGTCAGTAACAGCTCTCAGTTATTTTTATGATTATATTTAAAACAATTTTCTCTGTTGAACTGACTAAAGTAACGTTTAGATCTATTTTCTGGCTTAAGTTTCCATAAAAACAGTGGTATGCATGTTGCACTACATTAGTGTCTGTAGTGACTAAAGATAAGGGTTAGTGACTATCTCACAGATTTATTTTTAACCATTTAACAAATATTTGGGTACTTACTCATACCAGGCATTAGGATAGTGCTCTAAATTATAGTTTTCTAGTTTGTATTTTTATTTTTTAAACTAAATATTTCAGGAATATCTGCCAGATTTCTTACATGCCCCTCACTTTGAGCTATCATTTAATTAGCTAGTTTTCTTTGTGATATTTATATAATAACTACTTTTGAATTTTTATTGTTAGTTTTTATTGATAAAAATTAGCTTTTAGGGACTTAAAGGAGGAAGCATTTATGATTTTAGTCTTTTCCCGTTCTTGAGGTCTTCTCAGTGGTTCTGTGTTTGCTAACTGGCATTAATGTGGCCTAGATTGCCATATATGATGTCCATTGGTTTTAGGTTATTTGAAATTTTTATATGGTAACCTTGCCTCTGAGAGAGATAGATTTAGATATTAAAGGATTTAATTTAATAATGAAGACTTAAGTACTAAAATAAGTGTATGACACCCTCCTCATTTATTTAATTACAAAATGACCCTAATTGAAAACAAATGAGCTAGAAAATTGCATTTTATATTTTCTTGTATAGGTAAAGAGAGACCTGTTCCGTCTTTGAAAACATCAAGAGACACTTCACCCTCAAGTTCTTCAGCAGTTCCTTCATCAAAGGTTTGTTATAGTGTTAAAATCAATTTAAAGAGGAATCACAAAGTAAAGGAAAATGGACTGTGTGGTACAGATGCTGTTATTCTTTACTGTCAAACCTAGTGAGGGTAATTTGCTGCATTTAAAAACTTGAATTTTGGGGGTCTGGGTGGCTCAGTTGGTAAAGTGTCGGGCTCTTGGTTTTGGCTCAGGTCATGATCTCATGGGTTGTGGGATCGAGCCCAGCGTAGGGCTCTGCACTCAGCAGGGAGTATGCTTGAAGATTCTCTCCCTCTGCCCCTCCCCTTACTCATGCTTGTGCGCTCTCTCTCTCTCTCTCAAATAAATCTTTAAAAAAAACAAAACTGGGGGAGGAGTCCAAGATGGCAGAGGAGTAGGAGACCTTAGTTTTGTCTGGTCCCAGGAATTCAGCTAGATAGCTATCAAATTATTCTGAACACCTGTGAACTCAACCAGAGATCTAAGAAAAGAATAGCTGCAGCTCTACAAATAGAGTAATGGCCACTTTCTGCAAGGTAGGAGGTATGGAGAAGTGAGTCCAAGGTGGTATATGGGGAGATAGACCTTGGGGGGAGAGAGCTTCCATAAGCTGGCACTGGAAAGTGATAGAGCAGTGGAGCACAAAATCGAAACTTTTAGAAGTCTGCTCCAGTAAGAGACAACCCTGCCTGAAAGGCATACAGGTGGTGAAGCAGGACAGAGTCCTAGGTGGGACAGTGTGGTTTCAGGATCCCCAAGGTCATAATAAGACTGGGGGTGCCTGGGGCGCCTGGGTGGCTCAGTCGTTAAGCGTCTGCCTTCGGCTCAGGGCGTGATCCTGGAGTCGGGGATTGAGCCCCACATCGGGCTCCCTGCTCTGCTGGGAGCCTGCTTCTTCCTCTCCCACTCCCCCTACTTGTGTTCCCTCTCTCGCTGACTGTCTTTCTCTCTCTGTCAAATAAATAAATAAAATCTTTAAAAAAAAAAAAAAAAGAAAGAAAAGGGGCACCTGGGTAGCGCAGTCGTTAAGCGTCTGCCTTCGGCTCAGGGTGTGATCCCGGCGTTCCGGGATCGAGTCCCACGTGGGGCTCCTCCGCTGGGAGCCTGCTTCTTCCTCTCCCTCTCCCCTGCTGTGTTCTCTCTCTCTCTCGCTGGCTGTTTCTCTGTCACATAAATAAATAAAATCTTTAAAAAAAAAAAAAAAGAAAAGACTGGGGGTGCCTGAGTGTGGCAGAGCTCCCAGGCATCGGAGTGAGGAAGCCGGCTACAATCAGCGAGCCCAGGTGTGGGCTCTCAGCTTGGAGTTGCCATAAATCGTGAACTGTGGCACAGTAAGGTGACGGCTGTCCGAGCAGGGGCCCAGCAAGTGGCAGAACCCCCCCCCCCCGTCCCCGAGCTGCTTTTCGGAATTTTCTCTTTGTCTCTGAGATTTGCAAGTTTCACTATTATATTTCAAGGTGTTGACCTATTTTTATCGATTTGCGGGGTGGGGGATCTCTGTGCCTCCTGGATTTGAATGCCTGTTTACTTCCCCAGATTATGGAAGTTCTCTACTATAATTTGCTCCAGTACACCTTCTGCCCCACCCCTCCCTCTCTCTTTCCTCTTCTTCTGGAATCCCAATTATTCTAATACTGTTTTGCTTTATGGTATCACTTACCTCTCGAATTCTCCCCTAGTGATCCAGTAGTTGTTTATCTCTCTTTTTCTCAGCTTCTTTATTCTCCATCATTTTGTCTTCTGTATTACTGATTCTCTCTTCTGCCCATTTACCCTAACAGTTGGAGCCTCCACTTTTTATTGCATTTCATTAATAGCCGTTTTGATTTTGACTTGATTAGATTTTAGTTCTATTTCTCTAGAAAGGGATTCTCTAGTGTCCTCTATGCTCTACTCAAGCCCAGCTAGTATCTTTATAATCATTATTCTGAACTCTAGTTCTGGCACCTTACTTATATCCATACTGATTAGGTCCCTGGCAGTCCATATTGCCTCTTGTTCTCTTTTTTTGAGGTGAGTTTTTCTGTCTTATCATTCTTGCCAGAGAAGAAAAGAGGGAATGAGGGAACAAAATACTAAAATGGCAACAACCCCAGAGAAACACACACCAAACAAATCAAAAGAGACCGAAAACTGAAAAAAAAAGAGAGAGAGAATATAATCAGACAGGTGAACAGAACAGAGCAATACACTAGATCCTGCGTGTATTTTTGTCTGTTAGAAAACTAGATCCCGGGGATGTACTGTATGGTGACTAACATAACAAAATAAAACAAAACAAAACAAAAAAACAAAAAAAAAAACGCAAAATATTTACTGGCAAAGAAAAAAAGAAAAAAGAAAACTAGATCCCTTGGGGCACCTGGGTGGCTCAGTCTGTTGAGTGGCTGCCTTTGTCTCAGGTTGTGATCCCAGGTCCTGGAATCAAGCCCTGTGTTGGGTTCCCTGCTCAGCAGGGAGCCTGCTTCTCCCTCTCCTCTGTGCTCTCTTTCTCTCAAATAAATAAAATCTTAAAAAAAAAAAAAAGAAAAAGAAAGCTAGATCCCAAAATTGTAAAGAAGAAAAACTTACCTATGCACAAAAATAACATTACATACAAGGAACGACTAGAATGTAACTGAACAAATGAAAATTAAAAGACAAAAAAAGAAAAAAGGAAGAAGGAATATAAACAGACAGGTAAACAGAACAGAGCAATACACTATATCCTAGGTGTATTTTGGTCTGTACATCCCAAAGTTGTACATCCCAAATTTGTAAAGTAAGTACATCCCAAAATTGTAAAGAAAAACACACATACACACATATACACACACACACACACACACATATGCATACATATGTACAAAAATAAAAATAAGCACATTGAAAGGATAGAATTTTACTGTAAAGATGAAAATTTAAAAAGATTTTTAACAAAAATAAAAAAGAAAAGAAGAAAAAAGGAGAGAATATGATCAGACAAGTGAACAGAGCAATATACTAGATCCTGGGTGATTTTGGTCTGTTAGAAGAAACTGCATCCCAAAATTGTAAAGAAAGAAAAACTTATGTACATACAAAACTAAAATTAAAGACAATGAAAGGATAGAATGTAACTGTAAAAATGAAAATTAAAAAAGACTTTTTAAAAAGAGTTGATAAAATAGGAAATTAGTTGAAAAAGGAAAGAGAAAAAATATATAAATTGAAAGACTAGAGAACCATGGGGGAAAAAACTGTGAATTCTATATACTATTTTCCCCTAGCATTGGAGTTTTGTAGTTCTGTGTGATCAGTAAACTTGGTCTTAGTCACATGGTCTTGCTGATCTTCTGGGGTTAGGGCGTGTTGCCCTGATTCTCAGGTGTCTTTGCCCCGGGTGGAACTGCACCAACCTTGCCAGGGGCCCAGGCTAAGTAAGAGGCTCTGAATTTGCTCTATGTGGCTTTTGATCCTAAAGGCTTTCCGTACAGCTTTAGAGGATGAGAATGAAAATAGCACCCTCCCAGTCTCCAGCCCTGGAGCCAAAAGCTCCCGGCCCCAATCCTCAGCGAGCCCTCAGGGAAAAGCAGTCAATCACTCCGGTCTCCCTGGACTCCATCCACACTCCGTGCTCACCCAGCCTGTGACCTAGCATTTCTATCTCAGGCGCTTGACCCCGTTTCCAGTCTCCAAACCTTGCAGACTCCTGCAGTGCACACCCATGCCGCTCCTCCCCGGGGAGAAAGGGAGTTCTCCCCGGTTCTACCGCTTGCTGGGCCCCTGCTTGGACAGCTGTCACCTTACTGTGCTGCAGTTCACGATTTATGGCAACTCCAAGCTGAGAGCCCACACCTGGGCTCGCTGATTGTAGCCAGCTTCCTCACTCCTATGCCTGGGAGCTCTGCCACACTCAGGCACCCCCAGTCTTTTTTTTTTTTTTTTTTTTAAAGATTTTATTTATTTATTTGACAGAGATAGCGAGAGAGGGAACACAAGCAGGGGGAGTGGGAGAGGAAGAAGCAGGCTCCCAGCAGAGCAGGGAGCCCGATGTGGGGCTCAATCCCAGACTCCAGGATCCTTCAACACCCCATTCACACCAGTGGACAGATCATCTAAGCAGAAGATTAACAAGGAAACAAAGGCTTTGAGTGACACACTGGACCAGATGGACTTCACATATATATTCAGAGCATTCCATCATAAAGCAGCAGGATATACATTCTTCTCAATTGCACATGGAACATTCTCCAGAATAGATCACATACTGGGTCACAAATCAGGTCTTAACTGGTACCAAAAGGTTGGGATCATTCCCTGCATATTTTCAGACCGCAATGCTTTGAAACTCGAACTCAATCACAAGAGGAAATTTGGAAAGAACTCAAATACATGGAGGCTAAAGAGCATCCTACTAAAGAATGAATGGGTCAACCAGGAAATTAAGGAATTAAATTCATGGAAACAAATGAAAATGAAAACACGACTGTTCAAAACCTTTGGGATTCAGCAAAGGCTAAGGGAGAATTATATAGCAACACAAGCCTGTCTCAAGAAACAACATAGGGCTCAAATATACAACCTAACCTTACATAGAAATCTCCCAACAAACAAGAGTCTAGGGCCAAATGGCTTCCCGGGGAATTCTACCAAACATTTAAAAATGAACTAATACCTATTCTTCTGAAGCTGTTTCAAAAAACAGAAATGGAAGGGAAACTTCCAAACTCCTTCTGTGAGGGCAGCATTACCTTGATCCCAAAACCAGACAAAGACCCCACCAAAAAAGAGAATTACAGACCAATATCTCGATGAACATCGATGCAAAAGTTCTCACCAAGATACTAGCCAGTAGGATCCAGCAGTATATTAAAAGGATTATTCACCACAACGAAGTGGGATTTTTTTCTGGGCTGCAAGGGTAGTTCAACATTTGCAAATCAATCAATGTGATACACTACATAAATAAAGGATAAGAACCATATGATCCTCTCAATAGATGCAGAAGAACCATTTGACAAACTACAGCATCCTTTCTTGATTAAAACTCTTCACAGTGTAGGGATAGAGGGAGCATAACTCAATGTCATAAAATCCGTCTATGAAAAGCCCACAGCAAATGTCATTCTCAGTGGGGAAAAGCTGAGAGCTTTTCCCTTAAGGTCAGGAACACAGCAGGGATGTCCACTATCACCACTGCTGCGCAGCATAGTACTAGAAGTCCTAGCCTCAGCAGTCAGATACAAACAAAAATAAAAGGCATCTGCATCAGCAAAGAAGTCAAACTCTCACTCTTTGCAGATGACGTGATACTCTGGAAAACCCAAAAGCCTCCACCAAAAAATCGCTAGAACTCATATAGGAATTCAGCAAAGTATCAAGATATAAAATCAATGCACAGAAATCAGTTGCATTTCTATACACTAAGAATGAGACAGAGGAAAGAGAAATTAAGGAGTCGATCCTATTTATAATTGTGCCCAAAACCGTAAGATACCTGGGAATAAGCCTAACCAAAGAGGTAAAGGATCTGTACTCAGGAAACTATAGAACACTCATCAAAGAAATTGAGGAAGACACAAAGAAATGGAAAAACTGTCCATGTTCATGGATTGGAAGAACAAATATGAAAATGTCTATGCTACCTGGAGCAATCTACACATTCAGTGTAATGCCTATCAAAATACCATCAACTTTTTTTTACAGAAATGGAGCAAATAATCCTAAAATTTGTATGGAACCAGAAAAGATCCTGAATAGCCAGAGGAATGTTGAAAAAGAAAACCAAAGCTGGTGGCATCACAATTCTGGACTTCAAGCTCTACTAGAAGGCTATAATCATCAAGACAGTATGGTACTGGCACAAAAACAGACACATAGATCAATGGAACAGAATAGAGAACTCAGAAATGGACTCTCAACTCTGTGGTCAACTAATCTTCAACAAAACGGAAAGAATATCCAATGGAAAAAAGACATTCTTTTCAACAAATGGTGTTGGGAAAATTGGACAGCCCCATGCAGAAGAATGAACCTGGACCATTTCCTTACACCATACGCAAAAATAGACTCAAAATGGATGAAAGACCTAAATGTGAGATAGAAATCCATCAGAATTGTAGAGGAGAACACAGGCAGCAACTTCTTCCTAGACACATCGCCAAAGGCAGGGAAGCAAAGGCAAAAATGAACCATTGGGACTTCATCAAGATAAAAAGCTTTTGTATAGCAAAGGAAACAGTTAACAAAACCAAAAGACAACTGACAAAATGGGAGAAGATATTTGTAAATGACATATCAGATAAAGGGCTAGTATCCAAAATCTATAAAGAACTTATCAAACTCAACACCCAAGGAACAAATAAGCCAGTCAAGAAATGGGCAGAAGGCATGAACAGACATTTCTCCAAAGAAGTCATCCAAATGGCCAACAGACACATGAAAAAGTGCTCAACATCACTCGGCATCAGGGAAATACAAATCAAAACCACAATGAGATACCACCTCACACCAGTCAGAATAGCTAAAATTAACAAGTCTGAAAACAGCAGATGTTGGCGAGGATGTGGAGAAAGTGGAGCCCTCCTACACTGTTGGTGGGAATGTAAGCTGGTGCAGCCACTCTGGAAAACAGTATGGAGGTTCCTCAAAAAGTTGAAAATAGAGCTACCGTATGACCCAGCAATTGCACTACTGGGTATTTACCCCCAAGATACAAATGTATTGATCCAAAGGGGCACCTGCACCCCAATGTTGACAGCAGCAATGTCCACAATAGCCAAATCTATGGAAAGAGCCTAGATGTCCATAGACAGACGACTGGATAAAGAAGATGTGAGGTGTGTGTGTGTATGTGTGTATATGTATGTATGTATATAAATATGTGTGTGTGTGTGTACAATGAAATACTACTCAGCCATCAAAAAAACGAAATCTTGCCATTTGCAGTGACATGGATGGAACTAGAGGGTATTATGCTAAGCGAAATAAGTCAATCAGAGAAAGACAATTATATGATGTCACTGATATGTGGAATTAAGAAACAAGGCAGAGGATCATAGGGGAAGAAAGAAAAAAGTAATATGAAATCAGAGAGGGAGGCAAACCATAAGAGATTCTTAATCATAGGAAACAAACTGAGGGTTTCTATAGGGGAGAGGGTGGGAGGATGGAGTAACTAGGTGATGGACATCAAGGAGGGCTCATGATATAATGAGCACTGGGTATTATATAAGACTGATGAATCAGTGAACTCTACATCTGAAACTGATAGTACATTATATGTTAATTTAAATAATAAAATAACAAAAAATAAAAATAGTAAAAAAAAAAAAAAAGAAAAGTATGGTTGACCCTTGAACAACATAGGGGTTGGTAGTACTGACCTCCCATGCAGTCAAAAATTCATATATAAATTTTGACTCTCCCTAACTTAACTACTTACCAGCTTACTGTCAACTGGAATCCTGACTGATAATCAATTAACATGTATTTTGTATGCTATATATATTATACACTGTATTCTTATAGTAAAGTAAGCTAGAAAACAAAATGTTACAAAAATCATAGGAGAGGGGCACCTGGGTGGTTCAGTTGGTTAAGCATCTGCCTTCAGCTCAGGTCATGATCCCAGAATCCTGGGATTGAGCCCCATATCCTCCCTCTCCCTCTCCCACTTCCCCTGCTTGTGCTCTCTCTCTCTTTTTTTCTCTCTCTCTCAAATAAATAAATAAAATCTTAATAAAAAAGTCATAAGAGAAATACATTTATAGTACTGAACTGTAAAAATCCACATATAAGTGTACCCACACGGTTTAAACCTGTGTTGTTGCAAGGGTCCACTGTAGATACATGGGAAAATAAAATGAAATAATAATAATAAAAAGAAAAACCCAAAACTTGAATCTTAAGTAACTACAACTTGAAAGTAGCTACCAGAAGAATGAGCAGTTTTTTCATATTATTTTTTTCTGCAGGTTATGCTAAAATTAGTACTTAACTGCCATCATCGCTCATTTTGACCATACAAGGTGGGAATAAATATTCACATGGGGCATATTTGATAACTGTGCTTTTATTTTGGGAGGGGTGTGTTTAGTCAGCGACCTAACATTGATAGTATAAGTACCTGATCCTAATTACTATATTAAGTATTTTTTTCTCTTACTCGTACAGAAATCCTATGGTATAAGTAGGTATGTATCTCCATTTTATAGAAAATGTTCAGAAGTTAAATAATTTTATCAAATTATTTCACTGGTAAATTCCTCCAAATATTTGAAGAGTACTAATTCTTCTGAAACTCTTCCAAAAAACAGAAGAGGAGGGAATATTTCCAGGCTCATTTTGAGGTCAGCATTACCTTGATACTAAATCCAGACAAGAACACTACAAGGAAAGAAGATTATAGGCCAGTATCTCTGATGGAAATCTTCAGTAAAATATTACTAAACGAAATTCCACAGCACATTAAAAGGATCATACACCCTGATCACATGGGATTTATTCCAGCAAAGCAAGGAGGATGGTTCAGTACCCACAAATCAATCAATGTGATATATTGTATTAACAAAATGAAGGCTAAAAATATATGATCATCTTAGTAGATGCCAGAAAACCCTTTTGACAAAATTCCACATCCATTCATGATAAAAACTCTGAACACACTGGGTATATAGGGAATATACCTCAACATAATAAAGGCCTGATATGACAAGCCCATAGCTAACATCATAGTTAGTAGTGAAAAGCTGATAGCTTTCCCTTTAAGATCAGGAACAAGACAACTGGTCTACTCTTGTCACTTTTAACCAACATAGAACCAGAAGACCTCACCAGAACAATTAGGCAAGGAAAAGAAATAAAAAGCATCCAGATTGGGAAGGGAGAAGTAAGACTGCCTTTTTTTTGTTGTTGCTGTTGGTGACATTATATTATATATTGAAAACCCTAAAGTGTCTACCAGAAAGCTGTTAGAACTAATACATAAATTCAGTAAAGTTGTGGAATGCAAAATCAATATGCAAAACTCAGTCATGTTTCTATACAACAGTTATAAACTATCAAAAAAGTGAAGTTAAGTGGCGTCTGGGAGGCTCAGTCGTTAAGCGTCTGCCTTTGGCTCAGGGCGTGATCCCGGTGTTCTGGGATCGAGCCCCACAACAGGCTCCTCCGCTGGGAGCCTGCTTCTTCCTCTCCCACTCCACTTGCTTGTGTTCCCTCTCTCGCTGGCTGTCTCTCTCTCTCTGTCAAATAAATAAAATCTTTAATAAAAAAAAAAGTGAAGTTAAGAAAACAGTTCCATTTACAACAGCATCAAAAAGAAAATATTTAGGAATAAATTTTACCAAGGAAGTGAAACATCTTTACACTGAAAATTATAAAACTTTGATGAAAGAAGTTGAAGAAGATACAAATAAATGGAAAGGTAATCCATGTTCATGGATTGGAACAATTAATACTATTAAAATGTCTGTAGTACCCAGAGCAATCTATAGATTCAGGGCAATTGTTATCAAAAAACCAATGATATTTTTCACAGAACTAGAACAAATAATTCTAAAATTTGTATGGAACCACAGAAGACCCCAAATGGATAACTGCTGTTACTTGTATTCTCTTCTTCACTTTTTTGTTTTTCTGTCTTTGGTATATTGGGCAAGAGTAGATGTCACCTGGCAGTCTGTGCTGGTATTCAGGGAGCAGCTGCTTCACTGCCTCAAAGGAAAAAAAAAATGTTTTTGTGACAACTTGTATCTTTAGAGCTTTCCCCCAAAGTCTGAGGGTTCTAGAATGTTGGTTTTGAATAAGAAATCTTGATTAGAACTTTGGTTCTGCCTTACCATGTCAAGGGTGCTTTATCCGCCTGAAAGACTGGCTTGTTTTTATTGTCAGGCAGAAATGAAAGAAAAGAAATAGTTGCCCATCCAACTCATTATGAATATTTAAATTAGGATGTATGAAATACTCATTTCTTCTGAACTGTAATGTAAATGTAAGTTACAATGTAGGACTTTGTGGTACATGTTAAAATGTATTAGTGGGAAGTAACCATAGTGGATTTTAGCTATTTATGACAGTTGAAGTATATGTTTGCATTTTTGTCTTAAAATGGAATCAGACTTTCAGAGTTTTAGATGTATGATGATTTTAAGTGTTGGGAAAGTACAGCCTCCTCTGTTCCTTGCCCAGGGTTACATGGTAGCTCTGGGACACTTTTACTTAGATTTCCTGATTTGGTGGAGGGCTTTTTCTTTTAAGACATTCTGGCTTTCCTCATGTAGAAATAATTTTTCTGAATTTATTTCTTACTGTTAGAAGTTAATTTCAAATGATAGTTTTTCAGGTGTACAGACTTAATGAAAGATGGATGGAAGGATTCAGATGTAGAAGATTTTGCTCCCATCTTTACTGGAGAGAACAGTGTTTGTTTTATTTTTACTCTATAACTTTCTCTTCAAAACAGATACCAAAAATGGGGCATAAATTTTTTCTTTGATATATTTATATGTATATTGTTGTTTATTCTAATTTACTTTGTCTTTTTTAACTTTTTTTAAAAAAGATTTTATTTATGATTGATTGATTTGAGAGAGAGCGCACGTGAGCAGGGAGGAGGGACAGAGGGAAAGGGAGAAGCAGTCTCCCAGCTGAGCATGGTGTCCAATGTGAGGCTTGATTCCAGGACCCAGTGATCATGACTTGAGCCGAAGGCAGATGCTTAATGGACTGAGCCATCTAGGCACCCCTGGTTTTTTCGGGGGGTGTTGGTAACTTTTTAATCTTATTACTAAGTAATAATAGAGGTATTACTTCTACCTTTTTAACATAATGTGTGGATAGGGCTTTGGAGTGACATATTTAGGCTTCTTTGGTGGCTGTGGAATCACTCTATGTACATACACTGTTACTATCTTCCAGTAAATATTATGGATGTCCAGCCAGTAGTTTGGTGAATTGAATAACTGGAAGAGGTCAGGGGCCTTTGTTGTAAGTTCCGGCTTAGCATTTACTAGTGACTGGGCAAATCACTAGCTTTTGGACATTGAGTTTCTTGGTTCATAAGTTAGGGTAATAAAGTCTGCCCTAACCACCTTCATGGAATTCCATTTAATTAAAATACTTTTTCAGGTGTGCATATAGAAGCACTTTATAAATGGTAGTATACTCTAATGTGGAGACTTTTAAAGATTTATTTGTTTTTATTTGAGAGAGAGAGAGTGAGAGAACGAGCAGGAGGGGCAGAGGGAGAGGAAGAGAGACTCTCAAGCAGACTCTGTGCTGAGCACTTAGCCTGATAGGGATCTTGACCTCACAACCCTGAGATCACCACCCCAGCTGAAACCAAGAGTCAGACGCTCAACTGACTGTGCTGCCTAAGTGCCCATAATGTGGAGATTTTTAATGCCACTGTCATCCATCGGAAGTATGTTTAGAGTTAATGATGTGACTTTAGAGAAGATGTGGAGACCAAATTAGAGGTGAAAGACCTAGTTGATGAAAATGTATGCTAATAAAATAGAATGAAATCAGAGCTACTATATGGGCCCAAGGAACCAATTTTTCTAATTTTTGGCTTAGTGTTGTGTTTTTTTTTTTTTTTTTAGAGAGGGGGAGGAGCAAAGGGAGAGAGAGAATCTTAAGCAGGCTCCATGTCCATGCTTCATGGGGATTTGATCTCCCCACTCAGAGCATGACCTCAACCAAAATCAAGAGTCAGACGCTTAACTGAGCCACCCAGGTGCCCCTTGGCTTAGAACTTTTACATCTTATTCTGTAATGTAGGTCTGTAAACAGTATTGTGGGAGTCATGTGATCCAGAAAAAAATTTTATTTTCTTCATTTTTATATTGACCTCATGAACTGGTTTATCTTCAAATGTTTTACTATAACTGATTTATATCCATGAATATGGAAAAGGAAAACTGAAGTACCAAGCAAGCGCTGTGCTAGATACTTTCAGGTCTACTACTTCTGATTTTCACAACTACTTTATAAAACAGTGAATATTATTCACACCTGTTTTGTAAATGAGGAAACCAAGGCTTCACAGTGTCATAAATTATGCATATAAAATCATCTGCCCAGCAAGTGATGAACCTTGCATTCAAACCCAGGTCTGTCTGTAACTTGAAATTCCATACATTGTTTAGTATTGGCTATGGTTGAAGAAGGGAAGCAGAAATATCAAAAAATGAAATTTAAGTGTATAAATATTGTGTAGAAAGTAGGATTTATATAAATTATTACAAATTATGAAAAACAGCATATCTGACTTTTCTGTTACATTAGTTAGAAATTTACCGTGATGATATTTTGGTATTATTTATTTCATTGAATATAATTCAAGATACAGCATTGGAATCAGTATGATGTCCTGTATATTTTAAATACTGTTGATATGTTAGTTAATTGTCGGTGTCTTTTCCTTAAGATGAATTTTTGAAGTTTTATATAAATGAAATTAGGAGTCAGATCTAATCTGTATGGCCAAAAGGAATTGACACTTAAATTCTATGTTGAATATTTTTGAAAAAGCAAATAAAGAATGTACTTGTTATCCATATAAATTTGAAGGCTTACATGATTTTAAGGTAAGTGAGGGTATATTTCTTTTTTTTTTTGTTAAAGATTTTATGTATGTATTTGACAGCACAAGCAGGGGGGAGTGGCAAGCCCAGGGAGAGGGAGAAGCAGGCTCCCTGCGGATCAGGAAGCCCTATGCGGAACTCGACCCCAGGACCCTAGGATCATGATCTTGAGTGGAAGGCAGACGCTTAACTGAAGGCAGACACTTAACCAATTGAGCCACCCAAGGGTCCCTGAGATATACTTCTTCATGTATTGCAAGTTTAAATGCTTTGGGGAATTGTAATAGAACTGTTCTTTTGTTTTCATTAGGTGTTAGACAAACCCAGTAGGCTAACTGAAAAGGAACTTGCTGAGGCTGCAAGCAAGTGGGCTGCTGAGAAGCTAGAGAAGGCAGATGAGAGTAACTTACCTGAAATTGAGTATGAGGTAAGGCATAATTTCCGCTTGATGTTTCACGTGAAGAGTTTTGTCTGGATTTTATATTGTGGGTGGGAAATATTTGATTTGTTCTAGTACTTTAAAATATATATGGGGAAAATAGCCTCATGGATTATTAACATTTACCACACAGGGTAATAGTATGAATATGAATGATTCTGAGTTTAATAATTGAACTATACCTGAATTTCTCCGGTAGTTTAGAAGTAAGAGAATAGAATAAATAGGGAGTGTAAGGAAAATGCATTATTTATCCTTCTTTTATGGGCTTTGCTGTTAAAAATATCTCTAGAAATCATGCTAAGCCACGTCATAAACCAGTGAATTTGGAATAAAAATCTATTTAGACCTCGAATCTTGGGCTATATTTATATCACATGTTATATTCTGTGCAAATTATCTCGTAAATATCCCAAGAAATGGAATGACACATGGTTTGCGTTACCTGTGATCTTTGATGAGCCTTCAGTACCAAAAGATGAGAGCATTTTTGGGTCCATAGAATACTCTTTATGAATTTTTGCATTAAAACATTTGAAAACGAACTCAAACTTTTCTTAAACCTGTAACATCCCTAACAGGAAAATATAGATGTTTCATTGGCAAAATTAAGCTTTTAGACTCAAGAATTGGTGCTAGAGGAATTATTTAAATATATAAATATAATTTATAAATATATAAAGAATATAAAAATCTCTGTACTATGACAGATAATGTAGATTTGAAGATTTCTGGCTTTTCAATACATTATAGAAGGCCCTTTGAGAAAATGGACCAAGCATTAGAATTTGATATAAAACCTATATACCTACATAAATCTTTATGTACCTACAAAAATCCTTTCCAAAATAACTAATGTACACTGCTTATAGAAAGTACAAACCAGTACAGACCCTATCTGTACGTACACAAATAAAGCCTTTCTGTTTTAAAATGCTGATCTGTCATTTAGATATCAATTGTTCTTAAATAGGTCAAGGTTTCCTTGTTCTTGTACATATAATAGTAAGTATTTATACATATTCTTTAGTGAATATATCAGCATCATCTAGCTTTCCCTTTTTGGCACCTTTCCAGCATTATTTAAAAGCATGAACAATAGGGAAAATTTATAGGGCCTTTTGTTTATTTTCTTAATAATTAGAATAGGTTTTTATATTCATAGGTCTGTATACTTCAAAATTGCTATTTTGGAGAACTGATCATTTTTCTCAGAGTACTTAAAAACTTCCAAAAATACCACCTTCTTGTTTGCATAATACTCTTCAGTTAGCAAGGCTTTATTAAGATATATTCATCTTCCCCCATCACTTTTTATACCTCATAATTAAAAAGAAAAAACAACAATCCTCACTATCGACCTTCCGTTTTAAGTATTTTACTTATTGCGTGAATGGATCTTGAGTCTTAATAGTGACATTGGGTCTAGAAAGACTTTCTTTTTAACCTCTTTATGGTTTCTCTTAAAATATGCACAGGATTTGCTAGATTTTGAATTGATAAATAAATTACGCTAACAACCTCTAAGTGGGGTGATAGGTCCAGCACGATCTTTTGTTGAACCAAAGGCAAGGTGAGTGAGGGTAGAATTGAGATTTCTTTGATATGTTTGTTACATGGTATACATCATTAATGTTGAGCAACAGCATCATTTTCATAGCACTGTCTAAAATGTTTTACAAGTTAGAGTGATACTTTCTTATACTGGAAATAAAGCATTTGGGAAATTTTTATGTTACTCTTGTTCTTTTATTTAAAAACCTAATCCCACTGCAGCTTATTAACGTTTTGCTCAGATAGTTACATTTGTTCTCAGGCAGTTAAACAATTACTCACTTCAGTGATCTGTGCTTTTTGAGGAATAGAATTTTGACTTTGATTCTGTAAACTCATATCTTATTTGACAGAAAGGAAGGAAAAAAGGATTTTGATACTGGGAAAGAGATTGGCATAACACTGTGTGTGTGTGTCTGTGTGTGTTTAAATGTACTTGTGGAAGTATTTTTATTTTATATTAGTTTTTTTAAGATTTTTTTTAAAGATTTTATTTATTTATCTTAGATTGAGAGAACGAGTGGGGGAGGGGCAGAGGGAGAAGCAGATTCCCTGCAGAGCGGGGAGCCCGACGTGGGACTTGATCTGAGGACCCTGGGATCATGACCCGAGTCGAAGGGAGACGCTTAACTGACTGAGTCACCCACCTGCCCTAAAGATTTTTTTTAAGTAATCTCTACACCCAACGTGGGCCTCGAACTTAACAACCCTGAGGTCAAGAGCTGCATGCTCTGCCAGCCGAGCCAGCCATGCACCCCTTTATATTAGTTACTTAAGTAATGGTCCCTGTATTTCAGAAACATTGTGTAGATTCATTTTTATGACTTAGAGATTAAATATTTAGTTTTCCAGTTTATCTTCTCTTGCTGCCGTGAATATAATTTTAAACAATTCAGTTGGGAGACCATGTAGTTTACAGAAAGTTCAGTGAAATTGAAGGTACATTCAATGATATACTTAAATATTCAGGAATGTTATAAATCAGTCAGTTTTATACCTTTACCTTTTGGGCTATAATAGAGAATTTCTCAAAGTATTTGATAGAATATTAATTCTAGAGAGTCTTAATGATCTGAGGGAAAAAATGTATTCTATTAGCCAGTATGTTTGGGAAATGCTAGATTTAAAAGAGGTAGGTTATTTTGATATTGCAGTGCTTTTCAGAGATTTTAATACGTTAATATTCTCATCAGTGGTCTGTGAAGGAAGGTAAATAATAAAATTTGCGTAATTTAGCAGACTTGACTATGAAATTTTTCACAGTGCATATTTTAGGAGTGGTATTTTAAGTTACATATTTTCAGAAAATAGTACCATACTGTAGGCTTTCTCATAGTTTATTTAAATTCACTAAATTTAAATGCATCTACTTGTGTCAAACACTGCATTAGAGACACCATCCTAGCTGTCTGGGAGCTTGCAGTGAAGTTTTGTAGAGACATAATTTACCATCCTCAAACAAATGGCCATTTAGCTTTTGACTATCAGAATGAAAAGCAGATTACTTGGAGGCAGTACCTGTCCCAGTAGAACAGGTTGCTTCTTCCTATAGAAGAAAATTTTGACGTTTTTCTTAAGTGTGAATATATGATTTATGTTGTTTCCACACATGAAGTGTCATTTTCTACTTTAGTATCTCTGCTTACTCTTTCTCCAGTGTAGAATACCCATCTTTCATGGCCTTCTTTCTAATTCACTCATTCAGTGGAATCGGTAGTGTTTGAGGATAACACTCAAGATCGATCTTGATTCTGCTTTCTTCCCCTTCCTGTTTTAAAATTTTATGCTGCTTTGTCACTGATGAACTTATTACTGCCCTTATTAAAAATATTGTTTTTACTTGTCTAGTTATATATACACTGAATGCATCTCAAGTACTTGTCTTGTTTTCCCTCTACAGTACCTTGAATGATATATATCTAATTAGTTAAAGTAAACTTAATTGTTAATCAGCCCTTTTAGTATCAGTTCAAGTTATTTTTCTCTTCTTGCTGTCTGTTCTCCAAAAACTCATATCTGCTCTGATGTGCTTTCTGTCCTCATCAGTTTATATTTTTGTGTGTCGCCCTGGAATTATGATGAAACCTGAAATTCCTGTTTTCAGTGCGCTTTAAACTTCAACAGTTCTTTTTGGTGTTTTTGTTTTTGTTTTTTTTTTATTTGTTTTTTGCATTAGCTCTAACTGAAATGGAACCTAGTGGTAGATTTTGATCTTGGGGTTTAGTCAGAACTGATAGTAATCCAACTTCCTTAATATCATTCAAAACTAATTGTTTGCCTGGTGTTAGAAACCTGATATTGATACTGGGGTTTCTATCTTAAATACCTTTAACATAAAATTTACCATCTTAACCATTTTTAAGTATATAGTTCAGTGGTATTAAATACATTAGCATTATTGCACAGCCATCCCCCACCATTTATCCTCATAACTCTTTTCACTTTGTAACTGAAACTATACCCATTAAATGATAACTCCCCAAAGCAATTTATCCAGTTGATATTCCCAGCCCCTGGTAACCACCATTATGTTTTCTGTCATTAAGATTTTGACTACTCTAAGTACCTCATATAAGTGGAATTGTACAGTATTTATCTTTTGTGATTGGCTCCTTCATTTAGTATAATGTCCTCAAGAGTCATCCATGTTATAGCATATTACAGAATTTCCTTCCTTATTAAAGCTGAATAATATTCCATTGTGTGTATGTACCACATTTTGCTTACCCATTCATCTGTCAGTAGACACTTGGATTGCTTCTACAATTAGCTATTGTGAATAATGCTGCTGCTATGAACATAGCTACCCAAATATCTTCAAGACCCTGCTTTCAATTCTTTTGAGTATATATTCAGAAGTGGAATTCCTGGATCATATGGTAATTCTATTTTTAATTTTTTGAGGAACTTCCATACTGTCTTCCACAATGACTACACCATTTTATATTCCCACCAACAGTTTCTCCACAGCCTCACCATCACTTGTCGTTTTCTGGGTTTTTGCTAGTAGCCACCCTAACAGGTGTGAGGTGTTATCTCTTTGTAGTTTTGATTTGCATTTCCCTAATGACTAGCGATGTTGTTTTTTTCTTGTGCTTAATGGCCATTCGTATATCTTCTTAGAAGAAATGTGTATTGAAGTCCATTGGTTATTTTTTGTTTCCTTGTTGAGTTTTAGAAGTTTTCTCTCTATATATTAATCCCTTATCAGATATGTGATTTGCACATATTTCTCCCATTCTATCGGTTACCTTTTTACTCTGTTGATAGTGCTATTTGATAAGCAAAATTTTAAATTTTTCAGTAAGTCCAGTTTTTCTATTTTTTCTTTTCTTATCTGTGCCTTTGTTGTCATGTAGAAGAAATCATTGGCAAATCTAAAGTCATGAAGCTTTTGTCCTGTGTTTTCTTCTAAGAGTTTGATTATTTTAGGTCCTACATTTAGGTCCTTGATCCATTTTAAGTTAATTTTTATATATGGTGTTAGGTAAGGGTCCAACTTCATTCTTTTGCAAGTTGATATTCAATTTTCCAGTATCATCTGTTGAAAAGGCTGTAGTTTTCCCATTGTATGGTCTTGGCATCATTTAACATGTATGTAAAGACTTATTTCTGGGCTCTCTTTTCTATTCCACTGGTTTATATGTTTGTCTTTATGCCAGTATTACACAGATTTGATTAATGTAGCTTGGTCGTAAGTTTTGAAATCAGGAAGTGTGGGTCTTCCACTTTTGCTCTTCTTTTTCAAGGTTTATTTTGGATATCCAGGGTCCCTTCAGATTCCTTATTAATTTTCTTAGAGGTTTTAAATAGCATGGGGATTTTGGTAGCGATCACCTTGAAAATGTAGATTGCTTTGGGTAGTATTGACATTTTAACAATATTGAGTCTTTCAATGTGTGAACATGGGATGTGTTTCTATTTATGTTTTATTTCAGCAGTTTTTATAGTTTTCATTATACACGTTTTTCATCTCCTTGGTTAATTCCTAAGTTTTATTCTTTTTGATGCTATGGTAAATGAAATTCTTTTAATTTCCTTTTTAAATTATTCTCTTGTTCATCTACAGAAATGCAATTAAGTTTTGCGTGTTGAGTTTGTATCTTGCTACTTTGCTGAATTCATTTATATTTGTGTGTGTGTGTGTGTGTGTGTGTGTGTGTGTAATCTTTAGGGTTTTCTACATATAAGGTCATATCTGCAAAAAGATAATTTTACTTATTCTTCTCCAATTTGTATACCTCTTCTCCCCTCCCCTTCCCTTCCCTAATTGCTCTAAAACTCCCAGTACTGTTTTACATAGAAGTGGTGACAGCAGGCATCCTTGCCTTGTTCCTGATCTTAAAGAAAAATCATTTTTTCAGTATTGAGTGTGAGGTTAGCTGTGGGTTTTTCATATATGGCTTTTATTATGTTGAGGTGGTTTACTTCTATTCCTAGTTTGTTGAGTGTTTCATCTTGAAAATGTGTTAAATTTTGTCAAATGCTTTTTCCGTATGAATTCAGATAATTATGTAGATTGTTTTCCCTTCATTCTGTTGACACAGAGTATTACATTCATCAGTTTTCCTATGTTGAACTATCCCTTGCATTTCAGGAATAAATCCCACTTGGTCATGACGTATAATCCTTTTAATTGCTGCTGAATTCCTTTTGCTAGTGTTTGGTTGAGACTTTTTCCATCAGTGTTCCTAAGGGATATCGGACTGTGTAGCTTTTGTTGTTGTTGTAGTGTCTTTGTCTGGTTTTGGTTTGGGGGTGATAATGTCCCCATAGAATGAATTAGGAAGTGTTCCTTCCTCTTCAGTTTTTTTGGGAAGAGTTTTAAAAGGCTTGGCATTCTTTAAATATTTGGTAGAGCTTACCAGTGAAATCGTCAGGTTCACGGCTTTTCTTTGTTGGGAGATTTTTGATTACAAATTCAGTTTCCTTACAAGTTACAAGTCTATTTAGATTTTCTGTTTCTTCTTGATTTAGTCTTGGTAGGTTTTGTGTTTCTAGGAATTGTCCATTTTATCTAGGTTATCCTATTTGTCAGCATGCGGTTGTTCATAGTACTCTCTTAATAATCCTTTTTATTTCTATAGAATTGGTAGTAATGTTCCCACTTTCGTTTCTGATTTTAGTAATTTGAGTCTTCTCTTTTTTTTCTTAGTCCATGTAGCTAAAGGTTTGTCAATCTTGATCTTTTTGAAGAACCAACTTTTGATTTCCTTGATTTTTTTTTGTTTGTTTTCTGTTTATTTCATTTATCTCTAATATTTCTTTCTTTCCTTCTGCTACCTTTGGGTTTAGTTCTGATTTTTCTAGTTCCTTAAGTTGTGAAGTTAGGTTATTGATTTGAGTCTGTTCTTGTTTTTTAATATAAGTGTTTATAGCCATTAATTTCCCTCTTAGCACTGATTTGTTGCTTCTCCTAAGTTTTTATACATTGTGTTTTCATTTTCATTTGTCTCTGAGTATTTTCTACCTTCCATGTGATTTCTTCCTTGACCCGTTGCCTGTTTAAAAGTGTGTTGTTTAATTTCCACAATTTTATGAATTTTCCAGTTTTACTTTTTAAATTTATTGACACTTAATGTATGGCCTAACACTTAGTCTATTGGAAACTGTCTCATGCACTTGAGAATGTGTTCTGTTGTTGTTGGGTAGAGTGATCTTTGTATGTCTATTAGATCTACTTTGTGGATTCTCTTGTTTAAGTCCTCCATTTCCTTACTTAACTTTTATCTGATTTTTCTATCTATTATTGTGACAAGGGTAGTGAAATCTCCAACTATTACTGTGTAACTATTATTTCTCCCTTCAATTCTGGCAGTTTTTACTTCATATATTTTGATGCTGTGCCATTAGGTCGATAGATATTTATAATTGTTATATCTTCTTGCTGTACTGAACCTTTTATTGATATATAATACCTTGTCTCTTATAACCTTTTTTGATTTAAAATCTGTTTTGTCTGATATTAATATAGCCGCACCTTTTTTTGCTTACTATTTGCATGGAATATCTTTTCCGTCCTTTTACTTTCAACATGTTTGTGTCTTCGAGTGTGAAGTAAGTTTCTTGTAGATAGTATATTGTTGGATCATGTATTTTTATCCGTTCTGCCAGTCTCTGTCCTTTGATCGGAGGTTTAATTCATTAACATTTCAGGGTCTTCTGTCATGGGGCTGTTTGTTTTTTATATGCCCTGTATCTTTTTTGTTCCTCATTTCCTCATTCTTGTATTCTTTTGTTTAATTGATTTTTTTCTTTTTGGTAGTGAAATATTTAAATTCCTTCTTAATTTCCTTTTGTACATATTCTATACCTATTATCTTTGTGATTACCACGAAGATTAATTTATATCCTAAGGTTATAACACTAATTTGTATTTATATCAGTTTAAGTTCAATAACATACAAAACTCTGCTCCTCTACAGCTCCATCTCTATCCCTTTTAGTTTTTGATGTCACAAAATACATTTTTATATATTATGTGCCCCAAACATAAACTAATAATTCTTTTAAATGCAGTAGTCTCTTCAATTATCTAGAAAACAAGATTTGGAGTTATAGTAGTACTATCTTTTTCTTTTTTTTTTTCCTTTTTTTTTTTTAAAGTAGGCTCCATGCTCAGCATGGAGCCCAGTGCAGGGCCTGAACTCAGGACTCTGAGATCAAGACCTGAGCTGAGATCAAGAGTTGGAAGCTTAACAAGTGAGCCACTTAGACACCCACAGTAGTACTACCTTTTACACTAATAGTGTTCTTTAAATGTATTAGTCTCTTAAATCCAGTGTAGAAAACAAAACAAAAAAAGTGCAGTTATGAAGCATCGGTACAATAATACTAGTTTTTATAATTGCCCATGTATTTATTTTTATTGAGGTCTTTATTTCTCCATAAGGCTTCAAGTTCCTGTGTAGTATCCTTTCATTTCACCTTGCAGGACCCCCTTGAGCATTTATTGCAGGGCAGATTTAGTAGTAATAAACTCCCTCAGCTTTTATTAATCTGAGAATGTCTTAATTTCTCCCTCATTTTTGAAGGACAGTTTTCCTGAATATAGGATTCTCAGTTGACAGTTTTTCTTTTATTACATTGATGTTCGAACTGCATAGGTCCACTTATATGTCGATATTTTTCAATAAATGTGTTGAAAAAATTTTTTGGAGATTTGCAACAATTTAAAAAGACTCACAAACTGTGTAGCATGGAAATACCAAAAAAAATTATGAAAAGTTTAGATATTGTAAGAATACAGTATATAATACATATAGAATACAAAATATGTGATAATTGTATTATTCAGGCATCTGATTAATAGTAGGTTATTAAGATTTTGGAGAGTCAAAAGTTTTATGTGCACTTTGTGTGGGTGGCTGACCCCCCCAATCACCATGTTGTTCAGGGTCAACCATACTTTGATTATGGATGGGTATACTGTAAGCTTGCCCCCAGAGTTTCTGATGAGAAATCTGCTAATCTTAATGAATTTCCCTTGTATATGATATTTGCTTTTCACTGCTTTCAAGATTCTCTTTTACTTTGTCTTTTGAAAATTTGATTATAATGTATTTTGGTGTGAGCCTCTTTGAGTTCATCTTACTTAGGTTTTGTTGAGCTTCTTGGATGTTTATATTCGAGTCTTCCGTCAGGTATGGAAAGTTTTTAGCCATTATTTATTCAGATATTTTTTGCTGCTTTCTCTCTTCTAGGACTCCCACAATGCATATGTTGGCCCACTTATTGGTGTCCCAACAGATTCCTTAGTCTGTTCACTTTTCTTCAGTTTTTTTTTTTTTTTCATTTTCTTTCCCAGACTCCATAATTTTCATTTTTCTGTCTTCAAGTTCACTGATTCTTCTGCCTACTCAAGTCTGCCTTTGAATCCCTTAGCAGAGTTTTCATTTCAGTTATTGTACTTTTCAGCTTTGTGATTTCTTTGAGGTTTCTTTTTAGATTTTCTGTCTCTTCATTGGTATTTCTGTTTTGTTCACATACCATTTTCTTGGCTTTTTTCGCATCATTCTTTAGTTCTTTGGGCAATCTGAGACAGTAGTTATAAAGTTTTTTTCTGGCAGACCTACCGTTAGGTCTTTTTCAAAGACGGTTTATATTGGTTTATTTTTTTCTTCAAAGGGACCTTACTTTTCTGTTTCTTTCTATGCCTTGTGAGTTTTTGTTGAACACTGTGCATTTGAATTTAATAACTGGTAATTCTGGAAATTAGATAACACCCTTTTGTATTGTATGATGTCCGTGTGCTGAGAATAAGCCTAGGTGTAAATTTAAGGTCTTCTCAGGTCTTTTTTGAATGTTGGAATGCACAGTCATTTTCTGACTTAACCCCATATAAGCAGTTTTTTGGGTTTTTTTAATGTGCTAATCTTAACATCTAGCTTTCAAAAAGGAAAGACATGAAAAATGAAGGAAAAATGGTACCAGCTCCTTAATTCCCAGGAGTCACTTCAGCCATAATGGGAGGGGCTTGCAATGTTAGTGTGAGATATAATAACAATGGCTGTCTCCCCCCCCCCCCCCCCCCCCCCCCCCCCC
>NW_024425119.1:33816543-33979856 GCF_017311325.1 Ursus maritimus
CCCCCCCCCCCCCCCCCCCCGCCAGCCTTTGGGAGCACAAGCATTTAGTGATCAGAGCACAGATTCTTGATGTTTGGAAGACGGGCTCCTTTTTGCCCAGCCTGGCTCCTGTAAGCTATATGAAGCTGCTCGGGAACACAGGTACCTTCCTACCAAGTGGCTGAAGGTGGGGATGGTTGCTGCTATTGTGCTGAGAGCTGAAATAAACCTCAATTTACCATCTGTGTCCTCTGCTGAAGTTACAAGCCTTCAGGAGAGTCCAGAGTTCCAAAATAGTTATATCAGTCAAAGTTTGTCAGTGCAGTTGTTGTTTACATTGGGAGACAGATTTCTGATGCTTCCTACAGTGACATCTTCCCTGATTTCCAACCCTTTCTTCTTTAAGTGATTCATATGTTTTCAGTTTTATTTTTTTATTTTTTTTTTTTAAAGATTTTATTTATTTATTCGACAGAGATAGAGACAGCCAGCGAGAGAGGGAACACAAGCAGGGGGAGTGGGAGAGGAAGAAGCAGGCTCATAGCGGAGGAGCCTGATGTGGGGCTCGATCCCGGAACGCCGGGATCACGCCCTGAGCCGAAGGCAGACGCTTAACCGCTGTGCCACCCAGGCGCCCCTTCAGTTTTAATCTTATAACTCTGACTTGTGAAAACCAGGTTTTAAAAAAAAGTAGATTATAATGTACATGTCAAAAATTCAAATGTCATTAAACTATGTAGCATCTCCCATCCATCCTACTCCTTACTTCTAAGCTATCCCTATTGAGACAGCTTTTTTCCCCACCATTTTCCCCTGTAGATAGTGTCCTTTGAGAGATAGTTTGTGTGTGTATAAATGTATGGATACACATACTTACCTTCTCTGTTTCTTTTTTTAACACAATTGGCAGTATATTGATAGGAAACGACCTGCAGGATGTGCCAGGAGAAAAGTTAGGGTACATTATACAACAGATATAGACTATCATTCCTTCAGATTACTCAGTATCCCATGGTTCTACATACTGGATAATTTATTTGTCCTGATGATGGACATTTAGGTTGTTTTCAATCATTTGCTATCAGTGGGAGCCATATGTTAGTCTCTGTTGTCCATGTCTGTATCCGTATATTAAGTTCCTAGAGGTGAAGTTGCTGGGTGAAAGGGACACCTACTAAATTTTGATAAATGCTACCAGGTTACTCTATAAAGCTACCAGGTTACTCTATACCAGGTTACTGCATTTACTAGTGAAAATCACCATTCATTAGTATATATCTTGTGACTTCTCTAAACCTACTGCTTTTTGCCACTACTTTATTTTTAAAAATCCAGTTTTTGAAATAAATTTGTAATAGGTACAGGTTTCATATTTCCTCTAATCTCCCACCTACCTAACATGTGCAACAGTAGAATATATGAGCTCAAACTTTATAGTTACTGTAATAATTGCTTACTTCAAGTTACATGGAGGCAAGAACTTTGGTCTGTTGTGTTCATTGATGTATTTACTGTTCCTGGAGCAGTGCTTGACATTTGTCAGATAGTAAATTAAAAAATATTTTTTGAAGAAGTTTTTTATTTTAATTCTAGTTAGTTTACTTACAGTGTTCTATTAGTTTCAGGTGTACACCATAGTGATTGAGCAATTTCTTATGTCATTTGGTGTTCATCATGACAAATATACTCCTTAATCTCTAATCATCTATTTAACACGTCCCCCCACCTACCTCTCCTCTGTTGAGAGTTTGTTCTCTATAGTTAAGAGTCTGTTTCTTGCTTTGTCTCATTTTTTTCCCTTTCGCCCATTTGTTTTTTTCTTAAATTCTACATATGAGTGAAATCATATGGTATTTGTCCTTCTCTGATTGACTTCGCTTGGCATTATACTCTCTAGCTCCATCTATGCTGTTGCACATGGCAAGATTTCATTCTTATTTATGGCTGACTAATATTCAATTGCATATATATACCACATCTTCTATATCCATTCATCAATCTGTGGACACTTGGGCTGCTTCCATATCTTCGCTAAGTAATAATGCTAAGTAAGTAATGCTACTATAAATATAGGGGGCATGTATCCCTTTGAATTCGTGTCTTTGTATTCTTTGGGTAAATACCCAGTAGTGCAATTGCTGGATTGTCAGGTAGTTATATTTTTAACTTTTTGAGGAACCTTCATACCATTTTTCACAATAGCTGGACCGGTTTGCATTCCCACCAACAGTACATGAGTGTCCCTTTTGCTCCACATCCTCACCAACACCTGTTGTTTCTTATGTTATTAATTTTAGCCATTCTGACAGGTGTAAGGTGATACTGCATTTTAGTTTTGATTTGTGTTTCCTGACAAACAATGATGCTGGGTATCTTTTCGTGTGTCTGTTGGCCATCTGGATGTCTTCTTTGGAGAAACATCTGTTCATGTCCTTTGCTCATTTTATAATTGGGTTATTTGTTTTTTGGATGTTGAGTTGTATCAGTTCTTTATATATTTTGAATACTGATCCTTTATCAGATAGGTCATTTGCAAATATCTTCTCCCATTCAATAGTTTGCCTTTTAGTTTTATTGATTGTTTCCTTTGCTGTGCAGAAACTTTTTATTTTGATACTGTCCCATTTTATTTTTGCTTTTGTTTCCCTTGCCTCAGGGTTCCTATCTAGAAAAAAGTTGCTACATCCAACATTAGAGAGTTCCTGTTCTTCTAGGATTTTTATGGTCTCAGGTCTCACAGTAGGTCTTTAATCCATTTTGAAATTATTTTTGTGTATGGTATAAGAAAGAGGTGCAGTTTCATTATTTTGCATGTTGCTCTCCAGTTTCCCCATCACCATTTGTTGAAGAGACTGTCTTTTTCCCATTGGATATTCTTTCCTGCTTTGTTGAAGATTAATTGACCATAAAATTGTGCATTTATTTCTAAGTTTTCTATTGTGTTCCATTGATCTATATGTCTGTTTTTGTACCAGTACCATACTGTTTTGATTACTACAGCTTTGTAATATAACTTGAAGTCTGAAATTGAGATGCCTCCAGCTTTGCTTTTCTTTTTCAAGGTTGCTTAGGTTATTTGGGGCTTTTTGTGGTTCCGTACAAATTTTAGAGTTGTTTGTTCTGTGAAAAGTGCTGTTGGTATTTTGATAGGGATGTGTTAAATCTGTGAATTGCTTTGGGTGATATAGACATTTTAACAATATTTGTTGTTCCAATCCATGAGCATGGAGGGTCTTTCCATTTCTTTGTGTTTTCTTCAGTTTCTTCAGTGTTTTATAGTTTTCAGAGTATAGGTCTTTCACCTCTTTGATTGGGTTTATTCCTAGGTATCTTACTGTTTTTATGCAGTTGTAAATGGGATTGTTTTCTCAATTTCTCTTTCTGCTGCTTCATTATTGGTATATGGGAATACAACAGGTTTTTGTACATTGATTTTGTATCCTGTGACTACTGAATTCATTTAGCAGTTCTAGCAGTTTTTTGGTGAAGTCTTTCAGGTTTTCTATATATAGTATCACGTCACTTGCAAATAGTTGAAGTTTTACTTCTCCCTTACCAATTTGGATGCCTTTTAATTTCTTTTTGTTGTCTGATTGCTGTGGCTAGGGCTTCCAGTGCTATGTTGAACAAAAGTGGTGAGAGTGGACATCCTTGTCTCATTCCTGACCTTAGAGGAAAAGCTCTCAGTTTTTTCCCCATTAACAATGATGTTAGCTATGAGTTTTTCATATATGGCCTTTGTGGAGGCTTTTTATCATGAATGGATGTTGTACTTTGTCAGATGCTTTTTCTGTGCCTATTAAAATGATCATATGGTTCTTACCCTTTTCCCTATTAATGTGATATATCACGGTTGATTTGCAAATACTGGACCACTCTTGCAACCCAGGAATAAATCCTACTTGATCATGGTGAATTATTATTTTTTTTAATGTATTTTTGGATTTGGTTTGCTAGCATTTTGTTAGGATTTTTTGCATCTATGTTCATGAGAGATATTGGCCTATAGTTCGTTCTCTCTCTCTCTCTCTCTTTTCTTTTTTTTTTTTTTTTTGTGTGTTGTCTTTTTCTGGTTTTGGTATCAAGGTAATGCTGGCCTCATAGAAATGAATTTGGAATTTTTCCTTCCTCTTGTATTTTTTTTTTGGAATAGTTTGAGAAGAGTAGGTATTAACTCTTCTTTAAATGTTTGGTGGAATTCACCTTGGAAGTCATCTGGTCCTGGACTTCTATTTGTTGGGAGTTTTTTGTTTACAGAGTCTGTTTCTTTGCTGGTAAATGGTCTGTTCAAATTTTCTGTTTCTTACTGTTTCAGTTTTTTGGTAGGTTGTATGTTTGTAGGAATTTATACATTTCTTCTAGGTTGTCTAATTTCTTGGCATATACTTTTTCATATTCTCTTATAATTGTATTTTCATGTTGGTTATTTCTCTTTTCTCATTTGTGATTTTATTTATTTGGGCTCTTTTCTTGATAAGTCTGGCAAGAGGTTTATCAGTTTCACTGATTTTTGTGTGTTTTTTTTTTTTCCAAAAAACAGCTGGTTTCATTGTGCTATTGCTTCTTTAGTTTCTGTATCATTTATTTCTGCTAGAATAGTTATTATTTCTTTCCTTCTGCTGACTTTAGGTTTTGTTTGTTGTTCGTTTTCTAGCTTCTTTAGGTGTAAAGTAAGTTGTTTATTTGAGATCTTTCTTGGTTCGTGAGGTAGGCCTGTATTGTTATATACTTCCCTCTTAGAACCACTTTTGCTGCATCCCAAAGCTTTTGAACCATTGTGTTTTCATTTTCCTTTGTCCCTGTGTACTTTTTTATTGATTTTATTTCCTGCTTGACCCATTCATTGTTTAGTAGCATGTTATTTAACCTCCATGTATTTGTGTTCTCTCCAGATTTTTTTCTTGTGGTTGACTTCTAGTTTTATAGCACTGTAGTCAAAATAGATGCATGGTATGACTTTATCCTTTTGAGTTTGTTGAGGCTTCTTTTGTGGCCTGGTATGTGATCTGTTCTGGAGAATGTTCCAAGTGCACTTGAAAAGAATGTGTATTCTGCTCTTTTAGGATGGAATGTTCTGAATATATCTGTCAAATCCATCTTGTCCAGTATTCATTCAAAGCCATTGTTTCCTTGTTGATTTTATCTTTAGATTATCTATTGATGTAAGGTTTTAAAGTCCCCTGCAATTATGGTGTTATTATCGATTAGTTCCTTTATGTTTGTTATTAACTGTTTTATGTATTTGGGTGCTACCACGTTGGATGCATAAATATTTACAATTGTTTTATCTTGTTGGGTTGTCCCCTTTATAATTGTATAGTATCCTTTTTAGTCTCTTGTTATAGTCTTTGTTTTAAAAGTCAATTTGGGCTGATGTAAATACTGCCAATCTGGCTTTCTTTTGACATCCATTTGCATGATAAATGTTTCTCCATTCCCTTATTTTCAGTCCACGAGTGTATTTAGGTCTAAAGTGAGTCTCTTGTAAGCAGCACATAGATGAGTCATGTTTTCTTATCAATTCTGTCAACCTGTGTCTGTTGATTTACAATTCCATTTACATTCAAAGTAATTGATAGATGTGTATTTAGTGCCATTTTATTACCTGCTTGAGCTTTTTGTGGGATTATGTATTTAATGAATTGTTGTTGTGAAATAGAAGTGATTATTATTGCTTTGGGGATTTTTCCTTTCAGTGATTTCAATAAATTTTTATGCTATAGAAGCAAAGTATTTTTTTTAATGATTTTTTTATTATATTATGTTAGTCACCATACAGTACATCCCCGGTTTCCGATGTAAGGCTCGATGATTCATTAGTTGTGTATAACACCCAGTGCACCATGCAATACGTGCCCTCCTTACTACCCATCACCAGCCTATCCCATTCCCCCACCCCCTCCCCTCTGAGGCCCTCAGTTTGTTTCTCATAGTCCGTAGTCTCTCATGTTTCATTCCCCCTTCTGATTACCCCCCCTTTCTTTATCCCTTTCTTCCCCTACCGATCGTCCTAGTTCTTATGTTGCATAGATGAGAGAAATCATATGATAGTTGTCTTTCTCTGCTTGACTTATTTCACTTAGCATTATCTCCTCCAGTGCCGTCCATGTTGTAGCAAATGTTGAGAACTCGTTCTTTCTGATAGCTGAGTAATATTCCATTGTATATATGGACCACAACTTCTTAACCCAGTCATCTGTTGAAGGGCATCTCGGCTCCTTCCACGATTTAGCTATTGTGGACAATGCTGCTATGAACATTGGGGTGCATATGGCCCTTCTCTTCACTACGTCTGTATCTTTGGGGTAAACACCCAGTAGAGAAGCAAAGTATTTTTAACTTCTGAAAGTAGAGCCCTTTCCATGTTCTTTTTTAATATGCTTATGTGTGCCCATACCTCTCACTTCTAATTAGGCTTTTTCTCTTCAGTGTTTCTTAAATAGATTGCTTAAGGAATAGTTATAGGACAAAACCTTCTAGCTGTATCTTAATATAGTGTGAAATATAATTTTGGAATGGAATAAGCTTAGACGCTTTGTCTTACCTATCATTTAAAAAGTAGCAGTCATTTCCTCTTTAGTCCTCCTCACATATGCTCATTATGCACGGCGAAATTGAAAGTGTTTTCTTAAAACTGGCTGAATTTAGCACTTTCTCTTGATACATTGTGCCTTAGTGCCTATACGCAGTCATCTTAAGTGCTGTATGTAATTAAAGATTTCTAATTTTTTTTTAAGGCGGGATCTACAGCACCATTGTTTATTGACCAGCCAGAGGAACCTGAGTCGAATGCAACAGATGGCATAGAATTATTTGAAGACAGTCAGCTAACCAGCCGCTCTAAAGCAATAGCATCAAAAACCAAAGAGATTGAACAGGTGAGAATTTAGTCTTCTTTAAGTACATAATCTTTTGTTCCTGTCACTTTGCGCATGGTAGTTAGAGTACGTATTTATTGACTACATGTATTTCATTTTGGTTTTTTTTCCACTCGTGACTCTGAAATTAGAATCTAAAAAATTATATAAAAATTGTTTGATTTGATTTCACAGTAATATTGATCAGTTTGGTCCCCTATTCCTGTTTGTTTATTTTTTCATTTTTTAAATAAAAAGCTAACTCTTTTTTAGAGAATATCAATATGCTTGGTCATATGAAGCAACTTTGAACTATTAAAATCAACAGGGATGACCTGAAAGAAATGTTAAATATACCAAAATATTAACAGATGTTATTTTAGAATATTGGGATTATAGATGTTCACATTTTTCATTATACTTTTAAGCATTTTTCAAATATTGAAGGAAAGTAAAGGATAAGTATATAGATTTAATTTTAATGATGTCATTCTGAAAAGTTAGGATCTTGTTTTTAATAGATTAAATAGATGACCTAAGGAATATTTATAGGTCAGAACCTTCTAGCTATATTTTACTATAGTATGAAATATAATTTTTGAATGGAATAAGCTCAGAGGCTTTGTCTTACCTATTGAGATTTAAAACCATTTTCTCTTAAATCTTCACATGTTCTCATTATGCTTAGTAGGATTTAAAATGTTTTAACATGGAAATATTACCTGCCTCCTAGTGTATTATCACTTTAGAGGATAAAATGAAGTAAAATTTGACAGGGTTTTATAACATGTAACATGCAGTATAAGTGCGTTTTTTTTTTTTCCCCCAATAAAATTAACATACAGTGTTAGTTTCAGGTATACAGTACAGTGATTCAACAATTCTTTATATTACTCAGTGTGTACAGGTGTTTTTGATGTTGTTACTCTCTGGTGCTTTGAGTAAATGTCATATTGTTATATAGTCTTCTAAAACCTATTGGAAATTAAGAATAAAGTTAAATCTTTTCTCAGGGTGCTTTCCAGTTTCACATCAGTTAAAATCTATTTGCCATGGTTGAATAGGAGATCATCTTAATTAAATCCTTGTCATGATTGTAGAGTTCATACTGATGCCACCCCAATGGCAAAGGATAAGAATCTGGATAGGAAATTTGTTATGTAAGCCACTAGAGTTTCAAAATGGAGGTGGTGAGCAGTGTCAGATTCCTGGAAGAACAGAAGGAATGTGAAGAGGGAGAAAATCCTATTTAATTTGGTGATATGAAGGTGACTGGTACCTTACAAGATACCAGTTAATTAAGAGCATAAATAAAGAAAAGGTTTGCTCCTTAGATGTGTCTTCAACATGGATATGAATGTCATTACCCCATGTAGAATTACTGCCCTTTTGTCCTTTTACTCTGACTTATTTTTCTTGGTAGTGCTTTTTTTTTTTTTTTTTTAACCACTCGACATATGTTTTTATTTGCTTATTTGTCTCCTGTCATCATAATGGAAGCTTCATGAGAGCAGTGACTATGTTTTGTTTATTACTTTATCTCCGTTACCTAATATAGTGATTGGCATGTGGTAGACTCAAAGGAAATATTTTCTATAGATGGTGGATGGAGGCGTAAACCTAGAAATGACTTCTGAATAGCCCCTGAGTCACTGTCAGTCAGAGACTGCATCTTAACCTGACCACCTAACACAGTGCCTAAACCCAGCACTTAGTAGTTAAGTGCTTGGTAAGTGTTTATTGAATGAATGATTTTTTTTTCTTTTTCACCTAAACAGCAGTTCTTTTTTTTTAAAGATTTTATGTATTTACTTGACAGACAGAGAGACAGCCAGCGAGAGAGGAAACACAGGCAGGGGGAGTGGGAGAGGAAGAAGCAGGCTCCCAGCGGAGGAGCCTGATGTGGGGCTCAATCCCAGAACGCCGGGATCACGTCCTGAGCCGAAGGCAGACGCTTAACGACTGAGCCACCCAGGCGCCCCTAAACAGCAGTTCTTTAAAGGAGAGGCTCTCTTAAGAATATAACTGGTAGAAAAATTTGACTGAAATAACAGTGTAGGGGAATTTTGTTGTCATTTATTAATATTTCTACCTCTTTTTGTTATTATTCATTGTTGATTTATTTGATCTTGAAAAGATGAGCTACCAGTCAGATGTACAGCCCATCAGTATACACACAGAATTATTTAGTATGGAATTAGTTTTTTGTAGTACTCGATAGACATCCATACATGTTTGGCCTATAAGTATGACTAGATTTCTGTTTTCATTTTCCCATTGTTCAAAAACACATGGAAAATCTGACACAAAAAATATTGAGATTATTATAGCAAAGACAGATGACCTAAAGAAAGAAAAATAAATCTAAAAGAACATTACTGTATTCTGATATGACAGTTGTTAGAAGAGTTATAAAATGGAAAAGTTAATAATGTTAAATAATCTTAAATGCTAAAAATAAATTATTGTACTTAATAATGTTACCATACTCTCTTTTTAAAAGAGCACTTTGGTTTTGATGTATTGGCAAGAAAAACCAAAAACCCCCAAGATGTCAGCAAGCTAGTAAATAATCATATATAATTATTTCATAAGTTTGTGTCTAAAAGTTACAGTGACTTTAGAAAATGAAAAAGTTTTAAGGGGATTTTCCCCTCATTTTCTCTGTTTTCAACTTTTGCACATTTTATTTTTAGAGATTAAATGCCAAATGGATAGGAATAATGTAAAGGCTTGAGAAAGCCAGATGGTAGTTACATAGCTGTCCAGTATTTATTCTTTATATTTTTCCACATGCTTGAAATACTTCATGATTTAAAAAAATGTATAATAACCCAAAAAAGCCCACATAGATGAGGCCAACAATTCAAGTTTAGAATAATATAGAAATGTAAATATTGGTATAATGCCCAAGCTGCTTTTTCTCTCTGTTACATCAAGTGCAGTATGTTCAGATATCTTGTAAAGATAAATTACCACATATAATTTTTTTAGGGTTTCTATAAATTAGATTCTTCAGCCCTCGAATCCTAAGGAAATCATTAACTTGTGGCAGTATTGAAATATAAAATAAACTTAATTTCTCTAGGCCAAAATTTGGTTTAATTCAGTGTGCCCACAAAGTGGCTATTTGATGTTTAAGGGTATACATATGGAGGTAGTTTGTATCTGAATCACTTCAGTGAGAGGGCAGATTCATGTTTTTTGCCACATTATTGCCATCTCATCCCTGTGAATATAAGAATTTTGATAGGGTTTGAAATGTAGATGAAAAAAGCTCCCCATGTTATAATCAAATATGGCAGAGAACCACAGTCTAAAATTAAAATCCTTGAGCCAGACAGAAGACATCAGGTTGCATCTCTGACTGTTGTGTTGCTAGAAATCATTTGAATCCCGCTGGTGCCTGAGTATCCTTTAGTGGAGATGATCCATTCTATTGTCACAGCGCATTTAGCCTTCTTATGTTTTAGACCCTATGGTATATCTTATTTTACCCTCATTTCCCCAGATTTACCCAATTTGGGCCACTTTTACAATCACTTATCAGAATATTTTTCAAGGTTCTTAGCTTCTTAGCCTAGAGAGGGAGATTTCAGAATTTGTCCTGTCATTATAAGTGATACCCAGATAGCCTACAAAAGTATAGGTGATTCATAATCTATCTCAGGTGTTTGGCATTAACCCCTTGATTGTAATATCTCACAAGTCCCCTCACATACTTCTATTACTGAATTATTTGATTTGAAAGTGAATTCCACTACTTGCTATTTTATCAGTGAGGAATCTTCTAACAGACTGTCACTTTGAACAAACCACTCAAATTGAAATCTTTATTATTACATAACCCTTCTTCCCTCTGTTGCACCTGTGGGGATAAGGTAATATTTACTTTAACTCTTTGGAACCTTTTTCATACTTAACCTCATACTTTGTTAAAACAGTGCTTAGACATAGCCTGTCAGTGAGATCCTCTGTTTTTTGGACGTCTGGCATCTAGTGATATTTTAAAATCTCTTTGTAATTCCCCACTGGCAAGATCTGGAGTAGAATTTTGTATCTATCTTCTTTATTCAGATGGGATCAGATAATCTAAGTAGATCTGGGATGGAGTAGATACATATAATATGCATATGCATGTTCTGCCTAGTAGGTTGTACAGCTATGAATGTCAGGGTGGCTAAAATGCACCTACCTACACAAGTAGAAGAGAAGCAGTGACCTAATGAAACACTACTAAAGATGGTAACTGCTGTTTATTAGGATTTTTGGCTATGGAAACTAATAGTCTTGAAGAAAGAACTTCCCATCTCTTCCCCCTCAAAGCACAGTACTTATATTATGATTCTCTCTCTACCTTTGTTATACATCTGTGAGGCTTTTTAAAAAAAGTAGAGCTTCTTGGATTTCTACCATAACTCTTCTGGTAAATAGGTTATCAGAGCTTCTCAAGTTTTAATATGCACAGAAATCATTTGGGGATCTTGTTAAAGTACATTTTCTGACTCTCTAGATCTGGGATGGGGCTTGAGATCAGAATTTCTAACATGCTCCTTGGCGCTGCTGATTGTCCTAGTCTGTGGACCATACTTGGAGTAAGCAATTAGAAGGAGGTGATTGTTTTTTCTTAAGTTTTTCTGTAGTTTTCTAATATGCTAAAAGCTTGAGAACTATTACCACCTTAGTTTTATGTAAACTGAAGTTTTATCTTTTGTATTTTTAATTGATGTATAATTAAAGTGCAATAAAATGCATAGATCTTAAATATTCAGTTGGATGAGTTTTGACAGTTCTAACACTGTAAATATCACCTGTAACAAATATTTATGAAAGTCTTTTTCAGAACAATTGATTATACTGACAGTAATAAGGATTTTGTTAGGAACTAAAGTTATGATCATGTCTCAGAATCATGTGATTTAATTTGCTTTATGATAAATACCCTCCAGCCAATCCATTAAGGCTGGATCTTAATTAGTAACATATAAGCATAAATTTCAAAGGACACAGAGATCATGCAGTGAAAAACAAGTTTCCTTCATAATTCTTAGCTGCCCAGTTTCTTTCCCCAGCATATAGACTATGTAACATACATATGTATATGTATACACAGTTTATATATCATATTTATGTGTGTGTACATATTTTGTATGTATATACACACATACGTCGGGATCATGATTGATCCTGATGAGTAGAGATAAGAGTTGGTACATGTCTCCATATTTTTTCTTTAAATACAAGTGGTAGCTTACCATGTACCCTGTTCAATATATCCATTTTTTATCAGTGTATATAATTAGTCCCCTATTAGTAGATATTTATAATCACTTGTGAAGCCATGTTTTAAAATACAGTTCCTCCTATTTCTCCACCTTTATAAGAAAGGTGTGTATATATTTTAAAAATATACAAGGATTACATTTAAAATGAGCAGTTTTGGAGGGGAGTTGATGTAGTTGTGGTTCTCAAATGCCTGTGTTGTGTCTTGTGAAGTGCTGTGTCAGTTTTAATGACTGCCATAAGAGATCACCAGAGTGCCTCTTGACCAGATTCCTGAGTCTGTGTATTCTGAAATCTGTATGTTTTAAAACACCTCTTGTGATTTTCATGGCAAGCCAAGTTTAAGAATAACTGGAACATATGAGATTACATAGAGAATCTTCATTTCTTGCTAGTACCAATCATTGTTAACCTTTCTCAAAAATTTTTATTAGTAGATAGAACTTATGGAATCTCAACCAATACAGTTGAAGGGATGTGCCTGAAAGTATTCTGTAAATGCACTATTCATGGTATTTCTTAAATCATAAAAAAGTAGAATTTGTTGGGGGGGGGGAGTCCATTTCTTCTTTTTCTTATTTGGTGAATAATAACCAGAAAAAAAAATGAAGTACCATGAAGGCAAATTCATTTTTTAAAACCTCTTTGACTATTTCAGAATACTATCTATCCTAACACTGTCCTACTGTTGTTTTATGAAAATGCTGATATTTCTACCTTGAAGTAAGTCTCTCTCTTGAATGAAGGGTAGATTATATATTTATCTTTATGTATTGACTTATATAGTTAAATTGTAGATGGGAGTCCTCTCCTTTCCTTATTCCAGTTAGTTAAAAAAAGAAAAATCAATTTACTTCAGAAATCCTTTTGTTGCTTGTCTAGGTTGTTTGACTGATAGGTTAATAAGGTTTAACTGTAAATCTAGATCAATCTACTTAATTAATAAATTTTATTTTAATTTGAATTCTACATGTTAACCATTTTCTTGTGACCATATGGGCTGCTCACTAGCTTTTCCAAACTTTTTCTTCAAAATAAAGAAGCTAGACTGAATAATCTTAGATCCGTTCTTAATCTCCATCATTTAAAAGTAAAAGCTAAGTATTGCTGCTTCTGCACACACTGTTGTGTGTAGCTAATTTCAGATTAAAGTGTAGAATTTTTAGGTGTTTTAATTTTTTTTTTACCTCTTAAGGACACAGGTTCTTATATTTAAAAATTTTTTTAAACTCAGATATACTGTTGCTATGCATCAGTTAGTAATTAGTGTTTGTTGAGCTAAAGAATTGTGCAGAAAATATTTTTTTCAGTAAATAAGATGTCACATTTAATCAGTGGTCAATCTGTGGCTCTTCTCTTTTTACAGTGTCTAGTTTTAGTCACTGTCCATATAGCCTGATGATTCCCAACACTCTCACTACTTCTTGCTCCTTCTCTCTCAATATATAATAGGATATTTTTGTTTTACTTTTAAAGTAAAATGGGTAGAAGATTAATCAAATGTACCATCTTCCCGAAATGTTAGAGTTAGGGACATGGAAAAAAATCAGCTTTAACACATGATGGATTAAAATGAAATTGTTTTCAAAGCAGTGGCAGCTCTATTGTATACGCATGATCTAAACATTTCACGCTAACCTTACATAAGAGAAACATTCTTTGTTTTCCCTTTTTATCAGAACAAGTAACAAACTTCTTAAAAGTACAGCTCTCACCACTATCTTGTCTAGACATCAAGTCTACCCTACTGTAGTTAACAATCCATTATTGCCAACCACTTGTTCAGACTTTACATATATAGATTTAGTAAAATGTACTCACTTAAGATTTACCCCTGAAAAATTTCTTATTCTCAAACACATTAAAGATAAATCCTTTATTTTGGCCATATTTCAAGGTTTTTGAAAGTTATAGTTTGTAAAAAAAAAAAAAACAGATTTTTTATTCCAGAAACTTGTTGCTGAAGAACAAGTGTAAAGTTTCGTTTTAAGGGAGTTTCATCTGAAAGTTATCTCATAAGGTAATTTGTATCATGCTTGAAATGTTAAAACCAAGCATCTCAGTCTTCACATTTAAAAGTAAGTTAGTTATTTTTTACCTGATATAAACCTGTAAATATGAAGATGATTGACCCTGTTGTATTATTTTTACATAAAATATAAAATTTAGGCAATACGGATACCAAGCCTGGTAAGAACCACATTTAATATAAGTACCAAAAGAGATGAGGCCAACTTGGACCTTATCCCTGGATGTCATCACTTAAAATGTACCTAGTTATAAAGCATTTCCAATATCGTTGTTCCCCATGACATAAACTCGAGCACAAGCTTCATTCTCTCACCTTTCCTCCTTGTCCACTATCAACAAGTGCTAGGTAAGGATTTCCTCCTTAGTGGTTCCAAATTGTTGTCCCTTGCTATTCAGTTCCCCTGCTGTAAGTTGACATGTCTGAGAATTTACTTTAAAGGACATTTGTAAGTGGTATGGCATAGTAAACACTGGATGTTTCCACTTAGTGTTTTAACTTCTCAGAGCCCTTTTCAAAATCATTTATAAAATGGGGTTAATTACACGCTCTCCCACAGAACCAACAAAACCACTGTATGTGAAAGCCCGTTGTATATTGAAAATCACTATGTAGATGTTTACGGTACTATTAAGAATTACTTTGCCTGTTTCTTTGCGGCTTTGGAATTTTGACTACTTTCAGATTACTTCCTAGGAATATTATATAGCAAATCTGTAGAAGTTTAACTCTTGAGAGGTGATTTTCTCATCATTGTCAGGTTTTGGGTTGTTAAACCTTTTATCCTTATGCTTCTGCTTTTTTCTTTTTCCTTTTTCCCTCCATTCATTCAAAATGAATTGTAAAAATAATTTTACTATGAAATATTTGTTCGGGGGGGTTCCTTTGTAATTTCTCTTTTACATTTTCCATTTGGCTTGTTCTTTTATCTCACTGGTTCCAGTCTGTTTTTCTAGGTACAAGAAGTATTGTAAAAAGGTAAATGTTGGGGCGCCTGGGTGGCGCAGTCGTTAAGCGTCTGCCTTCAGCTCAGGGCGTGATCCCAGCGATCTGGGATCGAGCCCCACTTCAGGCTCTTCCGCTGGGAGCCTGCTTCTTCCTCTTCCACTCCCCCTGCTTGTGGTCCCTCTCTCGCTGGCTGTCTCTCTGTCAAATAAATAAATAAAATCTTTAAAAAAAAAAAAAGGTAAATGTTTCTTTCTCCTTAGAATTCCCTGCTTCCCCTCCCCATTTCTGAAACAAATTATTCTCATATTTTCCCATAATTTTCATTTTTCATTTTTAAAATGTGATCCCTTCTATGACATCTGTCTTCTCTTAACTGTTGCTTAATTCAGGTACTGTATAATAAGCTTATCTGTCCTGTACACTCATGTGCTGACACCAGCATGAGCTGGTTGATATTCTCAGTTCATTTATACAAGACGTTTTAAAAGTTGCCCTAAGAAAATCTTATGTTTCTACTTAAGGAAACATTAGAAATAAAATGATGATTTTTAGTATCTGGTTCATTGGGAGACATACTGTCTGTTTTGTTGTCGTCCCCCCTTATTTTTCCTCTTGTTTTATTTTGTTTTTTAAAAAACTACTAGAGGAAATTGCGCAGTTCTGTTTAGAATACTTGTTTACTTCGTTAGCTGGGATATTATTTGTAGGATTTTTTTGTCAGCCTCAGAGTGGAATTTTAAGATTTCTAATCCCTCAGTTATCTGGACTTGGGGCAAATGAGCACTTCAAAATCATTTCTGGTTAGCTGAAGATCAACCATGCTAAATTCTGCTATGCTTGCTATTATGCTCTATTTTTTATTTTTTTATTTTATTTTAATTTTTTTTAAAGATTTTATTTATTTATTTGACAGAGATAGAGACAGCCAGCCAGGGAGAGGAAGAAGCAGGCTCATAGTGGAGGAGCCTGACGTGGGGCTCGATCCCGTAACGCCGGGATCACGCCCTGAGCCGAAGGCAGACGCTTTAACCACTGTGCCACCCAAGCGCCCCTGTGCTCTATTTTTTAAAAAAAGCACTTTAATGATGTATAACATATACAGAAAGAAGTACTCAAAACATAGTTGTTAACCTGAGTGATTCCTCACAAAGCAAACACTTGTGAAAACTACCACTCAAATTGGAGCACCTGGGTGGCTCAGTCGGTTAAGGATCTGTCTTCAGCTCAGATCATGATCTCAGGGTTCTGGGATCAAGCCTTGCGTCAGGCTCTCTGTTCAGCGGAGGGTCTGCTTCTCCCACACCAACCCCCCGCTTGTGTGTGTTCTGTCTCTGTCTTAAATAAATAGTCTTTAAAAAAAATACCATTTAGATCAAGAAGTAGAATATTACCAGCATCCCAGGAAACCCTTTATACCCTCTCCCAGTTACTGCCCCCTCCTTTTTCTCAAAGGTAGTAACCACTAAATAAGTGTCTAACATTGTAGTATTGTTTTGTCTGTTTTTAAACTCAATACAGGTAGAATAATATGGTATATATTGTGTCTAGCTTTTTTTTGGTTCAGCATTGTGTTTGTGAGATTTGTTGATAGTGTTAACATGTAATAGAGCTCCTTATGCTTTTAATTTGCATGTCCCTTATTACTGATGATGCTGAGGACATTTTCATATGGTTATTAGCATCTCTTTTAGAAAGTATCTCTTGAGATTCTTGCCTGTTTTCCTATGAAGTTGTTTTTGTTTTTTTAAAATTGATCTGCAGAGTTCTTTATATATTCTAAATAGAAGCCCTTTGCTAGTTATATGTGTTGCAGATAACTTTACCGCTTTGTGGCTTGTTTTTTCATTCTTTTGATATTTTTGGAGGAATAAGAATGTAGTCCAGACTTTTTAGTCTTTTTCTTTATTACTGTTGTCTCCTATTTAAGATAGCTTTTATTATCTTCTAGAAGATATTTTGTTTTGTCTCTCACATTGAGTCACAGTCCATCTGAAAATTATTTTATGTAGAGTGCATATTAAATATATATCAGGGATCCAGGTTTCATTTTTTTTTTCCATATGGACTTTCATTTGACCTGGAACCATTTATTGGAAAGGCCATGTGTTCTTTACTGCTCTGCATTGACACCTATATAATAAATCAAGTGTCCATATATATCTGAATCTGTTTCTGGACTCTGTTCTGTGCCGTTGGTCCCTTGATCTTTGCAATAATACCGTGCTGTCTTTGTTACCAGAGCTTTATAATAAGTTTTGATATCCAGTAGAGCAAGTTGTCCTACGTTGTTGTTTTAAAGAGGACCTATACTTGGAGCTGTGAACTTCTGTAGAAATCTTAGAATCAGTTTCTCAATTTCTCAGATACAACAAATAAAGCCTGTTGGGATCCTGGCTCAGGATCCTGGCTCAGGATCTCTGAAGAGGTTGCTATCAAACTGATAACGAGGGCTGTAGTCTCTGAAGATGTGACTGGAGTTGGAAGCCCACTCATGTGGCTTTTGGTACAAGTTTTACTTCCTCACCATGTGGACCTCTCCACAAGGCTTCTCCTGACATGACCTCCCCAGAGCTAGAGTCCCAAGAGAGAGAAAAGGAACAATGATTTGTTGTCTTTTCTGATCTATTCTTCAAGTCACATACCATCCATCGCTTCCATCTTGGTCTATTCATTAGAAGTAGTCACTAAGCCTAGCTGACACTCAATAAGAAGGTATTACACAAGGATGAAAGTACCAGGAGATGGGGATCACTGCAAGGCTATCTTGGGAGTTGGCTGCTACATCTCCCATGATCAGTGCTACCTAAAGTTACCAGTCTTACAAGTCTTTTTCAAAGAACCAACTTTTGGTTTTATTCATTTCTTTCTTGTTTTTGTATTTTATATTTCATTGAATTCTACCTTTATTATTTTCTTTCATTCTACTTTTTTTGGTTTAATTGCTCTTTTTGAAAAACAAAACAAAACAAAACTCTGGAGCCTAGGTACTGATGGATTTGCGGCTTTTCTTTTAACCTATAAATTCTCTCTCAATAGGGCTTTAGTTCCATCTTCCAGAAGTTGATGTTATATTCATTGCCATTCAGTTTAGAATATTTTGGGGGGATTTCTTCTTAGAGTTTAGAATATTTTGAAATTTCCAAACAGGAGATTTTGTAGTTGTTGTTTTTGTTTTGTTTTTTGTTTTGTTTTTTTAATAAATTTCTAATTCAAAACCACTGTAATAGAAAATATACTTTTTAGGATTTGAGTCCTATGAAATTTGTTGTGACTTCCATTGTTGGCCAACACATAGTCAGTTTTTGTTAAGTATTCTGTATACTTGACAGGTAGGTGTATTTTGTATTTGTTGAGGGCATTGGTTTATTAGTATGACAATTAGGTAAAATTGATTGTATTAAATCCTCCAAATCCAGGGCATCTGGATGGCTTAGATGGTTAAGCATCTGCCTTCAGCTCATGTCATGACCCCAGGGTCTTGGGATCAAGCCCCATGTTGGGCTCCCAGCTCAGGGGGGAGTCTGCTTCTCCCACTCTCCTTGCCTCTCCTCCTGCTTGTGCTCTGTCTCTCTCTCAAATGAATAAATAAAATCTTTAAAAAAAAATAACAAAAATAAATCCTCCATATGCTTATTGGTTTTGTTTGCTTATCTTATCAGTTTCTGAAAGAGTTGTATTAAAACCTTCACATGTCTGTGGGTTCATGTATCTCCTTTAAATATTTTTATTCCTTTTATTTGAGACTATGCTATAAAGTGCATATGAATTTACAATTATTTTATATCTTTCTGAAGTAGTTTTCTTCATCTCTAATACTGCCTCATATTTATCTAAGTTTTTATGTGGTATCTTTTTGTCACCTTGCTTTCAGCTGTTCTGTATTCTTGTATTTAAGGTATTTTTCTTATAAGCAGCATATAATTGAGTTTGTTTTTTCATCCATTTGGATAAAATATGTCTTTACTTGAATCATCTGGTCCATTTATATTTAATGAGGTTACTGATGTATCTGTGTTTAGTTTTTCTTCCTATTCTGTAGTCCTTTTTCTTTCCTTGTTTCCATCTTTGGAATTTTGAAAATTATTCATTTCCATACACCAATAGTTATACACTGTTTTTTTCTTTTTAGTTATATACTGTTTTACACCATGCATTCCTGATTTACTGAAGTCTAATATACACTAGTATTTTTAACTTCTTGACGGATCAGTGTAGGCATTTTAGAGCATTTTAACCCCATTGAACTTCCTCTTGATTGATCTATTACTGGTGTGTTTTACTTCCATATATATTTTAAACCCCACAAGATACTGACAGTCTGCTTTGCAGTTAATATTCATTTAGGCTTATTTAAATATTTACCCTTTTTAAAATTTTCATTGCTTCTTATGTCTCCTACTTCCACGAAGGATCATTTTCTTCTACCCGAGAACAATGACTGAATAGATTCTAGTGTATCTGCACTATGGAATTTTATATAGTCAGTAGAAGGATTTATGGAGTATTGCCACAATGCTGCTGCATTATTTTAGTAGTTAGAAGAAGTACTATAGGAACTTTGGAGTTAGGGGATTAGGCTTGAATCCCAGTTCAGCCACTTAACTATGTGTCTTTGGGAAGGTCATTTTATTTTTCTGAGGCTTGCTTTGCTCACTACTGTAAGGGGAATGGTGCTAGTATCCACTTCATAATAATGTTAGAATTAAATGGGAATGTATATTTAAGTTGGCTAGGACGTTGTCAGTAGCCAAAATGGCTGCCATTATTGTTTTATACTCTTTTTCATAGTTGGTGAAAAGTATTTAAGTTTTCGTATGTGCTTATGAGGCTTTTGTGGGTTAGCCTGGGATCCCAACTTAGAAAAATAAGGCCCAATTTCCAACCAAGTAACTTAAAAGTTATACTGAAAAATAATCTCTTCCTTTGGTCATTTTGTATTTTAAATTATAACATTTGCGAATGGGTTGAAATTAAAATTAATGTCATTAAACCAAGAAGGAAATAGATGAGTCTTCATGTCAATTTCATCTAGTGATTCTCTCTTACGAGAAGTGAAAGGTAAAGAGCAAAGCAGATCTTGAGTAACTGAAATGAGTAGGATTGTGGTACTGTGATGCTATATTGTCATCTCTATTTACCTAGCTTGGTAGTAATTATACTGGGGCTCCTAGGGCTTGATTTTTGTACATATATCTTTTAAAGATTATTTTGCTTGGGAAAAAGCCTTTAAAATGTATAACAGTAATGTTATATTTGAGGTAAGGCTTTTTGCCTCTTATTTTTTTACCCATACAATCCCCATGTTAGATTGATAGGAAATATTTTAGGGTAAATTTGAACTACTCATTTATGGTATGTGAATTCAAGTTACAAAGTTTTTAGTTTCCTATCAGCAAATATCCTAGTATGCCTTTCCCCCATTAAGCTGCTTCTTTGTGTCAAGTTTTTCTAGAACCTTTTCCTGAACGTATGCACTCCATTGTCTTCTGGTATATATAGACTGTGTCAAATTGTGGTACTTTTTTCAAACTTTAGGATATTTCTGACTTTGAGATTATTTGTTTTTACTATTTATAAATACTACACTATTTATTTACTATTTACTATTATTTATTTTTCATTGGCTCATTTAGGCCAATATGTATGTACGTACACACACACGCACACAGGCACACGCACATACATTCTTTTTTGAGGATTCTCAATTTAATTGTTGCCCAGCAGTTTTGATGGTTTTATACCACATTGATTTCTAATTATGGTTTGCAGTGTTGTGCCCTGAAATTTTATTCTATTAGCATCCTTCATTGGTACTGTTTGAGGAAAGCCAAGACGAAAAACCTTTTGTGCTTATTTCAGCAACTGTTGTACTACTTGTATTTCTCTATCCTTTATATTGGTTGTCTAAAAGTTACAGATCAGATCAGGTCTTAATAATAATAAAGGTTTTGTAATCTAGAGATTTTAAGTAGTACTCATTTATTCTACTTAAATATTTAATCATAAGCTATTTTAGCAAAAATTCTTGGTACCCTTGGGACCAAGTTTAAAGAAATGCATGTGATTATCTCAGTAGAGGCTTTTTCTTAACATAAAAATATTTTTCCATTACATGTTTCTGATGTAGTACATTCTTGATATTGTGATCATGAAAGAGATCAGGGCCCCATGTAAAGCAAAGGCATAAAGAATATTTAATTTACTTTTTTTTTTTTTAAAGATTTTATTTATTTATTCGACAGAGATAGAGACAGCCAGCTAGAGAGGGAACACAAGCAGGGGGAGTGGGAGAGGAAGAAGGAGGCTCACAGGCAGAGGAGCCTAATGTGGGGCTCGATCCCACAACGCCGGGATCATGCCCTGAGCCGGAGGCAGATGCTTAACCGATGTGCCACCCAGGCGCCCCTTAATTTACTTTTTAGTGGAAGCCTGGTATTAAGGGAGGGTAGTTTGTTTGCAACAGGTTTAATTTTCTAGATTTTGTTTTATTTATACTAAAAATTTATTTTTATTGACTGAATTCATCAATTGCACAGCCAACTGTGATTTGCCCATGAAAGTGGCACAGCCAAAAGTTAATAATAACATCCTTGCCTCCTACTTATAGCTAGCATATGTTCAGCTACAATACTAATTACCTTTTAGAGGCTGAAAGAAAAATTACCTAATTAATCATCTTTGTGTCATTTGGAGTTCCTTGCCTACTATAGGCTCGCAGTAAATGTTTTAACAGTTGAATGAATGGAATTAGGAGGAGTCCTCAAAGCATCCTGGGTCCCATGTAGTTTGGCTCTGCTATTTTAGCTTGAAGATAAATACTAGAGTAAATCTTCAAGAATCTTTCCCTTCGGGGGATTAAAAGGAAGTAAAGGAAGAAGTAAAATCATCTTTATCTATTTGGTTGCAAAAAGAGAGTCCACAAGATTGAGATGATTTCTCATAAATTTACTGCATATGACTAAAATATATATTGAGAAGATTGTACAAAATATTGATGAAAAAAATTGGATCTTTATGGCAAGCCTATGAAGGGGAAAAGATTTTTTTTCTTTTTTCTTTATGATTTTATTTATGTATTTGACAGAGAGGGTGCACGAGAGAGCACAAGCAGGGGGAGCTGCAGGAGGAGAGGGAAAAGCAGGCTCCCTGCTGAGCTGGGATCCTGACGGGGGCTCTATCCCAGGACCTTGGGATCATGACCTGAGTGGAAGGCAGACGCCTAACAGACTGAGCCACCCAAGAGCCCTGAGATTATTTTTATTTTAAAGTTTGCTTTTCAATATGCAGTTTTACTATAATGTATTTAGATATGGATTGTTGTAAAATTTATTCTGGCTAACATAATTTATGCTTCCTGTACCTGAAAATTTGCATTTTTCATTACAGCTAGAAAATTGTTATCTCTTTAAATTTTGAGTATCCTCTGTTCTTTTTTTATGTACTCCAGTTGGATGTAGGTAGATTTTTTATCATTGTATATTTCATTTCTCCTAAACTTTCTAAAGTTTAAATCTGAAATTATAAGTATTTTGTTCAGGACTCTCTAAGTCTTCAGTTTTATATAATTTACTGTTTAATTCATTCACTGAGTTCTTAATTTCAGTTATATTTTCCATTTCTGGAAGTTTAATTTAGTTTTCTTAAAAATCTGCCTAGAATTAGATTGTTAATTGCTCATGGTTTCATTCTTTCTCTTTCGCATCTAATTTTCTGTAACGGATAATTTTAATACCTAAAGTCTGAGGGCTTTAATCCAGCTGCTGTTTCTGTTGACTCTTGCTCATGGTAGCATGTTCCCTTATATAATTTGTATTTCGGAGTTGTGAGTTTATATTTAGAACTTCAAATGCACATGAAAGTAGACCTATGTTTATGAATATTCAGAGGAAATTGCATCTCCTTGCCTTAAGAGGCTCAATCAAGGCAGAGAAGTTTCCCTGTCTTTTTCTTTTACTGATAGATGATTTATGTTTGTTTGTTTGTTTGTTTTTTCTAGTTCATCCTGCTGCAAAAATCCTCCCTAGCTTTATGCAAAGGCCTGAGATTTCAACTCTGTCTTGAAACGTCCAAAGGTCATGTGTCTCATTCCTGACCAGACTCTAAATTCTTGGCTCTTTGGGGAAGCCGTAGCCCATGCTGTTAGTTTATCACTCTGTTTCTTGTTTCTTCTTTTATGATTGCTGGCAATTACCCTTAGTTACTTTAAGAGCTTAGCTGTGCTTTTAAAAGAATGTGTTTCTAAGTTTTTTGAGGCAGAAGAGTGTTTTTGGAAATGGCATGTTGTTTTTCCTATCTTCATTTTACATGTTTAAAAGCTTAAGTGGCTTGTTCCAGCTTACACCAGAAGTGGTAGAAATATGACTGTTCCTTACTTAGTGCTCTCTGTTATGCTTGTTTCCCTTGAAACTGAGATTTTTAAAAAATCGGTTTCAGATAGGAGAACCAAAGAGGCTTCATTTTGGAAGTGATATTTGCTTGGATCCTTAGAATTCAGGTAGGAGTCTCAGATATAGGAGGTAAAAGATTCTAGACAGAGGTGAATGACATGAGCATAAGATGGAAAATAGGGAACTATAAGGAATAATCAACAATTACAAGTAGTTTAGTTTGAGTGAAACTGTATCTTACATGGATGTTTTTTAATCTCTTTCCCGATACCCTTCATTTCCCCATCCTACTCCTCAGCCACATTTATTGCTATAACTTCATAGAGTAGAGGTTGACAGAATTACATTTAGTGTTGTATATTAGAAGGATCGTGACTAGTCTTGAATAATAGGCTCAGAAACTTTGTCTTGATTTGATAGAAGAGCTTTGGAAGGAAGCATTCTGGTATACTCCAATTCAGTTCTGCCACTAACCACTGAGAGTTAGTGCAGACCCCACAAGTTAAAGGGCATGGTTCCCAACAAGACTGCCCTTACTTCTGAAACCAGCTGCACTTTGGGGGTTCCCAGGCCACTTGCACTCCTGACCGACTGGCTACAAATTTGGGGGTTCCCATGACCCCATCAGGTCCAATAATATGCTAGAACAACTGATAGAACTCAGAAAAGGTGCTATACTTATGATTATAGTTTTGTTATAAAGGATGCAAATCAGGAAGGAAATATTGTTTCAACTCCACTGATAGTACTGTAGTTCAATTCTGGCAGTAACCCCTCAGAGTTAGTGGAGACCCCACAAGTTAAAAGCACACAGCAGTAGAGGCACCTGGGTGGCTCAGGCCCTTAAGCATCTGCCTTTGGCATAGGTTATGATTCCAGGGTCCTGGGATCAAGCTGCCCGTGAGGCTGTCTGCCTGGTAGGGAGCCTGCTTTTCCCTCTCCCTATGCCTGCTGATTTGCCTGTTTGTGCTCGCTCTCTCTCTCTCTCTGTCTCTGTCTCGGTCAAATAAATAAAATAAAATCTTAAACACACACTCACATACACACACACACACACACACACACACACACACACACAGTAGTAGATGCGAAATTAAAGTAGCATGAGACAGGGTCTGATTATAGACTATTTTACAGAAAGTTTTTGGTAGAGAAAAGATAGTAGATGGCAAGCCCAGGATGGTTTTCTGAAGATAGCTGGAGCCAGATCATTGAAAAATTTAAATGCCAGGAGAAAATAGTTTAATTCTATTGATTGGAAGTATGGTTTATGGATGAATTTCAAATATGTGAGAATTAGGATCAGGATTTAAAAAAAAATACTAGCAAGAAAAGGGGGGGCGGTGCCTGAGTGGCTCAGTCAGTTAAGCACCTGCCTTGGGCTGAGGTCATGATCCTGGGGTCCTGGGTTCAAGTCCCGCATCGGGCTCCCTCCTCAGCAGGGAGTCTGCCTCTCCCTCTCTATCTGCTTCTCCCCCAGCTCATCCTCTCTCTCTCTCTCTCAAATCAATAAATAGAATCTTAAGAAAAAATTAAATTAAATTAAAAAGATACTAGTGTGGCTGTACAGAAATGTTTGACAATTCTTCAGGTGAGGAGTGAGAGCCTGAATTAGATTGCTAGAGTCAGAAATGGAGAACAAGTGCATGAGACTGTGTGGCAGGCGAATAAATAAAACTCGCCGACCTATTTGTTTATTTACTTACTTATTTTTGAATACTTGTGAAAAGGTAAGGGTGATATGAGAGAGACTGAAGATAAAAAACAGATGGAATATTTGATGAAGCAGGAGAGATGATCAATAGCACAGATAGAGGGACTAACCTTGAAAATTTAGAGAAATGCTTTCTGTGACTAGGACAAAGAAGAAAGTGGCAGCCATTTTTAAGGTGGAGAGGAGATAGGTTTAGGAGAGACAGTTTTGCTAAGAGTGAGGGGAAATGGGATAGGGTGGGGAGAGTCCTATCAGCACTTGGAGTTCCTGAATCAGGCATGGAAAGGACTTAGAATACCGCATATGGTGTATGTTGATATGGAAGTCAACAAGAGAGATTAAGGAGTGGATCAAATAATTGCAGTTTTGGACTTTTTCCAGCAATTCACAGCATCCTTTGAGTAAGAGTGGAAAAGGCATACCAGATCGTTTATCCACAGTTGACCAAGTAAGAACACCTTAAATGTGACTTAAAAAAAAAAAATTCACTGGTAAGATGGTAAAAATTATGTTATTGAAAAAAATTAATGACCCAGACTTAGTCTCTTTCAATCTTTAATTCAGCTTCAAATGCCAAGAAGTTTGACCAGTTTTGTTGTCCAGGTTTTTGAGCAGCTACATATTGTGCTGTTCACAATTGATAAAAATTAAACTTATGACTCTATTTAAGCATAGCTGTTGATCATGATGCATTTAAAAGGGGAGGTAAAAAAAAGTTTGTAATGTTTTTTAGATGTTCTTTTTTTTTTTTAAACTAAAGCAGGAAATGGCTAATATATTTTAGAATTTTCCAACTAAAAGGAAGGAACAATAGTATTTTTAAACAAAGGTGAGTTGCTGTGCTCCAGAATACTTTGAATCTTGATTTTCCTAGCCTAATGGAAGATTGCTGTGGTTATTTCCTGACTTCTAAACCTGTTAAATATAATTGCTGCTCTGCCTGAAACACTCCAGCAGCTTCTCATTACATTTAGAATAAAAATCCAAAGTCTTTACCTTGGCTCTAGAGATCTGCTAGTTTTGTCTATTACCTCTCCTTCCAAATTTCTTTCCTATTACCCTTGTGTTTTACTGTGCTGCAGTCACACTGGCCTCTGGATAGAACATGCTTTTCTCTCTACTTGGCGGTCTTTGTTGATGCTGTTACTTCTGCCTGGAATGCCCTCACTGGCCTCTTCTCTTTTTTCAGGGCCTTGATTAAATGTTACCCTTTCACTCAAACATTTCTTTATTCCCCTAACCAATGTAGTTCCTCCATCACTGAACCTACTTTATTTTATATAATACCACAATTATACACATTTGTGTATTTTCATACATTTTATTATATAATCTTCCCCACTAAGAAAAAAGTTTCCTAAAGATAGGGATGGTATATTTTTATGTTTACCACTTGTACAGGGCCTGCACATACTAGGTCCTCAAATATTTGTTGACTTACTGGGCTCTCAAATGTTTGTTGAGTGAATGGTTTCTAAGTATTAAGTACTTTATGTTTGTTCTGTCACTTAGTTCTCACAACAGCCCTGTGAACTAAGTTACTGTTACAATCCCCACATTACAAATAAGGCAACTGGAGCTTACAGAATTATGTAATGTGCCCAGGGTCACTTAGCAACCCAAACCTAGGGGCTCCATGAACATAAAATCCACAATCTCCTTCACTCTCACGTATTTTTTTCCCACCCCATTAATACCTTAAATCCTTCCATACATTATATTTTAAAAAGTGAGAATAAAGCTGGACATGTAAAATGCTTATGAACCTACCTTTCTATAGTAGTTGTGTAGTCTATGGGGATTTTTAAAAGGATTGAAGGCTGATTTTTGTGTGTGTGGTTTTGAAGATTGAATTGTACGTAAATTGTATCAGTGTTGTTCAGTGTGAATGAGAAATTACTTTTGTGGAAAGAAAATGGTAAGAAATTATACCTTTGGTAATTGTTTACATTTTCTCCTTTATGTTTTGGCATAGCTATGGATATGAATGGCTCATTCCTCGTGGTCATACTAAGTTGATTCTTACTGTGCAGAGGAATTGAGTTTGAAGTTTTTACTGTGTAATTATCCACATATGATGACTTGAAGGCTAAGAAAACAGAGTTTAATCTGATTTCCATATGGATAGTTGAGTGTTCAGTATGTGAGGAGTAGGATATATATATATATTTTTATAACAAATATGGGACGTTATAGTCAGAATTTGACTTTTAGAGTTGTGTTTTGGTTCTAATTTAATGTGGCTTCTTTTGTCTCTACACTTTAAATAACTTAAGTACCATTAAAAAAATGCAGAATGCAGCTGCTACACAATTGAGCTATATGGGATAAATACTGGCTTGAATCACTGGAGATGATTCAGTGTTTGAGGAAAAATTGTAGAGCTTTCCTGTCACACCTACACAGCGGAGACAGGCAGAACTGGAAATTTTTCTTGTTGTTTTACATATAATATGTTTACATTTTAATTATTGCTTTATTTTGGTAATATGCTATCTCTTTGACTTCTTAAATAGTGTCACCCTGAATGGTACCATTTCTGGACAGGTTTTGTTTTAGGTTTTGTGTTTGGAGTGTGTGTGTGTGTGTGTGTGTTTGGTTTTGTTTTTTGCAAAAGACAATACATACATGTTTTCAGACATTTTGAAACTTGTCTCTGTACAATAGTCTTTTTAAAAAACTGCTTTTCTCCTTTGGTGTTTTGTTTTAATAGTGAAAACTATAAATGTACAGTGAAGCAGGGTGTTTCTAATTGAATTTTATTTTCTTCCTACATGATTATCAGATAAGGGAAAAAAGTTTTAGACCAAATCTTAGATGATTTGGTTAGATTTGGTTCTCACAAAATAATAGAATGTTGTCAATCCATGCAACAGGAATTAGGTATTTTAAACAAAATACGGTCTGTGTATTGGATTGGCAATCAGTTTGCACAAACTATAGAAAAAACATTTTGCTAAGCAAATTATCAGCAAGATTCTTTGTATACTTTTTTTTTTTTTTTAAAGATTTTATTTATTTATTCGACAGAGATAGAGACAGCCAGCGAGAGAGGGAACACAAGCAGGGGGAGTGGGAGAGGAAGAAGCAGGCTCACAGCAGAGGAGCCTGATGTGGGGCTTGATCCCACAACGCCAGGATCACGCCCTGAGCCGAAGGCAGACGCCTAACCGCTGTGCCACCCAGGCGCCCCTTTTGTATACTTTTATACAAGGAAGTCTTATTTATCCAAAACAATCCTGAGCCAACACCTTTATGTTTTAAATAAAAGTTGAGGTGACTTTGTGTATTTAGAAGTAATAAAATTATGATACCTTTCAAGGTATTCTCTTAGGCTTTTTACTATTTTAAAATGACTTTATAATGCAAACTTTCTTTCCTACTTGATTTCAGAACATTTGTTTACTATATTTTACCTTCCTTATAATGCTAAATCAATTAAAAATTTAATTATGGTCTTTACTTGATCAAGGAACAATATTTATTGACAGCCCTTGTGAACAGATACATTTACTAATCTCAAAGAATTTGCATAATGTGATCAGTTGGAAGGATGGCCAAAATAGTTAAAATTTGAGCCAAGGCCAGAATATAGAATTTTAAGCTTTTAAAAATCAGATAATTAGGGGCACCTGGGTGGCTCAGTCGTAAAGCGTCTGCCTTCGGCTCAGGGCGTGATCCCAGGGTCCTGGGATTGAGCCCTGCATCGGGCTCCCTGATCCGCTGGGAGCCTGCTTCTTCCTCTCCCACTCCCCCTGCTTGTGTTCCCTCTCTCGCTGGCTGTCTCTCTCTCTGTCAAATAAATAAATAAAATCTTAAAAAAAAAAAAAATCAGAGATAATTAAAGGTCCATTTTGTTTCCAGGCTTATACTTACTGGGAAACCATTACAAAGGAAGCAAAATAATTGTATTTGCCTTCAATATAGTGGAGGAGGTAGGATGGACAGAAAGAAACATACATTTCTTAAATATTTAAAGAAATCTGGAAAAATTGACCTGGAAAAACTTTGTGAAAGATATCTTAAACAAAATTTTGAAGAAATTAAGTTAGAAAAGCAACCAGGGGAATGCAGTTGGCATATGAGAGCAGGTAAAATACTGAAAAAGGAATGGGTGGATGGTATTTTGGTGAGTGATGAGATTTAGTAGCTAAGATTTCCTGAAGAATTGTATTGGGTCAGATCTTGGGAACCAAAGCAGCAGTATTCTGAGAAGGGTTTTTCCATCTGTAGGATGATGGTGTCTGTGAGTAGGTACATTTAGAACAAGAAGACTAGAAGCAAAAACAATTAGAACTTCCTCAGTGTTATAACAGGATTATATTGGTTAGGTCCACACTCATGTTGTGACTGTAGAAATAGCAAAACCAAGAAATAAGAAGGTGCACAAGAGAGTCAGATTTCAGCACTATGGTACCTCTGAAAACATGTTAAACAGTCCCTTTTTAAAAGTAGAATAACTTAGCAGTTAATTTTTACAAATGATTTAGTGTTTGCTCAGGAAATAAGTCTTAACCATAAATATTAATTTCTGGACTTTTAAATACTATAATATGAAGAGCACTGAACTCTCAAGAGTGAAGCCACATTTTATATTTATGCTTTATATTGACATAGGACACTTAAAATATCTGAGGAGAGAAATGGTTCAATGCACTTTTCCAGGATGTGTTTACATGAAAAATCTCTGTCTATGTTGTATCTACATGTGCACATGGTAATCTTGCACGAAGTGAGGTTAAAGGGGATACCACAGTCTGCTGGGTTTTTTGGCTCTTATAGTAAGGTGGTCAACCTTTTGACCCTTATTTTATCTGAACCAATTCAGTGTTCACTGCTGCTAATCCAAACAAAGATTTCATTTCTGGTGTTCCCTGTTATTCTTACCTGAAATATACCAATCAGTCTAGTCTTAGCCATTTTGCCAGCCCCTACCAAAAAAAAAAATCTTATTTAAAAGCATAGTCTTTTAAAATAATAACTCATTTTAAACAATAATTTTAATAAATGTACTACATATTAAAATATGTATGGTAAGGTTTATTAGATATTCAGGATTCCAGTAGAATTTCATAGTTATAGTACTACATTTTTATCCTCAGAATTTCAAATAAATAGAATATTTAGTTGTATTCAATACCAGCTTACCCAAAATTATCTGTAAACATTATCAAAAAATTTCATTTGACTAGATTCCTGCCTCAAATTGTTGGCTGTAGCTAAATTCTATCTTCAAAAAGCCTTACTGAGGACCAGATTTATATCTCCATTTACCAAAACTTAATAGCACCATACTTAGTGATTAACACCTAGTGCTTTTCTTGAGTAGAATGCAAGTAGCAGTGTAACTGACTGATGTAACAGTGACAACATCATGATCTAGCATGGTCTGTGCATGTCTGTGTACGGTATTGTCATAAGTATGGCTCCGATTCTGACAAGGAACTTAAGTATCATTTGAGAAGTCAGTAGCAGTTTCTTTTGTAATGTCAAGTGGACAGATCAAAATTAATTTTAAATCCTATACCAATTATACTCTATGAATTTTAGTATTAAAAATATAGACTGGAAAATATCTGCAGATAGACCTTGAAAATACGTATTTTCACTCATGTGTAATGGGATTTATGGACTTTTCCCATTGAATATAATCCCTTCAGAGATAAAAGTAAAATAATGAATTGTTTTCAATATTAATTTTAACCTACTTTTAATATATGTGATACTGCAGTTCCTATTTTAAAATGAAGCTGTACTATTTGTGTTAATTATGAATAATTCCTTTCTTCTGTAAAGAAAAAACACATTTAGGAGCGTTTTTAGTGGTATTGTATGTTATGTAATTGAAAAGCCTCTCTTTAGTACAAGTGTGATTAAGGAGACCAGTAATATTCTGTTTCTTACACTTGCAAATGATGAGCTGAAAGCAGATACTTTTTTTTTTCTGGTAGGAGTAACAAAAGCTGTATTTTTAGTGGAAACTCCAAGGATTTATAGTTACTTAGTTCTTACCGTGGAGAAGTGTAGCCTAACTTTATGTTGGATAAAGCCTTCTGAAGCACCTTTGATAGGTTTCCAATTGCATTGAAGAGAAAGTAGATTTCTCCCATTACCTTGGCATTCCTGCCGTATTAAGCACTGCTGCCGAGCTGATAACACTGTAGTGCCGCCTCATTGTGCAGGTCTTTGCTGCTCCCAGATTTCCACCCCAGCCCGGAAGGCCAGCTAGCCTCTCTTCCACGTAGCTGGCTATTATGCTAGGTATCTGGAGAAAGTTCCTTTAGATTACAAGTTACAAAAGCCTTTCAAACTACGTTTAGCAAGTAAAAGGAAAATATTGAAAGTTTACAAGGGTTCTCATGGGGCAAAGGCAAAAACCAGGTGTTGAGTCTGGAATTGGAAGGCCGTCGGGCAGTTTCTCTTCCTTTCTAATTTTTTCCTTCTTTTCCCCCCAGTGCTTCCCTCTCTACTTCTACCAACATCTACCCTCCCTATATTCGTTGTCATTGTCAACTTGATAAACCTGGTTCATAATCTAGTAAACCCTGGGATTCATCTTCATCATCAACATTCCTTAAATTCTATCTTCTATAAGTGTATTTTTTTCATTTGGCATGTACTATAAATATAGCTGTCAGAGGCCCCTCTCAGGATGGGTGCGAGGGTAGAAAGGGACAGCTAAGCAGAAACTGCAGAATCTGCCTGTCTGTGGAGTTATAGGGAATCTTGCCCACCATTTGTGTTTGCTACCCCTTCACTGGCACCTTTTGGTTTGGTAATCTCCTAACAACCCCCAGTCCCATCACCTTCACTAAAAGAGATTATGGCAAACATTTAAAATTCTCCCAAAACTATTACATTAGCAAGGACGTCTTTTATCTTGAGCTGAAAATTCACAGTATGGTGATACTGTAACAAAAATGAAAGTTTTTCCACTGGGTGTTTACCCCAAAGATACAGACGTAGTGAAGAGAAGGGCTATATGCACCCCAATATTCATAGCATTGTCCACAATAGCTAAATCGTGGAAGGAGCCGAGATGCCCTTCAACAGATGACTGGGTTAAGAAGTTGTGGTCCATATATACAATGGAATATTACTCAGCTATCAGAAAGAACGAATTCTCAACATTTGCTGCAACATGGGCAGCACTGGAGGAGATAATGCTAAGTGAAATAAGTCAAGCAGAGAAAGACAACTATCATATGATTTCTCTCATCTATGGAACATAAGAACTAGGATGATCGGTAGGGGAAGAAAGGGATAAAGAAAGGGGGGGTAATCAGAAGGGGGAATGAAACATGAGAGACTATGGACTCTGAGAAACAAACTGAGGGCCTCAGAGGGGAGGGGGGTGGGGGAATGGGATAGACCGGTGATGGGTAGTAAGGAGGGCACATATTGCATGGTGCACTGGGTGTTATACGCAACTAATGAATCATGGAACTTTACATCAGAAACCGGGGATGTACTGTATGGTGACTAACGTAATATAATAAAAAATCATTAAAAAAAAAAAAGTTTTTCCAACCTGTAGTACATGCTAATGTCACAGAAAAGGAAAAAAGCATAATAGCACATGTGTGCTGAAACCACAACTTCCAGTGTGAGACATGGAGAAGTTTCATAGTAGGAAAAGTGATTGCCCCTAAAATCAACTTTTCAGTATAGAATTTTAATGATGAGAGAAATGGAATGATAGGGTCAGTGTACCTGGTTCACTGAATTATTTGGAGAGAAAAAAAACAAAACTAAGAAGAACTAGCCTCCCCTGCAGAATACATCGGACATGTCCCATTTCAAACATAAACTGCTCTTTCACCAGCACAGCAGAAGGACCTTATAGAACAGTGTGCTTTCCTCAGCCTGAGGAAGATATAGCTCTTACCTGCATATTTTTTATAAATTTACCTTAGTAAAATCCCTGAAACTGGGGAAATAGTCCAAGTTTCAGATTTCTCTAAGGGAATGACGAAGTATAGACCTGAAGCGCGCGCGCACGCGCGCACACACACACACACACACACACAAATGATGTCTCATTGTCTCATAATAGTGACCTACCTTCCAGGCTCCTCAAAGCCACTTTATTTACACCATTCTTCAAAACCAAGCAGATTAATTTATCTTTGCCAAGAATTTAGTTCAGTCATGGCTTTATTTCTATTTTGTATTTAGACAATTTTTTTGAATTATAGCAGTGGTATGGTAAAGGGTAAATTAGAAACCTATACTGTGAATATCGTACTTTTTACAGCTAACTCCCTTTGATCTCTCTGCTTTGGTATTTTTATAAAAAGGGGATAGTTACTCCAGAGTACCTGTGAGGATTCCAGGTACATAAAATAATGTAAAAGTCTATATGAAAATGTTGCCAGTGACTTAATGTTTCTGATATGCCAATAATTTCTAAATGCTATTATGTTTAAACAAACAAAAAACCCTTTAGAATTGTAACCCATAACCATTTCTAGTCATAGAAACTTTTGCTTAGGATTCCTTTCCATTCTCCTAGAATTTTACCTATGTAGTGAGCCCTTCCTGAGGACTTAAAGATTGGGCTTGGTAACTTTTAATACTTTTAAAGTTGTTGTTGTTGTTGTTCTTCTTCTTCTTTTTTTTTTTTTTTTTAAGATTTATTTATTTATTTGAAAGAGATCGTATCCCAAGGAGACTCTGTGTGGAGTCTGACGCAGGGCTCAATTTCACAATGCTGAGATCACAACCTGAGCCAAAACCAAGAGTCAAATACTTAACTGACTGTACCATCCAGGCACCCCAGTACTTTTAGGTTCTGAGCCATTTTTCCATATCTTCGCAAGGTTAAAGTAATCTTAATACTGGATTCTCTCCAACTTCCTCTGCCAGAGATGAACTGGGAGGAAGTAAAGGGGGTTTTGGAAATAGCTTCGCATAGCCTGCTGACAGATTTCTCCTATCAGAGGGTGACTGGGTGGGTGGAGGATGGTCCTCTTAGATCTTTCAAACCATTGTAAGATTTTTCACTTAGGGAACAAGTTGTTGCTAATTATTTGCTTTCTTTTAGCCTTAATCAAATCTAAAACATGACCTTTTCTATTGTCAGGACATTGCACTTTTCTGATAATTAATGTTAAATCATTTGAGGACTGGACTACCTCATGAGCAATTAAAAATCAGCTATTAATTTCTAAAAAGATTTATTTGGAAGTAATCTTAATTAAAATACATTTTCTTTGGATAACTCTTAAAATTTTTTTAAATTTATACTCATTGGTATACATTATACCAATTTCACCACTATAATAATTTTTATAACAGATAGCTATATGTAAAAACCTCAGTTTAATACATACATAAGAAATTTCACCTTTTTAAAACTTGATTTTTTTTTTAATTCAAGGGAAATACATTCTGAGGGACAAATATCTTTTAAGGAATTGATTTGCCATTTAACCTGTGATCTATTTCATTGTGGTGAGTGTTTTAGACATTCACTTGGGAAAATGTCCAATTCAGCCTTCCCCTCCTTGCCTTTATTGATTTATATTATTTATATTATCCTTGGACATGAAAATATTAAAAGCCACATGAAAGATTTTGTCATTTTTTCAAAATATTTGTTAACCATTTTCTCAGCCAATAGAATTTTTAAACCTATTTTATAATGCATTTAATTGCCTTTTATCTTCATTATGACAGTTTTTCTTTAGATTTAGCCTTTTTATATTTGTTGAATGCTAGCAGTTCTTTCTCAAGCCAGTAACTGATATTAACACAAAATTACTTTTCCTGAACTACTGAATCAGATTTGAAGGGGATATTGCATAATGAATACATTAGTTTTCCTCTAATCCAGTGTCTTCAGTGGTTTATTGTCTGACGTGTAAGAAAAAAAAAATGTCTAGGGGCGCCTGGGTAGCACAGTCGTTAAGCGTCTGCCTTCGGCGCAGGGCGTGATCCTGGTGTTCTGGGATCGAGCCCCACATCAGGCTCCTCTGCTATGAGCCTGCTTCTTCCTCTCCCACTCCCCCTGCTTGTGTTCCCTCTCTCACTGGCTGTCTCTCTGTCAAATAAATAAAATCTTTAAAAAAAAAAAAAAAAGAAAGAAAGAAAAAGAAAAAAAAATGTCTAGAGTGTAACATAAGTTATTTTAAGTCCAAGGATGAGGTAAAACCTTCAGTCCAACCTGTTCATTTCTAGTTCCATTTTGATTCCAATATACCCATCACCCATCTTTTCTAAAACTTCCCTATATTCCAAGTTTGTTTGTTTGTTTGTTTTTTTAAAGCATAATATGGTGTTTTATTTCCAAGCTTCCAGGTTGCCTGGAATACCAACACTGTCTCAGTGCTTTTAATCCTCCCTCTCTCTGACCATTATGATTTTTCCTTTGGAATAACTGTACTTTATATTTCTCTATGACATTTACTGTACTTTTTTTTAAAGATTTTATTTATTGACAGAGACAGACAGCCAGCGAGAGAGGGAATACAAGCAGGGGGAGTGGGACAGGAAGAAGCAGGCTCCTAGCGGAGAAGCCTGATGTGGGGCTCGATCCCAGAATGTTGGGATCACGCCCTGAGCTGAAGGCAGACGCTTAACGACTGTGCCACCCAGGCACCGCATACTGTATTTTGCTTTATGGTTTTCATAATGTATTACTCTTTTTGCTAGAATCTAATTTCTTTGAGCAGGGTGTGCTGTATTATTGATCAAATCCAGTGCCTTGTACATGGTAGTAGGTGAGTTCTAGTTGGCTGGCAGGCATAGTTATCTGTCATTCAAGTTTATATCCGCATTTACAGATGCATTAATATCTGTAATTCTCTACCCACATGGAGAAGATGCAAAGCTCATCATTCAAGGGTCCAAGTGAAATAGATCCTTCATTTATAAACTGAAATGATCAGAGCCATATACCTACCATTGGGCCTATTTTGCTTTAGCTCTCTTTCCCCCATAACATTTTATTATGAAAATTTTTAAATAGTAGGAATTAAATAGCGCACACCCATACTGTCATCACCTACATTCTGTCTTAACATTTTATTTGCTTTGTCACTTACCTGTCCATTCCTGTATTCATCCAGTAATTCATCTTATTTTTTGATGCATGTCAAAGTATGTTGCAGATCTTAGTACACTTCATTCCTAAGTACTTCAGCATATGTGTCATTAAGTAGAGTTGTGACATTTTTCTCTTTTTAAAGAAATAAGATATTACAAGTATAAAGCCTCTCTCAGATCCCTGCTGGCTTCTTTCCTTCTTAGAGTTGTCATTCTTGTGTGTTTTCCTATTTTTAGTATATATGTGTATATCCATAAACTGTTTTTAAAACCTACATAAATGGCTTCATGGTTTACATAATTCCTTTGCAAGTTTTTTCACTCATTACTAATTTGTGATTTGTCTAGTTCCTATATTTAATCTCTGTGAGATCTGCTTTTGGCACTAGTGAATTACTCTGGAATTACTTCATTTATTTTTGTCTATTTAGTGTATTAGCTAGAAATGGTAAAAAAAAATTTAAGTATTAACCTTTGAATCCCGTAAATTTATAAATCGATCTATAATTATGGATGAGAATTTTACAAACATTGATTGCTAAGAGTTTGTAGCATTTTTCCACTTTATCATTAATTTTGGAGTTACATTTATGTGGCCGTAATAATTGTACCTACATATTGAATGTAGGTGGTTGAAATCTAATCCGTGTGTTCATAATGCATTTCTTAGCAACCACCAGTGTTCTTTTCAGTTGCTGTGCTTTTAAGAGCCAGTGGGGCTGCAACTTTGAGGAAGAAGTCTCAATGATATCTTTTTCTATTAATATAGCACAAGCAGCAACATAGATTACAATAGTTTTGACACCTTCTGCATTACTACAGACCCAAATTAAAGGGTTTAAATTTGTCTCCAGTATTTAACATCAGTATGCTGTTACTATTTTCCTGACCTCATCAACACATTAGACATTATGAATGTTTCCTCGTACATTAAGCCTCAATTGGAGTTTCTTTTTTTAACTTACATCTTTATACACATTTCATCAAAAGATTGTAGAACATTTTACAGATACTAATTATTATATTTCACAATGCTCCTTTAAAAGTGGTAAGCTTTTATGTATACTTTAATGGTAAAATAACTGCAAATATATATTATTTAATTTACCAGGTCAACACTTATCACTATATCTTTACCTTTTTTCCCACTTCTCAATCCTCTGTATTAACACTGCTTAGTAGAATTTTCTGTTGATGGAAATTTTTTTATATTTGCACTGTCCAGTATGGTAGCCCCTAGCATTTGAAATGGGCTAGGAACTGAGGAACCAAATTTTGCATTTTTATTAAAATTTAAATAGATATGGCTAGTGGCTTCTGTATTGGACAGCACAGCTCTATAATCTCCACCATGCCAAAAACTGCTCTTGCAGCTAACCAGCCAGCCCTCTGATTTCCCAGTCTAATCAGTATGTTTTGTCAGCTGCTTTGATTTTTCTCTGACATTTGATTGACTATATTCTTCTTTTACAAATGTTATTCTTGGCACCTGTGCCTTCACTCTTCTCTAATTTTTAGTCTTCCTTATTGTCTGTTCTTTGGCTGATACTGGTGCTTTTAGGTATCTACTCTGGCTGTCTTTTGTTCTCAGGGCAGACTTTAGCTATTTATTCAACATTTACTGAGTATCTGCTTTCTATCAGACACTGGGGCTAGGAAGAACTTACTCCTTATTTCAAGGAACTCCCATGGTCTCAGCTGGCATCAGTGCTAAAGATGTTAAGAATTCTCTTTCTGCCACCCTTTGTACTTCCTTCCCAGTCTTCCTCCCTCCCCCCTCCCTCCTTTCCTCCTCTGTTTTTTTCCTTCCGAAGTCCAGACTCAGTAATCTGCTTCCTGTTGACAGGTTCCTCAGTTACGTACTAGGAACTGAACTTATCTCCCATTCCCAATATCCTCCGTCTTGAAATAAATAAAAATAAAAAACTTCCCACCCACCATTCTTCACATTATTACATCTGTATTGCTTTTTTTTTTTTTTTAAAGATTTTATTTATTTGAGAGAGAGTGAGAGAGAAAGAGAGCGTGAGCAGAGGGAAGAGGCAGGGGGAGAGGGAAAAGCAGGCAGGGAGCCTGATTCCGGCTCGATCCCAGGGTCCCAGGATTATGACCCAAATCGAAGGTAGACACTTAACTGACTGACCCACCCAGGCACCCCTATATTGCTTCTTAATTACTTGTAAAGCCTCTCATCTCATCTTTCTTTAACACATCATGTGACATTCATTGTCCTGATTCTCAGGAGCCCTTAATGTTGATTCTCTGCCATTTTCTCTCCTTGATACATCCAAAGGATCCAATTCCTCCTTGTAGGTCTTTCCCTATTTGCTAATTGGTGATTTATAGGTTGAGGTCTAAACTCCTTGGAAAAAAAAAAAAAGCTCTTCACCCTACTTTGAGAGTGAATACACTCTACGTTCTAGCTATGCCAAGCCAAAATGTAGTTTCCTTTTCTTCTAACTTATTTTGCTAGAGTGAACTTACGTTTAAAGAATTGGTTCAGTACCATTTTCTAATACTCCTCTTTTCATCATCTGCATCACTATATCTAACATAAATTAAATGCTTCCCATATAGTAGGCACTATTCTAATTGCTTTTTATTATTTCATTTAATCATTATAATAGCACAAGTCAGGTCTATAGGTCCTGAAACTGAGGCAGAGAAGGTAATTTTTCCACCCTGTTTTTCATTTGTGACTTAAATTTTTTTAATAGAATTTATTTATTATAGCAGTTTTAGGTTTATAGAAAAATTTTAAGAAAGTTCCCATATATCCCCTTTCTCCATTGAGTTTCCCCTCTCATTAGCATTTTTGCATTGCTGTGATACATTTGTTAGGATTGATGAGCCAGTATTGATACATTATTATTAACTACAGTCCATAGTTTATTTTAGGGATTGCTCTGTCTGTCATATAGTTCTGTGAACTTTCACAAATGAAAAATGTATGATGTGATATATCACGCAATATCATACAGAATAGTTTTACCACCCTAAAGGTGCCCTGTACACCTATATATCCTTCCCCCACTGTCAACCACTGGTCTTTTTACTGTGCCTATAGTTTTGCCGGTTTTCAGATGTCATATAGCGGGAATCAAGCATTGCGTAGCCTTTTCAGACTGACTTCTTTCACTTAGCAATAACCATTTAAGGTTCTTTCTGTGGCTTTGATAGCTCATTTCTTTTTATCACCAAAAATAATTCTAATGTATGGGTGTCCCACAGTTTATCCATTCATCTACAGAAGGACATCTTGCATGCTTCCAATTTGGGATAATTATGCATAAAGCTGCTGTAAACATTAGTGTGTAGTTTTTGCATCAACGCAGTTTTCAACTCATTGGGGTAAATACCTAGGAGCACCATTGCTTTGTCATATGCTTAGACTCTATATGTTTAGCTTTGTAAGAAACCACTAAACTGTCTACCAAAGTGGCCAGTATCATTTTGCATTCCTGCCAGCAATGAATGAGAGTTGTTGCTTCACATTCTTGCCAGAAATTGGGGTTGTCAGTGTTTTGGATTTTAACCATTTTGGTAAATGTGTACGGATATCTCATCACATTGTTTTGATTTTCGATATCCTAAAGACGTATGATATTGAAATCTTTTCATGTGCCTATTTGCCATCCAGATGTCTTTTTTGGTGAGGTATCTGTTCAAATTTTTTGCCCGTTTTAAAAAAATTTTTTTTAAATTAACATATAATGTATTATTTGTTTCAGGGGTTGAGGTCTGTGATTTATCAGTCTTATATAATACCCAGTGCTCTTTACAAAATATACCCTGCCCAATGTCCATCACCTAGTTACTCCGTCCCCCCACCCCTCTTCCCTCCAGCAACCCTCAGTTTGTTTCCTGAGATTCTCTTATGGTTTGTCTCCCTCTCTGGTTTCTTCTTGTTTCATTTTTTCCTCTCTTCTCCTATGATCCTCTGCCTTGTTTCTTAAATTCCACATATCGGTGAGATCATATGATAATTGTCATTCTCTGATTGACTTATTTTGCTTAGCATAATACCCTCTAGTTCCATCCATGTCTCTGCATATGGCAATATTTCATTTTTTGATGGCTGTGTAATATCCCATTGTTTAGATATACTACATCTTCTTTATCCATTCATCTGCCAGTGGACATCTGGGCTCTTTCTGTAGTTTGGCTATTGTGGACATCGCTGCTGTAATCATTGGGGTGCAGATGTCCCTTTGGATCAATACATTTGTATCTTGGGGGTAAATACCCAATAGTGCAATTGCTGGGTCATACGGTAGCTCTATTTTCAACGTTTTGAGGAACCTCCATACTGTTTTCCAGAGTGGCTGCACCAGCTTACATTCCCACCAACTGTGTAGGAGGGCTCCCCTTTTTCCATATCCTCGCCAACATCTGTCATTTCCTGACTTGTTAATTTTAGGCATTCTGACTGGTGTGAGGTGATACCTCATTGTGGTTTTGATTTGTATTTCCCTGATGCTGAGTGATGTTGAGCATTTTTTCATGTGTCTGTTGACCATTTGGATGACTTCTTTGGAGAAATGTCTGTTCATGTCTTCTGCTCGTCTCTTGGTTGGATTTTTTGTTCTTTAGGTGTTGAGTTTGATAAGTTTTTTATAGATTTTGGATACTAGCCATTTCTCTGATACGTCATTTGCAAATACCTTCTTGCATTCTGTCGGTTGTCTTTTGGTTTGTTGACTGTTTCCTTTGCTGTGCAAAAGCTTTTTGTCTTGATGAAGTCCCAGTAGTTCATTTTTGCCTTTGTTTCCCTTGCCTTTTGAGACTTGTCTAGCAAGAAGTTGCTGTGGCTGAGGTCGAAGATGTTGCTGCTGTTCCTCAAGGATTTTGATGGATTCCTGTCTCACATTTAGGTCTTTCATACATTTGAGTCTATTTTTGTGTATGGTGTAAGGAAATGGTCCAGTTTCATTCTGCATGTGGCTCCAGTTTTCCCTACACCATTTGTTGAAGAGACAGTCTTTTTTCCATTGGATATTCTTTCCTGCTTTGTGAAAGATTAGTTGACCATAGAGTTGAGGGTCCTTTTCTGAGTTCTCTATTCTGTTCCATTTTTTGCCCATTTTTAAATCAAGTTGTTTTCTTATTTTTGAGTTTTAAGAGTTCTTTGTATATTCTGGATAACAGTACTTTGTTGGATATATGTTTTACAAAGATTTTTTTTCTCAGTCTATAGTTTGTTCATCCTCTTAATAGTGTCTTTCACAGAGCAGAAGTTTTTAATTTTAATGAAAAACAACCAATTTTTTTTTCCCCTGAAACACTTTGGTGGTGTAATCTAGATTTTTTTTCCTTCTGTTATCTTCTAGAAGTATTATAGCTTTGCATTTTACATTTAGCTCTGTGATCCATTTTGTGTTAATTTTTGTAGACGGTATAAGATTTGTATCTAGATTATCCAGTTGTTCTAGCACTATTTATTGAAGACTGTCCCTTCTCCATTGAATTACCTTTGCTCCTTTGTTAGAACAGTTGATGATATCTGTATGAGTTTATTTTAGACTCTCTATTCTGTACCATTGATCTGTTTGTCTTCTTTTGACAATCCCTTACAGTTTTGATTACTGTGACTTTATAGTAAGGCTGGGAGTCTTCTTGATCACCGTGGCTTTATAGTAAGTCCAGCAGTGTCAGTCTTCTAACTTTGTTGTTTTTTATCATAATTGTGTTAACTATTCTCTTGGTCTTTTGCTTTTCCATATCAGCTTTAGAGTCTGTTTGTCAATATCCTCAAAATTATTTGTTGGGATTGTATTGAATTTGATAGATCAGTCTGGACAGAACTGATACCGTAACAGTATTGAGTCTCCCAATCTGTGAACATAGAATGTGTTTATGTCTTTTTTGGTTTATTTGCTTAGTGTTTCGTAGTTTTCCTCATATAGATCTTGCACATATTTTGTTAGATTTATGCGCTGTGTGTGTGTGTGCGCGCGCGTGCGCACACACGCGCTGTATTTTTAATTTCAAATTTTAGTAGTTCATTGCTGGTAAAAAGGAAAGCAGTTGACTTTTGTATATAAACCTTGAATCTTGTAACCTTGCTATAATTACACAATAGTTCCAGTAGGTTTTTCATCAGTTTTGGGACATTCCACAGAATCATGTCAACTGTGAACACAGTTTTATGTCTTCTTTCTAATTGGTATACGTTTCATTTTCTTTTCTTGTCTTACTGTATTAACTAGGATTTCTAGTACAGTGTTGAAAAGGAATGGTAAAAGGGGACATCCTTGTCTTGTTCCTTATCCTAGGAAGAAAACATTTACTTTTTCACCATGTAATGTTAGCTTTAGGGTTTTTGTAGATTTTCTTTATTAAGTTGGGGAAGTTCCCCTTTTTTCTCAGTTTTAAACAGTTTTTGTCATGAATCAATTTGTCATGGATTTTGTCAGATGGTTTTTCTGCATCTATTCTTATGAGACTGTGATTTTTCTTTTCTAGCTTATTGATGTGCTGGATTGCATTCATTGATTTTCAGATGTTGAACAAGCCTTGTATTCCTAGGATAAATCCCATTTGGTTGTGGTGCATAATTCTTTCTATACGTTCTTGGATTTGCTAATATTGTGTTGAAGATTTTTTTCCCCTCTGTGTTCAGGAAAGAGATTGGTCTATAATTTTCCTTTGTAGTAATGTCTTTGGTTTTGATAATAAGGTTATGCTGGCCTCAAAGAGATTGTAGAGAATTGGTATCATTTTTTTCCTCTAGTGTTGAGTAGAATTCACCATTGAAACCATCTGGGCCTTAGTGCTTTCTGTTTTGGAAGGTTAATTGTTGATTCAATTTTTAAAAAAAAAAATATTTATTTGACAGAGGGAATGCGCACACAAACACGGGGAGCAGCAGGCAGAGGGAGAGGGAGAAGCAGGCTCCCTGCTGAGCAAGGAGCCCGAGGTGGGGCTCGATCCCAGGACCCTGGAATCATGGCCTGAGCTGAAGGCAGACACTTAACCAACTGAGCCACCTTGGTTCAATTCTTTTCATAGATGTAGGCCTATTCGAACTATCTATTTCTCCTTGTTTGGGTTTTAGTAGACTGTGTCTTTCAAGAAATTGGTCCATTTCTTCTGAGTTATCAAATTAGTGGGCATAGGGTTATTCACGATATTCCTTGATAATCCTTTTAATGTCCATGAGATCAGTAGTGATAACCCGTTTCAATTTTGATATTAATAACGTTTGTCTTCTTTTTTTCTTGGTTAGCCTGGCTAGAGATTTATCAATTTGATGTTTTCAAAGAACCAGCTTTTGGTTTCATTCATTTTCTGTTTTACTGTTTTCACTTTCACTAATTTCTGTTAGAGCAGAAATCAGAATTTTTATTTTTTTCTCTCTTTGGATTTAATTTGCTCTTCTTTTTCTGGTTTCCTAGCTTAGATTATTAATTTTATATCTTTCATCTTTTCTAACATGTATTTAATGCTATAAATTTTTTTTTTCTTTTTTTTAAAGATTTTATTTGAGAGAAAGAGAACTTGAGCAAGGGGAGGGGCAGAGGGAGAAGCCAACTCCCTGCTGAGCAGGGAGCCTGACTCAGGGTTCCATCCCAGGACCTTGGAATCATGACCTGAGCTGAAGGCAGATGCTTAACCTACTGAGCTACCCAGGCACCCCTCGATCTCTGTTAATGTGGTAACATTTCCTCTCTTTATCTCATTCTCCTTCATTCCTTTTTAAAGGACTCTAGTGATTACATTTTGCCCAGCTGGATAATTCATGATAATCTCCCTGTCAAAAATTGGTAACATAATCATCTGTAAAATTCCTTACACCATGTAAGGGAACACATTTATAGGTTCCAGGGATTAGTCATGGACATCTTGGGGGCAGGGGTGTGAAGGGCATTATTCTACTACCAGGATAGTAGAGTCAGGATTTGAACGCTGTAAGCCTGCTTTTGGAACCACTTCTCCGCTCTTTCTGGCTTCCCTACTACCATCTAAGTGTCTTCTTTATACTGTATTTTAATTGTCTTTGTTTACCTTTCCCACTAAGATGTGACCCTCCTGAAACAGGACATAGAGCATTTGAACAAAATGAGTTCAGATAAAGGGAATTATATGAAGTGATCAGGTATCAACAACAGAGAAAATAACTCATTTGAAATTCCAGCCTTTTAAGGCTATATGCACATCTGACTTTTACAGTTTAATATTTAATATAGTTAATTTATTTAATAGAAATTAAATATTAAAATAAGTATATGTATGTAGATCTAAATTGAAGTAGCCTGCTGTAGCTAGTGGCTACTGTATTAGATAGCACAGCTCTGTAATCTCTGCCATTCCACAGAATGCTCTTAGAGAACTTTAATGCAAATGCTAAAGATGGTTTGAAATGGAGTGAAAATACTTCTAACAACTTACGTTGCCTTAATTTTTCGTTTCTCTTTTTGTGGGCACAGAGATAAGGACTAAATGATACACATTTTAGAGGAGTTTTATGTCATTACGAGCAATTTTAGATAGAACAACTTGCTAGACACTCTTCCAGTTACTGAAGAACATAATTAATAGTAAAAAGCCTTTATAGTTTTATTTTGTCATATTCCTTTACTCCTAGAAATACTTCATGAGAATTTATTATCACAGGCTACTCTAATAAAGTATTGTGTGAAACCATATTTGAGTAGTGTTTTCATTACCCTGCACATTTAACTACATTTCTATGCAGTTTATGTAAACCCCACCCAAAGTTTAACCTGCTTCCCATTTTGATGAGGTTCAATCAGGGGAAAAAGCAACAACAAAAAAAATCTTCCTGTGTGGCCTGTAGATATCAGATCTGAAGATTATTAATGCATTTCCAGCCAGGGACCATAAGCAAACAAGTTCTCCTACAGATAACTACACCCTTCCTGTTTGGGATTGAGTTTACTGTGGAACAGATTTCGGAAATAGGTTTCTGACAGTTGTGAATTTTATTTATAAATGTTGGAGGGTGAGGTTCTTCCTTTAACAAAAACCTAATTATTTCCTGTCTAATGCCCAGGCAGTATATTTTAAACAGTCTTTTAGAAAATTTGCCCCTTCATAGAGAATTATGTTGCTGTGGGCAGTTCTGGTTATTCTTGTCAATTAATGTACAAGAATTTGCGTGTTATAATAAATAATTGAAAAAGGACTTAACAATTAAAAAATAAAACACAATCCTCAAATGCTTGTATTATCTTGTCTCCAGAGTGACAGTAGTTTACAGTTTAAATAAATGAACACATTTTAATGTGTTTTTACCTTTGATATGCAAATCTGTAGCACATTTATGTTCAGTAAATATGCTAAACGAAGAGTTTCAGTTTAGGTAAAACAGATTCACATTAAAGAATTTGCAGGTTAATTCACAGTGTAACATTATCCTCATCTACTACATCTGTTAAAAAGAAGCCTATAAAATTTAGGCCACCCACAAAGTGGTCTGCTGAGGCCTGTGGTTGGTGTTAGAATGCTGTTATTATGTGGGCTGACTGGTTTGGTAAGGAATTTACCTCCACTAGGACTGAAACATCATGGTTCTGACTTTCCCCCATGGGGACTGCATTGGCTTGACTTAGCTACTACGTGGTTTTTAGACCAGTCAGTGTGCTCTGTTGCCTTGTCATCATATGTAATATGTGAGTGGTGTACTGTTTTCTAAGTTAATTAGAATAGTAATATCAGTTCTGTACCACGTAAACCTTAGGATAAACTAGAATAAATAGTTGGTTTAGATAGCTGAGAATTAAACTTAATGGTTATTATGATTAAATCTCATCACACACAAGCATGTGGGAACAGGGGTTGAGATAGGAGAAAGCAGCTAAGGTTTTACATATTTCAATTTCTGTATTCATTGAAGAACTTATTCTGTTAATTTCCTTGGGGCTTGTGGAATGGTTTTTAAGAGCAAGGAAATGAATTTAGTACAATTTAGCAACCTAGTACTGTGAGTCAAAATTAAATATTATTCTTGAAATAGCTATTGTTAAGGTACAAAATATTGCAGACATTTAAAAAATAACAGCAGCAACTACCACAACAACTAGCCGTGATCACTGGAGGAATAAAACCTCATAAGCCAAGCAGTGTCTCAAATCACTTCTTTCTCAAGTTTTTCAAAATGAATAAATCCTTTTTCAGAGAATAAACATGTTATATTAATTGTTTGTGTTAAATTTAGAAAAATTAAAATTCATGTAACAGTTCTTTTAAATCAGATAATTTACATTTCACTTTCATGAATACTTAACTGTAATTTTTCTTTAAATACATGACTTATAGAGTATGAAAAATAGCATAGAAATCTAAACTGCATTTTGTGACTACAAATCAAGGAAATGATATTTAGTGGAGAGAAAACCGAGCAATTTTTGGACAGGGAATAATATCTAATTGCAACTGATAAAGATTATATATACATATTGAAGTAAAATAAATATGTATACACAGGTATACATGTGTGTATATGTGTGTGTTTATACATATATGTGTATACACATACATGAATGTGTGTACATAACATTGGTTTGATCTTAACTCTGCCTTGGTGACTTTAATTGTAGTTAAATATTTATAACTTAACGTTTTTTCAAATAGATACTTTTAGTCTTTTGTTGTATACTGAGAATTTTGAATTTGTCATCTGGTCATGATTCAAACAAAGAATCTGAAGTTAGGGGCTCAGAAACTTTTTTCTTCCAAACAAACAAATGAATAAAGCCATGATCGTGCCTCACCTAGCAAGCCTTTGTTCTAGTGCTTCTCTAGACTGATGTCCTTTTAGTAGACTGCCAAATGCTGACAAATGCCATGGCTAACTTCTGTTGTCAGTGATGTGGTATATCAGTGTTTTTCTACTCATTCACATTGTCAACAAATCTCAGAAATAGAGGCTTAAATAGCATTTGACGGTAGTGACTACTTAACGGTGAGGGAGGTTCAATTGTATTATTGTACCTCCCTTTTAGACTTCAGCATCATCATTTTGCTAACTGAATCAGCTCAGTGTTTGGCTGATTATTTTTACTCTTAGCTGACCACAATGTATTTCACCTTTCCAGGTTTACCGACAAGACTGTGAAACTTTCGGGATGGTTGTGAAAATGCTGATCGAAAAAGATCCTTCATTAGAAAAGTCTATACAGTTTGCCTTGAGACAGAATTTACATGAAATAGGTGAGCGGTGTGTTGAAGAACTCAAGCATTTCATTGCAGAGTATGACACCTCTAGTCAAGATTTTGGAGAGCCTTTTTAGAAAATTACTTGCTCAGGCAACAAAAATGTTTCTAGGGTTTTGGTTTTTTTTCTTTTCCTGGATTGTATAAATCCTTAATATATGGAATTTTTGTGATGAAGAGAAATACTTTATGATAGTCGACCACATTTTCAATGTCAAGTATACATCTAAAATAGTCTAAGATATTTTAATTAGAATTTTTAAAATCTACATGTAGAGTCTCCTAATCCATACTTATCTTTTTCCCCCCTAAAATGATGGGTCAGTTAATTTTTCAAGCTTTGAAAAAGCAGTCCTAGAGAAGAGCTTATGTTCTGTTGTCTTCTGTAGTATGCGATCATTTGTTTTGGTCACACTAGTGTAATTTATTAGGTTAGAGATCATTCCACTTAAAACATTTATAGTCTTTTTGCATTTCATAGTCAGTGATACCATGTGAAAATGTTAGAATTTTGAGTTGTGATTTTATTGACTTGTTGCTTGCTTATTTTAGGCTTTGTAACTTTTAATATGTTCAAGTATACTGTCCAAATAAACTGAATACTTTAGTGTCTTACAGAATATTTGCTTTGAGATTCTCATTGTGATAAAATAGAGCACTTAAATCTCAAAAAGACCTCATAATAAAATCCTATTTTCTGAGTAAATGAACTCAATGTTCTCTATTAAAATAATCCTGAAACTCCTGACCATTCTCACAGATATGTGAGTCTTAAACAATATCATATATAAGAGTAAGAGAAGTGGCAATTTGAAATGAAAGATGAGAGCTCTTTTCAAGTTGAGATTTCTTTAGAAACTCCTCATTGAAAGAGAAAAGTTCAGAATATGAGGGAGTAGTGGAGTTTCATTTTTTCCCAGGCCCATATTTTTCATTGGAGAAAGAAGGTCATTGATAGTATATCCATAATCAAACCAGTTACAGGTTATGCCTTTGTTAATCTCTGTTTGTAGTCTTAACAAGATCTTTGTTCTGATGCCCTTTTTAGGGGTCCTCAAAAGTGTTCTTTAAAGAAACAAAGCAGAATAGGCAGTAAGCCCAGCACAACTACCCCTCACCAAGCAGTCTGTGTAAACAGTTCTCCATGAGGGAGCCGTCCAAATCACGAGTTAGTTAAAAATCTAACTGGGGCCATTAGGATATTCCACTCATTTCCTGATTCCTTCCAGCTGGCCAGTGGCATTTAGCCAAAATATGTATTTCTATGGCATTAGGAAACCTTAAAAATCATGCTTATTTTTACTACCCAGTTTCATTATCCCCCCATCCTCTTTCCATTTCCATTCTCTTCTCACTCTCAGTTCTAGTGGTATCTTTAGTGGCCTATATTGATAATATCTAAAGAGCTACCCCAGAAAAGAGAAAAATCATATTAAATAGCAGTACATTTGGTGAATCCTATATGTATTATGCCATTCCACAAATGTAAAAACTACTTGAACACAATTATTTTCTTAACTTCCCTATATGAGACCGCCTTGAACTCTTATTTTTGCCATTTCGATATTGTACATAAGCTAAAACTAAACCCCACATGTCATCTCTGGTAGTCTAATTCCCTAATTATGAACAGTGATTTTGTTACCCACTTTAGAAAGACTAAAGTACTGATATTGTTTCTTCCCCTACCCCCTTGTTTTTCTTTTCCTTAAATATTCTGATTCCAGGGTTCAATTCCTTTAGTCAAGATGTTACAAGTTTAAAAAAATAAAGTTAAGACACTACCACCAAGGCAAAGGATTTGTTCATTTTGTTGAAATTCATTAAACTGGAAATTCATTCAACTCAAGGTTTTACTTACAGAGTCATTTAAATGTAGGTTCAACCAATAATTTCTTCTTCTCCCCTTCCCGCCAATTACATTCAACACTTAAAGCTGTTTAGAGCTTGCCATCAGCATTATTCTGGTAGGCTTGTCAGTGTTAAATCTGTTTGTTTTTGACAGCTTTTTAAAGACCAATTTTAGGATGGTTGAATTCAGATGTGTACCAGAGTGTGTATTTTGCAAAGTGATCTTGATTAAAGAAATTTGTTTGTAAATTATCCATTGTTTTTGAGTATGCCCAATTGATACGATAAATTTTTCATTGTCTGACCATAAAGCCTTGATGATCAACAGGGGGTAAGCACTATTGTGAAGCTTTTTGTGAATTTTAAAAGTGCAAAATAAAGCAACTAGGTTTAAATAATTGGATTGTCTTTTTTTCTCTTTAACAGGCTTAAAGTATTTTCATGAAATGTAGATTTTTTTATTACTCGCTACTGCAGGATTACTCAATGTTCAGTTCTACTCAGCAGCAGGATGGAAGAACTGAGAAACCATTAACTTTGGTGACTTAAGGTGTCTTGATATCTAGGCAGGCAATTAAACAAGATAAGATTGAGCACACAGAAGTGCTCAATAATTGTGTAATTATGAATCTAAGTTTGGAACGTTGTAGGTACTTGTATTTGTTGACACTTCACAAAAGAAGTGACATTTGACCCCTAGGTCTTGGAGGACTAGGACTTACTTAGGCAGAGAAGGGGACGTAATAGAAGTCTAGGAAGAGGGGAATGGTATAGGGAAAGATACAGGCCTGTGTGACTTAAGCTGTTTGGGAAAGATAATGGGCAACAAATGTAGGAAATGATAGGATGACAGCAGAATGAATGATTCTGAATGCTTGTAGCCTTATTCTTTCTCTCCTACTTACTTAAGAATAGCATTTGAAAATACTACCTTTGAAAATATTACCTTTGTATTTATTTTTGCCAAATATATTGATTTCTCACAACCCCTCCGCCACTTACCAACTCTGAGCCGGTTTATAGACCCAGAGCCTCTTGAAGAAAGGGAAAACCAGCTCCCCTTCAGAAAGGACTCTGCATGCACTGCCCAAATATACACTGGCTTCAGCTTCATTTCAGAGTTTCCTGCAAGGGATCCTAAACGCCAAAGAAGGCTGTAACAGTTCTTTGGTGACAACTCTGGAGACAGTGATCATCCCTGAAGTATTCATGGTGTACAGTATTCAGTATTGAGGGCAGCCGGCCACCCCGGTGACTTTACAATTATAACACTGCTCAGACTGGCACCTAGAGCTCCTGTGAATAATGGCCACACTTTGCTGGCCAGACCAAGTTTTGTGGGTTATACACAATACATTTACCATCTCCTTCCTGCCTGTTCTCTTGAGAGCACTGATGTTACTCAATTCTGTGAAAAAGAAAAGAGAAAAGGTGGAGGAGGAAGGAATGACTAGTAACTGAGGCAGTTAGCAGAATCTTTTCTCCCCCTTTTCATGGTAATGGAGTTGAAATAGAGTCACATGACTCCCTAATTAGGACTACATTTTCTATGTCCCCCTTTGCAGTTATGTGTGACCAAGTGGCTAAGTCGATTCCTATGGAGTTTGAATGGAAGTACTTCTACTTCTGGGCTGGGACCCTTAGGACAGTGGATATTCCTTTGTGCTTTTATCCCTTCCCCAAAGTAGTAGCCATAGCTACCCAGCCTTGATTTGTTGCAGAGCCACCAGATGGAAGGAACTTGGATCCCTGCATGACCACATGGAGTACTGAACTGTTAAGTGACAGAGGAATAAATGTCCTCATTGTTTAAGCCACATTATTGGTTTTTTCTTAGCTCCCCTTTTGTTCAAATTAGTGTAAATGATATTTGAGAGTTAGCTTCACTGAAGTTGGCTCTCAGTAGGCTGTACGAGTCCTGCCTTTCCATTGTAATAATTGATCTCGGGGTAATGGGGACTCTTTATAGAAAGGGCTTTGCCAGTCCACTGAGTTAATTCCAAGTTGTGTGTAAAATCTCACTTGATGACAGGTGTCGTTAAAGTCTGATGCACGTTTGTACAGCAGTAGAGGCAGCCTGATGATACAGCACATCGTTTTTTGAGCTCTGCTCCCAAAGATGAATAGTGTTTCTAATGTTAGACCATTATCACTAAAATCGTATAGGGTTTTAAAGTTTTTCATTGTGTATATGTGAGTGAAAAGGTAGAGGTTTTATGAACATTTGAGAACATGTAAGATTTCTGTCTTAACCACAACATACACAGACATTTGCCGCAAGGGGACATCTGAGGTACGTGTCCACTACTTAGGCTACCCATGTGCTAGCACATTTTTCCTGGTTGGAATACAAAGAAGACGGGGAGGGGCAGAACTGCCCTGGCTTACTGACCATACAACCCGCAGGTCTGCACCATCAGGAAAGTTCCTCTTGGCCCAGGGCCAAGTTCCTGGGGGCACCTACTGGTACCCCCCATTCTTGGTAGAGAGGTGGAGACCCTACTGTTGTTGGGGACAGTGAGCATTCACTGAGTGGGTAAGTCTGGGCAAGCTACCTGGGGAAAAGGAGAGGATCCAATGACCAGAAAGTGTGTGGCCCCATCATCCTCCATGTGGGAAGACTCCCATCCTTTGTGATCAAATCCCTGAGAAAGATATACTGGCCAGATGTCTGCAACACCTTCAAGTGGGCCCAGCACCAGCCAGCTGGGTTCCTCTCTGGCACCAGATCCCAGGTGCCCTTCTCTGCCAGCACCCTATGCTTGCCTGGTGGGGAAGGCTTCTGAGGCCAGAATAGGGTCAGCCTCCAGTAGATGGGAAAGTATGTGTGTATTGTGTGTTGTGGAGAGCTGGGGGAGGGGAGAGAACATTCAGTCCAGCAGAGCTGTAGCTTATCAGGCTGAGGTATCTGTTTTGTGCTCAAGCTTTTTTTTTTTTTTTTTTAAAGATTTTGTTTTTTTTTTTTATTTATTCGACAGAGATAGAGACAGCCAGCGAGAGAGGGAACACAAGCAGGGGGAGTGGGAGAGGAAGAAGCAGGCTCATAGCGGAGGAGCCTGATGTGGGGCTCGATCCCATAACGCCGGGATCATGCCCTGAGCCGAAGGCAGACGCTTAACCGTTGTGCCACCCAGGCGCCCCTGTGCTCAAGCTTTTGATTTCTTTCCCTCTCCTTTTCTAGATAGGACTAAACATTAGTGACCTGAGGGCTCCCGCCGGCATGCCCTCCCACTACAGCCTGATGACCACAGTGGGTGGTGGTCTGTGAACACTGCAGGGCTTACTCATTTGAGAGGTGAGCCCTGTGTGAGAATCATGTTTTCTTTATCATATAGGAGCAGCCTGTCCCTGCACCCCCATCCCAAGAGTCCAAGAGGAAAGACCGAGTTTCCTCAGCATCTCCTCATCCCCTGGGATGGCTTGACCTCTGTAAGGCCTATGGCCTCCATGGCCTGCCCTTGTCATGATGTGGGAATGTTGAATGAAGGGGAGAGATCCTGCCCACACCTTGGTAAGCTGGGGTTAAGGGTACAGAACTAGCCCTGCCGTGGCAGAAATTCCTTTTCTTTTAAACTTTGTGTTCTGCTATTTCTGTAGAGTAGAAACTTAATGTATTATATTGGATGTAGGTTAAAATATATTTCAGGTTTAATTTATCAAATGACTTCATAAGATTCTGAAAAACATCATGTATTCAGTTATTTCACTACCTGAACAAGGTTAGAACCACCTTCGTAGTGTTTTTTGATTCATATTTTCACATATAATAAGCCAATGGAGATTGTATTCTCATTTTACAGTCAAGAGCAGGAGAAGTTATAACTTGCCTGAGGTCATGTAGCTGGAAGTGGCAGAGCCAGAGTTTTACCCAAATCTTTAAAGTCAGTGTTCTTAGAAGAAGTGAAAAGTTTGGTGGTCATTCAGAACGAGGTTAAAATCCTGACTCCTGCACACACTGGCTGTTTGATGTATGTGCAGATAATGTCTAATGTAATTATAACGGGTAATATAAAAATAACTCTACCAAAAAAGCTTTTGAGAAAATTCAAATCCTAGTTCAGATTTTTCCTGTTTTTCATTTTATCCTCAGTTCCTACTACCTTCCATATTGGCTCCTAGGACTTCTGTTTTGGAGCTATTTTATGAAACACCTTTTGAGATTCGCCAGGGGTAGTTATGAGGCAAGTAGCATGTAGGGTTACAACCCTCATGGTTACGGTGTAGCCTGGGACTCGGCTTTTGGCTGCTGTATACCCGGACCCATGGTGGAGTTTGAGAAGAGCCATTTAGATGGAATGAACTTGGTAATTCAACTCGCCCATTCTAGGAACCAAGATTAATTAAACATAGTTAACATGTTTTCAGCTTTGCTTACAACATGTTTGGAGATTCAAGAATAAGACTGCTACCAGTAGCAGCCCTCCAAGATGTAGAAAAAAATCCTATCCTTCTGGTAATTGTAGAGAAATAACATGAGGGAGGAAAATATCTTGCCTTCAACATACTCTATGTAGTCTCCCAACTGTCTACTTGAAGACAAAGTCAAGTTGAAGCATATGCACTGGTAGGGAAATAACCATCCTCAGACGTTTTTCCCATGATTTGGTTTAACCCATACCCACTGAGAATCCAAAGCATTAATAGAAAAATAAAAAATAGACAAAAGCCCCAACGCTTTAAAAGTTCCCTACTATCGTTAGTTCCCAGCTCCCTCTTTGGAGGGATCATCCCTTCAGGAATCGTTTACCAACATACTTGTTGGTAAATGAAAGAGTCAAAGAAGGGAAAAACACTTTATGCCGAAAGACTTTTCTGACCTATAAATTCAGTTCAGTCTCCATATAATATTGAACGAAACCTTTGAGATGGTCTAGCAACTCTCATTTTATAGAAGTAGAAACTGGGTCAGAGCACTTAACTTGCTTGAGTTAATGAGAGAAGCAGGTCTCCTAACCCAGATCTCCTGAATCCTGGCATCCAGTGGGCTCGGCAGCACTCTGCAAGATCCGCTGCATGTTGATTTGTATTAGATTAGTGACCGTCTTTTCCAGTGTCAGTTGCTTGGTTCATTTATCAAGAAACACTAAGACAGGTATTACCATTTAAGAGAACTGGTTTCACGTTCTTAACGGTTGTTGGGAATCAAATGTTCGCAGAAAATGGGTTGCAAGTTACATTTAAAGTTGGCATCACAATACCTTGTGCACACAGCAGTAAAGAAATGTGCCATTTCCTTTGCAGAAAGAAAAGTTGAGGCTAAAATTGATCCCTAAGATAGGAATACTTGACCAACTAGCTGGTTCTGTTCAAAAAGAATCAGTCGGCTCTTGTCCTGGTGCGAAGTCTATATATACCAATGTTTTTGTTCGTATGTCCTTCCCATTTTGTGAACTTTATTCCCCCAGTGAAGTTTCATTTTGTGACTTTGGCAAAATGTGAGCTCAGAGGTGCAAAATTCAGTTGCTCCTGCCCATTTCTCCTTGGCCCGGTTCTTCTACCTGGGAACCTTCCCAGTGTGTTCGCAGAAAACCCAGGTGACCATACCGGAGCATGCCTCCTGTTTTCAGATAGCTCCGCAGAATGGCTAGCAAACGGAACCAGGCAATACACAATTTTCTCATTTGACTAATTAAAAGGATTTTTATCATAATTGTGTTAGCATTGAATTGATGAGGCTTAGAATTTTTTTTAATGTTTTTCTCCTTTGTGCATCAAAAAAGGTCACAAGTATTTCTGTCAACAGTAATTGTGTGCCTCTCCTCATCAGCTCTGAGGGATAGGGGACTCACCTTTAGGCTCCAGAATATGTAACTCATGCATTGGAGATTTGCTGACTGCAGGCTCGCTTTGTTCGAAGTGTTTCAGAAATGTTTGAATTAGTTGCTAGCATTTAAAAGTGAGAATTGGCAAAAGTTTAAATTCCTGGTTTCTAAAAATATGAAGGGAGTTCTAAGCAACACTGGTTCTCCTCTCCATGGCAGTAGTCAAGTGCCCATTAGAAAAGAGAAGCTTGAGAAACCGAAGTATGCCCATGTGGTGGTGTTAGTACCTGTGCTAAAATCCTCTGGGTACTCATTACTTTCGGGACCCATCACGCAAGGACCAAGTGAGGCAGGGATGCATGCCATACCTGGAAAGCTGGCGGACTTGGGTGCCCAATTTTACTACTCTTTTAAAGAAGGCCCACTATTTGGATCTAAAGTAAGAGGGGGTTAGACAGCAAATGATACCTCCTTTTACTTCTGGTGCTTTTTATTTAACTCAAGAACTAGAAGGCAGAGCATAAAGTATAGCAAATGCATACACAAAATGAATCGTTTTCTTTTAATGAGGGCTGGAAGGAGTCCCCGTTGACATTTATCAGTGCCCCTTCATGGGCTGTAAGCAAAGCGTTCTCCAGTTTGCTCTGAAATGCAGAAAATGCAAGTAGGGTTCTGCCTCACACATGTAGAGATTAGAGACGGCGTTTTAACATTGGATATTTATCTTGGGACCTGACCAGATACTTTCCACTCTTGTTAACTAAATCTATGAACACCCTTTAGTGACTATACATGCTTAATTTTCTCTTCTAATTCTTGACAGAACTGCAAGGCAGTCGTTTCCCTTCCTTTGCAGTTTGTCTTTGCTACTAAGATTTAGAAGCTTTAAAGTTTGTTAGTTATTATCATGAGTAAATACTTGCGCATTTCCTTTAGCCTTTAGCAATCTATATAACCCTTACATGAAGAAATGAAAAAATGAATAGGGAGATTGTTGCCAGAAGCTAAAGGAACTCCTCTTTTGACAATGACGTGAAAACTACCGAGGACAGTGACTTCAGCTTCCACCTAGGTTTCTCCAGGCTGTGTGCTACCATTTACTATTTATGATTCATCTTTTATAAGCAGCGTCTCATCGCAGTCTTTTCTCAAAGGCTGCCCACTGGTTGCAGTATCGGTTCTGAAAAGGTCTACAAAGGTGAGATATTTGCTAATATGTTCTGTAAGACTGTGATGGGACAAGCACTCTCCTACATTGTTAATGTAAATGTTAATCAGGCCGATGACTTTTGGAGGAAAATTGGTGCTAGCCATCCAAATTTTAAATACAGAACTTCTGTCCCAGGAATGCTATTGCTCAGAATTGAAGTGCAGATGCGCCAGTGCAGGATAAGGTGTCTATGAGGAATTCAAGTCCACCACTAAGGGACTGGTTAAGTCAGTCACGCTGTATTATACTATCATTAAAAGAATGAGGTAGACCTATTTGTGCTAACGTGGAATGTCCGCATATAAAGTAAAACAAATCTAAGCACGTATAGTTTGCTACCATTGTTAAAAGAGATATTTATATAAATATGCTTTGAACATCTGAAGGACACACTAGAAATGACTGATAGTGGTTACCTCTGGGAAGGGACCTGAGGGATTGGGGATGAAGAGTGGAAAGGAGACATTCCGCTATCTTTCAAATTGTTCTGTTGTTTTGTTTTTACCATGTGCATGCATTTCCTTTTCACTGCTGATATGTTTTTCAAAATGAACCAGACCACGGTAATGATGATATAGTTGTTGAGTAAGTCGCTCTCTCACACATTGCGTGCTTCTGAAGGAGCTCTGTTTAGCCCAGCTACAAAGCCTTACCCTGTTCAGGGATGGGTGTAGGGGATGCTGGACTACTGGTTTACCTATTGAATTCATGTCCCCCTTCTCCAAGGCCTAACAGCTTTTCCCCTTTCCAGTAAATATGGACAAGTTTGCTTCAGTGTCTGAAGTCCTATTTCCCACCTTATTAGTAGGGGCAAGGGGATATGCAGGAGTCAAACGTGGCCTGTTAATGGTAGAAGAGGATATGCAGGAGTCAAACGTGGCCTGTTAATGGTAGAAGAATGGCAAAATAAATCATGCCGGAACAGAGGAGCAAAGTGGAAGTTACCTGGGTATGTTTGCAAAGATCTGTGTTCAGAAAGGTAGTTTGTTATTTATTAAGCATTTATTAAATACCTCCCTAAAGATCCAAGATACCACTAGGACCTTAGGACTGAAACGTATGTGCAAGAATAGCACATAGCAAAATACCAGCTCATTAGTTCAACTCCAAGATAATTTTCCCTTCAAATAGAACCTCATATACTTGAAGTAGTCAGTGGCACAGCATCCTCTGAAGATTTTAAAAGAAAAACATAACCCGAAGGCCCAGTTTTCAAAATTGCTGTTCAAGGCCAACAAACTAGCTGGAAGGGAGGGGATAAAAAGAAACAGCCTCTCTTCAAATAATAAATCTACAAAATCCTCTGCCCTACACAGCAGATCCTTGTAGTCTCTTCCCAGGAAATAATCACCACTCTTTTGAAAATGGGAAAGGCACCCCCTACCATCCCCAAAGGGGAAAAAACATTCACCCAAACAACTACTTGTTTTTACCATATATTCCAGGGATATGTATGGGTTTGTTTGTTTTTACATTTATACAGTTTACATTGCTTGACCCATAAATAGCACTCGTAAGATTAACAGGGCCATAGTTTTAAAGAGTATCTACATAGCCCCACCATGCATACAGAGCCTTTTTTATATTGAAAAATCAAAAAATTTGAACTTTCCATCACTAGGCAATATAAATTTGACCATCTAAGCTTATAAACCCTGACTAAAATACAAGCAATCATTTCATCCATAAATGCTGTTTCTGGTTCTCCAACAAATCTAGCACTGCAGTGTAACAAACGTCTTGCAATTCAGGGATATAAAAATATCAGCTTTAAAATCTGAACTGTACATATGTACATTAATATTTGCACCGTTAAATTAGGGATACACTTAAGTCTATGAAATACTACATTATAAATAGCAATGTCTTTTTCAATCTGTAGCTGGACCTAATACAATGCAATGTTTACCTGGCTAATTGAAAGGGGACGAGGTGGTCTCGCACGATGGGATGCACAGTATTGGCTGGGTCAGTGTGACTACGTGCATGCCGCACAACAGGACAGACTGATCAGGACCTGGGCCAACCTGGTATAGACAACGACAAACACTATCGCTTTACAAAGGTGGCGGAAGTTCTCCATTGTCTAAAATCAACACCCCCGTCCAATCACCTCGTGACAGTTTCTTGAGTCTCTTGAGGCTTGGAGACCAAAGCCGCTACACAGAACTGTAATGCACCTGGCAGGTACAAGATGTCACATCAACCTGGCACCATCCAAGGAGGCAAACTGGAGAAATCACACCTTCCAAATGTTAATCTGACAATGTAAACAGCAGCAGGGGTCTCATTTACATGGGCAAAGCACTTTAAACTATTTTAGCAACTTTCCTATGGAAGAAAAAAGATATGATTCAAGATGGTTAATGGCAAAGTTTAAACATGATCGCCACAACTACTAGGTTAAGAAATAATACAGTTTTTGCCCTTGTGTCCCTTTTTCTTCTTGGATTTAGTTGTCCTCTGACCAAACTGAGGAGTGGGGAGTGCAGAAGTTGGGCTCGAAAGGTTGTCTGTATAGTAGGCGTATCTCTGGGGCCGGGGTTGAGGAATTGGTTGTCCAAGAAAATATCCTTCTTCTTCTGAGTCAGAGGAGGAGGAGGTGGAAGAACACCAGGAATCCTCGTCCTCCCCGTAGAGTCCCAGAAACCTAGGCACTCCTGGGTTCTGCAGTGCGTAATCGGAGGTGGCATGGGTGTACTGTCCGTACAGATCAGCATTCTGGATGTATGCCTGGATCTCCCGGGCACTTTTATTCTGTATAAATTTCTCGTAGTTATCAGGGGTGTAAAGCCGCAGTCTGTCCTTGGGAGAATATTTTCTTTCTGTAACAAGATTCAGAGCATTGTCAGAGCGGGACTTCCTACTTCTCCTGCGGCGATGGTGATGAGACCTGGATCCCCTCTCTTCAAAATGGTAGACCCGTCTTCGAGTCCTCTCACTCATTGGAGGCTGCCTGATTTCGATGTTGTCATAGTTTCCGTTGTCGATGACATCATCCGAAAACTTGACCTGCTGGGGTCTGGACTGAGACTTGGATCTTCGAAGCACTGGCAGATGGACTGGTTTCTCCTCAGGCATGATTTTTTCTGCACACAACTCTGAACTTAGACTCTTTAAGGACTCAGCACTCCTGTGCAGCATGGAAGAGTTCAAAGTCCCCATATTGCTCATTTTCTCACAATCCTCTGCCTCTAGCTCCTCAAAGTTTTGCAGGGAATACAATGAGGGTCTTGGCTTGCTTTCTCCATCCACTGAAGCCCCTAGGAGAAGAGCCAAGACAAGATGTGATCTTCTGACAATTATTACAAACAAGCTACTGAAAGGAAGCATTTCAAAGAAAATTACCCCAAATTTCAATATTTGATTAATACCCACTGGGTAAGACCAACATGAATATATACTTAATTGAGAAGGTTTGACTTTTATCAATACACGGGACACAGCCTCTTACAAGCCCAGCTCTTTCGGAGCCAAACAGTTATAGCACGTGTCATGAGCAACAAAAATTTTTAAGCTCTTTATAAAAGTCTCTTCATTAATTTACGCAGGACACGACATGTAGAAGCTTCTGCCTCTCAATACGTTAAAGCCAGACTACTTCACTTGAACATCTCTCAAATCAGTCCCTTCCTTGGCCTCCACATTGCCACCCCACCATTATGGTCCTTTTCTACCTAGATTAGTGGTTAGCACACCACAGCGAGGGCCACCTCCATCCCACAGCCTATTTGCGGGTAAAGTCTCACTGGAACACGGCCACACCTATTCACTTACACATCGTCTACCACTGCTTTCTGCAGTGACAGAGCTGAGTGGCTGCAACAGAAACTGTGTGGTCCAACAAGTACTATCTAGCCCTGGACAAGAAGTCTGCCAACCCCGGACCTAGATCATCACATCCAGTCTTCCCCCTTCACCTAATGAACTATGCCACTTTCAGATTAATCTTGCTTTAATAAAGCTTTTCTCAAAATAGATACTGCTCTCCTTTTTTAACAAGGCCTGGGCAAGTTCAATGAATATAGCCCAGCCGACACTAAGTGACTAGGGCATGGTGCAGACTCTTGTTGGCTGGAGACTACAGAACTTCCTACTTTCTAGAGGGGGCCTGTGTCTCGGCCTGTCATTGTCAAGGAACGTTCAGCCCTAACACTTTCTGTGTACCAAGTGATGTCTGCTTTTGATACTAAATGTTAAAACACCTACCATAGGGCCTAGCAAACAGGATATGCTTAATTAAGTCCCACTCACGTTCCTCAACTCCCCTTTATCGTAGGCCTCATTTTGGTAAGTCCAACAGAAACCAGGAGGGTAGCTGTCTTCTCCCTCCTTCCCAGGATTATTTCCGGCACAGGGCAGCCACTAAAGCCTTTCCTGTATTATAGTAACATAACCTTTGTGAGAGGACTGAATGTCCTTAAGCTTGACTACACAAGTAGCCACAGCTGTTGCTAGCCATGGGCCAGTAATATCGCTGTATTCTTAATGCAAGTGTGATACTCAGGAGGGGTGGGTTCTAGGCTCAGTCTTGCCTCTAAAAATGTATGTGAAGTTAGGCATTTAGCCTCTTGATAATTCAAGTTTCTTCATTTGTAAAACATAGTAATATCCACTCTCTTCTGCTCAGGATCATTTTGAGGATAAAATGTAGCAAACTGATATGAATATGCTTTGGAAACAAAGTGAAATTATTTTATAATCTGGGTAAAAAAAACATTTAGCTATTTTTGAGCTATCTGTTGCCACAGGGCAATTCAGGAAAATATAAGAAGATGTTAGGAGCTTATAAAGTATGCAGGCTGATTTTAATATCTTGAAATTCATATAGCACAATCCACAGAGTCCAGGATCTTTCAGACAAGATGCAGACTCTATTATCCAAATAAATCTACTTCCTCCTGTTTAAAATACAGATAATACCTATTCAAAAAGCTTATATTAAAATGTATACAGATGCATACATGTATGTACACGTTTGTTTTGTTAGTGTTAGGCATTTAATGTAATTATGTAATGTAATGTAATGTAAACGTCCTTCCCTTGGTCTGCAGTTTTAAATAATGCAGCCCCTACTGCTGAACTGTAGTTTGTCAAATAAATTTTTTAGTGGCTCTTTTTTCCAAATACCCCATAATCCCTAGATTACGTACGTACCTGTGATATTAGATAAAGCCAACGAATCCATAGAATCTCGAACACTTTGCTCTGGTTTCAAGTCTGACAAACACTCCAGGGAATCTTCATACCACTGTGTTTGATCATGGTTATATCCTGAAGCCCCATGGTCCAGATCTAACTCTTGGAGCCTTCTACTGCTTGCAGGGCCTGGGTGGCTGCCATAAGCAGAATCACCCAGTCCATCTTGTGACTGTGCCCAATACATATCAGATTGGTATTTTTTGCTTGCGAGGCTCTGGTTATTTTGCTTTAACTCGGTCTTATTTTTAACCATGTTATCAGATATCCAATGCTCACTGGCTCGAATATCTATCTCATTGGGCTGCTGCTGAAAGAGGCTTTTATCACCAAACTTGAGGAGGAGCTGCGTCATATAATCTTCATGCTCAGCCCATTCTTCAGGGTCTTCTGGGGTTTCGTGCTCCACTCTGCCTTTCCAAAATTCTTCATTGACAAAACTTGGTCCCTGCCTGGAGAGACTAAGATCATCCAACTTCCGAGAAAGGGTGTCATCAGCATTGCCTGACAGGCCAGGAAACTTGTAGTTCAGAGCAGGGGACAGGAGAAGAGACTGTCTGCACTGATCGGCTGACCGACTGCTTTTGCCCATCCGGACACTTCTTCTGGAGTCTCTGGATCGAGCAGACTGAAACGCAGAGTCGGAAGAATCAGAGGCATGGACATCTTCACCAAGGCTGCATGTTTTTGAGCAATAAATCTGGCCTTGTTTGGGAAGGAAGGGACACCCCAACAAAGAAGCTTTACACTGGGCACAAGAAAAGCAGGCTTCTGTGGCATGCCAGTGCTGCCCATCATACGTCATCTGGGCGTGGTCAACACCTGTTTAGGAAAAGGACAGAGGAGGGGATTACAGTTCGATCTTGAAATAAAGGAAGAAGAAACAGATACTACTGTTTGTATGAGGGAACTCTAAGGGTGATGGAAATGTTCTGTATCTTGAAAGGGTTGTGGGTCACACAGGTACAGTTAATTCTCATTATTTGCAAAGTCCACATTTTTGAATTTGCCTACTTGCTAAAATTTATTTGTAACCCCAAAATCAACACCTGCAGAGCTTTCAAGGACTATACAGGCACATGCAGAATGATGAAAAATTTGAGCCAACTTACAAGCTTTTTCTGAGCTGAGGTCAAACAAAGCAATGTCTCGTCTTTTGTCTCAGCTCTTCAAATAACAGAAATAGCCTGGGTCTGTTTTCTCTTTCTTCTTTTTCTACTATCATGTTTTCTTCACATTTTTGTGCTTTTTGTTAATTCCGCTGTTTTAAATGGTCCCCAAGCATAGTGCTGAAGTGCTGTGTAGTGTCCCTAAGCCCACGAAGGCTGGGATGTGCCTCGCAGAGAGTATATGTGTCCTAGATAAGCTTCATTCAGGCATGAGCTACAGTGCTCTTGGCCAGTTCAGTATTAACGAATCTACATTAAATAAGCGTTCTTCAAACAAAAACATACATGAAACAATATTATGTGTTGACCAGCTGATGAAAATGTGACCAGACCCTTGCAGGAACCCAACCCTGTGTTTCCCCCAGGAGCAATGGTTCTGTACTCAATAATTCAGGCAACTTTATAGAACACAACTGTTACAAATAATGAGAACTGACTACATCTCCATCTGTCAAAACACAACAAACAAAAACATTTAAGATATGTACATTTCACATATGTAAGTTACAGGGGAAAAAAAAAGACTAGCCATTCGCAGACTGTTGGGCATGTGACAGAGAAACGGGCTAGCTGTGGACTCACCGATATGCTCCCCACAGGCTTCACAGTACTCCGCGTACAGAGACTCAAAACAGCCGCAGCAGAACGGGCGGCCATCCTTCATGATGTATCTCTGTCCTCCTAGGACTGTCTCACACTCAAGGCAGCAGAAGTGTTTCATGTGCCAGTGGCGACCCTCAGCTTCTGTGCACTCATCAGCAAAAATTATCTTTAAAAAGAAACAGGATGAAAGAAAATCTTAGCTGTTCTAAGAGCCAAGTGACTCCAGGTTTTCTGGACAACTGACAGACAGTGGCTCTTCGAAAAGCCACTTAGCTAACCTTGTTTCTTACAGCCTCAAGCTTAAATCTAACTCAACTTAGATACAAAACAAGAGCAGAAAATGTTGAAAAAGAGAAATAAACTTAAAAAAAGAGATTTCTACGCTGGAGAGAATTCATTTGGTCATATTTTTGCTCCCCAATCACACTTTGTTGGCATAATCTGGCAAAGAATACATTAACATTGAACTAATTTAGTGGTCTGTATGTATTTTAATAGAAAACTCATAAAAAGTCTGCAGAATCAACAGTTACAGCTACCCAGACGCCGCACTGTGTGAACAGCACTTGTAGATAACGCTTCATTTGACCTGGTGGTCATCTCTAGATTAGAGACCATTTTTTATGATTTTGGTTTCAAGAAAAATTTTTTTTTAAGATCTGAGAGAGAGCATGTGCACAAACACGCGGTGGGAGGGGGCAGAGGGAGAGGGAGACGGAGAGTATTAAGCAGACTCCACAGGGAGCCTGATGAAAGGATCAATAGCATGACCTGAGCTGAAACCAAGAGTCAGATGCTTAACTGAGCCACCCAGGCGCCCCTCAAAAAAATTTCACATAGTACTTTACTGAAAAAAACCTTTAAAAAATAAATGTATAACAGTAAACAATGAAATTTTACTGTCACTGATTAAAGGAGACTGAGGAGATATAAAGAATAAATGCAATGAGGTACCCTGGATTGGATCTTGAAATAGAAAAGAGACATTAGCAAAAAAACTGGATATGTAAATAAAGTCTGTAGTTCAGTTAATTGTATTAGACCAATGTTACTTTCTTGGTTTTGATACATATACCGTGGCTATATAAGATGTTAACAGCAGGGGAAGCTGGGGGGAGGGTCTACAGAACTCTCTGTCATCTCTCCAAGTCTTCCGTAAATCTAAAATTACTTTAAAATAAAAAGCTTAAAAAAAATTTCCTTTTACACCATCCCCTTCCCTCATGCCCCAGGGCTAACCACTGTTAACTTGGTGTATGTCTTTCCGTACTATTTCTGTGTGTATACAGATATGTATAGAATCTTGACTTATTCTCCCTTTATTTAACAAAACAATTATCTACTACATACTCTTCTCGCAACTTGTTTTTTCCTCTCACAATCCATCAAGGACGTCCTACTTATCAATGCACAAAGACACCTGCTGCCTTCTCTTTAGTAGCTACATATTATTCCCGCATATGAATGCATAGTGTTATCTTAGACAGCAAAAGCAGGAGATATTTTATTTTGCTTAGATGTGAGCAGTGGAATATTGGCTTACTAGAAGCTTATTTTTTCCAGTGTTAAGGGATAAACTTTTTTTTACCTCATCACATGCTGAACACCGTGGTTTGAGCAGTTCAGCATGGTGCCTGCCACAGTGAATTTTTCCATCCTGATAAAAATAGATGAGGTCGACCAGTAGCTCGTTACATGTGAAGCAGACAAAACAGGAAGGGTGCCAGCACACTCCAGGGCCCGCTCGAGAAGCAAACACTGCAATTTCACCTCCATTTATCTTCAAGCCACACTAAAAACAAAAGGATTTGAAATTGGGATGATCCTTCTTTAATGACTGGATTCTCAGCCTTTCCCACTTTACACTAAATCCCATTTTGTCAAGAAGGCTTTTATTTTTGCCCCCTTCGGTTAGTGATTAAATAGTTCTTTAATGCTGGATTATTTCTGATTCTTAACTGGAATGAACATGCCTCAGATATACTGCCACACTAGATGGTTTCTAAGAATGGTTTCACCCAACTCCCGTTAAGAGTCCTTTTCCTGAGCCAGCCTCCTATTGGATACATTTCCTGCTCTGAGCCAGTAGTATCTGGATGTCTTCATTACGCTTCCGCGGTTGGAACACCAGGCATACCCCTGCACCTCTCCACGCCAAGATCCTAGGAAGGGCAGGATTTCACCCGATGTTTACATAAGGGCAGAGGGACTCCGCCCGTCACATATACACAGCAACGCAGAGTTATAAACGTGAATATCCACTTAATAAAAAGCTAGGCTGCCTTTTATTTGGGGGAGGCGTTTGGGGCCCATGCCTCTGCGAGCCCTGTCACCTACCCCCAAGCTCACTCCGTCCATAGCACTACCACGAGCTACTCATCCCGGGAAGGGCTACCTGCTCACACACAGCATGCATGACAGCTCTGGACAAAAGCTTGATCGTTCCTCTTCCAAGTGATTCTTTCTTCCGTTGAGCACTGAACACCTGCAGTTCTTTCTTCTCCTCTTCGCTCAGAGACTGGCAATACCGCACCTTCAGAGACGGGAAAACAGAAGCACCACACTGGAGCGCACAGTCTCCCTCGCCACCTCTTCACTTCCAGAGTTTGCGTTTCAGGAAAGAGCGAGTTTAACTGCCCTGTGCCATGAATCCCCAATTTAAACACGGCACCATACCTTTAAAATGACACCCAATCCTGTAGCCTCTCTAGCAAAAGGGAAATGCAATTTGAAGGATCTTTTAAAAAAAAAAAAAAACTGGAATGTTTAAACTTTTATCAGAGACACAAAAAAATATAAGACGTTAACCTTTTTACAAAAGGTGTAAACTTGCCACGCTCACTCTACATTCTACAGGCACCCGACTACAGGCCTGAACTACCAGAAAGCAAGGACTCTGGATGAAGGGGCAGGGAAATCTCAAGAGTTTGTAGGCTCCTGATAAGTGGTGGGTGGCTGCAAACACCATAAAAACCGACTTGTTGCTAAGTTTATTGCACTGACACCCTTTTCTCTCTTAAAGAATGGAAAGCTGTAGCCTCAAGCCAAATTTTAACTGAAGAAAGGCAAAAGAGCCCTAGCCGAGGAGGGCGTAGGGTTTATGAGAGGCATCTCAATGTTTAGGGTGTATTTCTTTTTTTTTTTAATCAGCCTTCTTCCTGTTATCTTACCTCATTATCATGTGGTGGCAACTGGTACAAAAGCTGTTTAATTCGGTGTTTCTCTCCAGGGCTGTTCACATAAGGAACCTTTTCCTCTGGTAAGCAGGCAAAATAGAGCTGGATCTGAGGAAGAGACGGAAAGAAGGACATCAGCATACAGGAAGTGAACATCTTAGCTTATGTTCCATCTTAGAAAGTTACCTTTCCCTTTAGGTACAGGGCTTGGCCTCTTGTCGCTAATGAGAAGACCAGCTGAGCCAACGCTGCAGAACTGCAAGCCTTCAGACAGCTCGCGCCCAGCTGCTAAATTGCTCTTCGGGGACGTAATTTGTAGTGACAATTAGGAGCATCATAAATTATGCACCATAAATGTGCACATTTAATGCTGCTCTTCCTCAGCCAGTCTCCCTAGGGTCAGCCAAGAAAGAGTGGCGGGGGAGAGCTGCCGATGACCACACAGGCTGTGTGACGCCGTCCCAAACGCAGCCACGCCACAAGCACGCTGCATCTGCTCTCTGAAGGTTACACGTTACAGAGACAAAAGCTGTTTTGTTAAACTCTGTCAACTCTCCCTTATCAGGTTCTCTCAAGCATCAGCTCTCTTTGCTTCCATGGGTGTTATTTTCGAAATACCTGGAGTCCTTTTCCCCGAGGAAACTGGAGGGGAGCCACACTGAGCTGTACTTGGGTCACTCTGAAAGGAGGATTCGATCAATTTTTGTTTGGGTTTTTTTTTTCTGTTGTATTTAACGGATCATCCCTTCGTGAGTCCTGCAGGGTACACCGCAGTGCCGGGAAAGAATAAAAGTGATTCGAGGGAAAAGGAGATCGGGGAATCGGGGGCCTGTCTGCTGCTTAGCATCACGCAAAACCTACCCAACCCAGAGCTGAAAGAAGGGGTTTTCTCTTAGTAATTGGATCAAAATATTGCTTTCCTAACCTGGGTGCCAGCCTGCCGCCCTCTCTCCCCGTTGTATCGGCCACAGAAGCCTTTCCAGTTAGAAGTGCTCACTGACGACCAGCTACATGTGCGCGGGGCAGGCCCTGGGTGAATCAGGAGCCCCCGTTCTCAGAAGAGTTCCCCACCGTAGCTCAGGAGCAACCGCACACCTGACTGGCACCTTTTATTTCAAACTATGGCTTCGCCCTTATAAGAATATCTGTCACCAGCAATGTTTAGTAGGCTTATCATTATAAGGATATTAGGAAAATAAAAATATGCATATACTTAAAATAACAACACAGACAATGCACAAAACCAGCTGTCCCCCCCATCCACACCCTAGTGACAGGTTCTTTTATGTGTAAGGTTATCAAAGGTCAAATGTCTAAGCAGTAACACTTCAGATGGTTTCTTATAGCTCTGTATTTCTTTTTTTTTTTTTTTTTTTAAAGATTTTATTTATTTATTCGACAGAGATAGAGACGGCCAGCGAGAGAGGGAACACAAGCAGGGGGAGTGGGAGAGGAAGAAGCAGGCTCCCAGTGGAGGAGCCTGATGTGGGGCTCGATCTCATAACACCGGGATCACGCCCTGAGCCGAAGGCAGACGCTTAACCGCTGTGCCACCCAGGCGCCCCTCTATATTCTCTTCCAAAGCAAAAGCGTTGCTGAGAACCGGCATGGAAACGTTCCTCTTTCCTTTTAATTCCCTTTTTGTTGTTACTGTTTTTTCAAAGGTTAAATTCCTCTCACCCTCCAAGAGAACTGTCAGATAGCCACATACCAAACACATAACCAGCGCTCTGGATGTCATTCATGAGAGCAAAAACAGCATCACTGCAGGACTTCTGGATCCATGAGTACAAAAGGACTGAAAACTTTCATCGAGAAATTAAGGATGATCTTAAAAGACAAAAATTTATACTATCCAAAGAGTAAGGACGAGGAGGGTAGCATGTCAGTGGTAGTAATGGTCTATAAGGGCTTGTTTTGTTTTGTTTTAGCAGCAATTCGAAAAAATCTTAAATCCCCTGGAAAAACAGGACACACTGGGCGCTTAGGTGCTCACCTGCTCTGGTCTGAGGCCTGGGGGCACCCAGGCGTACTCCTCCAACGCACAGCCAGAGTCATCGTCCGACGTGGAACTCCTCTGGCACCCAAAGGCGAGTTTGCTCATTTTGGGCTCCATCTCCAAAGGCATAATAATGAAGTGAAAAGGCTGGTTTCTCAGTCACAGAACATCAAACAACGGCTGCTGTGGACAATACAGAGAAAAAACAAATTAAAACCTGAAGGCACTATTCTTACCCTCCAAGAACTTTTACTGAATGTTTACCACAGCTGGGCCTAGAGAAAGTAACCAAATTACTAGTGTCCCCCCCCCCCAAGAACCCCAGGCCCACTGACACTTAAAATCCAGGGCCGCAGAATTCGGAAACAGCCCCCTTCACGACTCAGCACCACAGAAAATGCTCCCCAAACGAGCTCAGCTGCACTGCCCTTTAAAAAGGGCCTCTAACGCACCATTCATTAGACAGGTTCTCAAGAAAACTGCTCTGTTGACTTTCTAACTTTCCCACAAAAGAAATCCCTGTGAAGTCCTAGGAGTCGAAGAAAGAAGTGTGAGGGCCTGCACCTCCTCCTGCCCCGCCCGCGGCTGTGGGCCGTGAAAAATGGCGCCAGAGACACCCCCCCCCTCGCTGGGTTTCTACTCAGTTTTCCCAAGAGGCACCACTGCGTGCGCAGAGTGGGTCCACGGGGCCAAACCGCTGGGGTTGCAGGGTTCTAATCAAGTTCTGAGAGACAGCAAACTTAGTTTACTCGCGGAGTGGAAAGAGCTGTTAAATCCTTATATAGCACATTCAATCCAAAGTCTTCACTACCAATGGGCTGAAGTCAGCCAGTTCATTAATGAGTTCCTTCAACAGAAAGTAACTGAATCCGAGCATGAGACCAAAATAAAATCCAGCTAGGTGACTATTAGTGTTGAATTGCATTACCAGCAGGCATTCACTGAAAAGTGACACAGTACCTACTATGTGTGACATGCCAGCAGCCAGCTACTGGGCAAAATAAACCCAGTTCTGGATGAAAAGTCTTCCTGGGACAGAAGGGCTGGGAAAGGTGTCAACGCAATGTTGAGTCCCTGCCCTACAGCCCAGGATCTACGTTATCAGCACTGAAGTTCCTTGAAGATTCTTAAACATCCTCCCCTCATCCCAAGGCACTAAGAAAAAGATAGAAGACTTTCAGAATCAGCTTTCAGACGCAGCTTTTTATATCTGCCCCTTTCCCTTTACGGAAAAAAAAAAAAAGAAGAAAAAGAAGAAAAATATACATGATTAGCCTGACCCCAATTTAAAGAAAACAAGGCTCCGGGAAGTTAAGTGCCTTGCCCAAGGTCACACAGCTAAAAGCAGAGTGCAGTCTAACTCATCAGACTTCCAAAAGTTGTTCTGCCTTAAAAGATCCTCTCGGTTGCTAAAACAAGTAGGAAAGGCAGTGAAACCTAAACACGCCCGAGACCAAGTCCTTTTTCAGCCACTATGTCAAACGCAACTCACTCACAGTATCAGAAACTGTTACCTATAACAACCTGATCATTAAAACATAGGGTTCTCCTTTCAGAAATCAAAGGACATAAGAAATCTAAACTGTAACAGTCAACAAATGGAGGCCAAACACCCAATGCCTACAATCTTTACTGGAAGAAGGAGTGATGCCACACGGTAGGTAGATATGATTCCAACTAATAAATTTAACCTTCCTTCACCCTGAACAAAAAGTAAAGATGACCTCATTTCCTCCACTATCACTGGGAGGTTATGACCTTTTAAACAAGTCGTCATTTCACACAGGTGCAATTCATTCCCATCTTGACTTAAGAAAGGCTCTCTAAACAGGCACATTCCTTAGTCCTCAGTAAAAAGCATGTGTTAATGAAAGTCAGAAAATTTCTTGGATCTAGTCTTTCCCTTTTGTTTTGGAAAAAGCAACTCCCACATGTCAAAGGAAGAGAACTAGAGGTTAAGAATTTAATTAGTAACTCAAAAACCCCACCAAGAGAAGTGGGGGGTGGGCTTCAACGCAATTTTAACCTGAATCATGAAATATGTATATTTGGCCCTTGCCAAACCTGGCTGAAGAAGGAGACACTACCGTACCTGCTCTTCAGAAACTTACAAAGAACACAAATATTAAATAGAACCTAAAAATTAAATGTCACTATATTGTAAAACAAGAGAAAACACCACAAATTAAGACAAATCATGGATTTTCCAAACTAGCACAAAGATGCAGACCACCAAAGATCTGAATCACTTTTACAGCTGTATTCCTTGATAAGCCTTTTGCAAAAAAAAAAAAAAAAAAAAAAAAGGAATGTACAATTACTATCCTAATCAAGGTAAGTCAACATGAGCACTAAATGACACAATCCCCCTCGTCCGAATCACCGACAGGTGCTAGCCGCGCCTCGAGCCCACCTCTTCCACACATTCATCCCAGCCTTTCCACACTCTACACGGAGGGCTGTTGTCCAACAACAACCTGAGAGGTCCAACTGAAGGAACCTGAGGGACAAAGCCCTTGTTATCCCAGGCAAGGCTTCCGGTTTTACCTGCTGCACTCTGACAGCTTATTCCTCTGCGCTCAGCCCGGCAGGATTCATGTTATGACAGTTAATCCCTATATCAAGCAGCCCAAAGAGGGTGTATCTCGATTCACAGAGGGGGAAACTGAGCCTCAGAACGATCTGCCACAGGACAGCTGTCCTAAGGTCAGTTAACAAGCAGTGACCTTAGAACCGGGCCCATCTGTGATCTTAAACCCCTCACCGCCTCCTAGAAGTGGAACCCGATTGGCCTGGGTCCTTTCCTCTGGCCAACTAGTCATGCTCCCGGGCCACAGTGGTGACAGATGACAGACCGCAGGGAGACTGGCCTGGAGCAGACACTTCAAGGAGAGCACACAGGCAAAAAGGATTCTAAAATTTCAATGGCCTCATAAGCTGTTGATTCAGAATTTGTTCTCTGGAGAAGGCCTCTTTTTTCTTTCTTTTTTCTTTTTTTTTAAAGATTTTATTTATTTATTCGACAGGATAGAGACAGCCAGCGAGAGAGGGAACACAAGCAGGGGGAGTGGGAGAGGAAGAAGCAGGCTCATAGCAGAGGAGCCTGATGTGGGACTCGATCCCATAACGCCGGGATCACGCCCTGAGCCGAAGGCAGATGCTTAACCGCTGTGCCACCCAGGCGCCCCTCTTTTTGCTTTCTATCAGGAGATAACTTAAAATGACACAACATTCCATTCGTTAGCGAGGTCTCAGAGATGACAAAAAAAATAAACATTAAAAAAAAAAAGAAAAGTGACCTAGCACGACCCCCACTTACCAGGCTGTAGTAAGAGACACTACGTAACCTCGAGCTACTTTGTCTTTACCTGATAGCACACAAATTTGAATATGGATTTTTCTTTTCTTTTTAAAAACTACCTGTGTCCGTAGACCTTCAGATTCTTAAGTATATCACTGTCTCATGCTGGGTCACAGGAAAGCAGCTGACTGCTGAGCATGGTTCCTGCACTTCTAACACGTTACAGTAAAAAAACTGATAAATGCGACCTCACCGCCATCTCTTACTGTGGGCATTCGCATTACTGTATGGGAGCTGCTTTGACAACACAAAGAAAGAGGGGAGCCTGGACAGGACTTATGCTCGGGGTCATGATGTAGGAGCTTCCTGATGACATGCAAATGTGGTTATGTCTCATCGGCCAAAATACCACCTTTTACGCCAAACACGAAATCACGCGTGAATTGAATCTAATAGAAAAATTTCACTAGGAGCGCCTGGGTGGCACAGCGGTTAAGCGTCTGCCTTCAGCTCAGGGTGTGATCCCAGTGTTCTGGGATCGAGCCCCACATCAGGCTCCTCCGCTGGGAGCCTGCTTCTTCCTCTCCCACTCCCCCTGCTTGTGTTCCCTCTCTCGCTGGCTGTCTCTATCTCTGTCGAATAAATAAATAAAATCTTTAAAAAAAAAATTTCACTAATTTCATTTCCAGGTGTTGTTGCTGTAGGTTGGTCATGTGAAACAGGGACACAAATCAGATCTACAAATGAACTGAATTATAATGGGACTAGAACTACTCAAAGCTGGGATTAGGACAGAGAAACTTTCTCAAGATTTTTTTTGTGTTTTGCAGAACCACACTTAGATTCAGAAGAGCGGCCTTGTCCCGTGCCCTGTCCTTTATTAATTTTGTATTTTATTTATTTTTGTAAATTTTCATTTTGATGTAATTTCAAACTTCAGAAAAGGTGGGAAGAGTAAGGACTCTTATGTAGCCTTTACCCAGACTCATCAACTGTTGACATTTTGCTTCGTTTCATCATAATCCTCTTCCTCATTATCACAAACACTACATACACTTTCCTGGGAACCCTTTGGGAGTATTTTTTTACATTCTCTTACCTAACCACAGCCAAATTAAACAAGATGCATTTTTTAGATGTTTATTTAAAAAAAAAAAAAAAAAAACTATGGGCAAGACATCATGTTAGCTGCTCGAGATAAAAAGAATAAAAAGCCAAAATAGCTTAGTATTCTGTGATTATTGTGAGGCAGGTTTCTCGTCCTGCTCTTGAAATGCTATAATTGAACTGAATGAACTTAATCATATGTGAATGACAATTATTCATTAAGCAATTCTGTGCTAGGTTTGCCCCTGCTGGGGAAATGAATCAGTAGAGGCCCCACCTGTCCCATGTCTCTTTGTAATTCTGGATGTAAAGAAGTCTCATGCAGGGAAAAAAGTGAAACAATTTTCAGGAACGGGTTTGTTCAGGTTTCAAACAGAGTCTGAACCTTAAGGAAATGTGTAAAGGAAGCCACCCCTTTAAGAGCTACCGGCACGGTCAAGGATGTCCTCGAGGTCAGCGCAGCAAGCAGGTATCTGAACCAAACAGAGCAGGTTAGGGGGTATTTGCACATACAATTCTGAAGAGAAGACTAAAAGCCACTTGGAAGAATCAAGGAGAGAATTGAATGACAAACTGAAGAAAAGAGCATGGACATAAGGGAGGGGAGAAAGAAGCCTGAGGTTGGGTAGAGAGAAATGAGATACTTTTTTCTCTACAAAGACCAGGGTTATCATGGGGGTGCTCCATGCCAGCCATGCAACAGACGGTGGGAGAGTTTCATTTCCCTCCTCTCCCTTTTCTCCCTCCTTCCTTCAAAATCGTTAAATAGCTACTTCTCACCATGTAAAAAGACTCAAAGACAAACAGCTCGCAGGTGTAGGACTTCTCAATCATCATATAATTGTCAAGAGAACATCTGACCCAAGGGATAGAGCAATACTTAGGGAATAGGATCTGGGGCTTTAGCATTCAGTAAACTCAGCCCTGAAGTCTTCATACCTTTCACAAGTCACCGAACATCATGGGGCCTTATTCTTTAGGGCAACTATTTTCCAAAGATGGTCTAAGTATGGCAAAGTTTTGAAGAAGAAAGGACTTGCATGAATATAAAGAATTACAGTTACTATCGACATGTGACAACTGGCATTGTTATTCCCACTGTTAATTAGTAGAAAGATTTTCTTGAAGCTGACTAGCAACATCCAGAAAAGAACAACTTGTTAATAGCAAAACTGAAGGTGGACATGTGACTTTCATCTTCTTTTTGAGTTCAGAGGTTCTCGAACCTTTTGAAGGGCAAACAATTTTGAGGAACTATTAGCCTCCATTCCCAGTTCCCTTAGAATCAGCTTCTATCCAGTCCCTACAGGAAATCTCCAAGACCAGTCCATGCAGATGCGTGCGGGCGCACACCCACATAGAGCCGCACACGGTGCGTAATGGTCTACACCGCGGAAGGGTATTTCTAGGTGTCTTAGGTAGAGCAACAATTGTGAGAACCCAATATAGGACTGGCTGTAAGTTGGCCCTTGTTCCCCTAATCAGAGTATGGCCTCATTCATCCAACACCATGATGTAAGAAGGGGTGCTTCATGAAATTTACTTTCCAGATTCATTTACTCCATCCATTCATTCATCCCTATATTTAAAGGCCATTACTGAGTGGTTCTAGAAAATACCAAAAAGGGGCAACTGATTTTATTCAATTAACGGCTAGAACTTTAAAAAAAAAAAAAAAGTTTCCACCACGACAAGAATATTTCCAAATTTCATTATACAATTTCTTGAGTGGTGGTATGTGTGTATACTGTATGTGATTTAGCCTTTAGCTCATCACTCGTTTTCATTCCCAGTGGAAAATGAACAGCAGACGGAACACGGGCTTCGAGAATGTAATCCAGCCATCCAGCTGGGTGTGATCTGGGAACCTAACTCAACTAGAAAGTAAGGTTGGGGCTCTCTCACAGTGGAGAGCTGATGTCTGGAATGACAGGGCCCCAGACTCAGGGGTTTAAGATGGTTGACAAACTTTTTATAGGTTTTTCCCTCTCTGCTGTCATGATAGATTTTTGAATTCCTCCTGCTTTAGTCTCTTATTAAGTGGTCTTTTCTCTTTGACCACAACCAGCAACCTCCAAATTTTTTAATTTGTTGCTTTCTATCTTCTGTAAATTAGGCAACTACAATTTGAAAAAATTCATCTATAAGTATATAGAATTGTTACGCTACGAACAACGGCTTACACATTCCTTCTGTGAGCACCGTAATCACTGGTTAAATAAGATGACATACCATATGTGAAGGTGTTATGCAAACTAAAAGCAGCTTTATTATTTTGTTATGCTATTTTGGTCATCTGAGAATCATTTATTTTCTGTTGTGCGATATGCTGCATCCAGGACAGCTAAGGATTACTACTTTGATTGACCTTGCCATATACATAAATGAGCCTTTATTATTTTTCTCTAAAAAGCTTAGTAAGTCAGCACAGTATGTGATGGTCCAGAGGCAGGGAAGAGTCAAGAGTTTGCTGGAAGACAGAAGCAACAATAGAAGGCAATGGTAGCACCGAATGACATTTTCAAGAATTAGATTAGGCAGGAGACTTTGTGCTTAACTAGAGGCGACAGGAAGAGACAAAGGGCATGTGAGCAGAGTGCCATCGACGTTCTTAAAGGAAATTAGTACAACAGTGATGGTCAGGAAGGAGAACAGGAACCCAAGAGGGGCCTTTTAGTCCACTGCTACTAAAAACCTAACCACGGTGGCTTGGGGAGATAAAGTAAAAGGAACCAACAGGAAAGGGAAACTGGGTCAAAGATAGTCTCAGTCTTAGGTGACTGAAAGACGATGTACTAAAATGGAAATACTACGCAGGCAAGTCAGAGGAGTGAGGATTTCAGGCGGTTGAGGAGAAGACGTTCAATCAGATACACACTGAGGTTATAACCGTACATCAGTTCTGGTCTGGTTCCTATTATTAATCATTTTCTTGGACCAAGTCACCAAGTCAAATCAAAATCATGCAAATAGAAAACAGAATGATTTTCAGTGCCTGCCACTGAACATGACGTCCAAGGTCATACCCCTAATTACAAATACTTTTCCCAATCAAACTCCACTCTAGTTCCCATGTGAAGATTACCATGGCATTGCAGGATCGCTATGAAAAGGTATTTCTTGTGTGAACCTGCCCAGGGAAGTCAGAAATCCTTTGATCACCAAAACCCAGAACAGATACCGATTTGTGTCAGTAGGGCTAACATTCCCTAGGTGTCCCCTGCTGCTAAGTGTCATCCTGTAGGCCACAAACTGCTTAACAACTTCTTTGTTAAACAGCTTGTTAACAAGGCCTTAGCACACAGAAGACGCCGCTCACACACCCATTCAAGAGCTGCTCTAACTCTGTCAGGCTAAATATGCAGGTGAATTAAATTTAACTACAGACTAACTTGGCAATGCAAAAACCTGCAACACTTCCATTCTTTACAACACACACAATATACAACCCCATGGATACAGGTAATTTCTTCTTTATGGAGATTTTTAAAAAGCCAGAGACCTGTAATCGCCATAGGTATCAAAACTATGATAACCAAGGTTTGAATTTCATAGTAGAGACCCTAAACTGTTACCTCTTTTTCTCACACATCCAAAGAGCACTCAATACTTACTGTCTGCTAAAGACAAAGTTCAGGGCCCAGTTCAGTTTTATTCACATTGAAATGAACTGTAGAGATAACTGTAAAATAAAAACATCACAAAGGTATCCAAAGACATTGCTTAATGAAACATTCTTTTGCTAAGAGTACTTCATACCAGCAATTAGTGGCATTAGGCCATGTGCCCCTTGGCATTTTCTGTATTTTCCAGGTAAACCTCTATCCAACTTGTACATTTTCCAACAGCTGAGTGGCCTGTCATGTACCACCCAATTGCCAAGAAGCTATCCATTTTTCCAAAAGGAAATGTGGAACTCTGCGGGGTTTCAAAGCATTCTAATTTCATGCACAAATACATTCCACGACAGTAAGACAGACTGCTTAACAAAAGGAGGAAACATGATGACAAAGCATGGTCCTTTGCCAGAGCGACGCTTTTGGGGTCAGGTTTTTTTTGGCTGTAAACCGGGCTATACAGACAAAATCCAAAACGCACGCTGGGGTGTACGGCGGACCACGCAAGGCACTGCGCTAACGAACTAGTTATTTTCCATAACGGGGGACGCAGATATTTTTGCAAATCGTGTTCCAGTCAGTCTCCTATTGATTTTTTCGAATTTCTATTTTCAACGGCGGCCCAAGGAAACGGCAGCCAGACTTGACTCCAATGTACACACAGACTCAGGTTTCACCCCGTCACCTGTTGGCTCCTGAACAACACTCCTCTTTGTGAAACTTACAGCACTCATTTGAAACAAGTTTCCAGAGAAAACACTTCAAGAAAGTGTTTGAGAAGTCACAAGACTCGAGTTGTAAAAACAAATTCCACACATAGCCTGGTTTATACTGACATAGATTAATGTGAAAACCCGAGCTTTTTAAGAAGGGGTCCGGAGGGGAGCCGGAGGGAAAGGATGTCACCCTTCTTCGGGAAAATTCGGCAGGCTAGATAGGGCTGCGAGTGCCGGCTGTCGGAGTTCCGCCAGGTCAGCCCATGCCCGCACCGAGGAAAGAGACACCTTAGAGCAGCCGTGGGCGCCCCGCAAAGCCCTACCCTCCGCGCGGCCGTGGCTGCTCGGGCCGCGAGGGGGCGCCCCGGGCCGCGGGTGGGACCCGGCCCCCTGCCCCTTCCCGGCCGCCCCCCGCCCCCAGAGGCCGAGCCCCAGACCCAGCGGCTGGGAGCGAGTCCCTCCTGGGCGCCGACGCGAGGCCCGCAGAGAACAGCCCCCCCTTTTCCCAGGGGACAGTGCAGTCGCCTGCGAGCCCCTTCACCCACCTCCAGGGGAAAGCCTCGCGCCGCCTCTGCACAGCGCCCCCTCCGAGGAAGACCACTCGCCCCGCGGCTTGACGGGGATACCGAATGGCCGCCGGGCCCCCATCTCTCCCCGAACTTCCGACGAGAAGCCCCCTCCCCGCGGGCGCACGGGAACGCGCTCACCCCCGCAGCACTCGGCGTTCAGTTCCCGTCGCCCGGCTGCCATCGAGCCCCGGGACCGGACAGCGGCTCCCCACCTGCGGCTGCAGGGCCGAGCGCGGCCTGCAGCCCCTCCCGGCGCCCTCGGCGGCCGGCGAATCCGCGGCGCCCACCGCTCCGCGTGGGGCCGAAACTGGCCGCTCGGCGCGCGGTGGTTCCCGAAGGAAAATAGGACCGGGTGCCCTCCAGGTCACCCTCACCCACCCGTTTCCGGAGGAGACCCGAGCAGGGCGGGGACGGAGGCGCGGGGGCGGCGAGCGCAGGGCCCCCAGTAAACCGTGGCGGGCCGCGCCCCCTGTCGGGGCTCAGCACCCGCCCCACCCGACGGATAGGGGGTCGCTGCCCGCAGCCCCCGCCCGGCCGTGACGCATCCCCACACACACACCCGCTGTCCCCCTCGAACCCCCTTTCTGTGCAACGCGGCGATCCTCACCCTCCGCAGCTCCCTAACCAGCCGTGGGGGGGGCCGGCAAAAGGTCCTTCAGCTCCCCGGAGACCCTCAGTCCTCGCCGGCGTCGCCGACTCTGCTCCCCCGTGTTTGAGTAGCCTCGTCCAGGCCACCGCATCCCCCACGCCCAAGCGCTGCGTTTCTCCAGAACCATCCACCGGGGAGAGAAAAATCCCCGTGTCCGCTCTGCGCCCGGGGCCGGCGATCTTCAGAAGTAACCAGAGCCCGCATTTAAAAAAGTAACCATTTCGCTTCCTGCCGGTCCCACCCTCCTAGGAGCGCGGCGGGCCGCAGTCCCAAGCCCGCTGGGCTCCCGGCTCCCGTCCGCAGGAGGCGCCTGCCCAGCCTGATCTCGCGGCCGCTCGCTTTCCAGGAACTGTCACTGCTGACCGTGCCCCTGGCAGGTCTCCACCAGGTCCTCGCGCACATTATTCCTCGAAAAGTTACCCACCCACTTGGCCAGCCTCGCGGCTGGAGCACCTTACCTCCGTCCGCCCGCTCCATTCCCAGGAGTCCTAGTGAGAGGAGCAGCTGAGATGCAAATACCCCAGGACGCTTATGTAAACTTCCCCCTCCCGCAGGTGCACGCGCGGGCCACAAAAAGCTGGGAGAATTATGCAAGGCCACCTCTTAAAGAAATCATCTCCACTCAGCCCCATAAACATGATGTCAGCAAATGGCACGTTTAACCGAGTTCTCACTTGGAAGGGCTCATTAACATATGAATTCTCCTCCTAGGACTTTTCTTGCATTTCGCAGTGATTCCCACTGCTTAGCGCAGGAGATTTATTTTTCTCGGTAAATAACAGCAAAAGAAAAGGTGCCAGGTCACGGGATACACTTAATCAAGCACACGAGTAAGAATCTCCATAAACAGGTTAAGTGAATATCATGCAGACACAAGAATGTGCCTCATACTTAAGTCTAATCTTGTTTTTGAGCTGATTTCTAGATGCATTGAGACAAAGTGAAGGTTGGCATTAGTTGTTTACAGAAAGGACCAAGAGAAGCAAAACCAGGGCCTCAGGGCAAGCCTACGAGAAAAGGGTAGATGAGTGATCAGCACCGGAGGTATGGATCTCTTTTGAACTACAGATTCTAATTTCTCCAACAGCCTCCTTACCACAAGGTGATAAAATAGGAAGGGGGGAGAGAAAAAGATGCAATGTTTAAATATTTAAGGGTTTTGCCAGTTTATAAAGTGCTACTAAATAAAAACAACTTGAAATGACCACCAGTTCCTTAAGTATCCTACCTTTTCTTTAAGGTAAAAAAAAATCCTTGAACCGTCAGGATTCCTTGGGAGTGCTTTGTAATGTATATGTTTCGACAGTATACAACTGAACAATAGCTCACTGTAACTGTGACTGGAAAATACACAAACAAGTTGCCATAGATGGAGCAGTCAAGTAAATAACTCTGTGGCCAGTTTCTGTTATCTCTGCCCTAAAGAGAGGAGAAGCAGCTGAGGAGAAGCTCCTTTTTTAAGTGATTGCTTTAAAATGGCAGAGACAAAAATGTGTGGCTATGCTGGTAGACTAATTTGGAAACATGGATTCAAACAACAGGATTTGTAATTCAAATAGACTCTCTGTTGGCCAATACAGATACCGGTTTTGAGGACTGTTCCTAAACAGTTCCACCGCTCAGCTCCTCTGGCCTTGAGATTGTGTGGGGACTCGTGGGAGGGCGGGCGGGGGGCTTTCAGGGTTACTGCTTTCCTCTGTGGGCCTGTGAAATTAACCATGAAGGCCTAGGTCAGATTTCCTTTTTCCTAATTCATTCTGTGTGGGCTTCCTCAGGGAAGTCATGCACTGACCGGATCTAGAGGACAAAAAGTACAGTTATTGACTTAAATCCTAAACTATGGTCTCATTACGATAAAGGGGGTATCAGTGGACCAATGCTGTGAGCCAGGTGGAGCCTTTTAGAAGCAGCTTTTAAAGGAGAGCTACACTTTGGCCAAGGCCACGGAACCCTCCCAAAATACAAACCATAACAACACTGATCAGTATTAAATGTCAGCCATTGTAAGTGTGCCTCCTCTAAGACAGTTACCTGTAAATACTGTTTGTTACAATTTCAACAGCTACTGTCAGCTTTATTGCCTGTCTTCAGGGTTTTTAGTGATGAAGCACTTTGGAGAGCATTAAAAAGCTTTCTACTCCTGTTCAATCTAAATGCAACAGACTTTTCTCGGGTCTGAAAGGCATTGCTATTGTCAAGGGTGAACTTAGGCAGGATGGGGAGCAAGGCCCCCAACCAGCATCCTTTTGTTTCTGCCCAGGGGGAATATTCATTGCTTGCAGATCACACGTGAGGGGAGGCGGAGAAAGGAAGCCCAGAAATTCACAGGACTTGGTTTCCTCAGCCCATCCTGGTCTCCGCTCTACTGTAACCTCCTCAGAGGGGCCTTCTCCAGCCCTCCTAATCCCCCAAGTCACCTCTCCCTCTGGTTTTGCTATTGGTATTCATAGCTCTGAGCTTTGCTTGACACCATGTGTCTGTTTGTTCATGTTTGCTGTCCTCTCCTCCCCCAAAAGGCAGAGACTTTCGGGATTCGCTACTATATTCTCAGCACCTAGAATCATCCCTGGCGCGTAGCAGACCAGCTCAATAACAAGAGTTAAGTGAACAAAGGAGTTCTGGACATTCTTCTCAGGCCCTCACAGATATGCCACACTTGTACAAGTCAGTCTGTTTCTAACCTAAAACCATCCTGAACTGCAACGTCCTAATGGAAGAGACTAGGCTAGAAAATCAGAAAAATGCCAAGGGCAAAGAAATAAAGAGGCAGCATTGTGTTTGTCAGATACCCGCCAGCTGTACTGGATCTGGAAGAAAGAGATAAAATACAAAATGGAAAGCCAACCTTGGCGCTATTTCTTGGTTCTCCTGTGATTTGTATATGGTGACCTTGAGGCCTTTTCCTTGCCTTTTTCATTTGTAAAACAGACCTGCTTTTCAGTGTTGAGAGTCAGAGTTGCTCTTGGTCTCAGACATTGGGAAGAATTTGTATCTAAATACCAGAAATCTAGGAAGAGTCTATTTAAATGATTGGATGTCCTGGAGTTCCTTAAGAGAAAAGAGAGATCAAGGGCTCTAACATTCATCAAGGGACATCTCACTGAATAAACTCGCGGGTCAGCTGGCATAATGTGAAGCAGGGTGAGAGCTTCAGTCTTCAGTGGCGGCACAGTCCAGGACCGCGGTTTGGCTGTTCTGACTACATACAGGCAGGCAACTACGAGAACCTCAAGTAACACCTGTATGAAGGACGTAATTTCTATTTAAAAAGAGTTTTAAAATAAAAAAAGAATCACAAAATCATACAAGTGGACAGTAGAGTTGACAACAACCTGTGGGATTCTACATCTTGTCTGGATAAAAAAAAAAAAAATGAGGGGCGCCTGGGTGGCACAGCGGTTAAGCGTCTGCCTCCGGCTCAGGGCGTGATCCCGGCGTTATGGGATCGAGCCCCACATCAGGCTCCTCTGCTATGAGCCTGCTTCTTCCTCTCCCACTCCCCCTGCTTGTGTTCCCTCTCTCGCTGGCTGTCTCTATCTCTGTCAAATAAATAAATAAAATCTTTAAAAAAAAAAAATGAGATCCAGAGGAATAATCATAATAATTCATCATGCTTGTTACCAGATTAGTTACCATGGAAGATTTATGTAAAATGGTTCCTTTTTCTTGTTCATTTTAAACATTTCTGTGGTACCTCAGATTGGGCGATAAACCCCCGAGGGTGACTGTCCTTTTGCCAATTCTGGTTACCGTGCACGGAGTCCGTAGCACCCCCAGGGAAGGGCCCCAAGGCAGACACCCGTTCTTCCTCAGTTAACAGGCATTACGGTGTTTCATAATAGGTTACAGTTCTCCAGGCCTCCAATTACTCCCTTCGCCCTTTGATTATATTGAGAGCAATGTGATTAGAGAGCACTGGTTCTTTCACTTTTGCTACAGCCAATCCCTCTTCAGATTTACTCCTCCAGTCCTCCCAGCTGTCTGTCCCCTCCCCCACCCACACCTCCGTGGCCGCTGGTGGTGCTCTCCTGCGGAGGTCCCGGAGGCGCTGGGCTTGCAGGTAGCTCTCTGTCACCCACTCACTCGGTGACACTGGGATAATTCTCTAAGGTATTAGTTTTCTTCGCGTCTAAAAGTGCTAGTGTTCGGGCGTGGCCAATGGTTAGAACTTTTGAGGAGGGAACACAATCCATTTTTTTAAACTCAAGAATCTCAGGATGGAAACCGATGAAGGGGAGGCTGCTCTGTTGAAGGTCTGGGCTGGTTTTCCCCAAACCCCTCCCGCAACACTGTCCCCACCGTCACCCCTCCATACTCTTCCGGGTCGGCCCCTCAGGCTCCCTCACCTCAAGCTAGATGCTCCCGGACAGGAAGATAGAAGCGAAGGGCTGGAGACTGTGCCCAAAGGAAGGCAGGACCTCTAAGCTACTCTGGGGGCCACAGGGGCCACAGGAGTCGAAGCAGAGAAGGGTGACATGATTGTATCTATGCCCTAGTTAGAGGGACGGCAGAGAGAGCGGTGCAGAGAAAGTAGGTGGGAAGAGTTTAGAAGCTGCCTGAGTAGTCGAGGGCAGAGAAGACCAGACAGTGCGTCTGAGGGTGAAGGAACTGGACTTGTGGCGGCCCAGCCTGTATGCTGGGGGTTAGGGTGGCAGATGGGGTGCGGACCTTCCTAAGTGAATCAGCATTCCCATAGTTTATGTGAAAGACAACCAAAAGTTTGGCCCTGATGTGAGCTCTAACTTGAAACTGCAAATACTTTTCCCTGCCCATGGGAGACAGAGGGTTTAGAAGGATTTTTCTTTTTTTCTTCTTTTTTTAAATCTCAACATCCAACGTGGGGTTTGAACTCACGACTCTGAGATCAAGAGTCACAGGCTCTACCAGTTGAACAAGCCAGGCACCCAGGATTTACATTCCTACATTCCTTCCTTCCTTCCTTCCTTCCTTCCTCCCTCCCTTTCTTCCTTCCTTCCCTTCCTCCTTTCCTCCCTCCCTTTCTTTCTTAATTTATTTACTTGAGAGAGAGAAAGAGGAGGGGGAGGAGGAAGAGGGAGAGAAGCAGACTCCCCACTGAGCCCAGTCTCACAACTCCAGGATTATGACCTGAACCGAAATCAAGAGTTGGATGCCCAACCAACTGAGCCATCCAGGCACCCCAGGATTTACATTTCTAGGCTCATCCTTAATCTTCCTGTTGATATTCACCTTGAAAACTTAGTACTTACATCCTCTAGTGTTAAAGAGCTCAGGGTCCATCATTGTGAAAGGAACAGGCACACGATTTTCAGGTTGGAAGGTAATCTATGTAGAAGAACTAGCCAGCTCATACTATAGAGGTCAAGATGGCATTGAAAATGACATTGGAACGTGAAGTGGGGGGGTCTACAGTCTAGCAGTTCATGTTTCATACAAAACATCGAAATAATAGGTATCACTTTGTCTTAAATTTTAAAATTATGGAGTATTTGCTGCTTTATTTCATGAACTACATGGGCAAAGCTGTTTTGCTCACCTGTGTATTTTCTTATGCTATTTAAACTCCACCACCTAAAATGGTTGACTCTCCACAAGGGAGAATCTGGACCGACAAAGGCATGCCAGCTTTTAACACTGTTCACTGTGTGCTATGACTAAGCAAGGTGTTCCTAGAGAGGTGTCAGCAAAGAATTGTTTCAAGCAGCCAGAAGCCTCTTGCCAAAAAGAAAAAGGTCAGCAAAGCTTTCCATAACATTTCTTTATCTTATCTGCAATCCCAGGTCCCCTTCTGCAACCGTGGGAATTTAAACGAGGTGATTTCGTAGTGGAGACTGGTTTGCAAGCTTTAATTAGATTGCGCCAGGGACAGGATCTGGAATTCAAACTGTTCTATTGGTCCTGAATCACATAGTTCTAGATGAGTAACTGTCTTCTGATACAAGTTACTTTTAATATTTCCTTTCTTCTTTATGCTCGCAGCTGTAGTCTCCTCAAAACTGCGTTTATAATGAATTAAAGACGGGCAAAGGCCAGGGAGCTCGTCTGTTTTGTTCAGTGATAGATACACAGGCCTGGTATATTAGACACTTTGCCTGGTACAGATGGGATTCTCAGTAAATATTTGTTGAGTGAGTTGTTCACATTTGATTCTCCGCAGAACCTGACACAGACCTTGCACATACTACTAAGGACTCCTTTTTATATCTCAATGATCAGTCCATTGTTTTATTTTTATTCAGATTTCTTTTAAGTGTGTCAACTACTTTGAGGTTAAACTTTCCAGTTTCAATATTTAAAGTAGTCTCATGAAATTTATCACTTAGATCATTTATTCTTTTTGGCTTCTGAGATCTGATAGGAACAAACTGGCTCACTTGAAATCTCCTTAGAAAGCTCAAATTTCTAAATCCTGTGTCCACCCACCTCCAAACCATCGTCCTACCTCCTCGTCTCTTCCCAGTCTCCTGATGGTACCACCAACACTCCCGTAAGCCCAGTAAGCTGCAAACCAATCAGCCCGGAGCCTCCCTCACTCCAGGTGCCCTCCTTCCCGCCTACCGTCTTTGGGTTACTTATCAGATCTTTGTGTCTTTTAAGCTTTCCCAGTTAACTCTGTCCCTCCTCCCTCTGTGGCTGCGGTCCACCCCCCCTCCCACCCCGGGGGTACCGCACAGCCGGACTCACTTCTCCCCGCCCTCTCATCTCTGCCGTCATTCTCCTTCACTTGACCACCACGGATGCGACTGGGTTCATTCTCCTACTTTAAAATCCCTTCTTCACAGTCTGCCCAACACCTCCATGGCTTCTTCGCGGCGAGGGCCCTCCATTTGAAGCCCCCGTCGAATCTTCCAGCACTATCACCACTACCTGAACCATCTCACTTTGGGCTCTCTAGCTGGGGGGCTTCCAGCTCTACCAGGCTGTTTCATGACCCTTTGCTTCATCCAGCTGTTCCCTCTCCATGGCTCTGTCTAGCCACTCACTTCGATCTGCCCGGCTAACTGACTTCACGACCTCATTTGGGGTGGGTCCTGGCACTGTTCCCGACGCCCCCGTACAGAAGGGCTGCTGTGCTGTGCTTTCCCTGCTCCAAGACCCTCCACCAGTCCCAAGACTCCCAGCTTGGTCAGGCAGTCCCTCCACCCGAATTACAGCTGCTTTTCTTTCTCAATCGGAGGTTCTAGCGTGAATCACTAGTGCCGTGATTGTCCTGTGCACGCAGCTTCGGGAGAACCCAGAGGCTTACGCTAATAGGACGGGCTATGGTCGCTCTTTCGGTTAATATTAGCATACGGAAGAGATAGCATTTTGAGGACTAGACCTTCCGGTGTTCCTAGCTCCTTCAAAGAGCTTTCCCCAAAGCTTCCATTCGCCTTCTGCCAAGCCCATCCCAAACAGTGCGGTGAAACAGGCACGTTGGGTTGCGGGGTTCACAGAGATCTTGACAAACGCGACAGCCTCTCCTGAGTTGCCAGCATTTTGAGTTTGGTCAGCTCGTTTCTAGATGAGATGCTCCTCGCGAGCAGCGGCTGCCCCTTCTGTGAGGTCGCAGGACGGAGCGTAGGGCAGATGACTCGCTGGAGCAGGCGGTGGGTGAATACAGGGGACTCCGGCCGGTGCAGGAAGCAGGGCCGCAGGCGCGGACCCCCCTCCGGTCAGGTGCAGAAGTACCGCAGCCCCCAGCGGCCTGGGCTGTGGTTCCCTAAGCAAAACGGCCGGATCCAACACCCATTCACGCGGCTTCACACCCCAACCTTTGAGACACAACCAAATCACTAACAGCCTGCTGTTAATTCCACTGAAGAGGAATTTTTAAGACCGAGACATCAGTGTCAAGTGATAGGAGCTCTGTAACGCCGGCCGGCCTCGGGGTGTGGAGTAGTGAAACCGGGAGGCAGGTTAGCCGGACAAAAACAATCCTGGGCTAAAGGTGAGACTGGCTGATAGAGAAAGAGGAGAAAACCAGGAATGTCGAAGGAAAAGCGGGGTGTGCTTTCTCTGAAGACGATCATAAAGGAGCTGCTTGTAAGGCAAAAAAGTGAGGTCTCAGTGGACCTGGAGGCTGCAAACATCCTTGGCCCCCTTGAGGGAAAGGGAGCACTGCCTGATAGCATTTTCCTGAGCCCCTGGGTTAGGGCCCGCCGTCTAGTGAATTCAGTAACATCAGGACTGTGGTGGAATCAGGATGGAATGAGGAGTCAAGTGTGAGAATTGTGTGTCATCCGGCATACAGTGTGACGTGACTGCATTTTCTGTGGTGACATAGTGAGGAAGAACACAATCACGCCAAATGAACCCCCTTATTATGACTATTATAGCAGCTATTACCCAAGGAGCACTCCTTTGCTGTACGAATACCTTTGTTAAAATCGCCAAATGAACCCCCTTATTATGACTATTACAGCAGCTATTACCCAAGGAGCACTCCTTTGCTGGGCGCTGTGCTAAATCCTGTACGAATACCTTTGTTAAAATCCTTGCAACAGCATCAGGTAGGTCTTAGACTCTTCATTTCACAAAAGAGAAAAGTAAGGCAACTTGCTGCACCATCTCAACATTAGTGAGTTAGTACAAGAGCCGGGATTCAAAACCTGATCTGACATCAAAGCCTATCATCTGAGACCACGATGTTATTTGTTTTTAAAGCAGAGCTTCTTCGAAGTAGCAGAATAAAATGCTTTGCTTTCCCCAGCTTGCCCCCAGCAACATTATCGGAAAGTAGGAAGAAGAATTCTAGAAGTTCTAAGCACCGTACTATTTTGGGGAGAAATGAAGCAGTAATTATCAGTCAAAGGGGAGCTCAATGAATGTCTTAACTTTGCTGGCCTCTAGGACCAGAGAGTTGTGTGCCTCAAAGGAGCTGGGCCCCCCAGCCCCCAACCCTGGAGATGGTCAGACAAAGGAGACGGTCAGCTTTCTGACGCCGTTCGCTGCACCATTTTAATTTCTACAGATACATCATTTTATTGTCCACATGCAACAAAACTGGCCTGTTTCTGAAGTTCCTACATATAACAGTTGCTCTGTTCTTATTAGTCATTACCAGTGTCAGGACGTACTAAGCTCTCGCGCAAACGAGGTTCTCATTCTCGGATGGGCTCAGCAGCCCGGCCGTCACCTCCTCAACTTAGAGGCAGATGATGCTGAACAAACAACAAACCATGAGAATGGCTCGGTTTCTAAGTCTGTGGGTGACACATTCTACTGAACGCATTTCACGCGGCATCCTCACGGCAAAAGACACTGAAGTAACGCGGCCATTAATAAACTTGTAAACTTGTCAGACAAAATTGATTACCCCACAACTCCCAGAACCATAATACATTATGATGTGTGTGTGTGTGTTTGTGTGTGGGGGGGTATTTTTTGAAGATTTTATTTATTTATTTATTTACTTGAGAGAGAGAGAGATCACAAGCGGCGGGGGGAGGGGGGGGACAGGGAGAAGCAGGTTCTCTGCTGAGCAGGGAGCCCAATGCAGGGCTTGATCCCAAGACCCTGGGATCATGACCTGAGCCAAAGGCAGAAGCTTAACTGACAGAGCCACCCAAGTTCCTATTTACTTATTTATTTATTTATTTATTTTTACTAAGGTCCTTCAGTTCAGTTGCAGCAAATGAAAAATGAAGACAACAGAATTACTAATCTCTCTGGCAGCATTTCTGGACAATTCTAATTGCCAGTATGTCCCCCAACAAAGATTTCTTGCAGATGAGACCAAATAATAGGGAACTATTAGGACTCCTATTACCTCACAGAGGTTTGTAAAGACAATGTGCTTCCTACTAAGGGCAAACATCTCTACTTAACTCAAATGCTAGTTCCATCCTGGACTGCTGACTGACTGCGTTGTTGCTTACATAATGGACTGAATCACATTCCCATTATTGACCATTTCTGAATCGTTAGCTTCTCTTTCAATAGAGTCTAACAAGATTCTAGGAATCTTTGAAATGCTTCTCTCTTCTTTATGGAAAAGTACATTTGAAAGGGGGCGCAAGTTAGTGAAGACTGAAAAGATCATTAGAAAATAGTTTCATGAAATATCATGTTTTTAGGATCAGAAGAGTCAAAGGTTTCTGAAAGAGTCCAGTGATATGGTGGGACAACCTCTTCAAACGGAGCCACTGCTCCAAAGATAAAAGAGGAGGGCAAATTCCAGTGCGAGCAACACTTATGACCACTTCCTTGTCTTTCCAAGAACCTTCAAAATGACTTTCTTGAACGTGCAACTGTCTGATCCCTAGGAAGACCTTTTAGGAAGTGTACCATTTTTTCCCCACAATCAGGCATATTAAAATCTACAGAAAGATGTTTGTCCCTCTGTCTCTCATGCTTAATTGAGTTCTTAGGATAAATATGATAATGGCATACATATATATTTGGAATTCTTGAAAGCCTGTAATACGAGCATCTCAGCATCATGATAACATTTATTTTATAGTAGAATTATAAGGGAAGCAATGTGCTAGCTGGACTGCACATTTTCTGGGCATCGTAAGGATACTATTTACTGTCACCATCAACACTGCCAGGAGAAATTAGGAGAGAGTGGGCTGGCACATTAGTCCTAGGAGACTGCCAATAGGTAAGGCAGCCATGACTGTCATTGGGTGGATTCCTGGTGGCAGTCTTTGTTTTGAGGAGGGGAGGAACCAACAATTAATTTACAGACTGGCCTGGGAATGAGTGGACATACAGAGTTTTGTAAATTTTTTCTCAGATGGTTTTACATCTTAGTTCTTAAAGACAAAATATAGGGACTACTTCACCACAGTATTTAAAAAGTATGATTTAAAAAAATTATTTGCTTCTCTGCTCCTTTCTATTTACAACTATCAGGGACCCACATTGTGCACTGGAATGTATTTTTAGGGCAGATGGGGGAAGAAGGCCAAGTTTCAGATGTCTCTTTTCTCTATTTCTTTCCTTCGCTGTAAGGTTTTCTTTATGGACCTTTCAGTCTTCGGTTTCCATAACCTCCTAATGCAAAACAGGCTAAGAAGAGCAATGAATGTAACAAACCACATGTCGCTTTGCCTTTTTTCTTTCTTTCTTTCTTTCCTTTTTTTTTTTTTTTTGGAGGAGGAAAAATCCAGCTTCCAAGAAGAGTATGCAACTTAGCAGTTAACCGAAATTAAAGATGTTTTAAAGATTTCTTAACCCCAGTCTTGGCCATCTTGTAATATTTTAAACTGGAAACATATGATTATGATAAACTCTGAAGCAAACAGGAGATGTTAAGACCATGGATAATAGTTTACAAAATTAATTTTGACTTATGAGGCAATCTGAGTATTTTCACCTACGCCGAAGATAAGAGACATATGAAAAATAAACTTCAAGGATTTCACTGTGAAATCAACACTAGTACATTCTGAACCCTGGATTAACAATCTATATCTGGGCTTCCACAGACTTGCATAAATTATTCAAAAATTTTATGGCTCAATTCAGCTGTCAAAGAGAAGAGCCTTTTGACAACACTTCACACCTGTTACTTATCTAGTAAAGTCCTGGGCTGAGTTCCTCCCACCTGGGATAAGCATGTCCAGACTTCCCTCACACTCATTTTCCACAGGGGACAGATTCTTTGGAGTGTTGGGTAGTAGAGAAATCAAGACACACTAAAACTAAAACCCCTGGAATTTTCCCCAAATAGATGATCACCATGCAAATCTTAAGTAACGACTGAGAAAGGAGCACAGGCCTTACAATGCCATCACAAGAGATGGTCTATTTACAGTCTTTCACGCAAGACATACAAATAAAACAAAAAATTAAGAGCCACTGACTTCATTATCTGTTCGGAGGAAAGGACTAGTCAACCAAAAATAAAAGTAACAGAAATTATGCAAGCTAATTTTTCTTCTGGGTCTTACACTCGTAGGAAATATGAATGCCCAAAATCAAAACACATCAGAATATTCCCAGCTGCTGGGTATCTCTGATTAACCCCAACACCTTCTTTGTACTTTAACTCAACTCACTTAACAGAGAGATGAAGGCTAGCTCACGTCTGAGGTTCCTGCAACCTCCACAAATCCCTCTTCACAGTCCTCCCATCATCTGCCTGCTCTCGTAACTCAAAAGGGAGCTCTGGTTAGTTAATTATGTGACACAGGGGATTCTTGGGGGAAAAGAGGTTTGAGACAAACATCGAGTTTGTCTGGATCCACGGCAAAAAAAAAAAAAAAAAAGACATAAAACCCCACTCCCTCACAAAAACTATACGTGGATTTTAGAAGTTCCAAGATACTAATCCCACCGAAATATCAATTCTGCTGCTGGTTTTCTATAAAAGGAAATGAGATGCAAAGAAAAGTGGGGTCTTAGGAAAAGTCTACATCATACAAGATGAGGGTACTTAAAAAGCAAGGGATGGGAACACTTGAACGCAGATTTCTGAAAACAGAGCCAGGATCAGCTCAGAGGCGCGTCTCCTGGACAGGAGTCCTGGGACTGGTGCCAGGAGAGCAAACCTCTCGTTTAGGGAAGTTTGGGGGGCAGAGTGGGAAAACCACTGTTATAATTCAAGTGTCTTTAAGGAGAACATTCTGACAAGGAACAAAAGGATATCGGCCTCTAAAAAAAGCACATTGACTGGGCAGAAAATATGAGCAGTCACGAAAATGATTCCACAGACGGGTTACTTTCCCCATTGGGGGGCATCCGAGCTGGGCAGGGACGTGAGGCAGCTGTGCTAATGCACCCCGGACTGTGTGGAAAATACTGAATGAGGTTTGTGTTTGTGCGGACTCTAAGGCTGCAAGTAACAGAAACCAAACTAAGTTGAGGAGGCAAAGGGTGGGAGTGATAGTTTACTGGAAGGATACAGAAGTGTCTCAGAAAGCACACGGCAGGAATGTGGCTGAGCCTCTGAAAACGGCCACGGTCCAGAAATGGAGTCCCTCAGATGTCTAAACAATATTCGTCCTCCGTTTTCTGCCTCTGCTGCTTTCTGGTTAACACTTGAGTGCTTGCAAAACAGGACTTTGTGGCTCCTCAGTCTATGAAGTTAAAAAATGGCTGCGTCCCAAGTTTCCACCCTTGACCACGTATCCATTGGGAGAGATGGGTTTGGATTTGGGTGTGTGTGTTTTGTAGGCTGCAGTAATTCCCAGTGAAGGTGGAATTGTCTTGTCCTGCACAGATGCTCCAAAACTGTTTATTCAATGGATTAAAAATTCTACCTGTACTATGGGGCAAGCGTGCTTGCCATTAGATATCACGGATGGGAATCGGGTGATCCATACCATTGGTGATTAAACAGCAACTGATGCCGAGCTGGCTGGCATCTCCTGGAAAGCCTTAAGAGATACACATGCGCGGCACCTGGGGGCTCAGTTGGTTAAGTGATCGACCCTTGATTTTGGCGCAGGTCATGATTTCAGGGTTGTGAGGTCAAGCGCGCATGCAGCTCTGTGCTGGGCGTGGATCCTGCTTAAGATTCTTTCTCTCCCTCCACGCCCTCCCCACCCTGCTGGGGCTCTCTCTCTCTCTCTCTCTCAAAAAAAAAAAAAAATAAAAAAGATAGACAGATGCCTGGACCATAATCCCTATATTTTGATTCAGTAAGTCGGCGTTAGGACCCAGAAATCTGCATTGCATATTGTCTCCCTAGGTAATTACAATTTGTAACTGGGTTTAGGAACCATGGACCTATAGGACTTCGGTTAGCTAGCTCTCCTAAGACAATGGTAAATTTGTGGAGTGAGAATGAGGAACTACTTTAAGTTTTCGTTGAGTAGTCAATAGAAAATTCTGCCTGGACCCTAGGAGGTCTTTGATACTGCTTGTGAAGCAGTCGTGCTGATGAGTGAACCTCAGATCTCTTTCATGAAAAGTTCTGAAAGAATAAATGTCATTTTAGGGATGTGACCCACTTTAAGACATCTTTCTCAAGTGACAGTAAACTTCTCTTTTATTATATTAAGTGAAACTATTCTTTTGGTGCGGCTGTACTGCTGGTTTTAATCCACAAAACCTTTGAAAAACTACGGTTTCTCATGGTTTTTTTTGTAGAATGGGTTAAAAAAAAAAAGCCATGAAATGAGAAATGTAAAGCCATTCCACATCTAATATTTAAACCCATTATTTTGAGGACATGCAATGCTTAATTTCGATTATGCATAGTTTTTGTAATTTCAGCACATTTCCTACGTATAAACTGCACTTTCCTGAAGCTTTTGAGGCAAGTACTGTTCCCATTGATGTAAATTAACTGCTGTCCACCAGTTAACTGTTTCATTGCGTGGGAGAATTTTCTGCAGCTATTATTTTATTACTGTAAGGAAGACTTCGGGAGGAACTAACATCCCTTTCCCATCATACCATCAATAAAGGCTGTGTCGCGCTGAGCAGGCAGCAAAACATGAATGATGTTGATGGATATTTCGAAAGCCAGCACATCTGTGTTGATTTAATGCGGAGAAAGAGAAGATGACAATGGCTAGTCATGTGATAGATGATATGTAAGCTTATCACTGGGCTGAATCTCAGTATTGACAGTATTAATTTTTCCTCATTAGCCAGAGAACACAGTAAATATATATCTGAGGATACCCAGTAGGATTAGATTACAATTCCCGTTCCCGTGTGATTTTTATCAGGGTATGAAATGCAATTATGTCAATCTCTTTGAATTAATCCATCAATTTGTCACTTAAGGGTTTTACAAAAGTTAACTGTATAAACAAATGAAAGTAAAAGTATGCTTTAATGATGATTGAGAACACTTTTTACATTTTTTTTTTAAATCATCAAATGATAATAGTCCTTCTTTTGTACTGGTTATAGTGGAAAATGAAAAGTTTGGAGAATGTGGCTCTGAGGAAGGGAACAGGAAAAGGGGAAGGGGGTGGAATGTTGGCCCTGGACAAAGTATTTTTATAAAGGATCCTCCATACTCATACTGCTTAAGGGCACTATGAAGTTTATTATATGGCAATAATCTTAGCACAACGTATTTTCCTGTTAGAATATCCTGTACCATTACCTTGAACATTTTTGGCTTAAAACTGAAGTATGTCTGAACATTATGTGTAATGTAATTCCCACAAATGAGCTACTGTTTGGGGGGAAAAAGGCAAGTGGTAATGAATCTGTAAATCCCTACTGCAGTTTTCAGGACAACCTTCATTGGTCTGGGCTCAACAGTTTTATACGTAGGTATATAACACATGCCAAATTAGAAATGTAAAATCCATCAAGAGCTCTCATTGATACAGAATTGTTGCAGAAATAGCTTTATTCTTCAGGGCTTTATGTATTTATTATTTAGAGAGCTATTATGAATAGATTTACTGGTTATTTGTTTGTTGTTTGTTTAAAGGAAAAACCATAGGGAGAGAAATCTGCTTTAGGTTAAGCAACTGGGAATTATCTCAGAGTTGCCTGCCTACAAACACAGTGGGGCAGAGAAGTACCAAAAGCATTAAAAAAAAAAAAAAAAAGGATTATTCAGAGGGGGAGTGGGTCCACTTTCAGGGCCCTAGGGAGGCTGTGGCGCTGCACTCTTGAGTCTGGGATGGAGAGGAGGACAGGGCTTGTCACTGTACTTCTCCTCCTGCTGACAACTGCCTGGAAGACCTTTACCCCTCTGGGCCTCAGTTTCTCATCTACAAAATGGTAGATGCTCTCCGAGGTCTTTTGACTGTGATATCCTGCAATTCTCTGATTTCTTCAATTTAGAAAACCTAAGAATGGAGGTCAGCTGTACAGACAGGGGGCCATTTTAAACCAAGAGGCTATTTTAAAATGCACTGCTATACCCCAGAGGGGGGAAGCAAAAGCAACTGGGCTTATTCCCTTTGAAAGCGGCAGCCTGCTGGTGCTGAGCACTGCTCTTACGAAGACCACAGACAGGGATGCGCCTGGAAGTCAGGGCAGCCACACCAACCCTTTTTTGTCTCTTTGGGGTTTAGACCGTATAAAACTTCAAATGAAAGTTCCCAGGCATGTACCCTAAATTCTCTAACTCATCTGCAACTCCTTAGTCTGAAATGGGAACTTCTATTTTGGGAAACTGTCTAGAGATTCATTTAGGCTAACAGGAAGGAAAAGATGGAAAGCAAACTTGAGCATAAAACACGGAAACTCTCACAGAACCGATGAAAAAGGAAAATGAAATTCTTTCTTTAAAGCACACACCAGAATAAAGTTCTAAGGGATTCAAAAAGAATGTTCCCACAGCACCTGTCACTTCCCTACTATATATTCTGTTCACCCCTTAATTATTTGTATGATGTCTGTGGTCTCTTTTGGGCTGGAAGACTTCTGAGGATGGCGAATATGACTGCCTTGCTCAGTCCTATATCTGGGAACTAGCCCAACACCCGCCAGGCAGAAAAGGCCGGACAAAGGTTTGTTGAGTGACTGAATGGCTGAATGATGAATGCAATTAATTTTATGAGAATAGCCAAGATGTGGAACACTCAGGATATTAGAATGTCAATTAAAAAATGACTGCCATTTATTCTATTTTTTTCCTGCTTCCCGTTCTACAATGACCTTTCCTAAGAAATAATGCATGCCTTTTGGTCTGAAAGATAATCAAAATCATTTTTCAGTTGGAAAGCGTTAACATTTTCTTGAGAAATTCTTTAATTGGGTTTCATCTGTATTTCATTCCCGGTATAATTAATTTTCTTAAATGGGTAAACAAATGAATCCCCCAAATCGATGCTGTTTTCCTAAAAACCTTTATTGAGATGGGTACCTCCAAGGTCCTCATTTCTGTAAGAACGGGGCCCGTGTCCTACATCTCTCTGTTATTACCCGAGAGCCTGAAAAACCTTTATTTACATGTCTAGCAATGACACTAACCTGCTCCGTTAAGAGCTCTAATAAAAAGTTGTGTGATAAAAATGCCAAGGCCTGCTTATCTGAAAAGATCCCTCCTAGTTCAAAGGGTCAGTTTCACACCAGGGTCCCAAGTCTTATCAGCTGGCTCTTCAGAGCACTGCCATTGTAAAACAAAGGATTCCTCCAACTGGCATGACAATGGTACGATCAGCAGACACTTCAAAAGCAGCAGGCACTGCACAGGGGATGCCCCAAGTTTGTCCCTCCCTGGGATGTTTACACACACGCTCCAACAGCTCACCCCACAACAAAGGCCAGGCAGCATCGTCAAGGGCACCGCACTTACAGAGTAGACAAGGACTCTGTCTTACCATTACAGCCAGGGGAAAACTTCAGTTTAACACCATTTACTCCATACAGTGTTCTCAAAAGACAGGCTCTCAGTACTGTACCAGGGTGAGGACACTGCTGGGGTCAGGCGGTAGGGGTGGGGATGGGGGGGATGGAGTTTGGTTTCAGGGGGTGGGGGTGGGGGGGATGGAGTTTGGTTTCAGGGGTTGCGTCCTCAGCACATAATTAGAAAGAGAGAGAGGGAGGGAGAGAGAGAGAGAGAAGTATGCCCACAGAGAACCCAGAATAATCTGCAGGTGTCCACGTGGATTTTGCAGATGACAATAAAAATCAGATTAAAAGATGATCCTTACTGGTTTGCAAGATGCGAAGAGAAAGCCTGCAGTTGTGAGGTTAATAGAAAGAAGAATTTATTGAATTCCCTCTGAGGGTCTGGCCTTGTGGGGGAGGCTCTGACCTGTTGGCTTTGTCTAACTTCCCCAAAAAGCAAAAACAAATGTATATTTTCCCAAATCAGGGTCCACAGGGGAAAAGGTATGGAAATCCAGTATCTGTGAAAATGATTTAAAAGCTGACCTTTGAGATTCCGCAGCCTTTTTGGGGTGATATGCATTAGAGACATATATAAATAGTATTATTTCAAAGAAACTCAGGCATCTCCATGGGGGAAGCAGGACACTAACTGGGGGAAAGGGGGCTAAATGGGGATCTCTTCTGGATCAAAGGTTAAGTTAAAGGCTTTCTTTATTTTTCAAAGCTAGTGCCCTTGCTTTGTCCACTCTGGGATGCCAGGGGTGTTTTAAAAACAAGCAAACAAACTCCCGTGATTATAGGGAATCCTTTGTACGTTGTAAAGGGCTTGGTGGCCTTGCTAAGGCCCCAAAAGGCCGTGAGGTGTAGGCAGCTGGAATCTGCCTAGTTCTCCTTCATACCATCACTCTCCCCTCACTGGGGTTGTGCTTTTCCAGCACCCGTGTCTTGGTTCTTTTTAGGTTCCTGTCTCTGCTTCAGCCCTAACGAGGTGCTGAACGCCCAACAAGATGGTCCCGCTATAAACCGAATAAAAGGTTCAGACTAAGTTCCCAGAGAGATGGATGGATCTTTTATGGTCAAGGAAGAATTTCAACACGTTAGTGTACCTACGACGCGTCCGCCGTGTTTACGGTGCACGCGCTGCCCTCCCTCTGCGGCGCCCTCCTCGGCTCTCTCCGGAGCGGCCTAGCTTCGCAGCACCTCTCCGCACCTGACAGCTTAGGATTTTACAGCATCAGGGTGTTCGGCCCCTGGCCCCGCCCCCTGCGCCAGGAGGCGTGTCCGCTCCACAAACAAAAGGATTTCTCTCCATTTGGTTCATTGGTGTCGCTCCAGAACCTGGTGCATAGTAGGTACTCGATTAGTACTTGTTACATAAATGCCTATAAGAAGCCGCGCAGGGCACTGGGGTATAAAGAACAAGCTGCCCTTTGCCCTGAAGCACTCATATCTACTCCCTGCAGATGTTTGCACATCTGCAGTGCTTTCCTCGTTTTTTATGCCTCTCTCTCTCTCTCTCTCTCTCTCTCTCGGGCTCCAAGCTTTAACGTGTCTCTTTAAAAAAAAAAAAACTAATACACCATAACACATGGATACAATCTCATTGTATATTAGGAAGCTATTCAATTCAGTATCTGCAGTAGGCCCCAGACTATAACTGTTCCAAAATACATTTGTTGTTTTTCAAAATCCTTTGAGGAGTCATCATTGCGATAAAACAGTCCAACAGTTGTATGGTATACAAATATATCCCCAAATCATGAAACATTAATGATCTAATGAAAGCAATTAGTTTCAGGTTGCAGCAACTGAAACTATGTCCTCTATTCTGGGATTTAAGAACCTTTTATTTTCTGCATTTCATATTTTCCTCTGTGTGTTCCAGGAACTATTAGATCCCCCACCAGATAGTTCTCTTATCTCATGCTTCTTCAGCCAGAGAAGAAAGACCTCATCCTTTTTTTTTTTTCCCCTGAATCTCTTGTCAGTGTTCCCATAAGAAATGGTTATCCAAATACTGCCTAATTACTGCCACAAAGAATGCTTTCGCTAATGCATGCAGACCAACAGAAACACCTTGGGAAAGTTGGGGGCTGATGAGCTAAAATTAAATCTGAACAATGTATCTATTACATGTTGTCAAAGGACTTATCAAATCGAAAGATCTACATTCCTAAAATAAAATGAGAACGAAGTTTCCTTGCCCATCCTGGCCGATTCCATTTTTAAAATTTAGTTTTCCTGAAATTACACAGGCACATAGTTTAAAAATCAAACAATTCTAATAGGCTTGTTTCGAAACACAGCAGTCCCGTTTCTCTCCTGTTTTGCTTCCCCAAAGCAACCACGTTCAGCTCTTTGTACGGATTCTTTTGCTATTTATCTCCACTTATTCTAGATAGCAGAGAGAGTACTACTTGGATTTCTTTTCCTCTTTTTTTTTTTTAGTCTTTATTTATTTATGTATTTACTTATTTACGATAGAGAGCACGTGAACAGGGGAGGGGCAGAGGGAGAGGAAGGAATCCCAAGCAGGCTCCACAACCAGCACAGAGCCTGACGCAGGGCTCCATCTCCTGACCCTGAGATCACGACCTGGGCCAAAATCAAGAGTCAGATACTTAACTGACTGAGCCACCCAGGCGGCCTGTTTCTTTCTTTTTTTAAAAAAACACATTCTTTGCCTTCCACCCTCACTCTAACCCGTGCCCCTTTCATGGGAGGTAAACTCGTTGACACCTTGCATGCCTGCTATTCCATTTATCTACCCTTGACCTCCAATGATGTTTTGGTGGACGACTGAACTCTAAGCTTGAACCCATTTCTCCGGAGAATTCTGGAGGTACTGTCTGCTGTCTCCTAGCTTTTAGTGTTGTCATTCTGATTTTTCACCCTTTACATAAAACCTGTTTGCTTTTTCCTCTCTGGAAGGTTATAAAATCTTTTACATTCCTCACATTCTAAAATTACCTCTAAAATGTGCCTCTTTTCAAACACTGCACTGGGGAATTTGTGAGCCTTTCAACCCAGGAATTCATGTCCTACAGTTCGTGGAATCATTTCTTTGATGATATCCTTCCCTTTTCTCCACTTATTTAGATGCTAGATTCCCTGAACCAGACTTCCAATTTTCTCATCTTTTCTATCCTGTTTTGCATTTCTTAGTGTTTTTTACTTTCTAGAAAATTTCCTACCATTGTCCCTTCCAAAACTTCCAGTGAATGGTTTCCATTTCTTCTCTCTTGTTTTTAATTTCTAAGCACTTCTTTGTTTGCCCATGAAGTTTCCTTATTTGTAGCATTCTGTTCTTGTTTACTGGGTACAATGTACTCTCCTTTCTCAAATATATATTTAAGTGTTTTTACCCCTGAGTAGTAGCTGTTTTGTTATCTCTGTCTCTCTACTCTTTCATATTAGATATTTCTTCCAATGTTGGATGATCCTTGGCTACCTGTTAACATATATTTTTAAAGATTGTATTTATTTATTTATTTATTTATTTATTTATTTATTTATGAGAGAGGAAGAGAGAGAGAGCACAGGCAGAGGGAGAAGCAGGCTTCCTGCTGAGCAAGGAGCCCGATGCGGAACTCAATCACAGAACCCTGGGATCATGACCTGAGCCAAAGGCAGACGCTTAAGGACTGAGCCATCCAGGCGTCCCTATCTGTTCATATTTCACTGAAAAGCTGATTGCAAGCTATCTGTATTTAGGAGGATGGGGCCAGGGAAAGGGAGTCTTTTGATTCTGTCTTCACTGTAAACTAAGATAATATAGGTTGGGCTGTTTCCTTGGGGAACTCCCAAAGTTGGTAACTTTAGTTTTGTGTCATCTCTACCCCCCATTCAGCTAACCAGATTCTCCAGAGAAGGCTTTCTTGCCTATAGGGTGAAACCTGGATGAACAGTGTGGAGGAGGCATGGTACCTGGTTGCTCTGGTTTTGGTTAGGTACCCCTCCCTCAACTGCCTCACAGGTGAGACAGCCTCTGTTCTATCCTCACCTAAGTATAAGACTTCTTGAGCCTTTTGAGAGTTCTATGGTATAACTCAAGTTGCTGCCCAACTTTTCAAGGATCTGCTTCCTTGGGTCCTGTAAGTCAGTTACTAATTATCCTGTTTCCAGCCTCCGAATTTGTTATTTTCTTCTTTTCCATTTTCCTCAGCTGTGTGGGTCATCTCCTTTTAAAAATAATTTATTTACTGTCATTTTAGTGAAATTTTGAAAGAGGACAGAGCCAAATGTATGTATCCAGTCGCTCATCTTTAACCAGAGGCCCCTATTTCATTTCTTCCATGGGCTGGTTTGTAAGGCCGTCCCCAACTACCAGCCTCACTGCCTCCTCCAAACTCAAGGACACCTTGCAGCCCCTGAGGTCTGAGTTTGAAGGGAGAGGAAAGGAATTTCAGTTGAGAAAAGACAAATGTGGCCTTGGATACTTAACCGGGCACTTAAGAAGAGGGGGGTATTTTCTTTGGGAGTCTGAGAGGTGCTTTTTGCTAAATAATAGATGGATTTCTTTCTGTACACCAGATAGACATGAATTTCTGGAGTTTGGAGACATCTCAGGATGTCTCTTCTGGACTTGAGTTTGTAATTCTAAAAATAAGAGAATTTGAAACCCAGCCTAATACCATGCTTTCATTTCTTTAGCATAAAAACTAGTTTTACTGTAAATACTGGCTAAATTAAAAGCATCATGACTGTAGGTATCTTGATAACACTATGATTGCTTGCCTGCTAACAAGAATGATGTTTTGCACCCTGGAGAATTTCTCATTTTTTTCAACTGAAGTGTCTTTTCCTAATACGTACAAACAGTAAGTATACAACATGCTGAAATCCATATGTTGTAGATTTATTTTTTAACGAAGCAAAGTTATTTAAGTTCTGACACTAACAACAGCTGCCATCTTAATTTGAAAGTGTTAAAAATAGCTCAGTGGTCCTTAATTTTCCTATATTTGTCCTTGCATCTGTCTTCCAATTTTAAAACTAAAATTCTATTGAATTCACCAATATAAAAGTTATAAGATGAATTTTAGTCCTATATTTATTTAAAACTGATCCATATTTAACATTACCACCCAGTCCAATGATCTTGAAATTTATTTGGCAGTCGTCTCCTGAGGCAGGAATAATACATCTTCTATTTCTCAAAAAACTAGCAAAAATGTCCCTGTAGCCTCTGATCAACTAGAAGTCACACTTATTCACAAGATAATCTTGGAGTCTCGGTTCATTGAACGCTTTGCGCCTCACTAGCTGTGCTACCCTCCATTTCCTAGTCTCTAAAATGGGTCAGTAATGGCATCTCCATCATGACCTTGTTGCGGTGGGTAATAAGGTGATGATGACACGTACAAAGCACCATGCCTGCCGTGAGATGCGCTGTGGCTTCGTTATTGGTAATTCTCTGATTTAGAAAGTCAGCTCCGAAACGTTGAAAGAAGGGTCACATCATTTCTCTCCCTCAGTTAGTAATCATTATTCTTGTTAATACTGAAAAATGTCTTCAGTGGGACAGATTCTTTTTTTTAACCCGGGGGGAGGGCAGAAGAAGAGGGAGAGGGACAGAGAATCTTAAGCAGACTCCATGCACAGTGTGGAGCCTGACTCGGTGGTTGATCTCACAGCCCTGAGATGATGCCCTGGGCCAAAATCAAGAGCCACCATGTGACAAATTCTTAATATCATTTTTCTCATGGCATTTTCCAGGGAACTAAACTGTTGCCTCCACTGTGTGGTTAAGAGGTATTGACTGAATTTTTAGAACTAGCTTTTGACTTTTATCAAATAGAAGAGATACTTGAGACCTTTGTGGCTCAATGTCCTTGATCAACTCCATCGCCTTCTCTGATCTGGGTGAGCAAATATCGATCCATGGTGGTGAAGGTAACAAAACAGCATTTTTACACTTCATCAAGTGGCCTATTCTTTTGATTAATCCACAGCTGGATGAACGTTTACACAGAAGTAGTCTCCATAATTCTTAACCAGTGAGGTGGTAGGTGAGGAAGCACCTCTAGAAGGAGTAGCTAAAAGGGGTGGGGTGAAGTTGGGTACCTTAAAAACAAAGCTGAACTCTGACCCGTGGCTTTGAGTGTTTTAATCCAACAGTTACTTTACTTGGCAATTCAAGTAACACTAAAGGAAGACCTACATGTTTAGCAACACAGGCATATGCTTTAAAAAACAGTTGAAAAATACTGATCTAAGCCATGATTTCTCCATCTTCCTTGTCCCTCCCCCAGTAGCAGTAGCCCAGCATGAACACTGCCTGCCCCTACTGCCGATATGGTACCCCTTCCTGCCACCGCTGCTTTATGTAGGGTGACCACGGGTCCCTTTTGCTCTGGAAAATCTCAGTCTGTGACTCTTCTCCAGGCACAGTTATTGACAGCACCCTCCTTCCCCCTCTCAAGTGTCCAGGGTTAGATGATAAATTATAAGGTCACCCGAATGTATAGGTCACCAGATCTACGGTGGATCTGCAGTCATTGAAGTAAGAAAGTTGTATGGAATCGCCACAGAAACACAGATGGGGCCCCTATTGCACACTGGTCACTGAGCCTTTCACCATGCTCTTCCAACCTAATCTAAAATATGAAAAAGAAAGAGGCAGGACCTTGGCAGACAATGTCCATGAGACTATTAATAGATAGTGGACTTTGCAGGAGGACTGTTAGAATGCTGACTCTCCCATGTACCAACTTCATGATGGGGGGCAAGTCATTTCATTCTCTCTTAGCCTCTTTTTCCTCAACTATGCAATGGAAATGTCAAATTTTCTTCAGCACATTGTGATGGGGATTAAACGAGATGGTGCATGGAAAATGCTTAGCACGGTGGGGAGATACTGAGAACAAGGTCAATGGCAAAGGGCCCTTTATGTTGTTTTAATTTGATCGAGGCTTCCCTTTAATTCATGTGTTATCTACTTTAACCTAATAATACATTTTCCATCTGAAATACTTTTAATTTAAAAAAAGGTTCTTTAATTTAGGCAGAACATAAAACTATTGATTTAATTTGGTTGGTTAACAATAGTGAGGCGTTGCAAATCAGAACATAAGCTTCAGAGAAATTTCAGTATGTGCACAATCCAAATCAGATATAATGTGGTGGTATGTGCTGACATTTATGGAGAGAAGGATAGAGGAGTTAAAGATATACCTTATAATCCATCTGGGCAATTTGTATTGTATTAATATAAATATTAATTACATAATTGAAAGTCAAAAGAATGATGGTAAAAAACTTTAAAAACTTATTTTGAGAATAAATTATATTTTTTTTACTAATTATATATCTAATGGATGAAGCTGAAATACCTTTAAAATTAAAATGTTAATTCAATCTCAAAATAGTTGTGAACAGAATCTAGTTAAAAGTGGTAACAGGAGGCTGCCTGAGTGGCTCAATCGTTAAGCGTCTGCCTTTGGCTCAGGGCGTGATCCCGGAGTCCTGGGATCGAGCCCCACATCAGGCTCCTCCGCTATGAGCCTGCTTCTTCCTCTCCCACTCCCCCTGCTTGTGTTCCCTCTCTCGCTGACTGTCTTTCTCTCTCTGTCAAATAAATAAATAAAATCTTTAAAAAAAAAAGTGGTAACAGGAGAAATTAACCAACCAGGCAAAATTCAGAAGAAATGCTCTTGAAATCTGTCCCATTTCTCCCAGCACCAAGAATGTCTCCTATGAACATAGACCATATCCATATAAGCCAACAATGAAGAGTAAGACAATTACCCTCAGAACAAGCTAATTTGGTCTTAGTTATATAAATACTTCAAGTGAAAGGAGGGGTTTTTTAGGACTGCCACTTTCTCCTTGGCTTATACGGCTAGAATTATGTGGAATTAAATGACTATCATCCATTTGTAATAAAACCAGAACAGAGCGGCGCAAATTTGACGTCTTTTTTTCTTCTCAAATAATTCAGGCTGTGTCTTAGCCTTGAAATTTGCGAGTCGGGTATGGTAAATCTGGATTCCAAATTATATTGCAGCCCAACCCACAGAATTACCACCTAAATGTACCAAGAGAAAGGGTATTTATCTGAAAATGTGTCTTGTTTTAATAAATGTAATATACAGTCAAAACTACTCTAAAATTTTGAGAATAAGAGCTCTGTACGTGTGAAGCTACGATGGCCTTGGTCCTTAGTACTCCTTTCCTTAGCACGGCCAGTGGCGTTCTGCCACGGGAATCCCACCACCGCACCAAGTGACTTTTATTACTTTGGTGGCTGGACAAAGTTTTGTTTTTTCCATTAGCAAAGAGAATCTTTCTTTAAAGCAAGAAATAGGCAAAGTTATTTTTAAAGTGGATATGTTACATGAATTTGATCTTAAGGGATTGAGCAATTTTCAGTGAACGCTCTTGAAGAAAGCAAGCTTTGTGTTCCTCCATCATCTTATCCCTGGCCACTTCGATAGAAGGACTACCCATGTCCCAAAGCAGTTCATATTCGTTTAAAAAAAAAAAGAAAAAGAAAAAAAAAACTTAGAATAAAAAAAAGTTGATTCTGAGAGTTTTTAAGTTCCCTTTAAACTTGGAATAGGCATTTAAAGGTTAACCAAGATCCCGATTTTCTGAATTTTCTTGGAGCCCAGTGTGTGCAGGGGCAGCTCTTGAATTCTGAACAAGATATGCGGAACTGGGTCTTTTCGTGCTACTTTACAGCGAGGTCATAGTTCAACAAACTATTTTTCATGCTAGTGCATTTGTTCCCAACTTTGTCTGAAACAATAAGTTGATATTCACCACCTCTCTCGAGTCTTCAAATAACCAAGAAAGAAAAGGAGGGACACTGAGAGAAACAATGGATTTTCACACACGTCTCCCACATACTCAGTGTTTCAGATGGCTCGAGAAATGCCCAATTATAAATAAGAGCCCTCTAGGTGTATTAAAGGGTAAAAAACTAGGGTCACATTATGGAGTACAGGTGGAAATACATCTATAAACACAGGACAGGTGATGTGGATAAGCCTGTAACTTTTATCTATATGCAAACTTATCCAGTAAGACTCCCCTATCCCATACTTAAACAAAATTAAACCTTGTCAACCACAAAGTTCAGAATAAAGATCTTTGATGTCAAACATAGCATTCTGAAGTAAGTTTTTATTAACTAGGCATTTTGTAAATAACATTTATCTTCAAAGTACCACAGTACCCATTCCCAGGTAAACAGTAAGTGGTTAGGAACAACTGTGTTGAATTAATTTATGACCCTAAACATTCTTTCCTCTGAAATATATTTTAACACTTTAATTGAATTGACCATGGCTTCATTGAGCTAATCAAAGGCACTTCCTATCTTTAAGCTAATTTTATTTCCATTAAAATGACCTATGCAATACATGTAATTTGGAACAGCAAGTACATCTATAATACAGAAGCTCTATAACATGCTGTTCTGTACAGAGTATTTGATTATGAAAAGCGAGGCTTCTCTAGAGCACAGGATATTATAGAAAAACAAAGGACCAGTAAGTGCAAGCACGTGAATTTTGGCTATGTAGTCTTGATTTTTTTTTCATAATTTTTCTACTAATCCAACAGATTTAAAGTGTTCCTGAAATATTAAAAGAGGATCCAAAGTTAAACCACTGAGTAAAAATCATCAGTAATAACCATTATTATATTTTTTATATTTATCTTAAAATTCTTCGGTATCAGTTATGATCCTTTTTAGAATAGATGTTTGTTTGAAAGATACTGAGGCACAGTGGTTGAGGCCATGGGTTCTGGAATCACTGAGACTTGGTTCGTGTGGCAGCTTTGCCGCTCGCCAGTTATGTCACCCCCCCCCCCGTGCCTTCATTTCCTGTTCTCTAAAATGGGGGCAGTAATAGCACCTACATCATGAAGTCATTGATATGGGCAGTAAGTGTGATCATTCATGAAGCACCATGCCTACCACATATTAAGTGCTCAAGAGATGTGAAATGTCACTATTACCAGTACACCTAAGTCCATTACCAAGGACAGAGAGGGACTGAATGCCTCTCCCAAGAAGACAATGCAAAGCATTTAAGCTGTCTTCTGTTTGAAACAGAATTATGGGATCTTAAGTGTTTGGAAACATGTAGGAGAGTCCTCTAGGATTTTAAAATACCAATGTATATAGTGCAAAGCCAAGATGGTCATATCTTTTTTTTTTTTAAGATTTATTTATCTATCTTAGAGGTGGAGGAGGAGCAGGAGGAGAGGGAGAGGAAGAGAATCCCAAGCAGACTCCCTGCTGAGCACGGAGCCTGACCCGGGGCTCAACCTAACAACCCCGAGATCATGACCTGAACGGAAACCACGAGTCAGATGCTTAACCTGAGCCACCCAGGAGCCCCACGTGGTCATATCTTAATGAAACCCCTGATCCAGGCTGAGCTCAGCTGGTGGGATATGCGGGCAAAAACTCAGGCCAGAGATGCATTCACATGTATTTCTTGGTGCTTTTCTTAGATCCTAAGTGACAAAGATAATTTAAAAAATAGATCTGTACTTAAATAGTTTACAGTCTGGCGGGGGAGAGGCACGATCATAAGATGATGCAATAAGTTAAACAATGGAGGTCTGAATGAAGTTTGAACAAAGAGCTGAGGGACAGAAGGTGGTTGAGGTCAGAGGACAGAAGACAAACTGTTGAGGGAATTAGGAGAAGCTTTTAGATGACACTGGAACTGGAAAGATGAGTAGTAGTGTACAGGGCAAAAGAGTGCTGGAAATGTCCTTCCAGAATAAGGACGACAAATCTGGGCACTTTCCTACCTGGAGAGTAGTGAAGAGGTTCCATAGAGCACAAGGGCAAAAATGGTGAATGAAGATGTACGCGGGAGTGGGCTGGGACCACTCTGCTAGGGCCTTGCCTGTGAACTCCACTGGGTAGGGACCCACTGGCGAGTTCCGGAGGGCCAGGCCGTGATCAGAATTGCCTTCTTGCACAGCGATCATGGCCACAGTGTAGAAAATGGTTTAGGAGTGTAGTAAGACCACTTAGGAGGCTGTGGAATGATGATGACGGTGCCTTAAGCCTGGCAAGGAGGATGACAGGATGATCTGAGGGGCGCTCCCCAGGTAGAACCAATAACCTGTGTGCCTGAGGTGACACAGGGGTGACAGTCAAAGCTGATGTGTCCCATGTCATCAAACTGTGGACCAGCCCTCTCTACATTCAGGTGACTAAAACAATTAAAGGAAGAGTGAAGAAGTCATATGGGGCCACGGGGAAGTGTAGGATCTAAGGGTGTACATCTTAAAAGCAAACTGCTTCCTTCTCCCCTCTTTCCACGGTGGGAGTCAAGATGGAACTCAAGGTTCACTTAGCAGGCAACACGAGGAAGCATTTCTAGAAGCCTGGTTCACAGCAAGGACAATTATTCAGACTTCACTGGGAGCCCCCGAAGACATGGTTTGTGTCTGGCACGGAGAGAGCACTTAACAAACGCTTGTTCATTGACTTTGTTAAGCAGAAAGTGAATAAAGGAGTGGACTGTGTCTCAAAATTATCTGAATCTTCTGAATCCTCCTGTGCCTTGACTTCCTCATTTATAAAATGGAGATGAAAATGGCTCAGTCTGTTAAGCATCTGACTTAGGCTCAGGTCATGATCTCGGGGTCCTGGGATTGAGCCCCGTGTTGGGCTCCCTGCTCAGTGCGGAGTCTGCTTCTCCCTCTCCTGCTGCCCCTCCTCCCACTTGCGCTCTTTCTCTCAAAAAAATAAATAAATTCTTTTCTTAAAAAAAGAAAATGTTAGAAATTAAAGAAAATTTGTAAAATAAGTAAGACATGATCGAGAAGTATTTATGTTGGGAAAAATGGTGACTAATTCTGTATCTAATGATATGTAATCTATTACATATTCTATATATACTCTGTACTATTTCATGTCTATCTAAATTTTTACTCTTTTTGCCATAAAAAAATCACATTCAAGTTTTCTTAAATTTATATGGAAAGCTAAATTTGTGCATTAAGTCTTAGCTGTGGCGAGAAAAATACTTGTGTCAAGAGGGCTCTTGAATTTTGAGAAAAACAACATTTGCAAGAAGTCTTCATATTTAGAAAGAAAAGAATGTAATGCTTACAGCCTGGCTTTACATCTGCCTTTAAATGTCATTTCATAATAAAACATCATCATTTTCCAGATCTTAGGTAGTATGACAATTTTAAATGTTTGTATTAAAATTCTGACTTGCCAGAAATTGTTATATTCTATCAACGAGGCAGAATTTGCTGTATTCTGAAATGTTTGAAATACAACAGTCCCCTCTTATCTGTGACCTCACTTTCTGTGTTTTCAGTTACCCACGGTCAACGGGGTCCAGAAGCAGATGGTCCTCCTTCTGACACATCACCAGAGGGTTGGTAGCAGCCTAACACTACGTCACAGTGCCTACGTCCTTCGCCTCACTTCACCTCATCGTGTAGGCATTTTATCATCTCCCATCATCACAAGAAGGGTGAGGACAGTACAGTGAGATACTTTGAGAGAGACCACATAAGTCTTATTACAGTATGTTGTTATAACCGGTCTGTTTTATTATTAGTTGTTGTTGTTAATCTCATACTGTCCCTAATTTATAACTTAAACTTTATCATAGGTAGGTATATACAGGAAAAAAATAGTATACATAGGGTTTGATACTCTCCATGGTTTCAGGCATCTATCAAATTCTTGGAATGTATCCCCCGTGGATAAGGCCAGACTATTGTATAACAGCTAAACTCCATTTGTTTTTGTTTTTTGTTTTTTTACTTATTTTAAAAATTTTTTAAGATTTTATTTATTTATTTATTTAAATTTAGAGATAGAGAAAGTGCAAGCAGGGAGAGGGGCAGAGGGAGGAGAGAGAATCTCAACAGACTCCAAGCTGAGTACGGAATCTGACTCTGGGCTTGATACCACGACCCTGAGATTGTGACCTGAGCCAAAAAGAAGAGTCGGACACTTAACTGACTGAACCACCCAGGTGCCCCAACAGCTAAACTCCATTTGACATCCTATAATCCATGCTCAGAAAATATCCACTGACACACCTGTTAGAATGACCCACATCCAGAACACGGACAACATCAAAAGCCGGAGCTCTCATTCATTGCTTGTGGGAATGAAAAACAGTACACTCTGGAAGACAGTTTGGTGGTTTCTTACAAAACTAAACATATTCTTACCATATGATCCAGCAATAGTGTTCCTTGGTATTTACCCAAAGGGATTAAAAATTTATGTCTACACAACAACCCGCTCATGGATGTTGATAGCAGCTTTATTCCTCACTGCCAAAACTTGGAGGCAACCAAGAAGTCCTTTGGGAAATGAATGGATAAATTCATTGTGGTACATCCAGAGAGTGGAATATTATTCAGAGCTAAAAGAAAGGAACTATGAAGCCATGAAAAGACATTGAAGAAACCAAAATGCATCTTATTAAGTGAAAGAAGTCCTTCTGAAAAGGCTACATACTCTATGATGCCAATGATACGATATTCCAGAAAAGGCAAAAGTACGAGACAGTCAGGAAGATCAGTGGTTGCCAGGGGCTTGGGGGGAGGGGTGAATAGGCAGAGCACAGAGGATTTTGAGGGCAGTGAAAAAACTCTGTACGATACTCTAATGATGGATACACTTGTCTAAACCCATAGAATGTACAACCCCAAGAGTGAACTCTAATGGAAACTATGGACTTTGGGGGATGGAGACGTGTCAGTGTGGGTTCCTCAGCTGTAACAAATGTCCCCCTCTAGTGGGGGGGATGCTGAGAGCGGGGAAGGCAGTGCAGGTGCGGGGGCAGGAAGTATATGGGACATCCCTGTACCTTCCTCTAAAGTCTGCTCTGAACCTCAAACTGCTATGAAAAAAAATAAAGTCCTTTTTAAAAAAATCTATTGACTGTGTGAACGACATCAAGAAATAATAATCACATACCTAATACGTACGTGTGAGCTATATGATAAACATGTGGGTGAGCCGTGCCCTTTGAGTTTGAAAAAGGACTGCACGGTTTCTTCTCCGTCATCATGGCTAGAAAAGTCCTTCTAACATCTCAAATCAACCTTCCTGTGGAGACTGACAGATATGCCTCTAGAGTCCCACTACTAAGAGAAGCCTCTCTCGGAAACAGCCCCTCTTCCTCTGCTCCTTTCTCTTTGTAGTGAACGAATGTGTTAGATTTAGACTTTTTGCTCTGTGGCATTACACATGGAAACGTTTGCAAAATTACACTAAAATAAATGGCAGATCTTTTTTTTTTTTTAATTAGGAAAAATACCTAGTCCTTCAAAACTAGATATTTTACTTTGATTTTATCTGTAATCAAAATATTTCTCTGGAAGCATTTTCTGTAGTCTTAATTACTCAATTAAACATGTTCCTATGGAACTTTCATGTCGCCAGGGCATGATAATCCTGCAGATGGCAAAGGTTTAATACCGAATTAAACTAAGCTATTAATTATATACACAAGTTAAAAGAAATCTAAATGAACGACCTTTTAAATTGTTTTTCATACTGCTAATAGGGAAAATGGCAGCTGCTTGTCGGCTTCCCTGGGAGTCCAGCTAGAGTAAGAGTGAGGAGGAAGCTTTTGTACTTGTTTACTTGAAATAAAATGTTACTCTTTTATTTCAAATGCCACCATAGAGTATCACAGAAAATGTGTTTCTTAGGGGCGCCTGGGTGGCTCAGTCGGTTAAGCGTCTGCCTTCAGCTCAGGTCATGATCCCGGAGTCTAGGGATCAAGCCCCATGTCAGCCTCCCTGCTCAGCAGGGAGTCTGCTTCTCCCTCTGCCTCTAACCAGCCCCCCCACCCCGCTCATGCTCTCTCTATCACTCCCTTTCAAATAAATAAATAAATAAATAAATAAATAAATAAATAATCTTTTTAAAAAATGAGATTCTTACATAGCCAGGTCATCTCAGAGCCACTGCTACTAAATCTGATCTGAAATTTCCGACTGTCCCATGTTGCAGCGTACTGCACTGCATGCACGTTAACTGAAAGGCAGACCCCGAAGAAAACAGCTGGTGCTCACTGAAGACACATTTTAAAATTAATAAAGGGAAAGACTCTCTTTCTCAATCAGATGGCAAAGACGGGGAAAGCTTACTGCAAATTAGAAATAAAAGAGCTTTGTAAATATTTTTGGGGATGATTACCTAGTCCAGAGGGAAGATAAAACAAAGTAACTAAATAATAATCCAAAATGTATAGATGGCAGACTTTCATACAACATCATCTTTAGGAAGTAATAGTTCTTTTGTTTGTGTGTGGTTCTGAACACTATTCTATTGAAAATTCGTCTTCTATGCTCACTCTGAAGGAGAAAAATCCAGCTTGGAATTTCTGTTAAGAGGTGGGGAGGCTGATTCTTCAAATTCTTTAGACCCAAAGTTAGGAAAAAGGAAGAATTTGCCAAGTGGGATTACATTATGGATTTTTCTTTCTTCTTCTTCCATTGTGGACAATGTAATTTATTATTTTATTGTAAGGATTTTATTTATTTATTTGAGATAGAGAGAGTGAGAGAGAGAGCACAAGCAGGGGGAGCAGAAGGGGACGGAGAAGGACCCCAGGATCATGACCTGAGCCAAAGGCAGATGCTTAACCAACTGAGCCACCGAGGCGCCCCTGTTATTTATTATTTTAAATGAAACACAGAGGACCAGAAACTCTTCACTTTACACTTTAGAATGCCATGAATCATTCCCCCTAAATTATATTCAAGCCACTACTTGGCTCAGTAAATCCTCAACAATGCTAAATTATTGAATCAAGCATAAGCTTTATTCCTTGAACTGGCATTTTCTTCAGTAATACCCAGGGGATGAGGAAGAGGGTTCAGCAACTCCTGAAGGTTTCTGACATTTTCCCTCAGAATCCCTGAGGTACCTGAGAAAGACACCAGATGCAATAATCCTAAGGAAGGAAGGAGGGAAGGTATTACAGAGGCTCTACTGCAAATGTGAGGCCAAAACTTAGTGTATTTTATCCAATTAATATTACAAGAAAAGGGCAATTTTTTTCATCAAATATATGCCCTATTGCCAAATATCCTAAGACTTTGTTTTTAATATACAACGATAAATAGTGTTAGGTTATACCTTGAGGCAAAATAATAAGTCAAATACGTGGGACCTCAGATAAATGATCTTTTAAGCTCATCCCCACCCCATGATAGCACTACAAAGACAAATTAGAAAGGTTTCAAAATCTATACATTGTGAATCTTTTCCATTTCAGTTATGTCTACGTCAACAACCTAAAGTGTATGTGTTTTGATTTAGGAGGGAATATAGTGCTGAATTTCAGCCCTTAATGCTTTGCAATTCACATAAAACATGAAAATGTAGAGCAGACTTTTCAAAACCTCAGTCATAGCTAAATTCATGTCAATAGAGTTGTTATAGGTGTTTTTGATTCAATGTAAAATGAGCAACTGCTAATGACCAGAATGCGATCTTTCTCTACAAGGAAAATGATAACTAACTAATGAGAAACATGGGGCGCCTGGGTGGCTCAGTCGGTTAAGCGTCTGCATTCAGCTCAGGTCATGATCCCAGGTCCTGGGACGGAGCCACACGTCAGGTTCCCTGTTCAGTAGGAAGCCTGCTTCTCCCTGTAGCTCTTCCTGCTTGTGCTCTCTCTCTCTGTCAAATAAATAAATAAAAAATCTTTTAAAAAAATTTAAAAAAAATGAGAAACAAAAGCATTACTTCTTATTTCTTTTTTTTTCTTTCTTCCTTTTTTTAAAATTTTTATTTTATTTATTTGACAGATAGAGAGAGTGTACAGGAGCAGGGGGAGGGGCAGAGGAAGAAGCAGATTCTCCTCCGAGGAGGGAGCCCGACACAGGGCTCGATCCCAGGACCTGGAGATCATGACCTGAGCGGAGGGCAGACGCTTAACTGACTGAGCCACCCAGGCGCCCCTTTTACTTCTTATTTCCTCATTTATTTGTAACATCATCTCCCGTTTAAAAATTTCCACTCTTCCAGCAGTTCTACCTCTAGCAGTAAATCTAAGGCAACAATCAGAGATACGCAAAAGGATTTGTGCACAGGGTGTTCAGAAAGTGATCTTAATACTGAAAAATAAGAAGTAATCTGGGCGCCTGGGTAGCGTAGTCGTTCAAGCGTCTGCCCCCGGCGTTCCCGGATCGAGCCCCACATCAGGCTCCTCTGCTGGGAGCCTGCTTCTTCCTCTCCCACTCCCCCTGCTTGTGTTCCCTCTCTCGCTGGCTGTCTCTGTCAAATAAATAAATAAAATCTTAAAAAAAAAAAAAGAAGTAATCTGAAGATTCAATGTAATAGAACTGATTAAGAATTGGTTAAGTAATTATATTCCTGTAAACTAAAATTCTGCAGCTATAAAACGATGCCATAGAACCAGTGCTGTCCCATAGAAAGAGAATGTGAATATTGGTAACTTTAAATTCTCCAGTGGGCACATGAAAAAAGGTAAAAAAAAAAAAAAAACAAGTGAAATTAACTTATTAATATATTTTACTTAATCCAATATTGCAACGTGTAATCAATATGAAAATTAATATGAGATGTTCTCCTTTCTCCACTGCCTTTGGAATCTGCTGTGGTTGTGTACTTACAGCCCATCTTAATTCTACCTACCTACCACTCTAGTGCTCCACCGCCCATGCTTCTCGGGGTTGTAGTACTGAACAGTGCAGCTACAGACAATGTGTAGGCCGAAACAATCATTAATAATATATTAAAGTTTAAAAAACATTGTATGACATATGTACAGCATGATTTGAATTGTATGCCTGAAAAATTCATGAGTAGGAGAAAAAAGCATAAAAGGGTATACACCAAAATGTTTACAGTGTTATTCTGGGAAGCAGGATTATGGTTGTTCTCTTATTTTCTTTTTTCTTTTCTGTATCTTCTACATGTTTGACAATAAACCTGTATTATTTTGAAGTTCATAAACGACTCTGTTAATATCCTTCCATCAGCATTGATTATATTGTTTAAGTTTATGACTTGAGACATTCCACTCTAGGAATGTGATCCCTGAAAGGTGAACTTGTTCTGTATTTCAGACTAGTGAATACAAATTTCATTGTCCATAGAGAATCATTCACCACTAGGAACAAGACTTACATTTTTAGCACAAGCCCTAACATTTGCCCTTTAAATGTGGTGTGTGTAATTATAGTGTAAGAACTGTGAGTAAATTATTTCATTGCCTGTTAAATAACCATTTGTGAAGTCTAGACAACAATTATAAATAGCCATTATTTATAAAGTTTCCATTCAAAGTACTGGGGGAATTGTATAATAAATAGGCCATGTGACCTACACCTCCTTACATGCCCAAATTGTACAAAAAAGGAGAAAATGCGTAAAATTGGCAGAGACGCTAAATACAGACAAAATCCACTCTGAAAAAGTGAGACTGGGCTAAAGTGGATGTTGCGAGCCTGGCATCTGCTTAACGCGGTGGAGACCTTTTCCTACTGACCTTCTTCACCCTGTTGTTACCCCTCCCCGCAACACACACACAAAAGGCTCTTAAGGAAAACTAGCCCACCTTCCTTCAACCTTCTGTCTCAATATCCCCCATCCCCCAGCTGTGCGTGTCTGGCTGGTCTGGCATTCCTCACTGGATCCTCAACGAAGCTCCCGCGACCCTGAAGGAAAAACCATCTGACGTTAACTTATTTATTTATTTTTTAAGATTTTATTTATTTAAGTTTGAGAGAGAGAGCGCGCATGAACGGGGTAGGAGGGGGCAGGAGGAGGGGAAGGGGGAGTTGCAGACTCCCCACTGAGCAGGGAGCCCCATGCGGGACTCAATCCCACACCCCTGGGATCATGACCTGAGCCGAAGGCAGACGCTTAACCAACTGAGCCACCCAGGCACCCGGATTAACTTATTTTATTGAGAAATATTTACTTAGCTCCTAGTTATTGCGTAAAGTGGGGCTTATAGTCAGTAGAAGTACACGAAAATACAGAAATAATGACAAGTGGTGGTAAGGACAATAAAGGAAAAGAAGGAGCTATGAAAGAAAATAATCGGTTGGGGGGTGCTGGGTGGCTCAGTCGGGTAAGTAAGTGTCTGCCTTCAGCTCAGGTCATGATCCCAGGGTCCTGGGATCGAGCCCCATGTCAGGCTCTCTGCTCAGCGGGGAGTCTGCTTCTCCCTTTCCCTCTGCCTGGGGCTCCCCCCTACCCTCGCTTGTGTTCTCTCTCTCTCTCTGCCAAATAAATAAAATCTTAAAAAAAAAAAAAAAAACCAATAGATCAGAACTTGGCAGGGGATGAGGGGTTGTCAGGAAAGGCCTCTCCATTGCCAAAGGACAAACCCACTGAGGAGACCTGATGGATGAGAGGTAGCCAGTTGGAAGAAACGCCTTCCCACAGAGGTGCACGTACCGGCCCAGGGTGGGTGGGAGCTCAGGTGAGTTCAGCAAGGCCAGTGTTGGCTGGCGTGGCAAGGGAAGAATGCTGGAGCCGCTTCGGCCTCTGGGGTGCCCGCAGAGGGGCCGGCAACAGTGTGTTAGCTGTGGCCTTTATTATCATTATTAACAACAGTAGCAACAGATAAAATGTAGTAAGCATTTTCGATAAGCCAGACATAGGCTAAAAGCTTTAGACATAATAATGGATTAAGTCCTCATAGCAGCCCTTTGAGGTAACTATTATTAAGTGCCTGAGAGGTTAGTAACTTGTCTGGGGTGACGTGACTTATAAAGGGCAGGGCTGGGAGCTGCTGACATCAGTCAGAGTTCTCACCCTGTTTGTCGGACCACCTTTCCTTCCACGTTTTACACCCTGATGTCTGCTGCCCCCAGAGCTGTGGGGAAAGGAGCAGCTTTTTGAAAGAGGATACTGGAAAAAACAAAGAAACTGAGATTTATATTCCCCGAAGGATAAACCTACCTTATGGACATTAAAGACCAAATTCACTCACGTCCAAACCACAGAGGAAGGACAAAGAAATGTGTATAGCATATTGTAGTAGAGATCTATGGGTTTTGTCTTCCTGACATCCATTTTCCTTCTTCCTAGTAAAAACAATTTTCTTTGGGAACTTGCGCCTCCTCCACTCTCACTCTGTGGTGGTTTTAGTGGGGCAAACCCCACTGTTGACTTTAGAACAGAGCACATGACCCTTCAAAACGAGGCAACTGGAACATTCCATTCCCTTGGCCAGTAACTGGTTCAGAGATGGTATGGCTGATGGCATATGAGCTCAACCTGGGACTTTCCTGCACTACGGAGAGAGATATAAAGTTACAGCGGCTGGTATGCACAGCTGCCTCCATGTTGGACAGTGCTGCCTGAGAATGAATCCAGTACAGGAGGAAAATATGCCTAGAGATGGAGAGATGGCGTCTTTAGGAATCACTAAGCACATGGATTCCAACATGCGAGAAGCAAGCTTTACTTCTAAACTTCTCCGTGGAACGAACCAACAAATTCTCTTTCTCAGAGAAGCCATTTTGACTGGGGTTTTCAACCAGAAGGGACCCGCTATGGATCAGAGGCAGAGCAGAGTGGATAGAAATGATGGTCAAAGTAAGGCCAGTGTAGCCAACATGGCAGAAAGGTGGTCAGAAAGATCCTGTCCTACGGCCTTTGGCAAACTGTCTGAGCAAGCCAGTGTTGGGGTGAAACTGCTTCTCCTCCTTGGAGGCAGGCAGCTGAGGATGTGGAAACGCAGGTGTATACAGCCGGCGGTCAACACATGCTTTCTGGCTGCTGGAGGTGTGCCACACTTGTGCCAAGTGCAGGACTACCCCAACACACATGGCCCCTTCATCCTGGGAGCTCATCAGCTTCTCTGGAGGGCAGGGGCAGGAGGCACAGGTTAGCATGCGTGCATCATCATTTACCTACACGGTGGACACAATGCAGTACGATCAGCACTTGATTAAAACGAAATCTCTCGGTTCTCTGGTCTAGACAGAAGTCTCTTTCACTGAACTATATAACGAAAGGCTGGAGAGCGCAGAGGTCAAAAGATAAGGAGATCTGAAAGAGGAACCCTCACCATTAGTAGCTGTACCATGAGAAGAAAGGCTTAGAACTGGAACTAAGGGAAACTGAGTGCACTCTGGGCTGTTTCCAGAAACGAAGTTGCTAAAAAAGAAATCGATCCAGGAAACTGAGGACAGAATGTTAAGGAGAGATACCACAAGAGGCCAGGATCACCAACGCCTCTAGCTGCTACAAAACCACATCAGCTCTGGAACTTTTCTTGGCCTTTACCAGCCTGAGATCCCTGTGGCTAATATCTCCTCCTGACCAGTGACTGTATTTTCTCCACATTGATTCTACACCCAGCAAGCTCCTGAGTGAGACTGGACATTGACTGTCCTCCCAAGGTCATGGTGCCCAGAAACTAAGCAGGAGCTCCAGGGTCCCGCCTCCCTCCCTTCTTGCGCGCCCCCATCCTCAGCACCGGGAGTTCTTCTCTGGGCCCTGCAACCTTGCTCAGTTCTCACACACGAACGCTCTCTCCTGAATCCCTGAACCATGTGCAGAGGGCCCCCACTCCCGGGTTCCTGAACTCCGTGAGCCTGGCTGACGGAGCAGCCCCTGCGGGCCATCTGATTGCAGGGTGCCTCAGCTGCCCCTGAGCTCCTCACTGACTTCTGCCTCTTCCCGTTCTCTTGCCCACCTTCCATCTCTCCAACCTCTTCCTTACGTGGTTCACACCTGGGTACGTCTCGTGCCCTGTCTGCTAGGAAGACTCATGAAGTTTCACGCCCAAAGCATGGAAAATTCAATCCATTTTTCAGTGGGGGCGGGGGGTACTGGTAAGTATACATATGATCAGCAATCCTTAAATCAACTGGTAAAATTATACGTATCCACTTACAGAGTTGTTTTGGTTCTTCTCAGTTCCTTTTTTTTTAAAGATTTTATTTTAAAGCAATCTCTACACCCAATGAGGAGCTCAAACTCACAACCCCAAGATCAAGAGTTACGTGCTCTACCGACTGAGCCAGGCAGGCGCTCCTCTTTTCAGTTCTTACATTTACAAAATCTCAACATAAAAATCTTATTTAGGATGCTGTTGAATCAAAACACCTCACTCAAAACAAATATGCCCACTGAATTCTCTCGGGTTTGCTCTAGCTGAGGCCCGAGGTGAGGAACAAAAAAACAAAAGAGGATAGAACAAAAACCTAGTAATACAGACCAAAGCTAATGGACTTGAGTAACAACTGTGTTTGGCTGAGTACTCATTTAACCATATTCACTCATGCAACAAGGATTTAGTGAGTGTTTACCATGTACCGGACAGGGATCCAGCTCTTAGGGATACTACAGGGGACAAGACTATCTCATACGTGCTCTCAAACCATGCTCTCCTGCTCTGTGGAGCCACTAACTAGTAAATCCATCTTGCATTCCTTCCTGCCTTGATGACTCTGCCCAGAACGTACTCTAAAAATAGCATGTCAAGACTCGGTTGTTCAAAGCAGCGTTCTTTCCACAGAAACAGTCTTGTGCCACTTATACCAAAATAAAAACTGTGAGATCACCAAACCAACCCATCATCTACAGATGAAAAGGTGGTCCATATAGACAGTGTGGGTTGAAGGAGTATTGTATCTTTGATTCTTAATCCCATGTTCTTCTCTTGCACCGCCCGAAATGGTAGCCACTAGCCCCAGGTGGCTACTTAAATTGAGATTTAGAATTAAAAATTCAGTGCCCCAGCCGCACAACCTACATTTCAAGTGCCTAAAAGCCACATAAGCGAGGGGCTATCACCCTGGATAGAGAAAAAAAAAAAAAAGACTATTGGACAGTGCTGTGGGGCTAAAACGCTCTGCTTGCACTATTCTCAGTATTTCTCAAACTTTAAAATGCATGGTATTCACCTGGGCATCTTGCTAAAACGCTGATTCTGCTACAGTAGGTCAGGGGTGGGGTCTGAGATTCTATAGTCCTAATAAGCTCCGGGCAGGACTGCTTCCGGCTGGAGGCCCACACTGAGAGTCTGGAGTATGAAGGGTCCAGCTCAGTACCACAGTTAATACTGCAAGTTTTGGTGTCCTAATAGTTTCAGGTATCTGGTTCTTTGTCTTCCCAATTAGGTCTTAAACTCCTTAGGGGAGAGCACCATACCTTCCTCTTTGCATCTCTCACCACGGGCTGCAGAACGCAGGGACGCACGAGGGGTCAGCGCTGCTGTCTCCGGGTACATTACATCTGGTACAGGCTGCTGCAGTATTACACATACATACCCTTTCTTTTTCTTCTTAAAAGACATTAGGTCTTTAACCTAGCCATTTAATGCCTTCAATTTCTTAAAATAAGATACTGGTAGCTATACTATGTCAACTTCAAGAAAACACATGGGAATTCATCCTTTTTAAGGGCTTTAAAAACGAATTGTAAATTTTACTACAGCATATATACTTAAAATAATTTAAGAAATAGTGGAGAAAAAATATATAATGTATATTTGGTAGCTGAAGGGACGCTAAGGAGTCTCTTATCGTTACAAACAACTGAATCGCCAAGCTTTATCTTAAAATTAGAAAATGATTAAAATACTTACAGAACAATACAATCAGAAATTTTAAGTGTGCCTTTATGTTACTGAGACCTCACATCCTACCCTGAAAATAGTGAGCAACCGTTTTTATGGGACAGCTGACAGTTGTTGCGGTACGAGCAGGCACCTCTATAAATTCTTACCCCAGCTTTCTATCAGCAACTTCCATTTTTCCAGAAATTTCAGTAATCACTATTTGTAATCAGTTATTAATGAAGACCTCTGCAGTTAAGTTTAAAAGGTCAGTCATTTTTGTATTTAAAAGTCTCATATTTACGCGCTCAGTTTTTAAGGAAATAAGAGTCCTTTGTGCCTTTCTAAATGGATTCCTTACAAAGCAACAAGAAAAAGAGTTTTATTAATGCGCAAGACTGAAAGAAATGTCAAGTATGCTCGAGTTCTGGTTTTGATTTTGGACTTCAGAGAAAGTTAAAGAAGCAGTGGAACAGAGCTCTTTAATTACAATCCAATGTCCTGGAGAAGAATATTTGATATTTCTCCCAGTTGGCATTCTAGCTGACGTGAGGAGAAAATCACCTACGATTAACACAACATAAAATCATTCCACCCAGTCAAGTTCATCAGGATTATACCATGTGTACATCGTGAACCTCCCTGGCTTTGTTTAACATCTTGTTTGACAAATTATGAGATGGAAATGTTTTAAGAGTTAAATCAGTACTTTTATTTTTGCTACATCACCTAAGCCAGTACAAGTCTGTGCTCAGACTGCTCAAACTCCTGCTTCACTCTAGGAGGGTAACTCAATGACAGCGTTTCTTCCCCCAGGAGGAGAGTCAACAGCTCTGACAGAAACATGATGGCAGGCTGATGGCTGAGAACTTGGGTCTGGAGGTGCTGTCTGCATACTAATTCTCCGCTCGGCCGCCTCGTCATGTGGGCCTGAGGAAAATGAGCTATCTTTTTAAAACTGCGTTTTTCATCTATAAAATGGGAATGAGACGAAGGTTGCTGGGAGCACTAGATGCAATACTGTCCTTACAATACTTACCACAATACGCAAGTACTCAGCAGTCAGCTATGAATGAACATTAATTATTTTTATTGGATCTGAAAGGGATTTATCATAGCTCAGTGGCCATGAAATATTTTCCTTTACCCCTATCATGCCCCTTTAAGACCCTTTACTTTATGTCTGTATTTAGAAATCTTCCGTTAACAAATACAAAATATCTATTTAAGAAATGAAAGAGGTGTTTGGGGATTTGTTTTTTAAAAACAAGTATATTGTCCGCTTGCCCAGAATTGTTCTATAGCCCCCATTCAGAGATAAAATGATTCAAAGACTCTTAAAGTGAGTGTAGAGGGAACAGGGAACACATCAACATAATAAAGGCCATATATGACAAGTACACAGATACTCAAATTAAAAAACTTTTACTCTAGGGGTGCCTGGGTGGCACAGCGGTTAAGCGTCTGCCTTCAGCTCAGGGCGTGATCCCAGCGTTATGGGATCGAGCCCCACATCAGGCTCCTCCACTAGGAGCCTGCTTCTTCCTCTCCCACTCCCCTGCTGTATTCCCTCTCTTGCTGGCTGTCTCTATCTCTGTCGAATAAATAAATAAAATCTTTAAAAAAAAAAAACTTTTACTCTAAAATCTGGAACAAGAAAAGGATGTCCACTCTCATCAACTTTATTCAACAGTTTTAGAAGTTCTATCCCCAGCAATCAGACAAGAAAAAGAAATAAAAGCCATCCAAATTGATAAGAACAAACAAATAGAAAGATACTCCATGCTCATGGACTAGAAGAATTAATACTGTCAACATATCCCAAGCAGTCTACAGATTTAACATAATCCTTATCAAAATACCAATAGTATTTTTCACAGAACTAGAAGGAGTAATCCTAAAATTTGTATGGAACCACAAAAGCCAAAGCAATCTTGAGAAAGAACAAAGCTGGAGGTATCACAATCCCAGACTTCAAGATATAGGACAAAGCGACAGTAATCAAAACAATATGGTACTGGCACAAAAACAGACACATAGGTCAACGGAACAGGATAGAGAACCCAGAAATAAACCCATGCTCATATGGTCAATTAACCTATGACAAAGGAGGCAAGAATATACTACAGGAGAAAAAAGTCTGTTCAATAAATGGTGGTGGGAAAGCTGGACAGCTACATGCAAATGAATGAAACCAGACCACTTTCTTACACCATACACAAAAATAAACTCCAAATGGATTAAAAACCTAAAAGTAAGACCTGAAACCATAAAACTCCTAAAAGAAAATGTAGGTGGTGATCTCTTGGACATAGGCCGTAGCAACATTTTTCTGGATATGACTCCTTAGGCAAAGGAAACCAACGAAACGAAAAGGCACCCCACTGAATGGGACAAGATATTTGCAAAGGATATATTTAATAAGGGGTTAACATCCAAAATATATAAAGAACTCATATAACTCAGCATCAAAAAAGCAAATAATCTGATATTAAAATGGGCAGAGGACCTGAATAGACCTTTTTCCAAAGAAGAGGTACAGATGGCAAAAAGACACACATGAAAAGGTGTTCAACATCACTAATCATCAGGAAAATGCAATTCAAAACCAAAATGAGATATCACCCTACACCTGTCAGAACGGCTAGAATCAAAAAGACAAGAGGTAACAAGCACTGGCAAGGATATGGAGAAAAGAAAACCCTGTATAAATTGATGAATCCACTATGGAAAACAGTATGAAAGTGCTTCAAAAAATGAACAGTGAACATACCATATGATCCAGTAATTCCACTCCTGAGTATTTACCCAAAGAAAGTGAAAACACTAATTTGAAAACATATGCGCCCTATGTTTACTGCAGCAATATTTACAATAGTCAAGATATGGAAGCACTCTGAGTGCACATCAATAGATGAATGGATAAAGAAGATGGGGTAAACATACACAACAGAATATTACTCAGCCATAAAAAGGAATGAAATATTGTCATTTATGACAACATGGATGGACCTAGAGGGTATAAGCTATGTGAAATAAGTCAGACAAAGAAAGACAAAGACCATATGATTTCACTTGTATGTGGAATCTAAAATAAAACCAAACAAAACAGAAACAGACTCATAAATATAGAAAACAAACTGGTGGTCCCCAGAGGGGAGGAGGTAGGAGGATGGGGAAAACAGGTAAAGAGGATGAAGAGGTACAAACTTATAAAATAAATTTAAAAATAATAATTCAAAGACACTGAAGTACAATTTCAAGACACATATTAATATCCAGATATAGTCAACAACATAAGATGCACTCTTCTAGAAGATAACTAAGTCATGGAGTTGGTGAACAAGGTCTGGACAACCCAGAACAAAGTAGCAGTTCGCAACTAAATGTATAATTTACATTGTATGGAGGAAATTTTTTACTTATTCAGGTCAAAAAGAAGATTGCTTTTGTCTTTAATTATCTAGTTTGATTGTTGCCTATACAAGAATTGTGCCAACTCCTCTCTTTTCTTCCTGAGGGCAGAACGGACTAAGGCAGAGCAAGAAGCATTTTCCTCATTGGGGAGAAGAAACAGTGGTCCCAGCAACAGTCCCAAAGGCTGGTAAAACTCCTGTCATCAGCCACAGCGGCTGTGTATCAGCACAGTCAGGTGACAAGGGCTCATCGCGCACACTTCCCACATCGGGTTGACCTTTCTCTGAAGGGAGAGCGGTGGCCATGTTTCATGTTGAAGATGTTCACAACAGTACCAGCCAGTAACAGGAATCCCTGTCCCGCTCCAGTCCCAGGCTGTGGGCAGTCTGGAGCCAGGAAGAGAAACAGGCTCGAAGCTTCACATCCACACGGCACTTGCCCCTCTGCTCATACCACAACCCAGCTGCACACATCCTCACGAGGTTGGTGCAGGTCTTTTACATGACCAAGAAAATGGAGCTCTGAGAGGAAGATGTGTCCGGGACACGTCGGCAACCTAGCAGGTGGCAGCGTTGGAAGCTACGCCCCTGTCGTTCCATGCGCAGAATGTGAGGAAAGTTACGGAGAGGGAGCACCGAGAACCTGCTGCTAGATTGCCGGCGGCTCCTGTGGCCCTTGCTTTTATTTGTCTACACTGTCAAAGCAAGTAAGCTTACAAAACTAGGGTTTTCAGAGCCACTGTTCAAAATTTTCCATTTGTTTTAAAAACGGTTCAGTGGCAGCTTTTTCCCCCTCCTAGCCAGAATGCATTAAAAGTTGTATATTCCAGTTAGCAGATGCAATGTTTTGGTACTGTGTCGATAACCTATTCCTCAATAATCTTTTCTATTTTCATAGTTAATTTTTATGTAGTATTTATAGTCTACCAACTACAATCCTTCTGCAACATTCATTATTTGGGCTGGGAATCCGGTGAGGCAAAATCTCCCCACTCTTGTCCACCAATGTTACATTGGTGGGCCTAACTCCAGGTAAAGATGGAGTTACTCTACATTCCAGGTAAGATGGTGGGCCCTTTGCTGGACAGGAGATTGCATTAGGATAAAAATGGGATTCAATCTCTACCCAGAACTCTAAGAACAATGCTAACCATCTGATAAAATTAGTTATGTATTATCATTTTATTTATTTATTTATTTATTTATTTATTTATTTATTTTAAAGATTTTATTTATTTATTTTACACACAGAGAGAGAGAGAGAGAGAGAGAGCACAAGCAGGGGGAGCAGTAGAAGAAGAGGGAGAAGCAGGCTCCTCGCCGAGCAGGGAGCCCGATGCAGGGCTCGATCCCAGGACCCTGGGATAATGACCTGAGCTGAAGGCAGATGCCTAACCATCTGAGCCACCCAGGTGCCCCCATTTTTTTACTTCTTAAAAAAGCAATATATATGCAATTGTTTTTAACAGTAAACAGTAGTTAAAGGCTTACAACAGAAACAGTAGTGGTTTGGTCACCAGAGTCAACCACTTTTTCTTTTAAATATTTTATTTATTTATTTGAGAGAGAGAGTGCAAGAGTAAGAGACCATGAGGTGGGGAGGGGGAGAGGGAGCTGAGCAGGGAGCCCGACATGGGGCACGATCCCAGGACTCTGGGATGATGACCTGAGCCAAAGGCGGAAGCTTAACTGACTGAGTCACCCAGGTACCCCTGGAGTCAAACACTTTTAATCATTGTAGTTATTCTTTCAGATACTTACCTCCATATGTCTAATAATTTAAAATTTTAGTCATTATCTCTGACTTCCCATTATAATAGATGAGAATGAACTGTTTTTCCTGGGTCTAGCTTTGGAGGAGAAACAGGTATAAATTTCTCAGGCTACCACACTGAATTCTGAAAGTAATTAGCACAGTTAGGAGATCTTAAAGATACTCGTTGAATGTCACTGGATGAATGACACAGACACCCAAATATACAAAGCCAGGACTCATTCTGCACTTTCTCATAGCAAGTATGCACTGAGCAGCTAGAGAAATACATAATCTCTCAAAGTCACGTATATTATATTGATTATTTGTATTTTGTTTTGCTATGTTCTTGGAAAACATTAAAATTCAACTTTTTAAAGGATTGTCATGAAACTAATTTGAATGACTCAGTAAAAAATTTCTACAGCCAAAAAATATTTTTCAAGTAAATTCTTTACCAGCAGTAGTGAAAAGAAGAATTTAGGTCTAAGAAAGTAATCTTTTCTAAACATTAATAAGCAAAGGGGCCTGAAAATATTTGGGAGATCTTCCCTGGAGTCCTGTAGGCTCAGAACTCAGCCTTTTGCCTTGTAGAATTTCAAAGTTTGATGCTACCCCCTGCAAAAAAAAAAAGGATGTATAAATTATGAAAACTCTGAAAAGACTTCCACCTCATTAATATGTCTCAAAATACATTGCTTAAGGGTAAGGTTAATTAAATCACAGTATACAAAAATTTGAAATGGACTGGTAATCAATCACAGACAAACTATGTTACATAGAGACAAAATGGGAGTAGTGGACATTAATACAAGTTAAATAAAAACAGATTCCTACCATGGAAGGAACTTTTCACCTGACTTGCTGCGGACTCTCTATACTATCCAGCTTTCGGGAATACCCAAGGCAGAAATTGCTGGAAGAACTACATACGCTTCACTCGGGACCCCTTCAAGCAGTGAGTCTTCCACTTAGTACTCAAGAATTTCTGAAGCCAACTTCAGTGAGCATCGAGTTTTCTAGCAAGGCAATAAAACTCTTAAATTTACTGGCTAAATTATGTCGTTTTATGAATTTTCCAAGAACTCTATTTCTTTGTTTGGTTGTTGTCTGTCTTTGGGCCCTTCGCTTTCATTGCCTTTCAACTTTTTGCAATAAGGGAAAAGAAAGAAATTCAAAGTAGCCATTTTGGTTACTTGTTCATAGTCTGACAAAATAAAACCTACATTTTTGGTTTTGTTCCTTATAATTAGCTGCAGGTTCCAAGTATTCATGCAGTCTCACTAATAAAAGCAATCTAGAGCAGGTTACTTTCTGTAGCTGGAATAATTTCATTCCCTGTAATGGTATTCCCTGGATGTATCTAGCTTTGACCACACAGAGTCTTAGAATGGGAGGGTTCTTCGAGATGGGCTACCTCAAGCCCGCACCCGAGGCATCATCCCAGCAAGTGTTAATAAGAGGAAATGGTATACAGTTGACAAAGCAAGGGCTCGGGAGTCAGATTTAATCATCTGTAAACAAGGTTAGCAACAGGTTTCCAGAAGGTCCTTGGGCAGATTATGTAATGTAATAGAGGCACCAGGCCTGTAGCACATTGCAGTGGCTAAAACCCCAGGCTTTGGAGCTGGAGCTGACCCCAGCTGGACACAGGCCCCAGCTCTGCCTCTTGACAGCTGTGTGTCTCTGGGCAGGTTCTTACCTTCTCTGGGGCCCATGTTCCCTACCTGCAAAAGGGAGAAAATAATACACCCAATTCATGATGTTACTTTTAAAGACTGGTTGAGCTAACATACGTGATGCCCAAATAGCATCAGCTTTATTATTAGGCCAATTCAGACGAAAAGCTGGACACTGGATAAACCTACTTCCAAGGTTCTCAGATTAATAATACTATGTGTCTACTAAAGGCAGCTGTGTTTATAACTGAACTTTAAATCTGTAAGAGAGGAAAGTCAATGTTAAACGTGCTCTATGTAGTGGGAACAATGTATCCTATATCTTCAAGACCCCCTAATACATTAACACGAGAATATGTATTATGTTCTTCCTAAGCATAACCACGGCATAAAAGACAGAGGAGGGACCCAAAGAGGATAAGAGAGGCTAACTGCATGAGGAGAGCTCCATCTAGAGAAAGCATAAGGTACCCGTGCACACCGAAGAACTCACTGCATGAGGCCACGTAAGCAAAGTGGCAAATAAGGGGTGCAAACTACTGAGTTCCAAGGAGCCAGGGCACGCTCACTCTCAGGGCCAGGGGGTCAAAGAGGGCAGGGGTGGGATCTGAGCCGGGCCATGAAGGCCGGTATTTGCAGAGGAGGCGAGGAAGACGCAGGTGGTTATTTCGGACAGAATGTGTTGTCCTGTCCAAACTCCATCTCCAGTTTAAACTAATGACGAGGCTGCAAACCTGCATCTCAGGGGCCTCCGTGATTTGGTAGAAGAAGGAAGAGAGCTCGGGTGGCTCCTGGTTTCCGCATGAGGGTCGCCTCTCCCCAGAGGAAGCTAGACTAGAATCCGAGGAGCAGCGTAAATGGGCGGCTTGTGCCCATCGCAGCGGCCCAATTTCCAGGTGTTCTCAGGCACGTGTGGCGGCGCCAAGGGCACTGCTGAGGTCTGGTGGGGGTGAGAGCATAGCCACACAAGCTAGGGCGGAATCCACCCCAAAGGGGCTTATGTGAATACAAAACAAACAGTTTAAAAAGCCCAGGGTTAAAATATCCATCGCTGTTAAGTCTGTCTTGCTGCATTTCCACGAGCCACGCTCAGAGCTTGCAGGTTAGGGCCTACTGTGGCTCAAAGCCACAGACCTCCGTTACACTCCGGGGCCACGTACCACCCTCACCCTCCACCCCTGCCCCTGCATACTGACCATCAGCTCCCGATGACTCAAAGGCACCCTCTGCTCTCTCCCCCCACAGCCCTTTTCTCATGGCGGGCACAAGCCTCCTCCAACAGCTGTCTATTCCAGAAACCTCAAAGCCACCACAGACTCCTTGCCCTCTCTTCCCTAGCTCTGGCCATAGACTGCTCACTGATCTCCCCAGTCTCGTCTCACCTCCTTTAATCTCTCTTTTCTCCGGACTGCTGCCTCAAAGAGTATCACCTACAGGATTAAAATCTTAACTCCTCCTAGCAAGACATAAAGGGCATCATTACCTGGCCTCAGCCAACCAGTCTGACCTGAGCTTCCAACACTCTTCCCTTAAAATTTGCATTCTGGCAACGTCTAATTACCCGAGAGGTCTCTGAACCTACCCTGCCTTGGGGCGTCCCTGACACACTCTTCCCTCCCCACAGTGCCTACACCCTGGAAAGCTTCTGTTCATCCTTCTAGTCTTCGCCGCAGTGCTATTTCTGCTCTGAATCTTTCTTGACACCTGCCCACGTACTGAGGTGCTGCCCGTCTGGGTATCTCCTAGAACTACCTTGGTACCTGCTTTGGGAGCCCTTGAAATCAGGAACACAATCCCGTCTCCTTCCAGCCCTAGCCCCTCGCACACGGTAGCCCACCCAAGCCAGAATACGCTGAGCAAATGACTGAACTTGAAAATGAAGAGAGGAATCAATATTATTTGGTTAAAATCAACAAGTCCGAAGAAATCCCCTGCAAACATTATTTAATGGGGGAGAGGAGAGAGGAGGGTGGACTTGCATGGGGATACTCTCTACCAGTGTATCTTCTCCCTGGAACTGCCGATGAAGTAAACTCACGCGTGTGGCCAATAGGGCAAAGCATCGGAGTAGCATTTGTTTAAAAGAAATAACCTCTACGGTGGAATTTACAGCTTTTAGACTCTTTTCAGCTGGCACTCAAATCTGTCTAGCTCTTTTCAACCCCTTCTCCACTCCCCAAACAACAAAAATAGAGAGCAAAACACTACAGAAATTGAGAACCAGCCAGGCAACAGGGACTTAGGTCTAACTCAGCCTTGAGGACTCTCAAAATGACTTTCAAAGCCCCTATTTAAAGTGGGAGATACTATGAAACTGTCAGAAGGGCTCCTCTCCTCTGCATCCCTTCAAAAAAGGGATGACACACAGATTCATGCCTGAAGTCACAGGACTGAGCTCGAAAATCTTCGAGTTTTTGAGTATTTGGTAAATTGCAATCATTTACTTTCCTCGGGAATTAATAGAAACCATCTGCTTAATGATAAAGCTGAGCTCTGCAATTATTTGAGCAAAAATGTGCCACAGTCAGCATAAAAGAGGCTTATTGAGGAAGCCTGCTAGACATATGTATTTTTTTATAATTAAAGCCAATCACATTCATTAATTTAAAAACGCTGTTGTGATCAGCTGCCCCTATTTCTTATTTATCAGCACCACCCGTTACTAGGCACCTATGCAACCTTCAATTTTAAACTTCCAGAGGTTAAATAACTATAATTGTACAGATGGTGGTGATCACACACCAGAACGCTGAGGCGATCATGAGAAAAAATAAAGATGGGGAAATAAACGTCTACCGTAAACCACATATCCGCCTTCTGGGTCTCATACCTGCGTGCGGCAGGGTTATTTTCCTTTCCTGGCAAACAGGAAGCCGGCTGTGAGCGCTGCAAACAGAATGCCTTTGAACGGGCCATCGCTCAAAGCTCCTGGTAATTCTACCGGCAGCCCTGCTCGCAGCTGGGAAGAGCCCCAGGAAAACAGGCGGCTTTTGTTACACAGCACCCTACAGAGTGGGAACAACCAACATCTCCCCTCAGTGGCTGTAAATACTGATCCACCTGTGAGGAATAAGGGCGCCACCTCTGTCTGGTGGCAAATAAATAAAGGAGGAGGGCAGAGCAAAGAGAAACACACATTAGGGCCAACAGCTCCAGTCGCTTTCTTCTCTCTGTGTGTGGCCCAAGGAAGGAGGAGATGTTTATTTGGACATCCTCCCTTCGGAAAAGAAGCCAGTCGACTGTCTGCTTTGGGACGGGTCCGATGCTAGAGCTCGGTCAATTTCACAGGCAGACGCCATACGGTTCTTAACCAACTCAATGAATGATTTTGAATTTTTAAAACCAGTTGGTAAGAAACAGCTGATCCACACCACCCCCGTCCCCCAAAAACTCCCATTCTGGTTCCGCAATGTTTCACTAGTCCTTATGGTGGTCCTTAACCTACAGAATGGCATGCGGGTTAAGAAGACGAGTTCTGTCAGGTGTGAGAGATACCAGCTGAAATCTCCTTTAGCCCCACAAATGTGCGTCACAGAATGACCAACCCCATTGTAGAGACCGGCAGGGAAGCCGCAGAAGTCATTAAGATTCCAGAGGGACCACCAGCGCCAGGGGCATCAGTGCCGGGAAGGAGGCATCCTCCGTCCTCTTTGGAAAAGGAGTGGAGGACGTTACAAGAGCTGGGCTTGGGCAGCCGCCAGCAGCAGCAGCCAGCAGCGGCTCTCTCAGGGATGTCCGTAAAGACCCTGTTCCAAAGCCGAGTAAACACAACGATTTTATGGCAAACGGGGAAGCGGTATCAGAATGATACTATTTGCCACACCGATTTCTTTTCTCTTTTTCCAGACAAGTCCATTGTAATACATGACTGCAAGGTATCTGGGCTCTAGAAGCAGAGGGACCTGGGAGTCTCCCCAGCTCTGTCATCATGGGCCAGTTAGATAACCTCTTTCTGTTCCAGTTCCACCATCGATCAAACAGGCAGTATCAGGGAATCGGGACATGATGCAGTGAAATGTGCCACAGCACAGCCGTTAAGAGAGTGGGCTGGAGAGCTGGACAACCTGGGTTCAAGCCTGGTTCTGCCACTTACCCTGAGTGACCAGCGGGCAACTTACAGATGTCTGTCTGTTTTCTCCTTTGAAAAATGGGGATAATAAAAATCCCCATTGAGTTGTGGTAAGCATTAAGTAAGCTGATGTTATAAAGGGTCTTAGAACTGAATTCATTTTGCTTATTATTGTGAACATTAAAAGAGATAATGCAGGGCGCCTGGGTGGCTCAGTCTGTTAAGCGTCTGACTTCAGCTCAGGTCATGATCCCAGGGTCCTGGGATCGAGTCCCACGAAGGGCTCCCTGCTCAGCCAGGAGCCTGCTTCTCCCTCTGCCTGCTGCTCCCCCTACTTGTGTGCACTTTTTCTCTGTCAAATAAGTAAATAAAATCTTAAAAAAAAAGATAATGCACATAAGCCTTGCGTGTATTAAGTGCTCATTACATAGTACATATCATTCTTATTGCAAAAAATTAAAAAATACAAATGAGCAAAAAAGTAAAATAACTGATAATTTTTAAATGGAAACTCTTAGAATTAAGTGGAACACTATAAAAAATGATCAAAATTGTACTTAGAGAAATACGCTATTTCCAAGAAAATGATGGAAATGGATTTCCCTAATTATCTTTTAAAAAGAAATCTGGAAGAGGACGCTGATGTGTTCCAAAGGTGAGAGGTGACCTCTAAATGTCCCTGTAGACTCCTTAACAGCACACATGTTTTTTCACAGAGGAACTAACAGGTATACAACAGCGCAAGCATCACATAAGGTCAGGCACATTCCTATTAAAAAGAGGAAAAGTCTGGGGCGCCTGGGTGGCTCAGTCAGTTAGGTGCCTGACTCTTCGTTTTGGCTCAGGTCATGATCTCAGGGTCATAAGATCAAGCCAGCCCCCCCACCCCGAGCCCCACCCCCAGTGGACTCTATACTCAGCCGGGTGTCTGCTTCTCTGCCTCCCTCTCACTCTTCTCCCTCTGCCCCTCCCCCCCACTTGTGTGCCCACTCTCTAAATAAATAAGTAAATCTTAAAAAAAAAAAAGAGAGGAAATTTCAAGTTTAAACAAGATGTTTAGCCAAAACCAAGTGAATAAAGGGAATCAATTATTAATGCTGACAAATCCAAGTTCACGGTGTAGGTTTTAAAACCCAGACTTTCCCCCTAAAACCTAGGTTCAAGTTCCCTTCAGCAACTCTTTCCCTAAGGCACTTGGCAATAATGGATATTAATATGAAAATTCCTCTAGTATGAAGAAAACAGAATGGACCTAGAACTTCTTTTTTTTTAAATAACTCAGAGTACCTTACTAGGTAATGCAATTCAGACACTTAGATGGGATGGTCCATCTAAAAGTACCACTTTTGGTGGGTGGCTTTAAAAAAAACTCTATAAACTCTTGTAGAAAATACAAATTCCAGGAGAATATAGAGGAAAATAGAATAAACTTAACCCAGATACTTTTTTTTTTTGGATTTAAATAGTATTATTGTGTTTAAATATGTGGAAACCAAAAATCTTTATGTGGGAGTATAAAATCAGTTTAGCAACGTTTCTTTTCTTTGCTTTTCTTATTCCTACCTCTAAAATTTAATATCTCTCACAACATATATCTACCTGAATCCTACATTTACAGAACTAATTTTTTAAATAAGGAGGCACAAAAATAATTATTTCCAATGTTTTGTCGAGTTTCAAATGACATAAGAGCTCAGGGTTGAAATTCTTCTCATTATGGTTTTTTATGGTTCAACACATTATTATGAAATATAACAAATGAATATTTGTAAGTTATAACACATTCCAAATATTTTCACAATAAGAAATGAAGTTTACTTCTTATAGAACAGCTTTCTATATTATCCCTCCAGAATCCTTGTAGAATGATTTACCATTATTCTATTTTTTATTTCTACAGAGCATCTTCTTCAAATTCTACTTGGTTACTCGTAATTAGCAATAACCTTACCCCTATTCCCAGTGCATATAAGACTTCCATTATTCTAAGGGGCCCAGGGAGTAAAAAGAATTACACCTTTCAGTATTTAATCACCAAATTTGACTTTTTTTTCAAATAGCCCGAAGGTAAGTCTGAGATCTTACGTATCTCTCAATTCCACTTTGAAGGTAAGCAAACATTTACCACCTCACTCCGTTCCTGAATACAATCAATATTCTTTTCCGGGATTCAGACAGACATAAAGTCCTACTGATTATGTTCAAGTGGTCACTTACAAGGGTGCCCCGGGCAATTGCTTCCTGAAGTCCCTAGATGACATTCTCTGGTCTCGGCACAGACAAAAAGCCAATGACTTCATCTCCACCCTCTCCCAGCTTCAAAGGTTTCATTGGCTTCCCTGGGCAGATGAAGATGCCCCCAAATGGGAGACGGGGTCCTCCTATCTGTCCAGCTGCATCCCCCCACATGCCTGTCTTTGCTGTTCCTAACGACCACCACCACCACAGCCACAAGAACTAAAACCAATACAGGGCCTATGCATTATCTAGAAAGTAATTCATTTAATCTTTACAACCACCGTTTAAGGGAGCGACTATTACTGTCCCCGCTTTACGGAAGTGGTGAACTGCCTGAGATCATCCAGCTAGCACGTGTGGGAGTCAGGAGTCAAACACGCAGTCTGGCTGCAGGTCTGTGATCTCCCATCTTGACCCTCATTCAGAGATGGGGTCTGGCACAAAGTAGGGCCTCAATCAATCTTTACTGAATGACTGAACAAATGAGTTCTGTAATTAGTCAAGAAGTCTCCACAGTTAAACGTGACTTCTTAATTTTCTACTGTACATAACCGCATTATGGGCTTCAAAGAAGGATTCAAATGCTTAACAAATATTTCTAAGCATCTACCACGTGCCAGGTAGTCCGGTTAGAAGGAAATACTGCCTGCCTTCAAAGAGCTTACACTCAGTGTAGGACCCACACCAAAACAGGCTGTTAATTTCTAGACCTAGGGACCAAAAACCTCGTCCTAGCTGCACTGAGTTAAGCCTTTAAGACAATGGTTGAATGCTTTTTAAATAAAATCAGTTTATTCCAAACATATGCATTCTACTTTGACCTTTTGTGGACTGGCCTGGGAACAGTGCCTGGAATGAGGAACAACCCAATAAGCTGAAGGATGAGGGAAGGGACACATGAAGGAAGCAAGTGAACTGGACCTGGTCACATTGTTTGGGAAAATGCATTTCAAATTCTAAATAACTTGCAAGTTCAAGAATTCAGCTCTCTGTACACTAGAGCAGGGGATGAGCTCTAGTTTGCAACTATCCTCCTCCGGATCCTTCCCTCAAACTCGGGGGGCAAACCAATAAGCAAAATAGCAAACACCACTCCAGATTCATAGCACTGTTCACACACAACCCTCTCTTCCTTCCTTCAAATGCTCTATTTTTAAAGATGCCCATGTTTGTTTAAAAGCTGCTTTAGGCATTGGGAGGACTGGATCTACCCTTACGTCATCGGCCATGCATGATTCGTAGGACACTTGAGTTATTACAATTCTGAGGTTTCTGGGGGAGGCACCTTGTTTTTACAAAACTGGCAAATCAATATTCTAGGTTTCATGACTGTTCTATGTAACCATGCAAAGGTTTTCTCTCTCTATATAAAAAAGTTTCCTCAAACACACGCTAAGGTGCTCATTCCAAAGTCATCACAATTTTTTCAATCAAAAAGTGAACAGCTTTGACATTTTGAAATAAGAAACTGTCTCTTTCAGAATTTGATTAGACTATTCCAATAGCAGGCTAAAGTCATTAAAATTGGCTTTTAGAGAGATAGTTCAATGCTTAGTAATTGGCATATTGTAGTGATGACAGCCTCCCCACCAGGTTTTCAAATAAGACAGTGTCTCCAAAAACTAGATAAAGGCAGGTCATACCCAAGCCACGCAGCAGAATGTGCTTCAATACTGTTTAGTCCTACAAACGCCACATTTCAGAATAAAATAATTCTATTTTCACATAAATAAAATGTAACATTTATGCCTTGGGTTAGTATCTACACATTCTTATGTAAGAAATGTAAGAGATACCCTGCGAAATAGGAATACCACCTTCATTCAAAAGTAACACACAAAAGAGCATTTCATAATTCTTCTCTTTGTCCATTATTACCATGCAGGGTGAAAAAGGGAGGGAACGACCAATAATTTGTTAATAGTTTAGTAAGAGAAATGCCAGGTTAATTAAAACAAAAAAGGCACAATGTTTCCTAAGATTTACTGCCATTTTATTGAAGGGCAAACTTTCTTTAAAATTCCAGATGTGAAACTGCCTTAGGAAAATTCCGATCTGTTGTGGAAAACGCAGTGAAGGTCTCCAACAGGACGCTGCTTGTCCGGGTCCCCCAGCCGGCTCTACCCGGGGCCGGCAGATGCCAGCCGGGAGTGGGCGCTGCATCACAAGCTTGCGGGGACAAGCACCGCCGTTGCCTTTGGGTCACTAAGCTACAAAGAAACGCTCTGTTTTAAAAGTGGTCTTACAGAAAGTAATAAAGTGCTACTTCTTGGTTTTTATGACCTTATCTTCTTTTAAAGAACCTCATTTTCCCAGGCAAGAGCCACAGCTGATATATACATATGGTCGCTACGGTATAAACCGCAGCCAAGAGAAGCTCCGCGGAGGAGGCCAGACACAGCGCTGGAAGTGCAAGTATATTGAATTAGTTACTTTTCTTATTATAAGAGCTAGCAAACAGGGCATTTCGTTGTTGTTGTTTAAATCTGACCTTTAACCAGGTGTTCTCAATCGCATGATTGGCTGTATACATTTCTCATTTGTCAGAAGTCCTAGCTTTTAGGCTGCAAGAGAAGAGGGTAAATTTCTGTACAAAATTAAGAGGTTAGGAGCAGTAAGGAGTTTGAAAAAGGAGCACTTCTACCTCCCCCCCAACCACCAAACAACAACAACAACAACAAATCAAAGGATAATGAGGTCAGACCTCTGTGAAGTATGAGACAAGCACCGAAACTCCTACAAAGAAATCACTTTTTCTTCCTAGTTATTACAATCCTACCTCATTTCAGACTGTTACCTAGTGGCTTCTAGAAAGCCACCTTAACCTATATTATCCATTTGAGCTATCAGAGATCTTTTTTTTGTTTTTTGAGATTTTATTTTTTTTACCTAATCTCTACACCCAAGGTGGGGTTCGAACTCAAAACCCCGAGATCAAGAGCCACACGCTTTACTGGCTGAGCGAGCCAGGTGCCTGCTGTCAGAGATCTTATATTCAGAAAAGTCATATTGATATCAAGATGCTTAAACACACCTTCCTAATTAAAATGTACCAAACTGAAGACTTTTCACGTGAAAGGAAACATGCTGGTCTCTTTCCTTAGCTACAGGCAACCGACCTGCCCTTGGTTCTGGTATCCATCCTACCTGACTGGACTGACTTAATTAAAGCAGTCTTTATCATGTGCCCGCAGCAGGGGTGGGGAGAAGAGGGGCAGCCTACATTCCAGGGGTGAAATTTGGGGTCTGTGCTGAAGGGCTTTATACAATCCACAAAGGGCAGGCAAGTAAAAGAGTTTTATCCACGTGCCCTGAACATTACTTCACAAATGTAATGTGCTAACTGATCATTCTATACAGACTGGAAAAGAAGAAAACAGGAGTAAGTTCTTCACACTTAAGGTAGAGAATTAAATTTTTGGATACCACAGATAAAATGGGAAATCTTCTGACATTGCTATATTGTTAATCTTCAAACTCAGTATTCAAACTTATTTATACCACTTCTATTGTCTGGGACTATTTGTTGGATAGTGCAGATATAACACCAGAGACCGAGAGTGAGAAAGAGAGAATACGCGATCCAAGTTTCCATGGCGGGCAAGTATTTATTATTTCCATATTTTATTCCGGACGAGGCAGCTCTTTAGTTATGTCTGTGCTTTGCCATGGCTGAAGCCAGGATCCCCAGCCCTGGACAGCTTACACATGCCTAACCGTTCACAAGGAAGGTCGGGCAAGAATGAATGTGCATGTGATTCTGGAAAATATATCCTTTAATCTTGGCAGGTCAAAAGTACCATCTTCATGTAAAAAACATATGTGCTATTGGCAGTTCTGATAACCAGTAATAATATTGCTAACTTGTAATATTGCTAACTTAATAATATCAAAACTATTAATAGAATCCTAGCCCCCAAAAGAACAAAAATGTCTTACAGGATTTGTGATGCCTGCAATGCTATAAATCTCTGAAGACAGGTTATATCCTTCCCACTTCCCTGAGGCATTTGTCACATTGCCAGACAAGATTAGAATGAGATAAGCCTCAGAAACTTTTTGAAGATATTAGAAAGATCATGTTAGGGAAGTGGCTTAGGGGTTATACTTTATCAAACCAACATCCTTCAAATGCCTACCACTGATAATAAGCTGTCATCTGGCTAGAGCAAAGTGGTGGACATTGAGCCAACAATGGGACTATATATTTAGTAATAACCTTTATTCTGTTTTCCTTTTGTGTGTGTTTGTGAGGGAAAGACCCATTTAAAAAAAATATAGCACAATAGAAAAGTCTCAGGCAGACAAAGGCATTTTTCATGAACAAGGTCCTTTCTCACCACTCCCTGTCACTTCTCTGACCTTCTTTCTTCTCCCGGTCTTTCCCGTCACCCCCACCCAAGTTTTTCCGGAGTAGTTTTTCCATTCCATTCAACTTACAGATTTTCTAACACTCAGTCATAGAGTAGCTTCCTGATGGCACCTACCTTCTGTGGTTGTGTGTTTTTCAATGCGTTATCTCCTGTAGAAGGGTCACTTAACTCTATTCTGTCCAAGAATGAATGAGCTCATTTGGTTCAAATTTGAAATTCTTATTTTTAGAAGACCCCAAATAGTTTCCAATGGCAGGCCAACACCCATGTTAAACATCCTCGCTAGAGACTTTATCACGGCGTAAAATGATATTGATCTTATTTTCCGTCTCAGAGGTTTGTTTTTAATGATAAGGACTCACTACTTATGTACAGCAACTCTGAAAAGTCTAAGAATGGCCAAGATACACTGCTAATTCAAAATCACTCTGGGAATTTATCACAGTCACTGAACTACTTACTATCTGTGCTGCTGCAAGGCAAAAAGGTGAAAATGTAATGTCTCACCCATTTTCAAATCAATCAAAAGGCAAAGATATCTCATTTGTTGTATTGGAAAATTCAAGTATATACGCTGTCATGGTAGTATCACAAAGGGAAAGATTAGAAAGGGGAGGGAAACCTCACTAGAGATTATGTAAAAGACAGTGGAATTTGAGAATGTAAAAAAAACCCCCACATTTTAAGAAAAAATTTATTAAAAAAAATTTTTTTTTAAGTAATCTCTATAGCCAATGTGGGGCTCAAACTCACAACCCAAGATCAAGAGCCGTATGCTCCACCCAGTGAGCCAGCGAGGCACCCCAGGGATGTAAAATATATCGACAACCTTTTTTACAAGGCAGACTGAAATATTATTTGCATAGTAGCACCAAAGAAAGTTAAGAGAAGTTGCTAATGTACTTGAACTCAGCTTGAGACAGTATCAATGGCAGTGAGTTGTGAAATAAAGAACCTCTGGAAGAGATCTTAAAAATAGATGAGAAAAGAAAAAATGAGAACTGGCCATGAAAGAAATGAGAAATGAATAAATGAATGAATAAGTATAAGAAAAATCCAAGATGTGGGGCGTCTGGGTGGCACAGCGGTTGAGCGTCTGCCTTCGGCTCAGGGCGTGATCCCCGCGTTATGGGATCGAGCCCCACATCAGGCTCCTCCGCTGGGAGCCTGCTTCTACTTCTCCCACTCCCCCTGCTTGTGTTCCCTCTCTCGCTGGCTGTCTCTATCTCTGTCGAATAAATAAATAAAATCTTTAAAAAAAAAAAAAGAAAAATCCAAGATGTAAGGGTTCGATAACAAGTAGACAAGGATCAAGGCAAGACAAAAGACCTGTAGGCAGATACACAGAGATAACTTTGAGATATCAACTAAACAATGTGGAGAAGCGGTGTGAACGTCCTCCTAAGTAGCTTCAATACCCTAAGTTGCAGAAGGAAAGGAGGAAAAAAGCCTCCTAGAAAGGTGGAAGAAACTTTGCTGTCAAGACGGTTGGAGATTATTGTTCAGAAATACTGGATCACCAACAAAGAGCTCACATTCAAATTTTAGCAGATTTAATTAAAAATTTTAAATTGCGATCAGGACAATTTCATGGTTCCGGAAGATAAAGAGCTAAGTTATTGCCACAAATGGAAACCTGCCTCTGACAAGCCAAGTTCAGGCAGAATGAGGAAGAATACTGACTGCTTTTTTCTCAAACTACATAAATATTGGAGCTTTTAAAAGCCCAGTAATTTCTTTTTTGGTATTTCTTTGCAAAACTTAATTACAGACCCCCCAAAATCAATTGCTTGACAAATAGAATATAGATAGGGAGAACATATAATTTATCATGGAAACCAAGACACTTTTAGAATGCAATTAATAATTATGTTGGGACAATGGGCATAAACCAGAATGCTTGGTCACCCTAAATATGGAGCAATTTCTTAAGTGAAATAACATCAAGGAAATTGGACTCGTCATGCCAGCTTCTCCCACTGTGAAAAATGTCCCTTTCCAAAGCACCACTGAAATCTTTCTGAGGTCATACTTTTAAATCTAGGAATACCAGTATTTCCCAAACTTCACTGAAGTATTCAAAGAAATATCCTCAGAAGGGTTAGTTGTAAGAGGCTTTAAACTTTGGGGGGGGGGGCGGTCAATTACAGAAACATTTGGATTCCAAAGTCCTACCGGAATGTAAACAAAGGAAAAGGGTACATTTACTGTAATGTACCAGATGTAGAGCTCAATGTCACCTGTAATAAAGCACAATAATTCAATTACTGCAAAAGGGATTAACTTAAATTTAATTTGCATTTATTTAAATACATTTTATTTGGGGCAAGAACACAAGCTCTAGCAAATGAAAGTGAACAAAGAATCCAAAAAGGAGTTAACGCAGGTATCCCGATGTTTAAAAATATTCACTAACATCTGCGTTAGTACAGTCAAGGGCAAATACAAATGTTAATATCTTAATTGGGGTTCCCAGATTCACTGAAATCTGAGTTGCCAGCGGCTATCACCAGACTTCTGGGAACAGCAGCTCCAGCTGCAGTGAGAGAACATTCGGCCAGCACTCCAGGATTATGGGTAATGTCTGAGGGATGGCCATCAACAATGAAAGTTTTAAAATGGGTTCCTCCAAACTCATCAGCCAGGCAAGCTGAAGAGAGGGGAGAGCAGTGGGTGGAAGGAAAGGCTTGGGATCACGAGAACCAAGAGACTTCACGAAATGTGTCTATGTCTAGAAGACAAGAGTATGTTTTGGGGAGTAGAACAAGGATATGGGAAACAACTGTCCCCCCTCAACCACTTCATCATCCCAAAGTGGTGCTTTTTCAAGGGTCCTAAAGACTATGATGAACAGACACTACAGAAAGCAGCCCGGAATACACGATGGGATGATGGGATCAAAGGGGCAGGGAGCAGGTAAACCAAAAGAGAGCCTTTGTTAGGGGTTCACTGCCCGCAGCAACCAAAGCACCAATCCTCTGGGCCAATCCTGTGGTTTTATCCATTCGTTGTGTGCATTTCTTTGTATCCGCTTTTTTTGCGAAGTCCTTTTCACTCAAAGCCAGTTTCTCTAGTTTTTTGGTGTCTTTGATTTTTTCCTTTTTAAACCAGGGCTGACCTCAGGATCCCAGAGGCTGGTTATAAGAACTCAGGGATGGGCTACAGCTACGCCCTGGGTAGCTTTTTTCCAAGTCTCAGGCTTTGAAGGCTGATTCGATGACTGTATTCACCAAAAATGGACCAGAATAAGGGACAGGGCATGGGGGAGGGGAAGGAAAAAGTGTAGCTTTCTCTGGAAAGAGACACCTAAAGCAAGATATGGGGACCCTCTAACCCAGCCCGTTACTGGAAAGTTAAAAACAAGGGAGAGCCCAGGGGCAGATGTGGGAAAGGGTGAGTGAGAGCCAGGCCACGGAGGGCTCAGAGGGGCAGGCAGCACAGTTTGGACAAAGCATGGCATAATCAGATTTTCATTTTAGATAGATCACTCTTGCAATGTGAAGGGGGCGAGACTGGCGGCCAGGAGCCTGGGCGGCGGATTAGTGAACTAAGACAAAAGCTAGAACCCTGGAGAGCAGACGATGGCTGCTCCCAGAGATGTCCAGGCGGCCAATTAGACAGGACTTGTAGCTGAACGAATGTGAAAGAGACGAGCACTCTGGGTAACTCCCAGGTTTCTAGTTTGATTAACTAGGTGGTTCGGAGGCTCTTAACCTGGGAGGACAGACACAGACAGTGGAGAGGATCTGAGGACGGACAGAGCGGCTGGAGGGGGAGGCGGCCCTGGGACAGGCGGGTCTCAGCGCGACTACTCCACGTGTTGATCTGATCTCGAGCCACTGGGACTGAGCGTGTGGACCTGAGTAAGACGAGCTGGACCCTAGTCTGGTGCTAACATCTATGAACCGTGTGTGAGTCCCTCAACCACTCGGAATTTGCGTCTTTATAAAACTACATAGCTAACCCACAGTTTGTCACCAGGAATAAATGAGAATGGGTGTAAAAGCAGTCTTCAACTCTGAAGTCTTCTTTAGATTTAAGAACTTCCCTCTCCATTTCTGTCTCTCTGTTCACCAGAACATTTTGTATTGTTTTCAGCCAGGCACCAAAACATAAAGAACTAGATAGTGCCTCTCCCTGGGGTTGATACAGTCCTTGAAACTCGGTTTTTCACTTGAAAAACATTTATTTACTCATCAAGTAAAAAAAATTTTGAGCCCTAGGATAGGCTTGATTTTAAAAACAGACACACGAGTAACACACAATTGTTTTCTTTAAGGACTTCAAATTTCAGGATGCAGAACATAAAATCTAAAGAGAGGAATTATGTGTTCAGCACCGTAATGGAGAACTGCGGCTGCGCGGAGTGGAGGGATTCACGCGCCGTCTCTGCCAAAGGGTGAGCTAATCTGCATACTAGTCCAATTATGTATATGGGGGGCAAAGAGATTATCGTTACTATTTAAATGTTACTTTTTAAATTTTTTATTTTATTTAAATTCAATTAACCTATAGTGCATTATTAGTTGCAGAGGCAGAGGTCTGTGATTTACCAGTTGCACATAACACCCAGTGCCCATAATTTGCAGTGGAACTAACTGGCCTCATGGCGGATCAACATACCTTAACAAAATGTTCAGTAGATTCAGACCTTGCTAAGCTCTTCTCTAAAGCCTTTTACATTTAGTATATTGAGATCATCAATCCAAATGATGTATTGCATACTAAAAATGTTCCTGACGGGCAGAATCCATCGACAGACAAATACGTATTAAATACATATTCTGTGCCAGGAATTCTATTAAGGGTGGGGTGCACTCTTTAACAGTCTCCAATGTCCCCAAAAGTCTACACTGACCCCTTCTCAATGGAGCTATACTTTTTGAGCTTTCGTTATAAAACTATTGGGGTACAGTGTAGTATAGAAATTTTCAGTCTTACCAGACTGCTTCTGGGTTATTTCCCAAATGGAATTAAAATTTTGGTGTATTGTTGTTCTTAATGTAAAAGATATTTCGGGGCGCCTGGGTGGCTCAATCAGTTAAGCAGCTGCCTTTGGCTCAGGTCATGATCCCAGGGTCCTGGGATCAAGCCCCGCATACGGCTCCCTGCTCAGCAGAGAGCCTGCTTCTCCCTCTCCTTCTGCCTGTCGCTCTGCCTACTTGTGCTCTCTAGCTCTCTGTCAAATAAATTAATTAAATCTTAAAAAAAAAAAAAATTTCAAGGGGCGCCTGGGTGGCTCAGTCAGTTAAGCATCTGCCTTTGGCTCAGGTCACACTCCTGGGGTCCTGGGATCGAGCCCCATGTTGGGCTCCCTGCTCAGTGGGGAGTCTGCTTCTCCCTCTTCTTCTTTCGGCCCTCTGCTCATGTTCTCTCTTGCTATCTCTCTCTCTCAAAAAAATAAATAAAATCTTAAAAATAAATAAAAGATACTTCAATTATTATTTTTTAAATCATACTTTTCTCTATCTTATAATGGAACGTGAATTCCCAGATGACATCAAGGTCTAAGACAGGTCACCATCTTTAGGTGGGGAATGCCTTCCTCCTTAAACACATACACACACACACACACACACACACACACAAACACAAACACAGATGAGGAATAGCACAAAGAGAAATTCATTTCAACCCCTGCAAACCTTCATCTTCTCCATCCTTACAATCCATTATTTATAACTTCTGATAATATGTGATTTGTACATCTTTGGTGTGTAATAAATGTTCACTGTGGCTGGAATCTGGTCCAGTAAGCACCCACCTGGAGATGAAACTAAAGAAAAATAAATTAAACATACAAATCATCCTTGAGATCTGTATACAATTTGCTACTACATATAGTATCATTTTTACTATGGCACGTGAGGAACACTTTTTGCACAATTTTAAATGACAAAAATCCCACAGGTAAATACTAAAGTACAACATGAAAAAGCACACAAGGGAGGCAAATATACTTTATGGAAAAAATGAAGTGACAGTAAGTATCCTCAAGAAGTTCATCTTAGATCAGGAAGGCAATTTTCCTCTATCGTGTGCATTTTCAGAACTCTGTTGAACTCCAGAAAAAATACAGCTTTTGGTAGAAAAATAGTAAGCAAAAAGAAAAAATTCATAACTTCATCTTCCAGAGACCAGCCAGACATACAAACACTAACACAGATGAATATTCACTTTTCTCTCCCAAGAGTGAGCACATCCTACTTTACTGTTTTATCACCTGCCTCTTCCACGGAAATATATCCTGAATATCTGTTCATACAACTTTACCTTTGTACCTTCATTTTTAACAGCTGCATAATTTTCCACCCTATGAACACAGGATCATTTTCACCCCTAGCTTTTAAAGTCTAAAAAAGCTTTCTGACAGTGTTTTAAAATGTAAAGTTGAAACAGGCATTAAAAAAACTCAGTCAATAAATCAGTTCGGCAAAGGGCCTTTAATATATCGTTTTTAATTTCAAAAACAAAATTCTATAAGGTGACATTAAACTTCATAATGCCTTTAGATTTGCAAGTTTTATAAAGTAGAGTTCAAATCCAAGTTCATTTGAAAGAGAAATAACTGCTTTCAGGTAATGCATTTATTTTAAGGGAGGAAAGGTCATTTCAAGTTTAAGACTGCCATCTAGTGCCTCCTTTCTTCCTGTTGGACGCGGGTGGCTTTCAGTTTAAGGATATTCTACGGTTAACTTTCTGGAGTGGTTAACTCAGGTTTTCAATAGCAGTAACCTTTTTCAGCCTATACGTCATGCTGTGGTACCAGCTGTGCAGATTAAGGAAATTGATTGTACTGTTCATCCGTCTTAGAGAAAAAGTGAGGCAGAGACTTGAAATTAAAAAGCAGTCATTTATCATCCTTTGCTGACCTATGAAATTAAATGTGACCCTCAAAACAAGACAAATTAACCCTTTGTGCTGATGTAATCCCTGGAACAGATGGATCAATAATGGGGACTCCACCAAGGTTCGTGTTTAAGACGAGCAGCGTGGCACTGGAAATTCCACTCTGGCTAGCACAGCCGAAAGGCTGTATCATCAGCTGAGCAGCACGGATTCTGAAATCAGAGTCCCGCAGAGACACCTGCTATAGACTAGATACTCACTGGGTGACCCAAGGCATTCCTTTGTGAATCAATGTAAAATCAATGTCCCAGCAAGATGTTAGGTGGCACTGAGCTAATGAACAAGTAAATTAACAAGGGAGGCACAGCCAAGGAGGCTTCAGCCTTATGAACTCATTAGCCTTGGAATAGTTCCAAGACACCTGGGAGGTTATGTCCACCTACCTGAATTACCATGGAAGTTTCAATTGGACACATTTCCCTTCCATGAGTCATAAATTATTTAACTTTTACTATGCACTGTTAAACAATTGTCATGTTCCACGCTTAAGTGGCTGCCTTCCAAATGGGGTATGAAATGACTTTGTGATAAAATTCACAGGAGTCCTAACATATGAAAGAAGGTGTACTACTTTTAGATAAAATTCCATCTGGCAGCTTAACTGATCAAGATATTTATTTGATTCCATCAAGTCACAGACATATGATTAGGCAGTTCTGAATGGCACTCCTATTTCTCTTCTAGAAGGCACCTAGTTTATGCATAAGAAAAATGAAAGTTTAAGAAAAGGGTTTTATCTTCAGTTCAGCAGACCTCCAAATCCAAATGTGCATGTAACAAATAAAAAATTCCTGTTCAGTAAGGTCCTGAAAATTATTACATAAACTTTAACATATATAGTCAAAAGAAAGAAAAAATATTTAGCTTTATTTTAAAGTAACTATTTTATATATTTGGGAGATTATTTTCACAAACATTTACATACTAGTAATAACAATAACTTAGTTTAATTCAATATGCAGTAGTTTGTGTGAATTTAATCTTGACCCAAAGGTTGTTCTAGCAAACACAAAACCTTTAATTTCCTAGCCTTTATCATGCAAAACCCCTCACACAGCCTCTTAAATTCCATCTTCATCTGGCCATAAGGAAATGTAGAGAAAAATGTAGCCTATTTGACCGTGAAAGGAGGTAAACAATGAATCGCTAAATTTTCGCATGTGTTAATACTATAAAAGAAAAAACACAAATACTTTGGGGGCTTTGGGGGCTTTTTCATATTATAGATTCAGTGTAAGTTTCAGAGTTAAAAAAAAAAAACCTGCAAAAGAGATGTTATGAAGTGGTATTCTAAGAAAAAAAAGTACAGACTATTTCCTCCTCCAAGAGAATTTAAAAAGAAGCTAATAGAAAAAAAGACAATGTCGCTGTAGCTTATGCTATATAGTTGATTAAAAACAAATCCCTGAAACCAACCTAGGGGAGGGTGAGCCAGCTCCCAGGATGGAAGCTTGTGTTTAAGGTCCAAGAATATGTACACCTGCCAGTCACTCGGGTGACCTGGGCCTTCGCGTTCCGATGTGACATAGAGTTTCACAGAAGTCACACTCATGCTCAACTGAGTATCAGAGGGCTCACCTGCTAATTGCCAAACATCTTTTCTCCCTATTTCAGGTATACCTGTGTGAGTGCGTCCCCCAGCCCAGCTCGGTGACGTAATAAAGGACAGAGATCATGGGGTCGTATCTTTGGCTCCCTCAACCCCTTTCCTTTCTTCCACCACCCCCTTTCTTGTGATGTATAGGAATTATGTCTATTATTATGTTTTTTTCAAGACGTATTAGTTGAATGAATGAATGAATGAATGAATGAGAGATAAATTTTAAGTGTAAACAATTTGGGTAGATTTTACAGTACAATTAACTTCCAAAATATTTAAGCATTTGCAGATTAAAAAAAATTATTGGGGCACCTGGTTGTGCAGTCAGTTGAGCGTCTGACTCTTGGTTTCAGCTCAGGTTGTGATCTCGGGGTCGTGGGTTCGAGCCCTACGTTAGGCTCCACTCTCAGTGTGGAGTCTGCTTGAGTTTCTCTCTCCCTCTGCCCCTCCCCCACACGTTCACAAATAAATCTTTCTCTCTCAAATAAATCTTTTAAAAAATTATCTATAAACCAGATGATCTTCATCTATACTTTGGAACATTTAGACACAGAAACACTGTTTATGGGCTTTTTTTTCTTTGAGAAATGTTAAACTCTATCACTAACACTTGTTTTTCTAATTTTTAAAAGTAACACAGCAAAAATTTTGGAAAAATTGAAAATGGGACAAAGAAAAAAAATCATACCCATTCCTACTCTGATCACTACTAACATTTTGCAAATACAAAAAATGTCCATAGAGTCAAGAGGATACCCATGCAGGGCATCAAACCCAAAGCACCCAAGTTCCAGAGACCCAGGGAGAGGGTCCTCCAGGGAGTCGCTTGGGCAGTGGAGGATTGTTTCACCCTAAACAACGTTAGTGGTTTCTGATCACTAATCAGACAGTACTTAGGTTACATTGAGAAATATAACAGTTGAAAAAAAAGAATATTCTGTGGGGTAGTTGGCTTGAGAAATATAAGTAATACTCAAGGGCTGCTCTATAATATTTGAGCAAAATGACTGAATTACTTTAATGGGTACTTTCATTAAACCAAGACCACCAAAACATACACATCAACCAAAAGACGAGGATGAGCCCATTCGAGACACCTCTCCCCTGGGCTGTTTTAGAATCACACCCAAATTTTTCTCTTTATCGATTCTATTTGGCCCACCTGCGATTCTGATTATACCATTGGTTCTTCTTATTCATGGCAGTTAAATTGTTGACTTCTACAAATAGGTGACTTAACAAACATTGCTCCCAAAGACTAGGAAACCATTCGATCCTTAAAAAATAAGAAAGGCAAAGCAAAGGCAATGATCTTTAGAATTATCATGTGTCGCAGGACACGATATGGAGATTCTCTAAGATAGCCTTCATTTGGGGTGCCTGGGGTGGCTCGGCTGGTTAAGCAACTGACTCTTGATTTCAGCTCATGTCATCATCTCAGGGTTGTGAAATCGAGTCCCAAAGACAGCTCCGTGCTTGCTGGGCATGGAGCCTGCTTGAGATTCTCTGTCTCCCTCTCCCTCTGTACTCCACTCTGCTCAAGCATGCATGTGTGCGCTCTCTCTCTCCCCCCCATAAAAAATTAAGATAGCCTTCACTTTATTTATTTATTTTTAAGTAAGCTCCACCCCCGTGTGGAGCCCAACATGGGGCTTCAACTCATGACCCTGAAATCAAGACCTGAGCTGAGATCAAGAGTCAGACACTTAACTGACTGAGCCACCCAAGTGCTCCTAAGATAGCCTTCAAAGTGGTACTATTCTCTAAATTTCGACTGAGAAGGAAAATATATGATTAATTCTCTCTCAGCATTGGTATAGATTTTTTTTCAAACTGTGTTCAAGGAACTGGGACCCCCTCACCCAACACCACCACCTGGCTGGGGAGGAGACAGGGGTACTGGGAGCGTGCAGTTATGAGTTGCCAGATAAAATATATGATGGCCACTTAAATCTGCATTTCAGATAAACCACCAATAATGGCTTTAGTGACATGCAATATTTGGGACACACTTATACTAAAAATTATTAATTGTTTATCTGAAATTCAAATTAACTGGGCATCTTATATGTTTTCTTAGTTTGATAAATCTGGCAGTCCTAGAATGAAACCTTTTTCTACCTCCCTACTTTATAGGCTGGAGTTCCAGATAATCTTGTGTTTGAGAAAAGGGTTCATCTATCAAAAAAAAAGTTTGAAAACCACTTTGCTAGAGGAATCTGGGCAACGCTCTGAACTCCACTGTCTGCGGGTTTCCCATCAATAAAGCGGAGTGCGTCTGGTTGTTGTAAAAATTAATTAAAGCTTGTAAAGCCCTTTGAAATTGGTATGTTCAGCTGCATATGCTACAAAATATTTATTACACGCCAGACTGCCTGAAAACATACTGATTAACAATTAGATGGCAGAAATTCTAAAAGACGTTAAATCACAATTTTTATATCACCATATTGAAGAACTGCATATTGAAACACAGTGGAACCTTCCAACCTAAGATGTGAGTTTATCTTTGAGAAACAAACATACACTATTGTTTTTAAAAGTAGAGTATATTGTGATGGATTTTTTTTTTTAAGCTGAATCATAGTGTTTAAAACAGAAGTTCAAGAAAACAATCAGGAAATGAAGAAAATAGTTCATCTCCTATGAGTCTATTGTCTGTTCTTTCTGCTTGGTAAGGTTTTTTAAAGCTTAAAAAAAAGTTCTTATGAAAACAAAACAGAGATACCAATAGAATAACACACATCTGGAGGCCACTTGGTGACATTCAGGGCTCTTTTCTCCCCCCAACCATTAGCTTTCACGGAAAACTCTTACAGTACTTAAAGCAAATGTCATAAAAGTATAACACTCATTATATAATGTTGCCTAAACACTTGAGGCTGAAATGCAAACCTGGCAGTGAAAATGAAGAGTAAATAAATATAGATTGTACCAACAGAACAAGGAAAGGCACGGTGTAAATACTTGGTAGACTGGCAGGTAAATGCACCTTACTCAGAAGCTTCAAGTCAACCACAGGGAGAAAGTTGTCAAATTCATCTCTTACTTCTGATTGAGATTCTCTAAAGGTGGCACTGAGTGCATGACCAGGAGTGTAATTAATCTTAGGGCCACGTATAAAGACTCACAATTCTCCGAGTTTCATGGCTGTCTCACGTTTCCTGCCTTTGCCCCCACGTTTCCCTTGGCCCAGCATGAGTCATTCTCCAAATCGAATGGCACGGCCAGTCCTATGCAGTCATGAACATCCAGGTCGGCCACCCCTCCCTCTCTGAAGCCTTCCTTAATCTTACTCCGCACAGGACCTGTGACTCCTGCCCTCGCCTCTCTGCTGTTGCTACATCCGGGACATTTCGCTGTTCCTGCGTCTACCACCATGTTTCACAAGGAAGGGCTTCGATGCCTTCCTTGCCCACACGGCCGCGAGCTCTGCAGGACGAGAACGGTTCCCGTGTGATGCATGTACTTCCACAGCCCGCGCGGTGCCCAGCTAACCACAGAGGTGCCCAGAGCTGGGCTGAAATGAAAACGGTGCCCCCACACTGAAATAAACATGGGGACGTTTAACGTGAAATGGCTAACGTGTACTTGACCATGCCATTTCTCTTTACTTTCAGAGAACGGGGGGGGGGAGGGGGGGGAGGCACAGAATATGCAAAAGAGCCACCATCACTTGGAAGCCGATATATGGTCAGGGAAAGAGGCAGAAGAGGAAAGGTTCTGCGTATCTGCTTCAGGAGCGAGAACCACAGAGACCAGCGCGAACGACTCCCAAGACATCTCTGCAAAAGTGTGCCAACGGTACCCTGGAGGGCCAGCCTCCCAACCGAGGGCCTGTGCGGCTTTATTCCTGGCCCCTCCTCGAAGAGTCGGCTGAGAAGGCCCACAAAGGTGTCATTAAGCAGTGGAATGCCTTCCTGCCGCTCTTTCACACACTCATTCCCGGCTGATCGCGTTTGATCTTGGAGTCATGGCTGAAGTGACCCAGATTCAAACTGGTGATTATTAATGTCACATTTATATAGATAGTCCTTCCTATTAGAACAGCCCTTCACAGTCACTTATGAACCTGCCAGGAGATGTGCTACGTTCATCTGAACAATTCACGAACTCCGTCTTCTTAGATATAATACAGATGCTACACTACTTCCCGGTGGGCCATTTGTAACTTCGGGCTCAGCCTAATTAGAATGTGAATGAGATCCAAAGCCCTAAGAATTTGCTTAAAAGTTACCGAGTTAATTAATCACAGTGCTATAAAAATGGAACACCCAGGCCAGTAGGTAAGGTGACATATGCCAACATGCAGTGTTTAAGAGTAACACAGAAAGAATTTCACCCACTAGCTGCATTTTTTCACCAGCTTTTATTTGGGGAGTGGAGGAGAAAAGAGTATTAATACGGTTTCAAAAAATATTAGGAGTGCAATTAAAATGAATGTTAGGCTCTTATTTTCCAGTAAACCCTCTCGAACCCCTCCCTAAATTAATTCCAATTTGGTCAATGGACAGACACATGTTAAAAAAGTTATAATCATAATGTGATTACATAAGTAAGTGAACATGCTTTGAGTTTTATTTTATAAGTTTTCCACATTTCCCATGCATAAACACAGTGCTCACATTTCCAATTTTTAGTATGAACATAAGTATGCCATTGTTGTAACTATATTAGATTAATAATTTGCTCTTAACATTACTATATTTTTTAAGATCCTCATATTAAACTATAATATAACCTATTAAACCAGACTTTTTTTTTTTTTTTTTTTTTTTATTTATTCGACAGAGATAGAGACAGCCAGCGAGAGAGGGAACACAAGCAGGGGGAGTGGGAGAGGAAGAAGCAGGCTCATAGAGGAGGAGCCTGACGTGGGGCTCGAACCCGGAACGCCGGGATCACGCCCTGAGCCGAAGGCAGACGCTTTAACCGCTGTGCCACCCAGGCGCCCCTAAACCAGACTTTTTGTAAGGGGAAGTATATATTCTCTCAGGTCTTTAAAATATAGTTATTGTTGAATTTTGAACTGGCCACACAGATTCATGAATAAGGAAACCGTTTTTTAAAGTTTCACCTGGCTAATATGAATAATTTTGAGTTGACTATTAAGTAATTCTAGCCAGAAACTTAGGTAGGGATAATTAATGATAAAAAAACATATCAGCTCCAATTTATTATCAATCCCCCTTAAAGTTACTGCCTCTAAATCCAGTATTTTAGAATTAGGAAACTTTGAGCCTAACAATTCATTAGGACCCTCCTTTTATAATTGAGGAAACTGAGGCACAGAGTGGATAAGAAGTCCATAAAATTAAGTGACTTATCCAAGATCACATGCAAATTAGTAGCAGGAGAGGCTATACGTATCTAAAAGCATTTAATATAGAATGAACTTATGGGTGTTTGGGTGGCTCAGTTGCTTAAGTGACTGACTCTTAATTTGGGCTCAGGTCATGATCTCAGGGTCTTGAGATCAACCCCCCCCCCCACTGGCCTCCATGCTGAGTGTGGAACCTGCTTCAGAGTCTCTCTCCTTTTTTCTTTGCCCCTCCCCACCCCTGCACACACAGGCTCATGTTCTCTAACTTAAAAAGAGAGAGAGAGAGAGAGAGAGAATATGAACAGCAATATTTACAAAACAATGAAACATCAGCAGTTTTGTATAAGTCACAAGTGCTTGCTTATTTTCCTTCTTTCTTTTTTTCTTTCTTTCTTTCTGAAAATTGAACTACAAACGTTCATTTATTTAGAAACTGCCAAACCAAAGCTTCTTAGGAAGGACAATCTTGAACTAACAAGCAGCTTCTTCAACAGTAAATTGGGAAAACCTTGGTTACACCTTCACACCAAGATGCAGCAAAGGTAAATGAGATGAACTTGCAGGTGCTTTGTGTATGTTGGGGGTATTAGTCTTATTAGTAGTAAAGACTCCCCCCAGTTAAAACATAATAATTTCTGGACAAATAAGTGGGTTCAGCTTCTTAATAGGGAAGTTGACCCACTGCCCCTTTAACCCTGGAACTTGAGACGTTAAAATAATAATTTTAAGCAGCTAGGTTTTCTAGTAAGCTAGCTGAAATCACTTAGAGGATTCGCTTTCCACCTCTGGAACTTAAGTCAGAGGATTTCTTGAGTGAAAGATGGCCCATTACCCTTGTTTTAACATCCAAGGCAACACTGCAAGTTTGTCTGAAGATACTGCCTCTATTTTTGGAAAAGGTTATGGAGTAGCATGGATATATTATGAAGAAGGAAGTCACATAGCTTCCCTGCTGCATATATTCAGTCTTCTATTAATATGGAATCCGTCTGCTCTTTGATTACATTTCATTGATCTCTTTATGGGGGAGGGGAGGAGAGGAGGGGTATTCTATCCCTCTTTTTCCTCACACTCTTATCATGTTCCTCTGGCTTTATTCAGATAAGGAAGGAAACAGCTCAGAAACTTTACTTTAGCTGCAAAAAGAAAACAAAACAAAAAACCCACACAGACTCAATCAACACACAGAAAAAACTTTGTTCTGAAAATTTTCGCTCAGACAAAAACAGAATGCTGGGTTCTATTTGTCTTTATTTTATATATAACATTAAAACAGCCTACAAAACAAAAACAAAACCAAAAACGTCCACAAATGCCTAACTGTAGAACAAGGGTGGCCGTTTGCAAACTTTGTTATAAGAATGAGGATATAAGCATAAAGCTCTCTACCGTGCTCAGCCATACGTACTATTAGTTTGGGAGGGGAGTGTCTCAGTTTGAAGCACAGCTAGCTCCCTATATTTCTGTAGTCATTCATTCCGCAGGACTTTATTAAGCACCTTCTATGTGCCTCTAAGACTGAGGATAAAGCAGGAGACAGCAGTTCTTCATGGAACAGACGCCTATAATAAGTATCTGTCTGATAGCGGTAAGTGCTAGGGAGAAAAGTGAGGCAGGATGAGGGGGTTTCAGAAGTGCTGGGTGATGGCTGGGGCAAGCAAGAGTGCTGCTATTTTACATAGGGTGCTTAGGGAAGGCTTCCCTGATCTCAGATGACTTTTGAGCAGAGACCTGAAAGGATGCGAAGAGCTGTGATCCCACCTGGCAAAACCTACACTTGTCCTTTTATATTAGCTTGTCAAGTCTAGTCAAACAAGGAGATTCGCTGTGAAACGTCAGGAAAGTGAAACCTACAAATAATAAAGCTTTATACAATACTTTGAACCAGCTCTCAATTTATCTCCAATGATCCTTAAACCCCGTTTAGCTACAGCTTAATCTTTTTCCTGACTAAAATGCCTCACAGTATCTCTTCACTTAATGACTAAGAGAGTTTTCCAGTTACATTGTGCAAACAACCCAAGTAGATAATGCAGGTAGAAATTTCCACTCTGAGGTCCTGATTATTTGATTTGGCAATGGGACTACAGCAGGAAAAAAATGAGCTGAGGTTAGCTGATTTCGCTACTGGTCATGCCTATACAGTGAAAGTTCAAAGGAAACTGGACAGTTATCCACGTGTTAGAATGGTGAGTTTTTAAAGTAATTAAAAATAAAATAACAACTCCACCTCAGGAAGGGCAACACAGAACAATAAAAAAATCAAGTCAGCTAGGTAAGTATAAATTTCTTATTTTGTTTATGCTATATAGATATAGCCATAGTGGTACTGACGGATTGAAGTTATTTAAATTGACTCTATGTTCTACAGTAATGGTAATAACGGATAATGATAGGAAATAATCCAAATTTTCAAAGACTGAAGAAGAAAAAGCAAAGAACCAAATGGACAATAAACTCTTGTAATCAACTTCTATAAAACTATGCAACCAAGAAATTTGTCAACGTTTGATAATAAAACTTTCAGATGCATCACAGTTATTTGAGAAAAACTGAGAGTGTGGTTACCATATTTTATTGAGACTCTGGTTTATCTTATCTAGAACAAAATATATGTATACACTTTGGATATGAACCTCTGTATAGTGTGGATCTGGACAGTTCTAAAGCACTTCATATGTTATGAAATATATGACATGGAATTATGTCTGTAAAAGAATCAAAATAACTGTTGGCCATAAAAAACAGTTAGAATTAGCTAGCTGACTTCACTAATCAAAAAAATGGGAATTGGCATTTCTGTTGTTGAAAAGGACAAAGGGATTAATCACACACACACTTCATTAAAAAATCTGTATTGATAAAAATCTATTTAAAATTGTTAACCTTTGTAACTGAAAATATTTAAAAATAAGACTTAAAATTGTAATGAAGTTGTAAATTTGTCAGATAAGCTCTGAAATCTTTATGGTGATAATGGTTGGGTTATATTTCTTAAACTGACCCACATTAAGATGACCACAGAAACTGGACATTCATTCATTCATTCATTCATTCATTCATTCAACACATACAGGCACCAAAATGTAAGGCCATAGAGGAAGAACTATGTCTTTTATAAGATAAACTCTTTTTAAACAGAATGTTAATTACACTTTCAAATAATATGCTTTTTTTTCCCAACCTCCAGATACCTTTTCAGAAGAAGTACCTCTGAATTTATTTTTATTTTCCCCCCTTATTGTTTACTTATTAAATTGTGTTTTGAATCTGGTATAGCTGACACACAGTGTTACATTAGTTTCAGGTGTACGACTTAGTCATTCAGCTTCTCTATATGTTATGCTATGCTCCCCGCAAGTGTAGCTAGCATCGGTCACCATACTGTGCTATTACGGTGTCACTGAGTATATTCCCTATGCTGTGCCTTTTATTCTTGTGACTTATTCATTCCAGAACCGAAAGTCGGTTATCTCCCACTCCCCTTCACCCATTTTTGCAATTGTCAGTTTGTTCTATTTATTGATCTGATTCTCCTTTTTGTTTGTTCATTTGTTTAGATTCCATATATGAGTAAAATCATATGGTATTTGTCTTTCTCAGTCTGATTTATTTCGCTTAGTGTACACGATACCCTCTAGGTCCAACCGTGTTGCCATAAATGGCACAATCCCATCCTTTTCTTTGGCTCAATAATATTCCATTATTTATATTATACATTATACACACACACACACACACACACACACCACATCTTCCTTATCCATTCATCTATCGTTGGGCACTTAGGCTGCTTCCGTATCTTGGCTACTGTAAATAATGGTGCAGTAAACATAGGAGTGCATACATACCTCTTTTTGAATTTGTGTTTTCGTTTTCATTTCGTAAATAAATACCCAATAGTGGAATTACTGGATCATATGGTATTTCTATTTTTAATTTTTTTAGGATCCTCCTACTGTTTTCCACAGTGGCTATATCAACTTATACTCCCACCAAGAGTGCACAAAAGTTCCTTCTTCTCCACATGCTCATCAACACTTGTTATTTTTGTACTTCTGAATTTAAAGCAATGAAATCAGCTGTTAATTTGGACTCCCCCCCAAAAAATCAATACGCTATGGAGTATCCCCAAAGTCTGGAAACATAAGGAAAATAATGTATTTATTATGTTGTTTTCCAGATGAACAATTATACCCATTGTTTTAAATTTGGAAAGGTGTCTGAAAGGTTGACGAAAAGCACATTGAGCATATTATTTGAGAACATAATACTACATTTTCAAGAAGTCTCCTGACTTCTTGGGCTCTCTATATTTATGGACCACCTACCGTGTGCCAGGCACTGTGTTAGGCACTGGGTACACAATGGTGAACAAACATGGTCCCTCCCTCACATTAATTACCATCTACTTTCAAGAGTGGAACACAGATATTCCTGGAAGTAGGTTAGAATGATATCTATAAATTTTTGACAGCAACATTAGGAATAAACATAGAGGTGAAGGAAGGAGAGGGAAAGGAAAGAAGGAAGGAAAGTAGTTCAGCCTCACAGGGTTAGAAACGTGTAACATTTTAGAACCAGAAGGAAATCTTAGTGATCATCTAATTTAGTGGCCTTAACCACAGCTGTGCATCGAATTACCTAAGCAGCTTTTTCAGGCTACATGGGCAAGACCCCACCCAAAAGCCACTTTGCCTGAAAATCTCTGTTCATTTGTATTTTGAAAAATCTCCATAGGTGTTTAGGATTCAAACCTTTGGGTACTATATACTGATCTAACCTAATTCCCTCACTTAAATATGAGGAAATTGAGGCCCAGAGAGGTTGAGAAGCTGACCTGAAATCACACTGCTATCCTGCAGTCTAATTTTTCTGATTTTCAGAAAAAGACTGTAGAAAAACTTTTTTCTGCACTATCATACCACATCACCACTGTCTACTCTTGAAGCTCTGCTCAAGAAGAAACAGGATAAACTGACCAATACTTGCTAAAAGTTACTGAACCAAAGTAAAAAGCCAGTGTCTATGGGCAACACAAACATATAATTAACAAAAAACCCATCGTACACCATAATAACCTCGTTACTTCCTCCTTAAACAGCCAAGTCAAGCTAGTTTAACACACTCTCAAGTAAATATCATTGTTCCTATCAGCTTCTCATTTCAGCACTACAGTGAATCATAATTTTGGTTTTCATGGGTATGGAGGGGAGAAGAGAGTGATTTTTCTGGCTTATTCCTTAAAATTCAGAAGGTAAAAAAAAAAAAAGTTTCTAATACCTCAATATGAAGAAAGCCTGGTCTGCTTTTAACACGTTTGGCAGTACTTAAGGACATGTTTTTGGCTATTAGCCTGGCAAGCTGTTTAAGCTTATAGAAGGCCCACAAAGGGAACTTATATGATTAAGTTAGTTAAACACAAACATCTTCTCTGTATATTTTATTCCCTCCCTTCACATTCACAAAAACATAAAAGGCTAAAACATTTTAGAACTAGGTGAGGGAAGCAAGTTATTTATCACTTCGGCTCCTTTCTCGAGGCTTGTGTAAATAGGAACCGGGGAACTCAATGAAATTATTCATATAATCCTTGCAATGAACAAAGCTAAGCATCAGAAAGCAGTTCAAAATTCCTCTGAAGCATATGCATTTTCTTACAAGAAACATCTGTGATTCTCTAATGTACTTCAGACCTAACTTTATCTTTTTCTTAAAATTATGTAACATGCATATGCTTCAAGCACCAAACATACTTATTAATTACATAGTCACAGAAGAATTTAAAATGCCGTCTTTTTTTGACACACATTATAGCAAGTATTTCAACACTGGAGCACTAAGCAGTCTTCTCACATAAAAATCTAACAGTTCCCTAAATTGTTTGGAAGTGATGTTTTAAAACAAAACAAAATGCCACACTATCTAGCTCTTTTTCAGATCCTAACTAAGGAACTTAGATTATTCAAGCATGTAAATAACATAGTTGGAAATATCAATTACAGTTAACAAGTCATGAGTGTCTTCAGAAGATTACCATATTATTTGCTTATCAGGGAGATAAAAGGAAGAAAAAAGAAGTGCAAATGCTTTTAGTGAAACTGTAACATGGTTTAAAGCAGTTTACTATTTTTAGACTGAAAGAGTGGTGTGTATACGTTTGTGTGTGCGTGTGTGCGCGCATGCCCAGAAGACAGCATTTTAACTAGGGCAGAGGAGCTGGCCAATATAGCACAGCGTTTTAATAGCCTTTCTATTTCAACCATAGTTACTGTGGGTTTTGTCACTATGGCAATGGGCCTGGGTGGGGCACGTATCTGGCAGGCTGGGGTGCTCAGCTGGTGAAGCAACATAAACCTCATTTTACCCCTGAGCTGAGCAAATTTTCTCTAAGAAGGTTTGCTCAATTGAAAGACAGTTTGCAAGGATAAAGGAGAAGTCGAAGCATCAGTTGGTGGGCACTTCTTCCCCGTACGCGGCTATACTGAGGCTCCCCTCACACCTTCTCCCACACTGGATCAAAGGCCTCCACTATCATTCATCGGTGGTAGTACCTTGGATTTAGGCAGTAACCTAACCTCCAGGATCTCAATGATTCCTAGCAGTCTCGGTTAATTTCAGCTGTCTCTACAGGGGCTACATGAAACATGGCATTTACAAATTTGGATTATACAGCACTATTTATTACACTATGGAAGATTTCCAAAAATGCCAGAAGAGATGCTGGCATTTATGCAAGTCAACTACTGTTCAACCCAAAGAAGCACTATTTTCTATTGGATGTTTTTTGCCAGGATTGAAAGAGCCTATGTGAAAACACCTTAATTAGGACCATCTTAGCACCTCAGTTACTGGATACCCTCTAGCTCTAGGTGTTATGTTTCAAATGGGCCAACAAACCAGCCTGGAAACAGAGCCCCCTAGTCCTGTAACCAATCCCTTCACTCCAAGTCCTGAGAGTGTATATTTTCTTATTTTCAGATTTAATAAGTCAAGTATATCTGGTAGCTATTAAAAGATTTAAACCACTACCGTTTTAAAAGGTTTCAGTGTTCAGAAATTTCAAGCCCACAGAGGGGGTAGATCTGGAGGGCTTGGTGGCTGCAGAATGGTGGAATTATTTGCTGGTCTCCCCCCACCCCTTTAAAGAATATTCTTATTGATCTCTCTCTACTCTTTTAATGTGTTTTTAACCCATGATCATGGGCTCACAAAAGTAAAACAGAAGAATCTAAAGAAAAGACAGTGTACAAAATAGTCTCCAGTGACCTAAAAAGATAATTTTAACGACAGATTGCTAAAGAAGGAGGTGGGGCGGAAACCTGAAAACATTAGCTACTTACAATATGCAATCAGATAACCTTTCCCCCTCTTATTCTTTGGGGAAATCCAAACTACTGTACCATGTTTCTTTAAAATTCCCTTTAATGAACAGTTCAGTTATGTTTGCTCAAAGCCAAGGGCCATCCTAGAAAACCAAGGCCAATATTGTATCATGTTAAGTGGTGCCTACTTTATGTCAGACCTTTTTTTTTTTAAAGGCAACAAAAATGGGGGGGGGGTTATAAAAAAACTTCACAGGAAACCAAATAGCCTTTATTTAAATTAAAAGCAATCACAGCCTGATTCTTGGAACATGCTTCGAAATGCTTTTTGGCATGCAGCTGCTACATGCCGCCAATATTGTGTGTAATTGGAAACATTTCAAACAGAATTGTTACCAAAGTCAAAGACCATAATTGCGAGCTGTGGGATCTCTGCCTCAGATAAAAGAAGGGCAGCTGAGTGAGAGCTCACTTCACTGAGGAGTCTACTTACAGGTCTGCATCTGACTGCAATATTTCCACTGTATTATTGACAAATCTTTCTTTCCAGAGACCCAATGAGAAGAGAAGGAAACAGAGAAGCATACACAGAGCAAAAGCTGGTGGGTACTATAAATCAGCAATGGGGACAAAACTCTTAGGAGTATATGACTTCAGTACTAGAACAACTGAAATAACACAGCCTTGACTTTTTTTTTCTTCCTGAAGTGCAATCCCCTGGAAATGAAAGGCATCTCTCCCAAGAGTTTACCCCAAATCTACCAGTGAGGAAAAATGCAACTGCAGCTTAACTGGTCCATAGGATCACTTAGGACCAAACTTATGGACTGGGGCCGGGGGGAGGGTGGTGTTAAGTAAAGGTAAATGACAGCTGCTTGCTAGTTTACAGCTTTCAGTTTTAAAATGTTTACATTGGCATCTGCTTTGCTGACATTTTTATTTGTATTTTAAATTTAAAATCTCTTTTTAGAGGGAAATGAAGGTGGAAAAGCTCTAATCAGTTCGGGCTGGGCAATCATTCTTATTCCTAGAGAGGTCCCTGCAAAAGTAACCAAAACGCATTTAGAGTTTAGTCCAAACAAGCAAACAAAACAGAGACACAAGAAGAATCATTACATTTTCTTTGAGAGGTCGGATCCCTCCTAAGTAACTGGAAATAGTGCCAGGTGGACCACTGGCTCAGGACTGGTTCTTGGAAAAATCGTGTCATTCTGGCAAACAGGGTAGCGATCCGATTATTCTATCGTATCTCCGCGCCAGGAGTGTCATGACATCAGCGTGCTCCAACTTGCAAAGCTTGTCTCTCCCCACCATCCCTCCTTCAGGAGAGAGGGCAAGGAGGGAAGGCCAGGCTTAGGTGGATCCCCCATGGGATTCGAGGCCAGACGTCTAGCAGTGCTCCAAAAGTGCCTTCACCCACACATGTGCAGTTACCCTCCCGGACTTCAGTTCAGCACGGCCGTGCAACGGGGTGCGGGTGCCCTCACTGGTTACTGGGGGAGCTGAGGTGGTACACTTGTGTGTATCTGGGATGGGGAAGTCCGGGGGTGGGGGGGAGTGCCCCTGTGGTTCCCTGGTGCCATCTCTGTCCCTGGCATTCTGTGCTGGGGTGCTGGCTCCGCAAGCTGCCTGAGGTTTCGAGGAACTGCCACAATGCAGGACTTGGCACCCAGATTATTGTACTTTCTTCTCCCAGCGCGTTTGCTCTCACACCAGCCTTCCAAAAAGATATTAGTGCACAATATGGAAATGCTTTATTCTGTGACCAGAAGAAAGAGCGGTAATGGTCCCTTAAAACACCAACCAACCAACCAACCAAGAAATGCAATTCATTCACTTCCCTAACTCCTCTTTATTAATAGGGAACAATTACATATGGATTTAAGCAAATTGAATATTCTCACATTCCTAAGAGTTAAACAATTGATATTATTTAACATAAAATGGGGAGAAAAAAAGAGAGCTATTTTTCCAAGAAGGAGGAGCCTATCCTGGCCCAGTGGTATCTTTAACATTTCTATGCACAGATGAGAATCACTTTGCCTTTTTAAGTTACTTCCCTTCTTTAAAAGGAAAAATTTCCTTTTATGAACTACTTTAACCAGGAAATTAACTGCAATCAACCAGAATACTGGTAATTATATTTTTTCCTGAAAATCATTTCCCCATAAGATTGGGAAACACAAACTATAGATATAGGCCATTGAAAGAGTTGCTTAATTACTGGAAAATAATTTTTAAAGATTCTTATTCCATTTCATGTGTATTATGAACAGTCACTCTTAATATTCAACTCTTGTGTTTTGCTTTCAAGTAATTATCAAAGTTTTTAGAAAAATTTCTTAAAATGTCACTTTTTAAAACAGATTTCAACTTACTTTTTAAAATCCTTCATTAGAGAAATCAAATTTTAATCTTTTTTCCTTTTCTTTTCTGTCTTCTCAGAGTCATCACAGGAGAGGATATTAGTAGCAACCATACTTTTATCCACATCTGACTCTAAATTTAATTGTTAGCTATTAACCCTATAAGGGTTTTTTTTTCCTTCCCAGATGATATTATATTTTATTTGCATGACCAAAGCTGACTCATTGCAGTCCCCTTTATTATAGAGACAAATGGTGGTTCCATGGAACTTGGTTATAAAAACATGATAAACTTTTTAAGCTTCATTGGTATTGCTAGCAGAACTGATTGAATCTGTCATTTTAGTGAAACATATCACTTTTGAGAAAACCTATAAACCAACAGGGTCAGTCAGTGATAAATCAACAGTACGCACCACATTAAGGATGGAAAAATTAATTTCCCAAACCTATTTGCTCACATCAACATGGCTACCCTCTGTGTATCATCCAGTTTTTCCCCCTTCCTTCCTCCCTCTTTCCCTCCTCTCCTCCCTCCCCTCCTTCCTCCCTTCCTCCTTATCTTCCCTCCCTCCTTTCCTCCCTCCCTCTTCCTTCCTTCCTTCCTTCCTTCCTTCCCCCCCTCCCTCCTTCCTTCCTTCCTTCCTAGATTTATTCACAAGAATGAGTCATTCTTGTTAGCCGAGACTTATTAAAACAGATTTTTGAGTTCATCAGCAAGTGTGCTAACTCTTAACTGTGGGTAATGTCCATTTATTTCTAGAACCTTTAGTTTTAATATGTGGAGCACATGCATTGTTAACCTTTAAATCCTTTGTATAAACATTTCTGGTAGGGCTTGTAAAATCTCTCCTTCTGTGTTTCCTGACTCGCCAGTTGATGGCATTTAGAAACCCTCTGGTACCAGCAGGTGCTGTATTTTGCTTTCTTCAGGCTCCAGCTGGGCTACAATGACAGATTCCTGTTCCAGGCCAAACCCAGCCACCTAGGCTAGGACCACATTGGAGACAAACTGAACTGGGCCCCACCAGACAGCAAGATAAATGGCTGCTGTTTAAGTTTAAAATCCCTTGGTGGGAGTAAATATTGTTCCAGGGAAAAAGGCTTGACAAATATTGCGTCATCCTTCCAGAGCTGTCTTGATTAAAGCAGAATCTTTGGATTAAGTTGGTGCTCAATTCAAAATGTATCTATCTTACTGTCATGGGATTTCCCCCCTTCCTAGAGTCTGAAAACACATCTTGTTGAGGATGGTCAAACCAGACCGGCGCCTCCCGAGGGGCCGCAGTCCACTCCTGACAATAGAAGGCGGCTGAACACTGACACTTCACTGAGGAGAATGGAGACAGCAAAGGCTTAGTGGGAAAAGGCCAGTTGTCACCTAAGTGACAGGCAACAGCTGAGCTCACACATCTGGAGCCGGACCAGGGCAAACACTCAGCAACCGTTGCTGGTCTACACCTTGGGCCTGTCTGAAGGGACAGAGAGAAGTTCCCTTTCCTCTGAAAGTATATTTAAAAATATCTGATGCCGGACCACATCAATTACGTAACACCAGCTGCGGGAGGCACAGCCTTCTGAAGTACCGATTAAATGAAGAGGTACACACCACGGTAAGGCACGCTCCGATACAGTTTCGTTGAGCATAAACTGTCCTTCATAAAATCCATCCTCGAAGTCACAGATACATGCCTGCTCTTTATAGCACAAATGCATCTCAGCTCCTCCGGAGAGGGACGGTCTTTACATGCTCCTTCCTTTCAGGCAGGTTCCTAGGGTGTGCTCTTCACCTTGTTCATGGCCCAGTTCTGCCTCCCATACTCTTTCTAAAATCAGCAACCAAATACGTTTGGGTTGTGATTCTGAATCCTCCTTAGGCAAGCCGGAACTCAGTGCGATGCCAGCCGTCCTCCCCCACCCCTACCTCATTCTTCAGCCTGCTGAACACAATCTGTGGACAATTTTCCCAAAGTCCCCGAAATAATATGGCACTGCCGAGCGTCACTGGCGATGTCGTTTGTTTTTCTTAGAGGGCAATGAAAATTTAACAGCTTTCTGCGGCATCCTGAGTCCCGGTCCTGCTAATTATTAACATGCCCAGTTTCTCCAACTTTTTCTGCCTAAAGGGAGGAAGACGCCCCCATTCTTTTCCACATACGTGCTACATTCAGAAAACACCTTTGTCGGGGCGGGAGGGGGCGGGGGGGCTGATGCACCCCTGCCAAAAAGCAATCGGCCCTTTCCGCAGAGCGTTAGGAGAGAATCAGCACCCTCCCTCCGGACGCCAGTAGGTGACAGGCGATCCTAAGCGGCAGACACATGCCAACGCACCCTCACCTCCCTGCGCCCCTCATCGCCCCAACTCTGGGGCCACCGAACGGGTTTCCACGCAGGAGAGAATCAAGGGAAGAGTTGGTAGTGATGCAGCAAACGGGAGCCATGCGGGCAGCCTATCTGAAGCCCTCTTGGTGCTGCAGCCCAGTATCCGCTTTCAGTGTCTACACAGCCCAACAAACCGATTCTGTCCTTCTCCCTTGCTTTCTGCTCTGCCGGCCCAGTCTGGGTGTCACAGGCCCCGCAGTGACCCCTAGGTGCCCGGCCCTTCCCCTGCGGCGCTCGCCCCCCACTGCCGTGCCGCAGCCCCTCTGCAGAGCCGGCCGGAGCCGGGCTGCCACTCACCCCGCGCAAGGAAGAGAGAACTCAGCTGGACGGTCCTCCGCGCCGCGGCAGGTCTGCGGAGCTGCAGTCCGCGGCGTCAGGGGTGGGCGAGGGCGGGCAGCAAGCGAAACATCGGGAACCCGGCAAGTCGCGGTGCCGGCCGCGGCGCCCCTCGGGGAAGTCAGCGCAGGCGGCGCAAGGCTGGCATGTTCCGGGGCGCGCTGTCGGGCGGCGGCGGCCGCGGGAGGCGGCGCTCACAGCGGGCTGCAGGCGGAGTGCGCTCCGACTCCCGAGCACCGCGCCGCGGCGCCGCCGCGCACCCCGCCCTCGGCCTCCGGGGCCCGGCGGGAGCGAAAACGCGGAGAGCGGACGCCGCCGCGGGATCCAGGCCGCTCGGCGCGCGCCCACGCGCACCCCGGCTCGGCCCGGAACGGCGAGGTCGCTGCCCGGCTCGGGCGGGCGCGCGGGCGCGGGGCAGCGAGGCAGGGTGTGCGGGCGGGCGGCGAGCTGGGCAGGACTGGCTGGGCAAGCAGCCGGCGGCGCGGAGCGAGGGGCGGGTTA
>NW_024425119.1:33979866-34169812 GCF_017311325.1 Ursus maritimus
CTGCGAGACGAAGTTCACCGAGGCGCAGCCCAGGTTCTCAAGTGCGGCTTGGTCGTCTCCTCTGCCCCGCCTCCGATTTTATGCTCCCTCCCTCTTTTTTTAACCAAGAATCCTGATGGATTGAAAGACAGGAAGAGTGAAGGGGGGAAAAGACAAACCCAATTTCCTCTGATCAAACGGTTTAGGCATTGCTTATTTGGGTCTCTTTTCACTTGGTGTGTGTGTGCTGGGGGGAGGGTAGTTAATTAAACTCTTAGATTCCTTCCGGCGCGCCTCGCCTCGCGGGGGACCCACTTGGACTCGATCCTATCTCGTGTAATCCTACAGGGCGGGCGGCCTCCTCCGGGGAAGCAAGAAGCCGAAGATTGAGGTTCCTTCCCTTCCCCTTCTCGACGGTGCTAGCTCTCCAAGAAAACCTCAAAGTGTGGGGAGTGCGTGTGAGAACCTCAGCCCACCCTAATGTCCAGAGCCTGACCCAAGTTAGCATGGCTTACTTAAAGTCGTTTTCAGAGTCTTAATTTGATCACGAGGATCGTTTTTCATTGGCCAAAGAATCTCCAGGTTTTCTCTCTGCCCGATTCCCAGGGTTGGGCTCTCAGGCATGTTCTCCCAGGATGAACTGGGACGGCCTGTTTGGAAGTTCTGCCCTGACAATTGGGTTGCCTTAGAACCTCTCGCCATTTCCAGTTCCAGATCAGTGGAGTCACACACAGTGTGGGTATGATTTCCCCCGAGGTTGAGGAGGGCAGACCCCACGGCAGCTGCTAACCCCAACTTGACAGGTGTCTCTGCGAAGCAGGAGCTTCCCTGATCTGTCGACCGCTTTCACAACCCTCTAGGATACTGTATCATCCTCCAGGAAGATGAGTGTGTGTGTGTGTGTGTGTGTGTGTGTGTGTGTGTTGGGGGTGTGTTGTAAGAACCATTTTTATTCCTTAAAAAAAAATCAAAATTGCCAATCTCAGAATTCTTCAGAGCACTGAGTCTCCTCGATTTTCATTGGAAGTGAAGCAAGGGAATACTCGGCAAAAATAGAGTTGAAAAAGAGGAGGTAAGGAAATCACATCTAAAGGCAAAGCGAGGAGGAAACAGAACAAATCTAGGGAAATGTTTCACCTTGGCACCATGCTCTGTAATTCCAAGCCTGACTCACATCTCCTGCACTACAGAAACTCTCTCCCTTCTAGATACACAGGCTGAGTTTCTGATTCTCTGAGCACAGATCACTCAGGAAACAAGGCTGTTGCTTTTGAAATAACTCCACTTGCTTGTGGTGTTTGTAACTGATGGGAATCTGAGGGGAAACAACTCAGGCTATCTTGCTCCTCAGCATTTTATTGGAGTTAGCCTTTTAAGTTGTGTCTGTTTATCTTGCCATGGTTATGAATGCTTCTATTAAGCTATAAACTTTTAGCATCTATCTACCCTCCAGAACTGCCCAAGAAGTTTGACAACGTGATTGATTTCACCCATGGAGGTAGTAAAATTAGTGCGTTTAAGGCGCAGAGTCCACTCTCTTTGTTAGTATCTGTGGGTGTCTGTCTGTCTATTGTCTCAGTCAAGACCTTCGAATGAAAGCAGTTCCCCAACAAACTGAATGATGCGGTGGAATAGAAGCCGAGGAGGCTGGAGCAGAAGATGGAGGGCATCACTTGCACGGCAGTGCCGTCATGAGAAAGTCCTCTTCAGGGGACCAGCAGGCATTTGTAGCAGGCAGAACTGGTGTGAAGAAGCTCTTGGAGAAGATATTTATAAAGCCTGCACTTGGATCTCCCTGATGATTGGGGGAAATGATACTTTCTTATGATAAGAAATGAATCTGTTATCAGAGGACTTACAACTCCGTGATGACGTCACAAAGGTTTTGTTTACTGAGCATCAAACATGTTGGGCATGGTAGGGCATACCGTTGTTCCCCTTGGAGGCTCATTTCCTCTCTGGACAGTGCGCTGGGCAGCCTCTTTTGGCTCCAATGCAAATGTGAATTCTTGGTCTTCAACCAGGACTCTCACAACATTACCTTGGTTGGTGCATGTGATGATTTGCAGTCAGAGAACTCTGAATTCAAATCTCAGCCCCACTCCTTAAGGAATGTAGCCCAGGATAATGCAGTTAATCTTGAGGTGATTCTTAGTTTCTTCATTTGCAAATGAGGAGAGTAATATCCACCTCAGAGAGATAGATACGGGGAGGATTGAATGCTAGGTGTGCAGAAAAGACTCAATACACAGAAAGTTTATATAGTGCCACAGCCACCATTCTCTATACCAGCCTCCACGAAAAATCCTGCAAGTTAGAAAAGAACCATTTTAAAATTTAATCTAAAAAAGCATGTTTCATTGTGGACTATTGGGTTGCTTCTAGGTCTTTTATATTACTTTGCCTTTACAAACCAATATGGTACCATACTTAAATAAGTTCACTATGTTTTAAAGCCTTGGTAACAAATGTATTTTAAAAAAAAATAGTAGCTTTATGCACTGAATTGTGTCCTTCAGAGATTCATCTGTTGAAGTGATCACCTCCTCCGACCTCAGTATGTAATCTTGTTTGGAGGTAGACTGTTTGTAGCTCTGACCTTAAAAAAGCAAGAACTGACAGTGTTGGCAGGCTCTGATTCTCAGGTCTGTTTGATTCCTAGGCTTTGCTTGGTCTCTATTCCCCGTTTTTGCCCACAATGGGGACTCCTTTCCCTGACCTGAAGACTCAGCTCCACACAGTGTTTCCAGGGCAAATCAGTTTTGACCCTTTAATGAGGGTCATAGGCTTAGCTGTAAGGCATGTTCCCCTAATAGAAATCCTCCAAAGTTTTCCCAGGGCTTTCTAGATTGAGCACACCCTCCTTGGATTAGCCTAAAAGGTCCCTCATATTTGTACTCTAGCTCTCTAGTTTATTTTCCTACCAGTCCCCACCCTTGTTTGCTCTAACCATATTAAACTATTTACAGTTCTTCGAAAGCATCAAGCTATTTTATGCCTTGTTCTTTGAACACACCTGAACGTTACCTGCTGATAGCTGTCCTCTTTATTCGCTAATTCCTGCTTATCCTTTACAAGTCACTTTAAGATCACCTTTTTGATGATCCATTAAGAGGCATACTGTTGTTTTGTCTGCCTAGCATCTATTTCTGCTTTGTAATGCCCCAGATTTTCTTTGGGAAACCACTTTCCCCCCTTGTCGGTGCCCAGAGTTTCCTTGGAGACTTATCCCTGGACCACGTGACTCAGACCTGAAAAATTAGAGGTCTGGATCCTCCTGATCAAAAGATTGGTTCAGGGATGGGCATGTGACCCAGGTCAGATCCTGGGATTTTGGAGAAACTTTTAGGAATTTCACAGCAACAAATTCAACAAATATCTATTAAGCATTTATATACCAGTGACTTCTTTGCTGGAAATTCAATAGTAAACCAAACACAGTCTCTATCCCTATGGATCTTCTTTGAGGCCCTGGATCAAACTCTGCTTGAAAACAAACTACCCCTGAATGTTCAGATTAAATTGATATTTGTTATCGTCTTTTCAGCAAGTCTGGGGTTCAAGTGACTTGCAAATTAAAGCATATCACCATTTAGATACTACTTTTCTCTGTTCAACTTTCTACACTTTTATCACATCTTTTGTTTATTTGATTAGTTATACCTGACCTTATTCCAAAAAGATCTAAGGCCACTTAAAATTGAACAGCAATAACATATAGCAAGTTAACTTGAAATTTTAATTAGAAAGTAAGTATGAAATGAGAAACAGAAAGGAGACAAATTCATAAAATTAATTCCATATAGAGTGGGACACAATTTAGCTTTTGGGTTTCTAGCAGCCAATATAACAGGGTTACATAACTCTTACACAATTGAAAACATCTCTAAGATAAAATAATCCTTTCAGGAGAAGCACAAGTATTGCTACATCAAAGAGCGCAAAGAAGCACCCCCCCCCCAGGTCCTCATGCAGAAGGCTCTAGACAAATGTTGCCCAACACCTCCAACAACATCCTTGCAGAGTACACAACGATGTGTTTCTTTGGGCTGTTTCTGAGAGCATCCTTCAATTCACTTTTCAGAAAATTAATTTTTCAGAAAGGGAAATTTAATTCACTTGACTTTGTGACAGGCATTTCACAGAGTGAAGGACAATTACAGCAAAGTTAGTAGTCCAGAGTGTTCTGGGAGTGCACAACAGGGGCAAGCCACAGAGTTGGAGGGGACAGAGGTAGGGTCAGGGAAGTCTTCCTGGGAGAAGAGGCATCTGAAAGGTGAACTAACCCAAGGAAAGGTGTGTGTGTGTGTGCGGGCGTGCGCTTGCATGTCCACACGTGTGCACATGCTTGTGTCCATGTTCAAGCAATTTAGGTAGAGGGTACATCATGTGTAAAAGTGAGGGTATGAGGGCAAGTATGGTGAATCTGAGAAACTGAAAGATGTCCAGTCTGGCTGCAGTTTGGGGTACAAGGGGAGAGCGATGATGGAGGCTTGGATGGGCCTGGAGAGATGGGCAGAGGCTGGGTCACGAATAAGCTTTGGTGGGGGGAAGATGGTGCGTTCAGTTTTGGATGTCAAGAGAAAGTAACCTTCAAAACTGACTAAGAAGAAGCCAAAGATACAGGAAGGAGTTAGGTAGAAAGGGGGGGGGGTGAAAGAATTCAAAAGAAGAGGGCATTTCAAGAACAGAGTAGTACCCATCCTCTTCTGCTAAATTCTGCTTAATTTTAGACTGCCCAGAACAAACTGTGTTCCATGGACCCTTCATAGTTCTACCAAACCCCTAAATTAGACGTTTGCTGGAGGCCCTTGGACGTCCTGCAGGGTGGGACCCAGGGACCTCTAGAAGGTTTCACAGTTGACAGTCATTCTCTGAAGTGCTAATCTGCATATCCTCCAGGCAATCCTCCATAAATATGCACCAGGCTTTTGGGAGCGTGGCCAGTAGTGATCTTGAAATTATTATTCCTTGGTAATACTCGACCATTCTGGGTTGCTCATTTAAAAAGGAATTATGTGTTTTAACAGTGGACTGAGCCAAACTTGACCCAGGACATGTGCAAGAATTGAAGACCACTTCAAAAGTGATTGGGAAGAGAATGCAGGGTTAGGGTCCACTCCTTCATCGCAGCAATCCTTGCAACCTTTGATTTGTTGTCTTTTCTTCTTCTTCTATTTTTTTTTTCCTTTTTTTAGATAGAGAGAGTGAGGGGAGAGGGGCGGGGGTGGGGAGAGAATTCTCAGCAGGCTCCACACACAGTGCTGAGCCCGATGCAGGGCTCCATCCTACAACCCCCGAGATCATGATCTGAGCTGAAATTGAGTCAGATGCCCAACTGACTGAGCCACCAAGGCACCCCTGTTGTCTCTTCTACTAGTCTGCTCCTTGGGGACAGAGTCCTGCCTAATCCAATGTTGTAACTGCAGTGCCTTGCACAGCAACTGGAACAGAATAGGGGCAATATACATGAAATGACAAGTGACTGTGGCCTCGAGGGAGGGGGTGCAGGAAGGAGTGAGGTGAGGGTGGAGAGGGCCGGTCAGCGCCTTCCTAAGGTGATCCAGCCCAAGGCTATGGTGGTCCACAGTCTGAAGGAACTCAGGGACAGATATTTGGGCTGTAGAGAGAGCCGTAGATGGGGAGGCAGTGGGCCCAGTGAATTGGCAATTAGGGTTTAGGGGCAGGGTTTAACCTCCCAGGAAGAGGGAGGTGGAGTTCAAGTGTGGACCAGAGTCCCAGTGGCCAAATTAGAAAGCAGGGTGAAATCCATCGGTAACTACACAGGGGTGGGGCACGGCTGCTTCTTAGAGGAGCCCCATAGCAGATACCCAGCTTTGGGGAACAAGATTAATTGGACTTCCAGCACCAAAATGGAGAGGCTGGGACTGGAGAATAGCTTGGTGTTCGTGTATTTTGGTTCTCTGATTCTGTCTTCCTTAGTTATATTTCAAACCAGACATTATCAATTTTACATACCTGTGAGTTTGAAAGAAAGAAAGAAAGAAAGAAAGAAAGAAAGAAAGAAAGAAAGAAAGAAAAGAAGAATAAATCTCCTTTTTGCTCACAGCTTTTAATCCTATTTTATTTCAAATCTTCTTTGTGCAATGTAGAGACACACTAATTTATTCACGTTGACAGCTTATAGAAACTAAAGAGAGTGACATGATGGCTTCTAATGACCTTTCTGGAAATATCTTGAGTTAAATGGTAACTTATTTTCTCTTTTTTCATCTAAAAGGAACTTTGGAGCTTTTAGTTGAACCACTGAAGGAAGATTAAAAGCAATCCTCGGCTTCTCAAATTCTAGATCTTAGGCTTCAGACATATTCTCTCCTTTTTATAAAAAGTAGCAATTCCTGCTTCAGAATGTTGCCTATTCTCTTGGCAGTAGGCTTGAAGATTTCCTATAGATAGCACATGGCGTTCCATAAATATCTTCAAGAATGACCTGCAATGTCTGAATTAGCTTTGCCCCTCCCTCATGCTTTGTCTGGAGCAGGAGCCAGATGTCAGAGTTTAAATAATTCCTCAACTCCTACTCATGCCCAGCCAACCCAACCCCCAACTCCCACCCTGAGCCCAGAATTTGTGGGGCATTAAAATAAAACAAAACTCAAGCAAGCCTAAGGGAAAAAATGACATGCTCAATCATGTGGTTATGGCCTATAAGTATACGAAAGGAACAACTTTCAAATAGAGATTGCTGAACTTATAGTCCACCTTCTTCTAGAGTTTAAGATGGGAAGGGGGAAATTGGGGAATGGTGCCTGCGTGCCACTTCACGAGCAGAAAAAAAACCAAAGGAAACTACTGCCTTGTGTTCACCCACTCTGAAAAATCCAGATACGGAGTCACATGGTAGGAGATGCAACTTGGAGACACATTCCTGATCCCCTTGGTAACTGGGTCCCAGGCTAGCACCCCGTACCTGGATATGGTTTTGTGGTGAGTGAGAGCCACTCATGGGCCTGGAAGTTAGCCTTTCATGTTAGCATGCTTACCTTGTGACTAGAGCACTCTCCCTTCTACATTACTGTCCTAAAGCATTAGCAGAATAATGTGTCACTCATGATGTGATTGAGTGAAATGTATAAAGGAAATTAGTTTACTAACTCCATTAGGTTAAAAGGCAAATGGGAGACTAAGCCAATAATCAAACGGTAATATTTTAATTTTCAGGGTTAGTTAACTGACAGGGAATTTCTCTTTTAATTTAGCTTTCTACATTGTGTAATAATGAAGTTTAAGGAACCTTACAGAGAAACAGAGGAAATTAGGGTGCCAAGCAAATCAACACACTTAATCCTTTTTATAGAGTTTCAGAGTTACAACCCACTCTTGCTAAAAAGTACTATTTCAGCCACCAAAGCAGAATAATTCAATATGAGAAAAAGAAAAAAAGAAATGCCCCACAGAGAAAGGAGCTGAAAAATGAAGTCAAAGAATCAGGGGTACATTTTCTCCAACTGAACAACTCAAGACGGTGAGATTCCAGCCCAGGCTTCAGAGTGGCACTTGAACTTCTGTATTTGTAAGTTGCATGAAATCTTGTCTAATCCGAAATCGGAGTCTGCCTGGAAGGCTACAGCTCTCTTGCTCTCTCGTTACATTGGTTGGAATAGGCAGGTGATCTGGTCAGGAGAGCCTATGAGAGATGTGAATACCGTAGGATGTTTAGGGCTTTGTTCATCCATTCACTGCAAGAATCAGGAAACGTGTGTGGGTGCCAGATTTGAGGAGGAGAATGGTGAGGTGGCTCTGAAAACACAGCCAAGGAAAGGAAGTTCTGGTCCCAGTGATGGCAGGAATACACTGATACTCTTCTCTCCCCACAATGGAGGGGGATGAGCCTGTCAGGGAAGCTCCCTACATGGGAGCAAAGTCGTTGGAGATGGCGCTGGGTCACCTTACTTTTCCTAGTGCAAGTGCCCATCAGCGGACTTGGTGACTGGCGTTTGGCAAGCTGTTGCTATCGTTACTATTATTGACATTATTTTTATTAAGGTCTTGAGGGTTCATACTGGAGGACTGCATTTTCTTTCCTTTTCCCTGTTTAAATTTGATGCTGAAATGGATTCAAAATGTCCAACAGAAAACCACAGATGACTCATGATTTATGAGCATCAGAAGTTGGGGGAGCTAGCCTTATTATTGTCCGTGGTATTTCCAGGTTCGTCCTCTCCCGTGGCCGCTGTGAGTGAGGTTTGCTAACATATCAGCCGTGTGGTGTCAAAGTTTTTATCGTCTCTCCCCCTCATCTGGCACTTTGCATGTCTGCTTTTATAATATTTGGCATGCTTTGTGTGTTTCAAAGTTCTGATTAGATTGTGGGTCCTTTGAGGGCAGGGGTCATTTCCAAGATTGCTTTCTAGCCCTCGCAGACGCCTATGTGCGCGAGACTGCGCCTGCGCTCTCTACCTGCAGCCGTTGTTGGTCGATTACTCGTATTTATTAAGCATGTGGTTCCACATCCTCAATATAGTCTGGTGCAAAATCATAGTGTTTAGATCTAGCAAAGGCCATTAATCCAAACATCTCATTTTATGGTGCAAGAAACTGAGGAGAAAGGGGGGGGTGGAATGTACTCACCGTCACGTGACAGTGGGGCTTAGAACCCGGCTCTCGGACTTCCGGTTTTTCTTTTGTTCCCAGTTGGAGAAACTGGCGTCATTCAGTAAAGTGAAGAAGTGAGGGGCTGGCCGGTAAAATGAATTAGAGACACAAATCACGGACTTGTAAGTACTGTTCTCAGTGTACTGTTCTCAGTATAGTAACTATTATGTAAGTATAGTCTAAGACGTTCTGCTCAATACCAAAGGCTAATACAAATGCTTCCCTGCCTTTCTGTGAGGTGAAGGTAATGTTCCCCTAAGAGAAGCTCCAGGCATGAGCTTAGATAGAAGAGAACAAGGCAGCAAAGAGTGTATCTGCTTGCTTTCCTACCCAAGGCCCATGTTGTATGATTTTTCAAAGTTTCTTTTTAAGTACCTAATTCTGGGCTCACTAGCCATTGGGGAAACGTTCTATTCCTTGACGATGATCCAAAGGTGAACATACGGGATGGCTTTTTTTCTGTTTGCATCCCCAAATGCTGGCTTCCCTTCCTCCCTCTCCCCCATTTTTTTCTTCTGAGAACATTTAATGATTACCTATTATATGCTGAGCACAATACCAGGTAGTCAATGGGGAGACAACTATGGAAGAGATGGTCGTCCTGCTTTGGAGCTCACGGTTTTATTAGGGACACAAATATCCTAAATAGTCACCCAACGGTGAGGGAAATGCTGAAAGAGGCCACTGGAAAATGCTAGCGGGAGCAGGAGAGCAAAGGAAGGAGCCGGTAATGACACCTGTGAGGTGAGGCGAGCGTTGCCAAGGAAGTGACGTAGAGTCTTCCCCCCAGAGTTCGGGGGGGCGGGGGGCTGTTGGTGGAAGAGCAATGCTCCTTGTGAGGGGGCCGTGTGCAGGCACGAGCAAACACGTGAGGAAATGGCATGTGTAGGAACCCAGAAGTAGTTTGGCCTGGTAGAACAGGGGCAGTCATGTGGAGGAGAGCTGACAGTCGGCCGGAGAGCAGGAATCTGAAGGACACTGGGTGCCGCGCTAAGGAGTTCGTGTTTTGGCTTCCGGGATGGGGAGGAACGAGCCGCAGAGCAGAAACTGACGAATGCCCATCTCCCCAAAGTAGCGCAAGTTGTTGAATATAAATAGCACTGCAGAAGGAAAAAGTACATATCTGGGCTCATTTCATTTTCCTATAAAGATGAAAATTAGTTCTTGGAGATAGCTTTCGCTTTTGCAATTATTAGGCTTTTCCAAGTGGTATGCAATAGTACCTTTATAAAGCAAGTCATAGTTTTGGTTGATGTAAAATGTATTTTCTATGTTAATGAAAGGGCAAGGAAGGGACTGGGAATGATGGGGCTGTGGGCTCTGGGTCCAGGCCCACTCTTAACTGGGGACAGTACAAATCCTCTCTGGCCTGTCCTTCCCATTCATCCGGTCAAGGGATTGGAGTAGCAGCTTTCCAAGGATCTTTCAGCACTAGAATTGGAATGTGTGACTTCGTGTATGGGTGTGGGGTGTGTATGTATTTGTGTATTTATCTAGCCTAATTCCAATAAGAATTGCTAACTTTGAATTTTGCCAAATAAGAATAGTATAAAAATAAACAAACAAAGCAAAACAATCTAGCAAATCCCACCAAAAACAGGGAAGGGAATAATAGAATAAAGAAGAGTCTTCTAAGTTGCCATTGTGCCAACTTACTGAAATTCTGTTAACTTTTTTGATAGATAATACATGCATAGGTTTCCAAATTCAAAAGGTAAAACATGTGCACAAAATGAAAGCGGCTTTCTTTCACCCCTTCTTCTAGCCACCCAGTCTTCCCTGCCAGGCGCTCTACTTTCTAGCTGCCAAGATAAAGTAGGAAATAAGACAATTTGCAAAGCCCTCAAGGATCAAGGTTTATCACAAAAGAAAGGCTTTTTTTTTTTTTTTTTTTTTTTAAGGGAGGAGAATCTTAAGCTCTTGAAGAGATTTGTCAAAAGGATATCTACACAAAGGCTCTTGAGTAAAATAATGGACAATAAACTCAGTAACATCTATGGACAATGTTAAGGAGTTTCTCATTTCTGAGCTATTCATCTGTTTAAGAATTTAAGGAAATACTTAGCTGAATTTCTAAAATTCTATTCTATTAAAAAAAAACAAAAACAAGAAGACTCTGGCCTGGAGTGTTTTAAGGGAAGCGGTCACCTCAAACCCCATTTATTTCTGTCCTCAGGGAATCTTGATTTAACTCCTGAATCATGTTTAATTTAATTTTTTTTAAAGATTTTATTTATTTATTCGACAGAGATAGAGACAGCCAGCGAGAGAGGGAACACAAGCAGGGGGAGTGGGAGAGGAAGAAGCAGGCTCACAGTGGAGGAGCCTGATGTGGGGCTCGATCCCACAACGCCAGGATCACACCCTGAGCCGAAGGCAGACGCTTAACCGCTGTGCCACCCAGGCGCCCCTATGTTTAATTTTAAATAGGACTACAATCTGATTTGGTTCCAAGATAATTCAGCCCCCAAATGAAGCCCTGTGTAACTGAATGGGGAACTCTTTGGGATACAATTGTTTACTGTTATTTGTTTATATGTGACATGCATCTGACAAGAGCCGAGTTTGGTTTGACATAATTACTAGTTAGCTGTTCTTCTAGACGGTAATAGGTCAACAGGTTCAACTGCTTTTATTTTATTTTTTTAATTTATTTATTTTTAATGTTTTTTTTATTATATTATGTTAGTCACCATACAGTACCTCCCTGGTTTTTGATGTAAAGTTCAATGATTCATTAGTTTTGTATAACACCCAGTGCACCATGCAATACGTGCCCTCCTTACTACCCATCACCAGTCTATCCCATTCCCCCACCCCCTCCCCTCTGAAGCCCTCAGTTTGTTTCTCAGAGTCCATAGTCTCTCATGGTTCCTTCCCCCTTCTGATTACCCCCCCTTTCTTTATCCCTTTCTTCCGCTACTGATCTTCCTAGTTCTTATGTTCCATAGATGAGAGAAATCATATGTTCAACTGCTTTTAGAGGCCAGTCCTGGAATGCAGAAGTGGTGCCCTCTGATCAGCATAAAAAGGATCCTTATCTCCTGGTGGCCAAAGGAGGGTTGGATTTGAAGCTGGCACCAAGCAGTCCAGGTACAAGTTAAAATCAGAGGAGCTTTTGGTTGACTCCGGTACGTGTCCCTGAGAGTGATGCTATAGTCGTCAGAAAGAGAATCCCTCCACAGCTCTGATTCTCAGGCTGGTAGGAAAATAAGCACCGTAAAGGAGTATTAAAAGTCTTGGATCAATGCACATCATGCAATCTGGCCATAAATCATTGCCTGTAGAACGAAGGACTGACATCAGATCAATAATTGCCAGAAAAATTAAATTTTTCATTAAGTGAAACAGAAAGCAACGGTTGAGCAGTTAAACCTAACCCCAGCCTGCTTTCCGGGGGGGATCATAGACTGTGAGACCCAGGTTTGTGGAGGACAAGGCTGTTGGCGTGGAGTTCCGAGGAAATGAGAGAAGAAAAACGGACTCTATCTCATGCTGGCTTTTAATGGTTGAATGGAGTGACAGATTTTCACAAAAATCGGGACCTGTTAATTACAGTAGGGATGAAAGAGCCCCGGGGACAGATCTTTCTTAGGGCCCTGCTTCTCCGGCTGAAGACGTGTCTTAGGGAGTGTTCTGGATCTGCAAAACAAGAGCTCTTGTTCCAAAGCCTCACCAGCAGAGCCGGGCACTGGCCGGGATCTGTAATTCACAGTTCCTCCCACCGCAGTCCTGCCGGGAGCAACAAAGCCCCAGCCACCAGGAACAGCCTAAGGGACAGGCCTCCCACTGAGGCCTGGAGGAGCCCCCTCCGTGCGGGCTCCTCCTGCCCTTCCTCTCCTCCCCCCACTACACGCTAAGAACCCCCCCGCAGCTTTCTCAGAACTACACTAAAACTACTTTCTTGCTTATCTGCACACAGGGCAGGAAAAAGAGGGTGGGATTCTCCACCGGAAAGCTCTGTTTCCATGTTTAATTGATCTCCAGTTCACAGTGGCATTGGCTCCTGAACCCAGCCCGGCCTCCCTGTGTCTTTCAGCCAAATAGTTAATGAACTGTAAACAAATAAACAGCTGTTCACAGGGGTCCATATAGTAAAAAAGCCCTGAGGTGAATCTTTTGTAAAGCAAAGCATCTTTTTCTGTGTGAGGCAGAAATGCTTCCTCTAATTTATCTGTTTTATAGGTTAGTGTGCTACAGGGCTCTCTAAGCATAAAGGGATCATTTGTAGTTGCAGTCAGAAGACTGCTGATGAGATTTCCAGTTAAATTCAGATAAAATGAGGTCTGATTTCCTCACCGTGCTAGGGTGGCCGTTAAATTAACATGCCTAATTCCAATAACCCACTCTTTAGCTTGGTTCCACATTAAAGATCAGCGTTGTAATTGTTTGACGTGGCAAGGAACCAGACACTCCTCCTCTCCATCAGAGAAACACACGTTCCGACCGCCCCTCCCGTTGCCTCCGCGAGCAGGATAAGGTCCTTTGTGGGGAAAGCAATGAACTTGGAGAGGGGCTTTTGAGACGAGGGGTCCTATTGCAGCCAAACTGGGAGGCAGTACAAATGCCACCGTAGTCTCTATTTGTCCACCCCTGGTCTCTAAACTTCCGAGAATGCAATGTATGGTTGGAATGTTTTATCTTTGTTAGGAGAAGTATTATTCCACAAGGAAAAATATTATATGAATAAACAAAGATGAATAGACCATTCTAAAAGGAGTAGTGTTTTGATAACTTCCATTCTATTGTTTCTTTTGTACTGAAAGAACATGCTCATTATAAAAAATTTGAAAGATATAGAAAAGTACAAAGAAAATGTATTTTCTGTGGGTGCCTGGGTGGTTCAGTTGGTTAAGCGTCTGCCTTGGGCTCAGGTCATGATTCCAGGCTCCCTGCTCAGCGGGATCTGCTTCTCCCTCTTCCCTCTGCCCCTCCCTCCGCTTGTGTGTGCTCGCTCGCTCTCTCTTTGTCAGATAAATACATAAAATCTTAAAAAACATGTATTTTCTGGCCTTTTTTCCTGGGCATACATATATTACAAAAATTGATCACACTGGACAAGTGAAACTTGCTTTTCAGTTAATATATAATGAACATTTCTTCCCGCTATTTAATCTTCTTTTACAACCATTTTTATGGCTATATGATACATTTATTGGACATTAACATTAAACCTTCTTTAATGTTCTTTAGTAGTGATGAGCATTCTTCAGCTAATTCTTTATTCTCATACATTATTTTCTTAGTATAAAATTTGTAAAAGGATTTCTGTTTTTTAGAACTGTATTAGTCCAAAGTGAAGGGAAAAAGACTAACTGAGCCCTGACTGTTTGCTAGGCATGAATACCGGGGGCAGCATAACAGCTAGGTCTTTTCAAGGATTTAGCACCAAGTCTGGCACTTCAAATACTACTGTTGAATAAATAAATCTTACCATTCCGTTATGTACATAGCCTAAATTACTGGATTATTGCCAAATTATCTCCTATTGCTTATGCAATAAAGATTAGCTATACATATCAGCTCACCTAGATAATGGCCAACTTTTCCTTTCACATTTTACTAAAAGCACCCTTGATTTTTAGGTTAAAAAAGTCACCACACGGGGCGCCTGGGTGGCAGAGCGGTTGAGCGTCTGCCTTCGGCTCAGGGAGTGATCCCGGCGTTATGGGATCGAGCCCCACATCAGGCTCCTCTGCTATGAGCCTGCTTCTTCCTCTCCCACTCCCCCTGCTTGTGTTCCCTCTCTCGCTGGCTGTCTCTATCCTGTTGAATAAATAAATAAAATCTTAAAAAAAAAAAAAGTGACCGCACAATGAACACATTGGTAATATTTTAAGCTGCATAGGTATATATGACTCATTATTGCCAGTGGTTAAATATAGTCTCTGCTCTTACAGAGATAATTTTGAGAAATCTCCAAATAAGCAAAAGGCTCAAATATGAATACATTCCTAGAAAAAACAATTTCTTAAAGCCCAGAGTTTTACTTGCCCAGTACGGGCTCTGTAGATAGGCATAGCCTCCTTGACCGAGTTGGCTTACTGGTCCATCTAAACAACTGGATAATTCCGTAGAAAAGAATAAGCAAAACCATGCTTCAGTCTTTTTGCTTTGCCTAATTTGCTGTGTTGCCTTTTCTTCCTCTATCTCTTTAAGAATTCCCATTTGTCCTTCAAGTCCCCATGTGAATATCTATTCTGTCTAAAGTTTTATTTCCCTTTTGCCCTGGGAAGGATTAGGCTTTCTGTTCACTGTGCTTCCATGATACCTTGTGTGTAAGTATGATTATGGCTCTGAGGACGTTATAGCGCAGTTACTTTTTAATCTATGTTCTCATTTGGACTGAGATTCTTCGGGGCAGCATCAGAGCCTTGCCTTTCCATTGCCTAGATCATTACATAGCATATGTAGTTTCTGCTGCATGAATGCATGCACTATTTGTGTGAGTATGTGCACTTAAATTCTGTTTGGTGAGCAACAAGGAGCCAAAGGAGATTTTTAGTTATTTTTATTTTTTTTCTCCAGCTTTATTGAGATATAATTGACATATAACATTGTGTAAGGTTAAGGTGTATAACCCATTGATTTGATACACTTGTACATTGCAAAATGATTATCACCATCATCCAAGGATGATTTTTAATTAAGGGATTAGCAGAATCCAGTTTATGGTTTAAGATTACTTGTCTGACTGTACTTTATTTTAGTCCCACAATCAGGGTCCTAGACATATGCTTAATTGCTAAAACTTACTCTAGCTCATACATTTCATTTGTGAATGAGATTTTGTTTCATCTCTTGGTGCGTCTGCAACCTGGCCCCTTCTCTCTGAAGATTGTAATTTATTTACTCTTTATCCTTATCTGCTCCATTTTCCTAATATGTTGGGTGATGACTTTTCTTGATATTTGGTACTTTCATGATCAGAAAATGTCATTTTTTCCTACTTTTGTCTATGGAGGGTGGGTGGAAAATATGTCCCACACTGCTCAGTAGGGTTAGGAGTATGAGGCAGGATTGCAAGTTTCAAGGGGATTGCAGTTAGGAATATTGCACATTGTTTCTATCACCGTTTTTTCTCCACCCACTGAAAGCCCCGTAACATTGTCTATGTCTTTCTCACTCATTGTCACATCCCCAGCATCTAGTACAGTGCCTGGGACATAGTAGACACCATTAAAAAAAAAAAAAGGTATTAGATAAATCAGTGAAAGACATACACACTGATGGAAGAACTAACGTTTCTCAGATAAAGAGCCCATTTGGATTTTGGTCACACTGCTATTCCCCAGAGAGGGAAGATGACAGAGGCTAAAATCTTGTAGGTATTAACAAGGCTCTACAGCTGATACTCCCTTCAGAGATAGAGTGATTCTATGATTCTAGGGTCTTTGGAAAACTGTGGAGCAAAAGTCAGGTAAGCCCATTAAGTTCATCTTCCTTTGCTGGGAGTTCACAAACTCTAAAGCATGTTTTTCATGACCAAGTTGACTAGTAATGTCACCAGTAGACTTTTGCTTTGGAACGGAAAGTAGGCAACATCATTCCTTCATTTTAAATGGGCTCATGCTTGCCCTGTCTCTGCTGAGTCCTCTTTCTTCCTCTCCCATTCTCTTAAATAACACTTCTTGTTACAACTGAAGCTTCTAAGAGGGGAGAAGAGAAGCACAGATGGAAGGTTCTGCTGCTCCTGCCATCCTTCTCATGGGGAATGAGTGTCTGCCGGCACAGAGGAGGTGACACCGCTGCATCCCTGAGTCCTGGGCGGCGCCACAGGCCACGTGGATGGGGCAGACCTGCCCAAAGCTAAGCTCTCCGCACTGTGTGCTGGAGGCTGGCTTCTTGTTCAATTGCTCTAATTTTAGACGCTAGCCTTCTGGGACAGAACTATGTTTACTAGACATTAAGCATACATTTTTAGACCGTGTGTTGGTTCCCAGAGACATTCTGAGGCCGCTCGTAACTTAAAAAAAGTCCTACCCACAAGGCCCTATCCTTTTACGCAACTGGGTTCGGGCCATTGTGTTTCAGCCTGAAATGATCTCTTAGGTAATGTTAATACGAGGCGACAGCCTTGTCGTGCTGTCCTTCACCTTTGCAAAGACACTTCATTTTCTCAACATCTCGTTTATATTTAGGAGAGTCCGTTGCTGTGGTGATATGTAACAGACACGCAGGAACTTACAACACCCAGGGCGCTGGATGCTGGCTCTGGGAGATGTTAAATGTCTTTACTGAGAGCCTGGTGTCCAACCGTGGCTGCTTTAGGCTGATGGGACCACAGCCAAAGAAGCAGACTGAGGCGAAGCCGCTGCTGCTGATGACAGAGACTCCTGACAGCCTGAGGGAGAAGTTGCCGTCCTTCGGTCTCCAGGGCACCACTCCGTCTTACTCGGAGGTTTTCTTTACAAGCTGCCCTGTACTCCCACCCTCCTCTTCGCTGACCCTTACTCTCACACCAAGTTTAAAACAAAACTCTCAGAGTTGAACAGGCCTGACTCTACATCAACTGTAATTCAGACCATTTTCTTGGGGATTTTTGAGAAGAGATGAGAAGTGTTTCCTCAAGGGTCACCCAAGTTACACATTGAATCTTTCTATTGTCTTGGGGTTTCATGTGGTTTACACCTCTGGACATCCTGTCTGTCACAAATCTGTTTTTCTCATGGCTAAAATGCCACTTTCTCTTTCCTGTCACTCCACCCCCATTTCCTGGTTAGTTTGCCTGGTCCAGTCACCAGCTGGTGACTATCTCGTGTCTGCCCAGCACGTCACCACTCAGTCACTCCTTCGGAATGGGGGGCTCTCTGAAGCTCGAGGGCCATGTGACCCTGCCCTTCTTGGCCACCACCCATCAGGTCAAGGGTGTGCAGTGGGCCAATTTGAACCCTTTCTGTGGGATTCCAAGGAAGAATCTCTCTGAGAAACTGGAAATTTAATATTTGAACTAGGGAGTGTCCATTTTATATTCAGCCAGTGGACAAAGTAGCACCATGTTAAGATGACACAGAAGAGGAAAGTGGACAAATTCTTGACCCCTTTTTCATTCCTGTTCAGTCTTCCTTATGCCTGGCCACATTCCTATCCTTGGGCTGTGTGAGTCACCTCTGTACCTTACTGATAAATCTCTCACTGCTTCTTCTTCCTCCTCCTCTCCTCCTCCTCCTCCTCCTTCTTCTTCTTCTTCTTCTTCTTTTTTTTTTTTGCCAGAGCAAGTGTGAGGCTTTCTTCTGTTGCTTCTAATCAGAAGAATCTCAACGATTCCACATTTCCTGAGCCGGTATTCAGTTGGCATTGCCACTATCCAAGGAGCAGATAAAGACAGAGGAAGGAAGAAACATGTCAACTAGTGTGGTTCATCATCAAGGTGGGAAATGGGGGCTTTCGTCTCTTTTTCATTCGTACTCACAGACTTTCTCCTCAAGGGGAACTCTGTGGTATGTGTGAGAGTTTGGAGATCAGAGCCCATGACAACAAATAGCAAAGAGCATGATGGAGCTACAATCAGGAGAGAAATAAGATTTCGAAAGACAGAGTCCAAGTTTGAAATTTCATATATGTGGAATGTGTGCCCAACAGAAAGATCCCGGTTCTCCGGGGCAGATCAAATGTTAAATCTTGGATCCCTCCGCAGGACACATACCGTTGGTAGGAGCCAGGAATGATTTGTTTTTGCAGGACCAATTAGGATGTTTTAAAATTTGCATACTGTTATTTTATTTGCATAGTGGGGGAACTAAGAGGGGCTTGAAAGTCTTTTGATAATCAGCACTCCCTTTTTCCCACTTTTGACATAGATAATTCACATTCCAATTATGATGTGAATTCAAATACGATTGTTATTCAAACGTAAATGGTCTTGTATTTTCATTACTAGAAAATAACTTTCTACTTGATAGAGCCAAGTTATGGAAAAGTCAGCATTGTCTGTTTTTCATAAAGCACATTCTTTCTCTGCTTTGTGCCAAAATTCTGTCTCAGTTGAAGATAAAGTGGAAAAATCTTCATTGTGGTTGATGTATAGCTTTTTATGAGGAGGAATATATTATGATTCTAACTCTATCCTTTGACCTTCTGTTCTGATTGAAGGTTACATGAGTAGAATATTTAAAATCAGACAGAGTATGTAGAATATGGATATAAAGAATAAATGTTAGATAATTTTTTATTTTGACATTAAAATATTTTTTAGAAAATAACAAGGAAATTAAAGGAAAATCTTAGGATAGTTTTTACTTTCACTGAGGAAGATCAAGGCACAGAAATGTAATTCACAGATTACACCAGGCAGGCTGCAAATTTCCTCCCCTACTAACTCCATTAAAAATGTTATCTCCTACAAGTGTCTCTTGGTGAAACTTAATTTCACATCTTGAATTTAAGTATTATGTACACAAGACTGGGATACAGGTGTTTCTATCACGAATCCAGGCTGTTCTACTTTATGTTCCAATGTTAACTAGATGGGTTTGAGTAGATCATCTTCTGTTTTTTATCTTCCTTCCCAACCTGAAATGAGCAAATGTTTCATGGATTTTTCCTTCTCGCTTTGGTTTCCCCTTGTTACACGTTTTGCCAGATGGCTGAGTTTCATTTAGAGAAGAATTTTCCATAATAACATATCACTTGGTACTCATGGCCAATGGTCCCAGCTCCCCCCCTGCCATCTGCAGGAACCATGGAATGGAGTAAAGTGGCAAATGAGTCAGGCCTGGCAGAGCCTGGAGGAAGAGGAGGGAGAAGGGGAGGAGGAAGAAACGGGGAGGGGGAGGAGGAAGAAACGGGGAGGAGAAGGAGGAGGAGGAGGAGGAAGGGAAGGAGGAAGAAAGATACACCAAAAGAGGGGAGACTCGGATGCCAGAGACTTGAAGGAAAAGCCTATTATAGCAAGAGCTGAGTGGGGTGTGTGTGTGAGAGACAGAGACAGAGGAGACGGAGACACAGAGAGAGACAGAGGGAGAGAAGGAACCACAGGCACACGCTCAGGAAGGACTGTGTGGAAGTATTTTGGAGCGTGTAGCTAGAGGGCATTCTGACAGATGTGGAACATGTGCGGCAGCACATTGTTTGCAGGAGGGGAGGACTAGGGGAGAAAGGAACATTGCTGAGCTGCAGGAAGAGAGGAGGCAAAGATCCTGGGTGTGCAAGGGAGAGCTTGGTAAGGGAAAGAGTATTAAGAAGGTAGAAGAAATTCACGTCGTGCCATTAGCTGATGTGACCAATTTTAGTTATTCTGATCAAAAAAATAGAAAATTTTACCCAGAGCCTGGATTTGTAATTTTCAAAAAAATTCCATGCCTCTTGGTATCTGCAGGCAGAGTAACCACTACGTGAAATCTAAACAGGGGGCTTGCTTCTGGAACGAGAAACTTCACTCTGCCTGGTATCAAAACAGGTACCTTGCAAACCGGTATTCATTTAAGTTGAGTTCGTGAAAACTAACTTTTGGACTTAGTGACTTTCAGCAAATTAGATAACCTCTTTGGGCTTCAGTTTCCTCAATTAAAAAAATAAAGCTGTTGGTCTAGATAAGTGTTTTACAAATAGTTCTCTACAATTCTTTCTAGAACGTGCCTCCCCCTCACTTGCAGATATCAAGCAGAGCTGTTAGGGTTTTTTTTCTAATTATATCTTAGTCTTTGAAGAATGTATTCTGATTAAAAGAAAAACAAATTGGGATTTATTAGATTGGACTCTAAGTTCTCTTCTAGCTCTGTTAGCCTAAATATGTATGGATTGGGGTTGACATGAACCCCTCTGATGCATTCAGTCAGCCAACAAATATTACTAAGCACCTACTCTACAGTAGGCAGGGTGTTAGACATTGAAAAGAAAGCAGGAGAGGAGACCAAGCCCTTATGCTCAAAGAGCTTACACTCTAGTTGGAGGACAGATGATAAGCAAAGTGATTACAGCTGGCACTTGGTGTATTAACACAGAGCAAGGGCATAGAGAGCAATGGGGGTCATCCAAGGAGTGACATTTGAACAGTCACCTGAACGAAAAGGGAGGAAGATGAGGGAAAAGATCTGGGAAAGAACATTGCAGCTGGAGAGAACATCAAGTAAAGGACCTTGGCAGATACAAACCTGCAAATGTACCTTCCCCATATGAACTGATCTAGGTCCAGACTCCACGCTCCCGCAAGGAAGGAAACACTTAGTTTTGCAGATGAAAGGCACTGGAGTGTCTCCTGCTTTCAGTAGCGCCTTGTCTTCCCGGTTCCCCCTTGCCCTACTGGGGATGGGGGCAGGAGCTCCTCCCACCTCACCTGCACTGCATGGTGCTTGCTGGCCACAGCCTGAGCATCCAGTCCTCATGAAGTACCTTGTCCTGCCCTGTACCAGTGCATCAGCCTCTGTCCTTGCTCCTTGTGCTGGGGTCAATGCAATGTGCCCTCATACTGCTTTTTCCTTCTGCACTTTAATCTGCTCACCACTGCTGATGACCCCCGGCCTCACCACTGCCCTTCATCTCCAAGACTGCACACCCAGCAGCCTCGGACTCTCTGTTCAGGCCCCAGACCTCTTGGGTCCTCTCAGCACTGCCATGGCAGGGAGCCCTGGGGGGCTTCTCTTGTTCCATGCTGGCATGGGGCAAGAGAAGTGATAAGAATCCAGACTCTCGAGCCCCAGAGCTTGGGTTTGCATTCTGGTTGTGCAGCGCCAGATGACCTTGAATCTCTTTGTGCTTTCATCTGTGCTTTGGTTGCTCTACCATAAAATGGGGATGATCAGTTTAGTACTGTTGCCTTACGTCGTTGTTGTCAGGTATAAATAGGCTAATATATGCAAAATGCTTTTAAAAGTGCACGCTACCTAGTAAATATCAGGTACATTTTTGGTTTATAAGACAATCCGAGGACACTGCCCTTGGCTCCTTGCTCAGCATTGCCCTTCAGCCAACAGAGCCCCCCACTTTTTTGAGAGGCTCCCCAGACGAGGTTGTAGGAAGTGAGGAATTAGCTGCCATGATCTAGGTTTCCCTCAACTGAATGGGACCCCTATTTAGAATTTAACATCCAATCACAAATGGTTGTACTTAACCAAACATTTTCACATGCATTGTTTTACTGAATCCTCAATGTAACATTGTGAAGTTTGAATTTTTAACCCCATATTCTACATGAGGCTAAGAGACATTGTGACTTGATCCTCAGGTAATCAGTGGCCCAATTCAGACTTTTTTAGAAAAAAAGATTTCTGCTTCCAGGGTCAGAATACTGGTCAGTATACCTCAGCTGTCTTTAAGAAAATCTTTGTATAATGCTATAGGTCAGAATATCAGGCAGATGAACTGGCTAAATCCAAATATAAGAATAACCTGGTTTTATCAAATTCCTGCTTCTTTGTTCTTCCACATCATTTTTCATGTCGTCACTTCCCCTTGTCCCTAGTCATTGCAATGTCAGGAGTGAAAGTGGAGTAGGAGATGTCACTTTGAATTGTTTTAGTACTTTTGTGTTTTATTTCAAACATTGTTTAAGTAGGCTCATTTTTTAGACTTCTTGGAGGAATTCCGTCTTCCCTTTTTATTTAAATGCAAAATTGCAAAATAAAATCACTCGATCCGTTGATTGGTGACTCATTAGAGACCTGTGGCATGTTGGGAAATCAACGACTCATCCAACTGTAAGAGAATCATCTACACAAAAAGTAAAATAAGATACTTCAGGTTTCATACCACCCATTCCCTTTCGAATGACAATTTTTACCATTAAACCACAGTGAAATTAAAATGTGAATGGACTGCATGCAGCTCCGAGTGACCGTTGCACAAAGTCTATGTCTGCAGCGTCCTGGTCACAGATGGGGACAGCCAACGCTGCCACATTCGTTCTTTCTTGTAGCCACAGCTCCTGTCCAAACACCAGGATATTTCAGGAATTACGGTCCTTTCTCTTCTTCTTCAAAGATCGTGTATAGTTAGCATGCAGTACCTTCCAATAGAATAACTAATTGTTCAAAGCAGTTTCTAGGAGAACATTTTAAATTCGTAACACAATTTTGGAGGCAAAGCCCTGTCTTTTACTGTGTGAGAATTTTTTTGGCTCAGCTTCCCAAGACCAGTATCTGAGTTTTGTTTAATATGAGAAAGCTGCTTGTCCTTTGGAGAATAGGGCTTTGGCTTGGACTGTGTAGCTGGCTTTGGAGAGCCTCAGTGGAAATGTTTGAGGGGCGAGACCCCGGCTTGTCCCGCTCGCCGTTCTCTCAGCCATCATCGTCCAGACTTGCCGTTCACACGTTGTGCCAACCTGTTTGCTTCTAGCAGTGACGGTTCCAGCTGATGTTGTCTGTGGTGTCTAGGTCCTCCCTGCAATCGCACAGCCCGAGATTTGGCCAACGGCTTCCATTTTCTCTAAAGCTCCCACTAAATCATGTTAAGTAATTTCAAAGCTGAACTCTTTTTTCTTTTCTCTCTGGAAAGCTATGTATTAAGGGAATTTGGGTAGTCATTTCAAGAAAGTTCCGAAGGATAAAAGAAACATTCCAACTTCCATGGTGTTGATAATGCATGGCAGCACATGTTAACAAGGTGTATCATTTAGGACTTTATTGTTATCTGTGTCGCTGTTGTGTGGCAGGAAACTCGGGGCCTTCTCACACTCTTTGCTTTACAGGAACTCTCTATGGAGCCTTTACTAGGGTCTGTTGCATGCAGTTTAAAAGGAAATGCAACTTTATGTTCTTTTTACACTCAGAAGTCTGAAAGGAACATTGTTTTTTAAGAGTGCTGAGCAGAGAGCTGAACAAACTTTAATTACCTCCTTGAGGTGTCAACAATTAGGGAAACTGAGGAAGTCACAACTTCTCAGATGAGAGAGGCTTTTCAGGTATCTGGAAGGTGTTTTAAAAGGTACCTTGTCACCTTGGTATGTGTAGTTTCCCAACTACTATTTAATTATCTGTGAAAGTTAGAATGCACATGAAGAAAGCCTGAAGACAACTGAACTTGTCTGAGACAAAAAAGGGATTCATTTCCCGGCGAATGCCTCTGACTGAAATAGGTAAAATTCAAGCTGCTTTTGGGCATTAAGTGAGGATATGATATTTTAGCTTTTTTTCCCCTCTCTGTTTAGGTATTCCAGGTGACCAAGAGCAAATGACTTTGAGACAGGTTGACCATTTTTAGTGACTGTCAAAATACAGAAACCCAGATCCTTCTTATTGGCTGATTTCTTTTCTGGGCGTGTTCTTCTTATGTTAGGAGTGTTCGCCTGCCTAAAAAGACGTGGTTCCATCACCTTCTGTTGCTTCTATTTCACAGCGATCTCTGCAATATATTTTCTCCTCTTCAGTTACACACCAGTATTTCCCTTTTGTGGCACTCAGCGCGCTGTCTCTATATCCCGCCTGGAGATTATGGTGTCTGTCTGCTGGACTCCAGGCTCCTCTCACAGACTTTCCTTTCACTGCCCGGGAACAACTGTGCATTCTGAAACCTAATCAGAGAGAAAACTCATCCCCCCAGACGTCTTTTTGCACAACTGTTCATTGAAGGACGATGGGATGTTATAGGCTGTGTACTAGGTGCTGGAGAAAAATTCCTGCCCTCGTGGAGCTTCTGTTCAAGGGGAGGGGGCATCAGCTTCTCTGTAAAACAGAAGTTGGTCTACCTTCAGTCTTCCCTTGCGTCTCATCACAAGATATGTACTGCTGTAGTTTGAGCACATCTTCTGGGATCGAGACCAGATTCTTTTATCTTTCTTTTTTTTTAAGATTTTATTTTTAAGTATCTCTACCCCCAACATGGGGCTCAAACTCACAGCTCTGAGATCAAGAGTCATATGCTCTTCTGACTAAGCCAGCCAGGTGCCCCGAGACTGAATTCTTTTTTTTTTTTTTAAGATTTTATTTATTTGACGGAAAGAGAGAGCGAGCACAAGCAGGGGGAGTGCAGAGGAAGAGGGAGAAGTGGGCCCCTGCTGAGCAGGGAGTGGGGCTCGATCCCAGGACCTGAGGACCTGAGCTGAAGGCAGACGCTTAACTGACTGAGCCACCCAGGTGCCCCCTGAGACTGAATTTTTATTAAGAGAAAATTGCATTCACCGTGTTAAGGCATTGGTAATTCAGAGCCAAGAGCTCTTTCTGCTATAGGTCTCTCTGTCTGGCTTTCAAGATTAGATGAGAAGAGAGAGCCTGAAACACAAAATCTTTCCACAGCCATTATCCATTTCTCTGCCCTAATGGCCTTGATTTGAATTCCAAAAAGTGAAAACAATTGAGAAACAGATCCAAAAAAATGAAGATTCCTGCTTTCATGGAGTTTGCATTTGGAGGGGGGGAGGCAGAACACACAAAAAACAACTAAGTAATGTATGTCAGGTGCTGTTACTATAGTAACAGAAAGTGCTATTATCCACACAGTTTGCAAAGTAATCTCCTAAACACCATTATTTAACAAATATTTATTGAGCAGCCCATTTGTACCAGCCATTCTGCTTACAACTGTGTAGTTGTTATCATTTTATCCATATTTTAAGATTGAAATTTTGATATTTAGGGAGGTGAAGTTATTTTTCTAAGGCAATAGAGCTGACAAATTACAGAACCAGGACCCAAACTCATATTTTCAGTTTCCCAGTATAGTCCTCTTTCCGAGGCAAGAGCTGTAACTTTAAAATCTGGGCCCTGAAGCAAACATTTCTATAGAAGCGCTCTTGTTTCTTCCGTCACTTACTATTTAACTGCAAAATAAATCCATTTCCGGGGAAACGGTTTTCTACCTTCAGGGACTTATCATGTGTGTTGCTGGGGTGATCTTTTATCTTTAAGTAAATGAGTTTGGATGGCCTTAAAATTCATTATGACTTGTAAAAGGAATGTACGATTGTGTCTTTAAAAATTTGCATTCAGGGGCACCTGGGTGGCTCAGTCCCTTAAGCCTCTGACTCTTGGTTTTGGCTCAGGTCATGATCTCAGGGTTGTGAGATCGAGCCCCTCGTTGGGCTCTGCACTCAGCATGGAGTTTGCTGAAGATTCTCTCCCTCTGCCCCTCCCCCCACTTGCAAGCTTGCTCTAAAATAAATACACGAATAAAAATCTTTTAAAAAAAATTTGATTCATGAACTTCCCTTTAAATGACGTTAAAAGAAATTCATTTACCATAATATTCTTCTCCCTGTTTCATATCCTTTATTCTTTCAATTTCCTCTGGTCAAATGAATTTCAAAATTAGAACTTTGACTCTTTTATAGACTGTAGTTGGAGAGTCTCTCAGTCCTCAGTGAAATCTTTGCTGGAATTTTAAAAACCCATGGCTCTCTGAATTCATCCTTTACGTGGGAAACAGGAGAGATTCTTGAGAATAATCTGAATTGACATCTATTTCTGCTCTTTTCAACAGTTTCTTAAGGTAGGACGTTTAAAAGAAAGTTAGGACAGTTGACAGTTGTGAAAAAGTCAGCACAGAGCTGCAAGTTGTAGCATTTGGAGGCCAGAAAGATCAGACTGCTTCCCCTGAATGTTGACAGAGATATATATATATATATATATTTAGTTGTGTTTTTAACAGTCTCCCCATTCCTTTTATTCTTGCCCCTGGACAGATTCCTCACCAGTAAAAAGTTTTAAACTGATTTTAAACCAGGGTGAATGTAGCAATGGGGACATGAAGAAAGCCAGGACATTACAGTGGACACAGCAATTTTTAAAACAGTTGAGCAACTTGTATAATTAATAATCTTTAAAAAAATACAAAAATAATATAAAATTGAAAAAAGCAACTTGTGTTCAATGTAGAGATTATTGCTGTGAATATTTTGGGATGGTCTTTCCTTTCAGTCATGTTTTCCTCCCACAAAAATATGTGATCGTATATTATGGACTGCTCTTTCTGGGTCATTTCCTTTTTCTTTGTCTGCATCATTTTTATGGGTCTTCGGTGGACTGATGTATTAAGATTCATCTAACTACTTGTCTGCTGTTGACCATGTAAGTTAGTTCTAATTTTTCATTCTTATTAATAATGTTATAATTAACATCCTTAAAGTAAAACATTTGAGCCCATCTGTGATTAGGTCCTTAAAATAGTTCCCAGAAGTTAAATTGTTGGGGCAAAGGGTATTTAGGATTTTAAGGTTTTTGTTTGTTTTGTCAAATTGTTCTCAAAATTCTACGTTCCCACCAATAGTATATGGTGACCTGAAACACTGGATAAGAAACTTTGAAATGTAGAAGGTATAATACATAATTTTAGAAAGTACATTTCAGGGACGCCTGACTGGTTCACTTGGTTGAGTGTCTGACTCTTGATTTCAGCTCAGGTCATGATCTCAGGGTCGTGAATTTGAGCCCCACATCTGGCTCTGTGCTCAGCAGGGAGTCTGCTTGAGATTCTCTCTCCCTCTACTCCTCCCCCTCTCCCACTTCCACACTGTCTCTCTCTCTCTCCCCCTCTCTAAAATAAATAAATAAATAAATCTTTAACAAAAAAAGTACATTTCAGATAATTTCAACTACTAAGTCTATTCTGTTCTTTCATTTTGGGGATTTTTCTATTGGCCAACCATCCCAAAGAAAGAAAAATGGAATGCCATTACAACGGAGAAGATCTCTAGAGTGTGCTGAATCAGGACTCAGGAAATTTGACCTTTGGTCCCAGCTCTCTTACTCAAAGCCAGCCAGTTATCCTACCTGGGCCATTGATGCTTTATTTGTGGTTTCAAAATAATAATTAATAGTATCTTCTTTTACTTTCAAAGTAGACCATAAAATTTCATGCTTACCCTATGTATTGAGATGTGAGGTATTTCTTCTATTAAAATGGATACCCGTTTTGCCTGCCCAGCCTATTTCTCTCATTTTCTGTCATGGAACTGCTGTTTCTAATCACCACAGACTCTCCTCCAGTCTGCATGCTTGCAGTCTAATCCCATCCTTGGCCCCGGTTCAGGTCTGGCCAGGCAGAACACCACATCCTCTTGGGTTCAAAGACGGATCTACAAATGGGCATGTGACCTAAGCCAGGCTCCTGTGAACTTTCCTCCTGGATTTCTGAGGGGCTTACTGGTGTGCTGGCTCATATTGGCCCACAAGAGCCAATGTTAATTTCTAGGAATTTTGTAAATCAGTTGTTAAACACAGTCATTATAAAAATCAGATTATATAAGCTTGTATTAAAATAAAGGTAGCAAATACTCAAAATTCATAGCTTTCTAATTATTGTACTATATTGTATTATTCCCTATGCTGTTAAAAGTTATCTATGTGCATTGTATCTATATGGTAGAAATACTGTATAATGGGACAACTGTACGTCTCTTCCGAGCTCCATGTTTAGTGATGTCAGGTTGGCAGGTTGAAATTGGTTAAGGTCAGAGTATTTACACCATGGAAACTGGCAAATGCCAGTGGATATCCAAAACCAGAGGTTTTTTTTTCCCCCCTGAAAAGCCAGTTTAACATTTTTTAATCATGCCCCTGGCTGAAACTATTGGGAAAGAGCCTCTTGCTTCTTACTTTGTTGTTATGCTAGTGAAATATAATCTTAAAGTAGCCAAAGGGCCATTTTGGTTATTTGGGGGAGAGCTTGCCCAAGAATAATGCCAACAAAAAGGAAAGTAGAACTGAGTGATGCAGAGAAACAAGAGCCTTAATGTCTGGTGAGCATTTGGTATTTTAGTTGGATAAGACCCTAGCTCAAACCACATTAGGTTTTTATAACTTATGAATGAAAGTCTTTTGATAATACAGATTGCATGATCTCTAAGGCTCCCTTACAGCATTAATAATACATGATTTTAAATTATGTAAAAGGGGGGAATTCCTTAGCTAAATATTTAGTGCCCATAGTTACTATCTTTGAAAAGAAGTCAAATAAAAAATATTGCCTAGTGAACTCACAGTTTGTCCTCACTCATTCATAATCTTGTATAATGTTAGCATTGTCTTATAACTGAATTTTCAGCCATGAAATAGATGAAGTAAACTGATGCTAATCATTTCAGTTAATTTTACAAAATTCCCCCTTCCTTTTAAAATGTAATATCGTTTAAATTGATTCGCTTTAAGAGAATTTAAAAAACCCCTACTTTTAATTATCCCTAGATAATGGCTATTAGCTATATTTGATCACAGTACTGTCTCCAGAAACCTGGTTTGAACATAGTTACTCTGCATTTTAAGAACACTGCACTTACCCTCTTTGAAATACTGACTTCATTTTACCAAAGTGCTGCCTGCCACTGTGTACCCTAAGGTACTGTTTCTTAATTAGCGAATGAGTCTGAAGTAGGTCCTACTGAGGTTTTAGGAGTCCTCTCCAACTTGACACTGCTCCAGTGTATATTTAACACTTTATTCCTGGCTCATTACAGCTATGACCCATTTCACATATTGTTGATTCAAAAGAATCAAAATCCCATTGGTATGTTTACTTTCTGGTATTTGACTGTTGATAACTCAGAGGCGTTAGTGGTTAATTGTGAACGTTCACAAAACCCTGAGACCAAACCTGATAATTTGCCAAGTGCTAAGATGGTTTACATTTAGCACCTCCCAAAACACAGTGTTCTTTTCTTTATCTGGCTTTAAAAAGATGTTGGAGAAAGTCTTTTTTGACTTGGATGATCATATTTAAAACTAAACGAAACAGCAAAAACCTTGACACCACTACTATTAACTTTGCTAGAGTTATTTTTAGATGCCAGATCATTGGGGTCTGTTGTCAATAGCTGGCTGTCTCCTCTGAAGTCCATTGCTAGTTTGTCCCTTTAGTTAATGAGGTCTTATCTTGCAGCTGTAACAGAAAAATGCATTCAAATTAATGTGAGTGGGAACTATGGTGCAGTGGAACAAATCAGCCCCCCCCCTTTTGGGCTAAATTTGCATTAATTCCCTATACCAACATTTGCATTTCTCAAATTCTGTTCTGAGGAGCCTTATCAGGGAAACAGTCTAGGTCGATGTTTTTCAATGTGCAGGTCATCGCATCTGAGCCACCTGGAGTGTCTGTTAAAATAGACCCCAGAACTGCTGTGGACGCCTGTTCTCTGGGAGTGGCGCTCAGCAACACGGATTTTTAAGTTCCTTGGTGATTCATATAACCTTTGGGAATAAAGGGTCTAGTAAATTTTCTAACCACTTTCTTGAAGGTTTATAAGCCAAATTAGCACATTACAGGCTCTGAGAAGTCCTGTAGTGGGGGAGACTTTTTAAACTTTTTAACTTTTTAAACCCAGGATTTCCTGTTTATTTTACAAAATTCTTTTTTTGGGGGGAACATATTATTTGACCAAATATTACTGGGAAAGTTTACCCTAACCAATAGCATAAGAACTTCAGATTGTTGCAGATGCTTGCTAATTTGATACTAAGGAGTTAATGTAGTATCTTGGTATGAACAATAGACAGGAAGATCTGAGTGGGAATCCTGGGTTTTGTCCTGTTGGCTCAGTTTGCCTAGCAGTAATGCTTGCTTAGTCCCATGGTGATGGGATGAAAGAACGAGTGAATACCAACCCAGAACCATTGCCAGAAAAATAATCTAAACAGAAAGCCCCCTTGACGTTGTCATCTTTTATGAAGAACTGAACACATTGATACTTTTGGCAATGTTCTCTGCCCAGACATTCTACCTCCTCACTCTACACCCCAAGGGAGGAGCTCTGGTTACTATTTTACAAGGGAAGATAGGAGAGAGGACCGAGGAGCTATTTCAGAAATGCCATCAAGTTGAACAATGGGAAAAACAGTAAATACATTTGAACAGGAAATTGGGTGGAAGTGAAACAATTCTTCACCCTGTAGCAGAAGGGGTAAAGGCAACCCCAGTCTTCCGTCCCACCCTTCCTCCTATTAGGCACAAACAACACAGAAACCGGGGAGGTGGAATGAGTAAAGAAATGATAAGTAACAATGCACTTGGGAGCCTTCAGCGGGTCCTTCTCTGAGGTGGGGCTGCCTTTTGCTTGGCTCTACAAATAGAGGGCACAAAGATGGGTCCAGAGTAAAGGAAGTAGGAATAGATTAGCTGTAGGGAGAGATATAAAGAGACCTTGGGGTTTCCTTTCAGATCTCCTGGGCTGCTTCCCTAGGGTAGAGAGGGAGGCAAGGTCCTGGGCTCATTCTGTCCCCTCATCGCACAGGGCATTTCCTACTCCCATGCCTTTGCACATGCTGCCTTTGCTTCAAATGCGCTTGCCTGTTTTTTTTCCAACTACGTGCCCACAGAGCTTTGCTGATTCGGCTAGTTTAATCCTGTAATATTATATTAATGGTATGCTGTTGGATTGGGAACTCTTTGAGGGCAGGCATATTTTCTTCATTATCTTTAATATCTTGCCCTGGGCTCAGCTCCTAGCATAAAACAGCTTTCCAATAAAGGTTTCTTTGTGGTTGCCAGGGAGGTCACATACCTAAGCAGGGTGCCCCTAAATAATTGTCAGATTACTCAACTAGAGTTCCAGGGGTGCAGAATTTTAGAACCCGAGCCCATCTTGTAGACACTCCTCATTTTACAAATACGAAAGTGATAGTTTATATAGGAAGCAAGTGATGGCCTAGGACTCCAGCCCCTAGGTCCTGGTCCAATGCACTTTTGACTACCCTAGGGTCGTTTGTGTAATTAAGGAAAAAAAAAAATCCTTCCATTACCCACTGCTATCATGCTGCTTTCTGAATGATGGTATAAGCCAGCATTTAAATTAATATCTGCATCAGTAAAAAATGCAGAGTCATTGAGCTAGGAAGTGATTTAAGGAGAATGTTTTACTTCCAAATAAAATTTGTTCCATCTCTTCTTGCACTCCTCGAATTTCTGCATCCCATTGTGCTTCTTTCTGATTCGTGCCTTAGCTTGGAAGCTACAGTCAAAAACTGTTGGGTGAGAAGCTATTCTCCAGGTACTCTCGACTTTATTGGAAAGAGAAGGTCTCATAAATCACATAAGGGAACTGGGGCCTCTGGGATTGCTTAGTTGCCAAGCGAATTCTGATTGATTGCTTCGAAAAATATGTACATTTTCCAGGAGCTTATCTGAAATAAAATAAAGATTCATACTTTCTCAGACTGAGCTCCCTCTCCACCAAATTTCATAGTCTGGTCATTTCAAAGCAGTTAAAGGAATAGCACGTGAGTATCAGGCATTTAGTTAAAAACTTGGAGGGCAGAGCACAAATGTTATTCCAAATGGAGAGAAGTCTGGAACAACAAAGTGTCCCCAACTAAACATAAAATCAGAACCAGTTTTTGGGTTCTAGGGCTCATGCTGACTTCATCAAACCTACTCCTAAACAAGGATGAGCGCCATAGAGGGATCGCTGTGAAAACCACGGTACCGGATGCAGTCCTCGCTTCCGCGTCAGGATGTGGTGTAAACTCGAGTTTTGGGGGAACTGAAGTTGTGTATGTCTAAAGAAGAGTGAAATTAAATGGCAGGAAAACATTTGGATCTTAATCCTTTTAGGTCCTAGAATCTGTTGAAATTCTCTGCAAGCTGTGAACCTTCTCCCCAGAAAAATGCACATACGCACAAAAGCCTTCAGGCTACATCGGGGCCTTCACAGCCCCCCACGCCTGTGGGCATGTGGGATCCCAGGTTAAGTGCCCCTTATTTAGCTACTCCCCGCAAAATTCCTGGTTTCCTGATGGCAGCGCTGCCTGATTGGCAACTGCAGCTTCCGACCGGGTCGCACACACACTGCAGGGCCAGGTCGAGCCAAAGGAAAGGGTAGAACGAGTGTCGTGAGGCTGATTCAGTTTTACTGAACACAAGTGGCCTTAATCCCCCCCAGATTTCCTTACCTTTGTCATGTGGTGAGACTGTCTGGGAGAGATTTAAAACTCTCAACATTAATTTATACTTTCATTGATAGTATGTCTGAAAGGAGAATGCAAACTGGTAATTGGCCTGACTTGCTGATTTGGTCCGGTGGTAGGCTGGGTTCAGAACCATCTCCTTACCTGTAGTAAGGAGAACTACCAGATGATTCCAGTTTACATGGGAGCAGGATCTGCTTGGTCCTGAGCAGTACCACTCAAGAGGTTTTGCTAGTCTTTGGTCATTACCATCTCGTCTGAATTCATCACTGGTGAACTAAGGAAGACTTCATTTTGCCTTAGTAGCCTAGCAAACTTGATGATGCATTCTTGAAGAGACATGGGAAAGAAGGTGGATAATGACAGTCTACAGCACTTTTTGTTTATCCAGAAATCAATCATCCCCAGGAGGTTGATGTATAATCCCATGCTTAATCTGTCATCCATACTTTATGTAATAATAATAATAATGATAATGATAATCATTTACACTTATATAGGCACTTTCATCTAGGGAATCTCAAAGCTTTACAAACACTAATTAATTCACCTAGTGTCCCTGTGAACTAGGTGAGGCCCATTTTACAGGTGAGGCAATTGAGGCACAGAAAGGACAGGTGGCTTTCTCAAGGCTATTGGGTGGCTGATGAGAGAGCTCAGAAGCGTGGGGAGTTCCGTCCGTCCTTCCAGTTGTCAAGAGGCAGCTGCATCTCGTGGGTGAGGGAGTGGGAGGGACCACACGGGAAGGAAGCCCTCACTCTTCCAGGTTTTAGTTACCTAAACCCGAGCAGCGCCCAGAAACGCAGGGTGTTTCCAAAGCAAACACTTGCCCGGCCATACCACACACCAGGCCCAGCCTGTGAAGGGCTGCTTGCTTTTAAGATCTAAGCACTAGAGATGGGGTTAAAACTGGCTGTCATATGCGCTGGATAGGAAGACGAGGAATGAACTTGGGTAGAGAGTTGTCTTTTTGGTCGATGCTGGTGAGAAGCACTGGCCCACTCTCTGCCGAACTGGAGCACTAATGGCCCGGACTTGTTTCATTCTGTCCCACCGTATGATCTGCCTGGTATGCACATAACAAGGACACGGTGTTTAAAGAGGGCAATTGCCAGGGACCAAATGGAAAGTAGCTTCTCTCTATAGGCTTTTCAGGTGTACAGAATGCTTGAAATCCACCCCCTTCCCCCCCGATTAGTGGTGCTAAGTTCTAGGTAGTGCTTCTCAAACTTTGAGATGAATGCCGGTCATCTAGGGATCTTTTTTTTTTTTTTTTTTTAGGATTTTATTTATTTATTTGAGAGAGAGAGAGAGCGTGCTCAAGGTGGGGGGGGCAGAGAGAGAAGCAGACTCCCCACTGAGCAGGGAGCCCCATGTGGGACTCTACTGAGCCAAAGGCAGATGCTTTAATGACTGAGCCCCCAGGCGCCCTAGGGATCTGTTAAAATGCAGATTCTGGTTAAGGCATTCTGGAGCAGGGGCCCAAGATTATGCTTTCAGGTGATGCCAGTGATAATGGTCCCTATGTTAGTCCTCTGAGCAGCAAGACTCTGTCCTGCACCCCACTACATGAGGCTTGGGGTTACAAAAGTAGGTTTGAAAAGTGATTCTGTTACTGATTAGTGAGAGATGGGGCCATCCCAACTTCCTGAGCCTGTTTTTGTACCCTTAAATGGTTATCATTACTCCCTCCATCACAGGGCTGCAGATGAATAAAATAGCCCAATAGAAAGAGTCTGTCACATGCTAGAACTCCACAAATGGTCATTCATTCCCCCAGGCTCCCCAGTTCATCCTGTCTGGCTCTATTCCCAAACAAATACTTCCTAGTTTTCCCTCTGTGTCTGCCATGGTCACCAACTGTATTTGATCTAGCTTGCCCTCTTCATACAACTTGACCTCTATATCCTTTCTCTTCCACATGTAAAAGCTGGCATTAAATGTTACTTTCTTCCCCTCATTCTCAAAAGGCTTTTCTTGAGCTAATTTCTTGTCTCATTAACAATTATAAACGGGTCTCTGCCTTCCCACGTTCTAATTTGATCCAGGCCATCCAATGGAAGTGAGACTACAGGGTATTCATTTAGTAAACAAACATTTATTAAGTACCGACTATGCTAGGTCCTGGGCCTATCATTGAGAATATAATACAGGACCTAGCACTGAGAATATAATAGACGCTTCGTTTTTTCTCTACCGTTTCCATTGCCTCTTTCACTCTCTGGGCAGCAGTGAAGTCTTCCTTGAATTTCTTCGTCATTCACTGATAGCTTTAGACTTCCTCTCATCTCCTTCGTGTTTCGTTTTCCTCTCTTCCTATTGCCCATACTCATCTCTTGGTTCTTTTTCCTCTGAATCCATCAAGCTGACTAAAATCTTCTCTCCTAAAAAATCTTTATGAAACTAATTTTGTGTGGATGTCTGCATGTGAAACGGTTTTGAATTTTTGTTTTAAAGCAACATTGACAGTCATGTATAGTATATAAATAGGAAAAAAAAAGTCTGGAATAACACACACCTCCCTGTTCACACTGGAATTGGTAAGAGGAAACTTTCACTTTTTTCTTCATGTGCTTTTGGCATTTTGGGCAAGAAAAAATTTCACCCTTGCTGGTAATAGAATCAGCCAGTTCTATTCCGTGACACAGGAAGAAAAATGAGAAAAAAAACAAAAAAAACAAAAAAACAACTACACCTATGGATTAATGGATAACCAAAGGAAAGATGAAGAGAAAGGAAAATGAAACTTACAATCTTCAGATCTGCCCACATTCTCACCTGCAGTTTTATGTCTCAATTTCTGGGTCTGTCTTATTCAGGTTTCAAGTCACTGGTGTGGAACTCCATCTTCCTGGGATTACACAGTGTCAGGAATGCTGTTGGCATGAACGCAATACTAATAGTAAAGCAACAGGAGGCATTTTTACAAGAGAAAGCACTACCCAGATGGATTTTGATAAGGTTGGTATGTACCCCGAGAGGTCATAATTAACCACATCAAAGAAGGAGTGGCTTCTTAAGCAAATGGACTTTATCTTGCCATCTGCCAAAAACGTACCAAATGCTCTTACTTTGTTGAGAAACATCTGTACTGCTGGAACCAAGTCTTCATAGCTTTAAACTGATGAACACGATTGAAGAAGTACGTTTATTACTTACACGTTTGACCTCCCAGACTTCATTCGGCACCTTGCTTCTCTCAAGTCCTCCTAGTGCGGACACATCATCTACAATTTGCATCAAAGAGAACATATTAGTTCATGGCTGAACTGGGAACAGAGAGAAGTTATCTGATAGAAGCAAAGCAGGAAGAATTTAATTTTCTTAGCTCATGGTTAATTTTCATCCTACCACCTGGTATGCTGGGCTGAACAGTTGTTAGAGAATCGAGATGGTAGGTTAAAGCTGTATCAGAATTTAGCTAGGACTCAACCTGGCTCCTCATTGGAGGCCCCTGGAGAGATTTTTTTCCCCCAGAGAGCTTGATGTAACCACCCAAACTTTGGGATTAATAAAAACAACAACAGGGGCGCCTGGGTGGCACAGCGGTTAAGCATCTGCCTTCGGCTCAGGGCGTGATCCTGGCGTTATGGGATCGAGCCCCACATCAGGCTCCTCCGCTATGAGCCTGCTTCTTCCTCTCCCACTCCCCCTGCTTGTGTTCCCTCTCTCGCTGGCTGTCTCTATCTCTGTCAAATAAATAAATAAAATCTTAAAAAAAAAATAAAAACAACAACAAAACAACAGGTATAAACCCCCATGACTCTCATGGGACTAAAACAGCCTTGTAAGAGATTTTTGGACTGCACAGCTTTTTTTTTTTCCCCAAGATTTTATTTATTTATTTGACAGAGACAGCCAGTGGGAGAGGGAACACAAGCAGGGGGAGTGGGAGAGGAAGAAGCAGGCTCCTAGCAGAGGAGCCTGATGTGGGGCTCAATCCCAGGACCCCGGGGAGCCGAAGGCAGACGCTCAACGACTGCGCCACCCAGGTGCCCTTGCACAGCTTTTAATTAGAGGCCACATGGCTCTGTAAAGGAAGACCAGACCCTGTGCACCTTTGCTCTGTCCTGTGACTTCTGGTTTCATGTATATGCAGAAAATAATCAGGTATAGAGTCAAATAAATTAGAATAATCCAAGAATGTGTTGAACATTTATAACTGTATTTCAGGCAGGTACTTTTACTTTATATACATGAAACTGTATGATTGCATTTCTCTGCCAATAAGCCTTCTTTCTTAAATGTTAATGAAGAATTTCACCTTGTATTTCTGCAGTAATTGTTAAATTGTCAAACTTTTACAAAATGCAGAATAAAAATGTCCTTATCCTAGCACTGGAATTTCTGGCATGGGGGGTGGGGTGTGTGTGTCATCTTTGGGTTCTTTGCCTCTGCTTTTTGGAGGTGCCAGACTTGTTAGTTGCACTTCCATTGTTTTTCTTGGATTTGAGAAAGGTGTTTGAGACTAATCTTGCTGCTTTGTGGGTTTCATTCTATTTCTTTGTTTCCAGTATTACTTGGGGGTATATTTAGCCGTGCTGTTCCCTACTCTACTACCATCCAGGGAGTCCTGAGTCTAACATTTTAGAAGGTGCAGAGATAAATGAGAAACATGCCCCCATGGAGGATAACTGGACGTCAAAAGATCTGAAAACCATGCCAAGTGATGAACATTTGAAGGAAATGGAGGCAAACATTCTAGAAAAATTATGGTTTGAAATTATATGGTGATAGCTTCCTTAGTACATTTTCTTCCTTAACAAAAATTTTCTTTCTTAAAGAAAATTCAAATCCTCTAAGGTTGTAATCCTTGCTCTTTGAAAAGTAACTTCCTTTAGGGTAAGGATGGTATTCACCATTCATCTATGTTGCTACTCCCTCTGTCATTTTCATGATCTATAGCAGTAATTGATCAAAGCATTCTTTTCTGCTGAATCTGGAGGTGGCCTCAGAATTTTTCTCAACAGTGTTCCAGGGAGCGAATATTAATTGATTAGCATTGGCATTAATGATGACACTTAATTGCAATCCCTTTTTTTTTTAAAGGTTTTAATTATTTATTTGAGAGAGGGACGGAGGGGGAGCACGAGCAGGGGGAGGGACAGAAGGAGAAGCAGACTCCCCACTGAGCAGGGAAACCCCCCCCCCCCATGCGATGCAGGGCTCAATCCCAGGCCCCCTGGATCATGACCTGAGCAGAAGGCAGACGCTTAACCGAGCTACCCAGGCGCCCCGCAATGCCTACCTTAAAGTTCTCTTGCTAATTACTGCTACTAGGAAGGTAATTCTGTCCTTCAACCATCAAAAGGGCTTCATGATCTTTATTTGAATACCCAGGTGCTGATGGTTGAGACAAGATTGGTGTATTTTACTAGGACTGCAGCCAAAGCTAGGTGAATGAGAGGTGGAAACGGCACTATAAAATCAGTCTTGCCCATTCTTCTCAAACCCACCTTTAGCCTCTAGGATACTTCCTTGCATGGCTCCTGGTCTAACTCCATGATGAAGAAAATAATTTTAATTCCTACTTTCTTGGAATGTTTTTAAGTATCTCTAGGACTCAGAAATTTAGATCTAAGAAAATCAAACTCCAAGAGAGAGTTATAAGTGAATTGCTTGACATCTCTCTTACTTAACTATGTTCATTCATGATCTCAACAACCTGACATTCCCTTATGAAATTCAGGTATTTCAAGGTTATGTGTGCTGTCTTCAATTATTTGAAGAGGAGAAAGAAAACTCCTTTTATGGAGAAGAGGGATAGGGTTATTGTGTATTTTTTTTTCCTAAGTAGGCTCCATGCCTCTTGTGGGGCCCAAAGCAGGGCTTGAACTCATGACTGAGATCAAGCCCTGAGACAAGACCGAGAATCAGATACTTAACTGACTGAGCCACCCAGTCACTCCTATTGTGTATTTTTTCCAAGGGCCAACTGGACCAGTGGGTAGAAATTAGAGGAGGGCAGAATTGGGTTTAGTAGGTTATATCTTCTATTCATAAAAGTTGCCCTGACATGTATAAGCTCTCTGATGTTATAGAGTCCTCCCAATCACTGGGAATATTTAAGTAAAAGCTGGATTGCCCTCTGAGAGAGAGTTCAGTGGATTCATGGATTTCTATTTTGATGGAAAATGGAACCAAATCTCCCAGAGGGAGCCTTGTTGATAAGTTAGATAGAGCTGTGTGGCTGTGTGTGTGTGTGTGTATGTGTGTGTGGTGTGTATTACATTATGTGTTCTTGCATTGAGGTAGTCTATAAATCTTTTGACCTTTTCTATCCTGACACCTGCTGGCCAATGCATGACTGACCACAGGTCATGATGATACACCTGCAACTTCTAAATGGAAAGGTCTTGAGTGGTAACTGAAGAGACAAGGAGATGGAAGGTACAGGTATAGGTTTATAAGTGAATATAACATAGCTGCATTAGAATATATAAATGTATACATATATATTCTGTAATTATAAGTTTATACATAAATGCAGTCAATTTTCAAATAATTTTTTAAGAAAGATTTGAAGGTAATCTCCACACCCAACATGGGGCTGGAACTCACGACCCTGAGATCAAGAGTTGCATGCTCTTCTGACTGAGCCAGCCAGGCACCCCATTTTAAAAGAATTTTAAACAGAATTGTGACCTTATAAGTTGGAATGTTATGCAGCCAAAATATGTAGTCAATATTTCTGCTATAGAAAATACATAATGTTTCCCCAAATTTCCAAAGTTCCTCAAACACACATTACTTTAGTGATGAATTAGTTTTATATTATTGTCCTAACAAATCATGACAAATTTAATGGCTTAAAAGACACTACTATTTGCCGGTTCTGTGGGTTAGGAGTCAAACATGAGTTTCACTGGGCTAACACCAAGGTGTCGATAGTGCTGCTTTCCTTCTTGGGCACTCTGGGGGAAGCCCATTTCCTCACCTTTTGCAGCTTGCAGGGGCCCCCCTCCTTCATCTTCAAAGGCAGCAATGTTCTATCTCTGACCATTCTTCCATAGTCCTGTCTCCCACTGATTAGCTCTAACTGGAAAAGGTTCTCTGCTTTTAAGTATTCTCATGATTAAATTGGGTTTACTTGACTAATCGAGGGTAATCTCTCCATCTCAAGATCCTTAACTTTAATCCCATCTGCAAAGTCCCCTTTGCCAGGTAACATATTCACAGGTTCCAAGGATAGGGCATGGAGATCTTTTTTTGGGGGGGAGGGGGTTATTATTCTGACTACCACATGTGGTCAGGATAACAGTGCATTGAATTCCCATTGAATTCATATTGTACTTTCCAATAGAAACAATGCCACATGTGAGGTCATGTTCCCAGGCTAGCCATCAGAGTTTCTGTGACCCATAACAGAAGGGGCTTTGCTCTTCCAGATACTACCATTTAAAAGCACCAATGTGACCACCTGATGCAAAACCCATGAATGACAATATCTTGTTAGGCAAATGTTTTGAGTTCCTAATAGGATATTAAGAACGAACCCCTTCCCCTGTCTTCTCAACCTCTTCTTTTCCCCTTATCCTTATTCTCACCTCTCTCTTCTCCTCATATGTTTGGGAATTGTGAGTGAGGACTGCTTCTAAGCCATAGGTGATGACTCCTGTGGTCTGTGGCGAGGGTTCCAGCAGGGTGGGGACAGGGAGGTGAGTGACAGTGGAGGAACTAGAGGAGTGTGAGAGAAGGTAGTTGTGGAACCTCCTTCTGGTGCAAATCTCTGGGGGATATGCTGGGAAGATTATGGATGTCTCTTTTAGTTTTCCCAGGAGCCCAAATGAGTGGCTCAACAACTTCTTTTTGGCTGCCTTCACTAGTCTCAACAAAGGCTTCTACCCTTACTTGCTCACTGTGGAACAAAATTTGCTGTTCACAGAAGCTAAAGCCTTTCTGGAGTTTTCTGAGGGTTTTTGTTTCCAACAATTAGGGGAGGAAAAAACCCCCAAAACTCTCTCTCCTGCTCTCTCCTATTTATTTTTACTGTTATGTAGGGATCACACACAGGTGCTAATGGAGGAGGATTGTGCAGAAAGGACAGCCCTGGAAGGTGAGGGATGGAGAAAGGGGTGGCAAAATCTGCAGTGGGGGCTGGCAGTGGCAGGTCTGGGGGAGCAGGAGGTATGCTTTTTCCTCCTCCAGCCCAGGCCTCCACAGTCCCAGATGAGTGGGTCCACACCAACAGAACAAGTCTGTCTCCTCACAACATTCAAAAGATGGTGTGTGTATTTTTTTTTTTCTTCTGAGGCTGCTGTGTGGTTAGGTGAGGAAGTGTCTGGAACAGGCTCTTTTTGGAGAAGTTTCCTTCTTTTGGGGTAGTTAAGAGGAACATTGCTCCTGACCAGTCAGGATCTAGGACTTGCTTCTAAACAATGATGATGATGATGATGATAATTATATAATTAGCTGTCATTTTGGAGTACTTACTATTTTTTAGACATTGCTAAGGGTCTACACGCATCTAGTTAAAGCCTCATCACACTACGATGTAAGCAATACTTTATCCTTATGTGCCAATGATTTCTTTTTATAAAAACATATTTATTTATTTGAGAGAGAGTGAGCACAAGTGGGAGGGACAGAGGGAGAGGGAGAGAATCTCAAGCAGACTCCATGCTGAGGGCAGAGCCGACCTGGGGCTCAATCTCATAACCCTGAGATCATAACCTGAGCCAAAACCAATGGTGTTTAATTTAGGTAATATTATTCCTGCCTCATGGAAACGGAAGCACTCAACTATGTGACAGGTCACTTCCCCACTTATTAGTGTCCTAGGATTTTTCAACTTCTGAAACAGTCAAGAAAACAGGAAAATTTGTTTTTGTTTTTGTTTTTGTTGTTAAAAAGAAGCTGAAAGGCAAGGAACAAAATATCAACTATAGAAATGAAAGCACAGGGGCGCCTGGGTGGCACAGTGGTTAAGCGTCTGCCTTCGGCTCAGGGCGTGATCCCGGCGTTATGGGATCGAGCCCCACATCAGGTTCCTCTGCTAGGACCCTGCTTCTTCCTCTCCCACTCCCCCTGCTTGTGTTCCCTCTCTCGCTGGCTGTCTCTCTCTCTGTCAGATAAATAAATAAAAATCTTAAAAAAAAAAAATTAAAAAAGAAAAAAAGAAATGAAAGCACAAAATGACAACCCAGACCAAACTCAAAACACATCAGGGGCACCAATTTGTTAATTACAATTTTCCCGGGATTATTACTGCTTTAAAACTATGGAATGAACCATGAGCCATGAGCTGCTCCTCAAGACGACTCACAGCTCCAGGTTGACAACTGTCATTCTCCCTTAGCAGACAGAGGCACTTCCTTTTTTTGGTTCTCAGATGCTGAGGCTGTTTAGTGAGCTACAGAGAACCAGGTCAACGCGAACACACAGACTGATGAACGACTTACACTGTAATGGCACAAAATCAAACCCCAGTTTTGGACTTTGGTCTAATGGCAAAATTTAACATCGAGGTACGGATTAAAGTAAAACCTCCCTGTTTCAAGAGGTTTATTCATTTCTTTAAAAAAAGCCTATTAGTAACTGAATGAGTTTACAGTTCTGAAGAACTGTATGTATGGTCTATAGTAAACAACCTGAACAGCCGTTCTAAATGAGTTCTTTATATTCAGCTTCTAGAAACTTGTAATTACATTTGAAGCAAGACATGTGATACCAGCAGATATAAAACCATTCAGCCCCAACTGCCACCTGAATTCAGTGAGGGCAGTCCAGCAAGATCCATGGAACACACAAGAAAATCACTGTAATTAATCATCTCTTAACGCTGAGCTGAGGAAAGCTTTTCCTTAAAAACAAATAGCTTTAACTTTTTTCATTAGTCCTGGGCTTTTGAAATAAATTGTGATAGGGTTGCATTTTCAGCAGCAATTGATCTCCTCAGTCTTACATTTTTTATCTTGCTTGGTCATGTTAGGAAATTATACACATAAATACCGTCATAGCATTTCAGTTTGAAAACTGGAAGCCTGAGGAGAAAGTTAAAAAAAAAAAAAGCATACTAGGATTTTCAACAACTCTGAAATCAAATGTGGCGCTACTCCAAGAATTTCTCCCTATCTTGAGCTGTGGAAGCAAGAGGCATAGTTGTCCGAGGAAACGGTTAGATATTGGAATATGAACAATCTGTGAAACAAACTATGGCAAATTTGAAAAAAATACCATTTCTAGATAGATTGGTAAAATTATTAGTAAACTGTCAGATTTTAGTCAATCTGAAAACTATTATCCATTTTCTTATTCTTCCCATCATTTATTCATTATTTCAGAAACTACTAGGTCTCAGTTGGTTCTACGGCTCATGGCAGTGAGCATTAGGGCCCTGAAGTATTTATTCGTATTTATAACTGTACATTCATCTTCTAATCCTTTAGCTCAGCATTAGGTCCAACCTAATTTCTCTGGGTCAATTACAATTGAAATTGACCCTCCCCTATAAGCCCGGGACACTGGCCTGAGCTGGGGAGCCACGCAGAGGGAAGAAAGCACGTGGGCGCGCGGAGGCCGCACGTGGGCGCGCGGAGGCCGCACGTGGGCGCGCGGAGGCCGCACGTGGGCGCGCGGAGGCACTACAAACCCCCAGCATGTGCTGTCCAATTGGGTCATGGCCACACAAATGGACTATTCACTCTTCAAACATGTACCTCATTTGCTTGTTTCCAAAGTTCGCGTATGCCTTCTCCTGTCTTTTCTCCAATTTCAGCCTTTTGAACTTCAATTCTTCTAAGACCGGGTCAAATAATTTTCCTTCTTTAAAGCTTATTTTACCTGCTGCATTCTCCTCCAGAGGCAAAGCTCTTTTTATATTTTTATATTTTTACTTTTGGTACACATCTGCAAGTGTGTGGTAGTTTTCCCTTTGTATTCTTACTAGATTGTAAATTTTTGAAAATTACATTGGTTCTTAGTTAGTAGCCCCTGGGGAATTTTGTTTGCTGTCTTTGGAACACAGGATTTAAATATTTGTTGGTAGAGTTGGGAGGAATTGGCTGAGATATTGGTAATACATCTGGCATATGGATTTTATCTTCACCTTTCTTTTCTCATCAATCCCCATAAAAGGTAAAAAAAAAAAAATGTCCACATCAAGACTACGTTTACAGTCAGAGTCCTTGAATCAGAGTGGAAAAAACTGAGGCTAGAAAACTTAGCTATGTTAAATTTGTGGCACTAATTTTTCTAGTGGCAGTTTGGGAAGTCACCAACACAGACATGACGTCATTGCAAACCAGGAGACCAAGCATAGCTGTGGGAAAGGGAGCCCATGTTCAAAGGAAATGCCCAAAATAATAGAATGGAGGGTCTAGAAAATCGCCACCACGAATGCCTTTTTTGTGGTCTCATTTTCCCCAAGGTTGCTCTGGTATGAAAGTCCTTCTTTAAGGAGATAACATAAAAAGAAATAAGTGGTGGCAAAAAAAAAAAAAAAAAAAGGGGGGGCAAAAAAAAAAAAAAAAAAAAAAAGTCCACTCTTGTAATGGGCTTGTGTGTTCTTTGGCTATTTCAATGTAATGTTTATCTAATAAATAGCATTTCAATGTTAAACAGTAGAGCTGTGTCTGCACTCCTGTGCCAAAAGGCTGGACCTCCTTCAGGTCTTGCCATGCTCTTACTGCTGAAAAAAAGTCCTGTTTTAATGAAAAGAGATACTATGTGACTGGAGCCAGCACCAGCGATGGCTGTTTAACATTTTCATGCTTCTGGATAGTATATGTCTTCCAACAGAATCACAAGTTCCTGAGTGTGTGTGTGTGTGTGTGTGTGTGTGTGTGTGTGTGTGTGTATGCATGCATAAAACATGTAATTTTAGTAAAAACTGATAGTATTTTAATAAAAATCATGCAAATAATACATGGTTCAGAAATAATTCCATGTATTACTTCCTATATAAACTGTTTTAAGAGAGAGTCATCTCAGATGTGTGCTGGTGCACCTCTGTAACAACTGAGTGAATATTTTGATGCCAATGTTAAAGGGAAAAAAGGAAGGAAAAAAGATAAATGTGTAGCTGTGAAGTTTAAAAAATATGCTAATTACAGGAGAGGAAATGAAACCTCTATTCAATTACCTATCTCAACCTTTAGAAAATCAACACGTTTAGATAGTATCTGAGTCATTTAAAAAAAAAGATTTTATTTGTCAGAGAGAGAGAAAGAGAGAGAGCACAAGCAGGGGGAGCAGCAGGGAGAGGGAGAAGCAGGCTCCCCACTGAGCAAGAAGCCAGATGCGGGACTCAATCCCAGGGCCCTGGGATCATGACCTGAGTGGAAGGTAGATGCTTAACCGACTGAGCCTCCCAGGCGTCCCTCTGATTCTTTTTTTAAAAAAGCTTTTATTTAAAAGACAGAGAGAGCACAAGCGGGGTGGGGGGGTCAGAGGGAGAAGCAGACTCCCCGCTGAGCAGGGAGCCCGACAGGGGCTCGATCCCAGGAGCCTGGGATCATGACCTGAGCCGAAGGCAGACGCCTAACTGAGCACCCCATGAGTCATTTTTGAGAAAGAAGTCCAGATATGCAGTTTCTGAACCTTGCTACTCCCTGGTGGAGAGCGGGGTTTTTTGAGGATAGTTGGATAGTTTTTCGGCATGGCAGAGAGAGGAGATGGCTGTGAGAGGATAGGTCACATGGAGACAGGGGCTAAAGAGGAATACAGTGTAATACATTAGCAACTGCCTCGGCTACAGAGAGAAATATATGACATTATCTTCTTTATTTAATCTGTCTCTGTAAACTCAGAAGGAAATGTTTATGTGGTTCTACGGCAGTGTCTCTACTCTGACAAAGTGTATGAACCAAGGAGTTTCAGGCTAGAAAATGGGAAAGACTTGGAATGGGATTTGGTTAAAGCGTTGTCATCATCAGTCTGAACTTCTGAGTAAATCCTTACATATTCATTCGTACATTCCATTCATTTAAAAAACTATTAGACACCTTGGGGCGTCTGGGTGGCTCAGTACTTAAGTGTCTGCCTTCGGCTCAGGGCGTGATCCCGGCGTTCTGGGATCAAGCCCCGCATTGGGCTCCTCCACTGAGAGCCTGCTTCTTCCTCTCCCACTCCCCCTGCTTGTGTCTCTCTCTCTTGCTGGCTGTCTCTCTGTCAAATATAAAAAACCAACCAAACAAAAAACCTACTAGACACCTTTTAGGAGCATAGGAAGGGCAGCTACACTGAAATAAACAGGCGCTGTCCCTGAGGAACTTAAACTGGTCAGGTTTTAATTATGGGACTGGTTATGCATCGTCCACAAACCCTGCAGCTAGGGCTTAAATAATTAATTTTATGGGCAGAGGGCTGATTTCTTATTTTTGATCCTGTAACATCCAGGCTCCAGCACTCAGCAGTCTGTTCCATGTACTGTTGGCACTACAGCAAAATTCCATTGCAACCTGAGTATTGGTTCATATGCTCATTGAATAATTCCTAAATCTGTTCAGTAAATACATGCCTACTATGATCCAGACAGTTCTGGACATGAGGCTGAGTGAACAAACACTACAGTTATTTGCTCTCACTGAGATTATATTCTTGCGATGGGATAAGGATGATGGTGGCGCCCCAAGTTATCAGTCCCACAAGGTACGTAAGGGAAATGACTCCTTAAAGGAAAAGTCAGATACTACTGTACTGGAAAAAGAGGCAAGGGGGCTAGGAAAGCAAAAGTGACAGATGTCTACCGCAGTCTTCACCTACCACTCAGCTTGACACACCTCATGTCTCTCACCTAGCATCTGAGCACCTGACTCAGTTGTTTTCCTCTCTCCTTCCTGGCTCAGCACAGTCCTGAGAAACACTCATGGTAATGTTGCTGTTGCTTTACCCCAACCCTAAGACTCCTCTTTTCAATGGTCTGGCCCAGGGGACAGTCCCTATTCCAGTGCGTATTGGGCACTCAGGCAGGATGTGCAAGTGAGAAGCAGGAGTCAGGGTATGCAGGTGACAGCAGCAGGATGAGCAGAGATGGGGGAGCGAGGGGCAGGGGGCTGCTCACTGTATGTGATGGAGGACAACTTTACAAATAGGGATGAGAATAAAGAAATTAACTCTAGTTAATGGCAGTAACTCCAGTGAAAAGCTAAATTTTTTAGAGCAGGAAAGAATTAAGGGAAATATTTATTTTATCTTATTATTTTTTAAAAGATTTTATTTTTGTGTGCACACAAGAGAGAGCACGTGGGCACACATGGCCGGGATCATGACCTGAGCCGAAGGTAGGCGCTTAGCCCACTGANGGTGCCCAGGAAATATTATTTTTTAATGAATGAAAGGTAAAGAATAAAGCGTTATGAAGGATGAGGATGGGTAGAAAGGTCTATAGCAGTGTTTTTCGAAGTGTGGTCCCAGGACCACAGCATCAGCATCACCTGGGCCTTGGTGTCAAACGGTGCACTTGTCAGAAACTCTGAGGATAGAAGCTCCAGGTGAATCTGCTGCACACTCTTTAGGCCTTTTGTTCTAGAAGATGGGTCCTACCCAACTGGTGATCCATTTCGTCTTTTAAAATAAGCTGCTGGCACTTATCTTTTACCAATCTGCAAATGCTTCCTTTCTAGTCTCTTCTTTCTGTTCCTTCTTCCTTATTTTCTGTAATTTTAATTTGTAGTCCATGAGCATTAGACAAACTGTCAAGGTATAGGTCAACGAATATGGGTAGAAACAAATAAGAAAAAGATAAAGAACAGCTCCCGTTTCTCAGTGTACATTAGCAAGGAGTAATCACTTGAGTTCAGTGTACATTAGCAAGGAGAAATCACTTGAATTAATCCAAGCATCAGCTTGTGATCCACAAAAATAGATCAGCTATTTATTTGAGCAGACATGTAAAGAACAAAGACTGCACAGTCTTTTCTGTATGCTACGGTACAGAGACACAGAAATACTGGAAAAATCAAATATTAAGGTTTTCCCATCTGAATTAAAGAATAATATTTTAAAACCATATCCATTTTAAAACAAATAATATGCTAATTTTTTAACCTGGTCAATGTGCAGAGACATATGCAATGTGATGGCAAAAGGCAAAATTACAGGTCAGGAACAAAGAAACAAATGACAATGGACACCTCTGATATTTATGTGCCTGGCTCTGTTCTAGGTGCTTGATACATATGTACCCAGTCAGTCTTCACAGTAGCCCTACATCCTGCTCGCAGATCCTTTTTAAAGATGAGGACGAGCTTGGGAGAGGCACTAGCTTGTCGGAAATCACAGTCTGGATTTGGCGCCAGGCAGTAGAGCCCAAGGACCTGTGCTCTTTAACTACCCCCTTCTTAACCTGTTTCCCAGTCCAATCCTACCTTTACCCAGAATTTAGTGAGGTTACTGTAATTTAAAGCAGATGGAGGACAGTGGAAGAGCAGGAAGGGAAGAAGCAGAGATACTGAAGGAAACACGACACAAGAGGAGTGAGACGGGACAGCTGGACACAAAAAGGCAGAAAAGGAAGGAACAAGGAGCCCTGCAAAGAGAAGCTAGCAATAGGCTGGTGGGATTCATGGGCGAGAAGGAGAAGCAGAGCGCTTGGCAGTGAGTAACGAGGTCCGGCCCGGCTCCGGATGTGCGAGAATGAGCTCAGCTGGTGAAAGTGGGAAGCAACAAGAAGCAGGGGATGGAAGAGGGGCACGGAGATGCTGGTCCTAGGAGGTAGAGCCAAGGAGAGAGGCGTTTAGAAAAAAGGATGTGGGTCAGGAAGGATAAGGTAGAAATAAAATAACAAAAGGAAAAGAGAAGGTCTGGTCCTTGAGCATTCAAAACACCATCGTGCCCTACGGTCCTTTGCTAAGGAGAATAAAAACACTGATAAAAAGCTTGGGAGCCTCGTCAGGACACAGACACGAGGGCATTTATTAATAAAATAAAACACGTTTGGACTCAGCACCAGCGCCGTTTCATTTTGGCCCTCCGTTCCCCAATGAATAAATAAAATCTTTAAATAAAAAAAAAAAAGAGTTGGACACTTAAGTGACTGAGCCACCCAGGTGCCCTGATCCCCCAACTTTAAAAAAATTTTGTTTTTTAAAGATTTTTTTATTTATTTATTCGACAGGATAGAGACAGCCAGCGAGAGAGGGAACACAAGCAGGGGGAGTGGGAGAGGAAGAAGCAGGCTCATAGCGGAGGAGCCTGATGTGGGGCTCGATCCCGTAACGCCGGGATCACGCCCTGAGTTGAAGGCAGACGCTTAACCGCTGTGCCACCCAGGTGCCCCTAAAATTTTTTTTAAGTTTTTAATTTTAATTCCAGTATAATGTACAGTGTTCTATTCGTTTCAGAAGTAAATATAGTGATTCAATACTTCGGTACAGTACTCACCATGGTTATGTACTCTTTAATCCCCTTCACCTGTTTCACTAATCCCCCCGACCCGCCTCCCCTCTATAAGAGTCTGTTTCTTGGTTTGTCTCTTTTTTCCTTTGTTCATTTGTTTTCTTAAATTCTACATGAGTGAAATCATATGGTATTTTTCTCTGACAAACTTATTTCCCTTAGCATAATACTCTCTAGCTCCAACTATGTCATCGTAAATGGCAAGATTTCACTCTTTTTAATGGATGAATAATATTCCATTGTTTATATATATATATATATATATATATTTTTTTTTAATTAGGCTCTAGAGTGCCTGAGTGGTTCAGTGGGTTAAGCAACTGCCTTTGGCTCAGGTCATATTCTCAGGGACCTGGGATGGAGCCCCACATCAGGCTCCCTGCTCATCAGGGAGTCTGCTTCTCCCTCTGCCTCTGCTGCTCCCCCTGCTTGTGCTCTCTCTCTCAAATAAAGAAATAAAAAATCTTTAAAATAAAATAAAATAAAATTAGGCTCTACATCCAGGGTGGAGCCCAACACAGGGATTGAACTCATAACTGAGATCGAGACCTGAGCTGAGATCAAGAGTCAGATGCTAAAAGCACTGAGCCACCCTGGTGCCCTTATACCATATCTTCTTTATCCATTCATCATAGATGGACACACTTGGGCTACTTCCATTATTTGGCTATTGTAAATAATGCTGCAATAAACATTAGTATATCCTCTGAATTAGTGTTTTTGTATTCTTTGGGTAAATATTGGGATATTGTGATTACTGGATCTAGGTCAGTTCTATTTTCAGTTTTTTGAGGAACCTCCATACTGTTTTCCAGAGTGGCTGCACCAGTTTGCATTCCCACCAGCAGTGTAACAGGGTTCCTTTTCCTCCACATCCTCACCAACACCTGTTGCTTCTTGTGTTTTTCACTTTAGCCATTCTGACAGGTGTGAGGTGATATCTCACTATGGTTTTGATGTCTATTTCCTGATGATGGGTAATGTTGAGCATCTTTTCATGTGTCTGTTGGCTATCTAGAAGTCTTCTTTAGAGAAATGTCTGTTCATGTCTCTGACCATTTTTAAATTGGATTGTTTTTTGGGTGTTGAGTTGTGTAAATTCTTTATTTTGGATACCAACGCTTTGTCAGATATGTCATTTGAAATATCTTCTCCCTTTCAGTAGGTTGTCTTTTAATTTTGTTATTTCCTTTGCTGTGCAGAAGCCTTTTATTTTGATGTAGTCCCAACAGTTGATTTTTACTTTTGTTTCCCTTGCCTCAGGAGACATATCTAGAAATATGTTGTCATGGCCAATGTCAAAGAAATTACTGTGTTCTCTGCTAGGATTTTTTATGGTTTCGAGTCTCACATTTAGGTCCTTAATGTATTTGGAGTTTATTTTTGTATATGGTATGAGAAAGTGGATCAGTTTCATTCCTTTGTGTGTGGCTTCCCAGTTTTCCCAGTACCATTTCTTGAAGAGACTGTTTTTCCCATTGCATATTCTTGCCTTCTTTGTCGAAGATTAATTGGCCGTATAATTGTGGGTTTATTTCTAGGGTTTCTATTCTGTTTCATCGATCTATGTGTCTGTCAGTCCCATATTGTTTTGATCACTATAGCATTGTAATATAACTTGAAGTCCAGAATTATGATGCCTCCAGTTTTGTTCTTCTTTTTCAAGATTGCTTTGGCTATTCAGGTTCTTTTGTGGTTTCCTACAAATTTTAGGATTGTTCGTTCTAGTTCTATGAAAAATGCTGTTGGTGTTTTGGTAGGGATTGCATTAAATCTGTAGATTGCTTTGGATAGTATGGACATTTTAACAATATTTCTTCTTCCAACCCATGAGCATGGAATGTCTTTCCATCTGTTTGTTTTCAGTTTTTTTTTTTTTTTTAATCAGCGTTTTATAGTTTTCAGAGTACAGGTCTCTTACTTCTTTGGTTAAGTTTATTCCTAGGTATTTTATTATTTTTGATGCAGTTGTAAATGGAATTATTTTTTTCTTTCTGCTGCTTACTAGGTGAATAGAAATGCAACAGATTTCTGTACATTGATTTTATATCCTATGACTTTACTGAGTTCGTTTATCAGTTCTAGTTTTTTGGTGGTCTTTTGCAGATTTTCCATATATAGTATCAGGCCATCTGCAAATAGTGAAAGTTTTACTTCTTCCTTACCAATTTGGATGCCTTTTATTTCTTTTTGTTGTCGGATTGCTATGGCTAGGACTTCCAGTGCTATGTTGAATAGAAGTGGTGAGAGTGACATCCCTGGCTTGTTCCTGAACGTAGAGGAAAAGCTCTCAGTTTTTCCCCATTGAGGATGATGTTAGCTGTGGGTTTTTCATATAAAGCTTTTATTATGTTGAGGTCTGTTCCCGCTAAACCTAGTTTGTGGAGGGTATTTATCATGAATGGACATTGTACTTTGTCAAATGCTTTTTCTGCACCTATTGGAATGATCATATGGTTTTCTTTCTCCTATTGATGTGATCTATCACATTGATTGATTTGTAAATATGGAACCACCCTTGCAACTCAGGAATAAATCCCACTTGATTGTGAATCATTTTTTAAATGTATTGTTGGATTTGGTTTGCTAATATCCTGTTGAGGATTTTTGCGTCTATGTTCTTGAGAGATACTGGTCTGTAGTTCTTTTTTTTTTGATGGTGTCTTTATCTGGTTTTGGTATCAGGGTAAGACTGGCCTCATAGAATGAATTTGGAAGTTTTCCTTTCTATTCTATTTTTTGGAAAAGTTTGAGAAGAATAGGTATTAACTCTTCTTTCAATGTTTTCAATTCCCCAACTTTTACTCACCAATACCCTCTCCTCTTATTGAAATCTTAGCCATTTTTCAATGAGTGTGATTTCTTGACCTCCCCAGTTGAAAGTGCTCTTTTCCTTCCTGCTCTCATATGCAAATGGATTTGTGCTTATCTCATGGCACTGCTTACATTCTACCTTAGATTATAGGTAGCATACTCATCCTAACCTTTTTACTAGACTGTAAGCTTGCTGAAGCTAGTAGCATATCTTAAAATAGCCCCACAGATAGGAAATGTCTGGCACTGTGTCTGGGACATTATAACTCTTCTGCAAGTATTATCCCCCTTTCCTTCTGCTTTTTCTTTTTGGATCCTTTCTGTACATAGCAACATGTTTTGCATATAGTATTACCAAATATATGTTAGATGAATAACAAGTAGGAACTCTTGGAGGCTTTTCAAAATTTGCATTACTTTTTGATCTAGATAGAACTGAGAAAAAAGTACCTGGAGGCATTTAGCATGCAGAATGGAGATGTTTTATCTTTCTCTACAGGCAGCTCATAAATCACAGTGCTAGAGTCTTGGCTATTTAATTTTGGGAATTTTAAAGAAAAAACAAACATTTAACTTGGTATATAAGATGTATACAAAACTCTCCAGAGAACTAAGGATGGACACAAAACAAATGGGGAAAAGTTCTCCTAGCCTCATCAACTGTTTTGTTTCAAAAGAAATGTAATGTCAAATATCTTCTGATATAGTTCTGTATCTTCTCATTTTTCATATTCTTTGTTTTTTCAAAGATTTATTTATTTGAGAGTGCGTGAGAGCGAGCGAGCATGGTGGGGAGGGGCAGAGGGAGAGGAGAGAGAGTTTTAAGCAGACTCAGCACTGAGCACAAAGCCAACCCAGTGCAGGGCTCAATCTCACAATCCTGAGATCATGACCTGAGCTGAAACCAAGAGTCGAAAGTTTAATGGACTACGCCACCCAGATGCCCCCAATTTCTTCACAATTCTATTTGATTTCATTTGTTTAATATATCTTTAGATCAATACAGCTTTACTTCCAAACAAGAATTCCAAGGAGATTAATATTTTTCATCAATTTTTATAGTGATTTCCTTTAGTGGAAACTTCAGTCTACGTGCCAATTATTACTACGTGTCCCAGCTGCCATACAGGAGATTGTTTTGCTGTTTTAGGTGACACATAGATCTTGTCAATCTTTATAACCCTCTTGCTCACTCTCCAGTTCCTTGAATTTCAACTAAGCTTCCTTCAATTCCATCTTGATGTATAACCATGGTTTCATGAGGTTCCCCCTGTAAAGTATCAACTTAATTGGATAAAGATCACTCATCCATGTGTTATTCTTATAAACATCCCTTATCCAACTGGATGCAATTTCTTCAGAAACCAGGATTCTACCTGGGAAAGAAATCTCTCCCAGATAGACTTGGAGATTGTGTTCCCGTATTATAGTATAAAACTACAATATAGTCATGTTCTGATGTTGACTATGAATCTATGACCTCAGGATACCAAGCACAAATTCACGTTAAAAAAAAAACAACAACTTTAAAAGCCCACTCAATTATCCAAATGTTTCTTAACATCCAGATGTTTGGCATTACAAAAGCAAAACATCTGGATAGCAATGAAATGTTTCAGGATATTTTGCTTCCTATAAGCCTGTATAAGCATCTTAAAGACAGTATCAAATTTTTTTCTGATAATCCCCTCTATAGTCAAGGTAATGAAGGTCAGAAACATTTTAAATGTGAATTGTTCCCTGCTTTTAAAAAGTGCTCAGTGTTGTTGGCTCTAACGTAGCATGAATGCATAGCTTGTACATTTCTTCTGAATGCACTGCATTCCGATCTCCTAAGTGAGGACTTTAAATAGCAGCTTATCATTATGTCAAAATTCCTTAATGCTTTTACACCAGAAAGAAGGCATATAAGGAAAATAAGAAACTGAACTGCTCTAGACCATCACACTGCTATTTATGTGATAAATGGGACACACAGTGACCTCTAAGAATTATAATGGGTCAACTATACAAGGCAGCTGGTACATTTAAAAGAAGAGTTCTTTAGGAATTGGTTAAACAAAAAGATTCATTTGGAATTAGTCCTAATGTCTTTCTGTTGCATAATGTCAGATGTGGAAAAACTTCTATGCATATGTCCTATGGCATTATATAAAAATAGCGTCCCTTAGTGCCACTTGATCACCAGGTAATATTACTGAAGGTAGAGACAGGTAACAAGTAACTGTAATTTGTGGCTATGCAGCTTTAATAACAACAAAAAAGGCAACTTAGTGAACTCTCTTTAGTTAGCAATCAGGCTCTTTTCATTCTTTTGAATTATAAATGTAGAGAGAAGAAAAGAGGGAAAAGACCCACAAATATTTTACTTCAATTAATTTCAACAGAATGTTGGAATGTATGTGTCAGACTTGACCATGATTAAACCTGGTGTGTAATTATAGCACAACATCTTTCAGGATCTTGAAGCAATCATTTTCATTTTTCATTCCTACTTGGTGACTAAAAATTACCATTTCAAATTTCAATGAGTAATCCACACCAATTTTGGATATTTAAGAAGTCGCAGAGACCTAAAGATAGAATACAATCTACAGAAGTGTGCAGGTAGAGCTGTATGTGGTTCCTGGATAGGATGCTGCAATGTCAGTACTGCTTTTTTCAGAATAATGCAGACACGGTAAACAGAAAACATCTATATGGGTTACCTCTCCTCAGTTAGATCTATAGGACTGAAATAGCACCCAAGGCTGAATATTCTGTGTTGGGATAAAATAATTCTTTTAATGTGTAATATACTCAAGTCACGAGAGCTCAGACTTTCTCTTTCACTAGACTGTAAGCTGAGGACAGCAGTCTTATCTTCGTGCTTCACCACTGGTCTCCTCTGTGCCTAGAATAGTACCTGGCACAGAGTAGGTGCTCACTAAGTATTTGTTGAATGAATGGATGAATTTAATCATTCAATACATATTTCTTGAGAGTCTGCTTGTTTGTAAGATGCTGCTAGATATTAAGGGACGTGCAAAAACTGAATGAACGTGCCCAGGTCCATGACAGGTTGGTCTATTAGAGGAAAAAGACATGGACAAATCTAATTCAAAGAATAAGCCAGTGAGGGTTAAATATTACCGGAGTGATGCTCGGATAGCGGCCTTCAGGGGAAGGAGAGAGCATGCCAAGTGAGGGTGACTACCAATCCCCACGTACTGTTGGCACTCCAGAAACAGTGAAAAAATGGGGGGGAGGAGGAAGGAAAGAATGAACACCTTGCCCTGGTTCCTTTTTAGAAAAGAGAAAGGTGAAAGCCACCTGGGAGGAATGGGGAGAAACATCAGGGAAGTTAGCTGTGTCTAGACATTCTGGGAGAGAGAAAAGGGACTAGCAAGTTTGCACTCAGTCATGTGAGCGGCCATTTTATGATTGGTTTTTAACTGTTGTAGGAGCTCTAAACTTCCAATTTCTGGGAGGGGCTATATAGCAGAATTGTGAAATACCCCAAGAGAAGCTGTCCTGGTAATACCAACCATCAAACCAAAAGGAAGAAATAGATGTTCTCATAAGAGTTCCAGCCCAGTTTTTCCAGGCGCCAGAGACAGAATGTTTGCTTGAGCAATGAAACTTTTGGGTGGTCATCCAAGACAAGCCAGAAAGCCTTTTGAGGTTCTTCAATTGCTACCTATCATTCACCATAATTCTTATAATTGTAGGTTTGTCTGATAGGATCCTTGATCCATTACATTCTTTACACATACATCAATTTTTCTATTTTATAATTGTGCTAAGAATGATTTAAAGTTGTGGTATCATAGAATTTAAATCAGAAAAATAAATTTAAAAAATTTAACAAAAACTACCTCAGAAATGTGTATATAGCCTCGATACAATGATCTCTGATTCATTTCAGTGGGTTTAACACAGTGGGACGTGCTAAAATTTAAGTAAAGTGTGGCTTTTTCTGTGATTAGTAAAAAGCTTTTCCTAAGATTTGCTTAACCCCTCACTGTGTGCAATTGCGGATGGATTCCATTAGAGGGTTGGCTGGATGCTGGCTAATCTGAATCCCCAGCAACGCAGGCTTGAAGGGATTGTTTTGGGCACCGAGACCAATCAGAAGGAGAGAGAGCCAACAGCAGAAATGCTACAGTACGGTCACATTCTGTCTGCTTCCGTTTTCATGATACTGTGCGGCCGACAAGGATTCAGGCACGGTTTCGGATGCTTGCTTCATATGCACCAAGTGTTATGCTGCCGACTCTTTGGGCTTAGGCAGAAAGCATACCGGTCTCCAGTTACTCCTGCACAGTTCACTCTGGTTTCCGCTTGATTCTGTAGACCCAGACGGTGCCCCCACCTAAGCTCTATCTAAGCAACACACACTCGTGGCTCAACACAAAGTCAGCTCACTTTTGTGTAGAAACACTCAAAGTGCTTGCTTTTCCCTGGGGTCAATTCTCTCAGCAGTGAGTCAGAATAAGCACTAAGACAAATGATCAATGTCTGCTTCTTTGAAGAAAGATTACTCTTTTGCTTTGCTTTTAGAGGAATGAGTTCAGAGGCACCAGAAGAGCCATTTCTATAGCATCACTTATGATGGAGTAAAAGAAAATGGTTTGACAATTTCTTACAATTATTTTTATTCTATTTGATACATGTATTATAGGACCCAGCCATCCCACTCTTAGGTATTTACCCAAGATAAATGAAAACTTACATTCACACAAAGCTGTGTGCACCTCTATTCATAATCACCAAAAATGGGAGACAATCCAAATGCCTTTTGAATGAGTGAATGCATAAATCTCCACCCAATGGAATACTACTTACCAATAAAAAGGAACTACTGGTACAGGACACAGCTTGGGTGAATCTCAAAGGAATTATGCAGAATAGAAGCCAGTCTTAAAAATTTACATATTGTATGATTCCACTTACAGCACATTCTCCAAATATGTATACATATAACAACAGAGAATGGATCATGATTTGCCAGAGGTTAGAGTAAGGGGAGAGGACTGATTGAGTGATGGACCTATTCTGCATTCTGACTGTGGTGTTGGTTACACAGATCTATACAAGTGTTAGAACTCATAGAAGAGTACACCAAAAAAGTCAATTTTACTGTTTGTGAATTTAAATATGTGTGCATGCGTGCGTACACACACACACACACACACACACACACACACACACACACAGAAACCCAGGGAGGGGACTTGGACTACAGGGGTCAATGGATCCCAATATGACCTTCAAGTTCTCTAGCTGCTCCTGGAGCCAGGTTAACAGGTGAGCCACTGTCCTTCTGGATACAGACAGCAGCCATACTGTGTGACTACTATTTGAAGGGGGTCCAATGACTCCCCACCCACCATCCCTTATCCTGCCATAATTCTTGAAATTGCTAGCACTACGACACTCACCTAGGCTTAAAGCAGCTTCTCTTAATTGTGCTATTCCAATATAAATAGGATAATTAGGAAAAAGAATCCATTAACACTTTAGCAAGAAAGAGGTTTCTTGGATGAAGTAGATTCAGAGAATTCTGGGCAAAAGCACAGAAGACTGTTCTATTTGTAGAAAGGAGAAGGCTGGAACAAGGGAGGCTCTCAAATAAGGGAGACCTAAGAAAATCAGTAGAGGCCACAAAGGCCACCACCACCAGTGAGGACAGTTTCCTAAAAGGGGGCAAGGCAGCCATGTCAACACAACCCATTTTCCATAAACATAAAGACCAGATCTGTCTCAGTCAACATTAAAATGAACGCCAGCTAACAGGTCAAGAAACTCTAGCTATTGGAAGCATGGTTATTAAAACTGCCTTTTCAAAACACGTTAATTCCAGAAAGGACTTTCATGCACTTACATAGGATTTGTTTATAAGTGCTGGAGAGAAGATTCTGCCCATTTTCCCCTCTTTCCCCCTGCTCCTTTTCTTACCCCTATGGTTCACATTCGGTGATTATGAAATGGCTGAATTAACTTCCTCCAGGGTCTTCAGTGACTTCCTATCCACTAATAGTAAAACCTACGCTGTGTCCCATGGCCTTTGAGGCTCTGCATGGCCCGGCCCCTGACTGACTCTCTGATTTGGTGCCCATCACGCCTGCACCCCTTGTTTATTCTTCAGTCTGTCTGACTGTTCTGCTGTTTCTTGAATATACCAAACTCTCTCCCACCTCCAGGCCTTTGCACATTCTGTTCCACCTGCCTGAACACTGTTCCTACACACCTTATCCCTGTAGTTTCAACTCTAGTGTCACCTCCTCAGAAAGACCTTCCCTGACTTCCCATCAAATGGAGCCTCCACACATCAAGGCATACATACACGACCTCTTGGGTTTTCTTCATTGTACTTGTCATTGTCTGAAATTATTTACCTTTTTGTTTAGAGTGTGGTTTAGGAGTCCACTGATTCTGGAATGAGATGCCTGCTCCGAATCCCAGCATCAACACTTCCTATGGTAACCTTGGGAAAGAGATAGCCTCTCTGTGCCTCAATTTTTCATTTGTCAAATGGTGATATTGAGAGCATCTAGCTTCTGTGTTATGGTTTCAACTGAGTGATTTAACATATGTGAACTCTTTAGAATAGTGTCTGGTGGTTATAAGTGCTGCGTAGGTGTTTACTCAGATTACTAATACAAGAGCTCTAAGCTTTCCAGGCACAGTCGCGCATGCCCTGCTGGTCACGGTGACTGGGCACTGGGTGGACATATGTCCCTAGCTGCACTATTCCTTTCCTCAAAGTCTAATATGGATGGGAAGAGAGGGTCACGCTCCTTTGACAAGTTCAGGAGCTAAGATCATGTACATCAGGGGTTGCTGAGTTTATAGACTTCCATGTGGAGAAAGCACGCCTGATAATGAAGGCAAAACTAAAGCAAGGAGAGAGATTGAGAATTCTATTAACCGAGTCCCTGATTCTAGCTGTGCCAGAGGCCAAACTACTATTGGAGGGTTTTAAGTTATATGAGCCAATTAAGACTCCCCCCCCAAACTGGATAAATTGGGTTTCTCTCCTTTGCAGAAAAAAAAAAAAAAAAAAGCCAGAAGGACATAAAAGGCATTGTTTTGGACTATCAGTTCTTTTGGTCACCATCCCACCCCCACTCTCAAGTGCATGTGTGGAGGCACTTGGTTTGGCCAATTGGTCAATTCCACCTTCTTGGCTAACGTAATTGGTCTGGGAGCATAGTCCAGGTCAGAGAGAATTTACGCAGGGATTTTTATAGAAAATATTGGAAATATGAAGCCAGTTTTTCTCTGGAATGGCATTGCTGGAGGGTGCCAGCCTGGAGCTGTTTGGGCCATTTCTACGAAAGGGCCCTTCTGAAAGCAAAGCCCACAGAGAAAATGTGAACACAGAGAGATCAAGGCTGATGACATCAACACTCAGAACAGCTGAGGTTAAGAGGTTCAGGAAGCTTAAAAAACACATTAAAGAGAATTGTTAATCAGCTGCAGAACACACATGTTTAGAATCTCACTAAATCATGGTCAATGTAAGCAGACTTTCCCAGTTGGCTTTGTGTTCTGAAAGATTTTAGATGCAGTGTTAGCCAAAAGAGAAGTTATTTTTGCTGTTTGCTTCGTTTTATAGAAGGATTAAGACCATTCTTATTGAAAATTATGAAAGCAGCAGAATTTCAGAGCTGAAAGGGACCTTAGAGTTTCTCTAGACTGATGATTTCCAAGCTCTGAGCCATATAGTTTTTACAAGCGGTCCCTCAATCCATAGGCCACAAACTTTGCGCTGTACACAAAAGCAAGCACAGATCTGGCACACACATAGTGAAGGGTCATTTTTCAGATTCACATGGATGCTACTATGATGAACTTTGTTACAATTCATTTAAAATCTGGACTGAAAGCATAGTAGCTATTTATTATTATATCTTCTTAGAATTGAGCAAAAGTACCACCAACCTTTGGTACTGGGGGAAGGTCTGAATACTTTTTTGAGGTTAAAAAATTTCACATAACTGGAAAGATTTTAAAACATTTATCTGAACCAAAATGTTGATTTGTATTCATCGAAGGGACTACGCTGACGTGAGTTGTCTGATATTTACAGTGCTCTGTGCTAGTACTCGTGCCACCAGGCGTGGCTACGGAGAGGCAGCTGCCCAAGTGGCATGGTACCTAAGTGGTAAATGGAGACGTGAAGCGCCTTACTGACCCTTACGTCTCCCCACCCGTAGCCTTACCTTCGTTGGGCAAGTCCTGCAGAGGCTGGCCCTCGTATGCTTTCTGTTAGCCTTAAAAATACAACTGCCGGTTGTTTTACCAGCAACAATGGGTTTATTCGGGAATACCCCAGAAATACAAACCAGGATACAGGTAACTCTGCTAAGGGAGGGAGGGGAACGCTGTTTACAGAGGAAAAGGGGACGCTGGGAAAGCTGTTATAAACAATAAGCCCATTGAACTAAACTGGGAGCTGGAAGTGTAGTGGCTTTTCATTGGCTGGGTTGTGACTGTCTCTCATTGGCTGGGCTGTTGCCAAGGTGGGAGCAAAGCCTCTTTCCCTCCCGTTCTGGTAGGAAAGTCCTGTCTTTTCCTGTTGGATTTGTAGTTGAGCACCAGTGGTAGGGCAGGAGAAGTCCCCCTGCCTCACCTTGCGGCTCCATCCTCGTGAGGTTTCCTTGATTCATTTTCCCGCTTCCCCCATCACTTGGCACCTCTCCCCCTTGCTCGCTGCGCTTATGTCACATGGGTTTCTTGCAATGTGTTGGAAAGGCTCTGATTTCTCTTAACACAGGGACTTGGCCTGTGATTGCCTCTGTCTGTAATGCTCTCTGCCCCCCTTCCTCTCCTTAAGGTAAGGCCTCCTCTTAACTCTTTCCCCACCACTGCGCTCCAGGATCAGCCCCTCAGGGGAAGGCTTCGGAGTCCGGGACTGCCTTCCTGCGGAGCGTCTCTCTCAGTGTGTAGCTCTGCTCTGGTGCTGCAGGCTGACCCCGTCTGCCTGCCGCTACTGGCGTGGACGTGCGCGGAGAGCAGGGCCTGTGTCTGTTTGGGCATCTTCGTCTTCCCAGTGCCCGGTACCCAATCGAGTTCGTTGCACAAATGATGCAGACTGCTCAGGTGTCTTCATTTGCCACTATCTCTGCTCCTCTACCTCCATCACGCCATTTTTTAATTTTTTTTTTTTTTTTTACATTCTTTTGCTTCATTTCTACTTTCTCTGTCCCTGTAACCAGGCTTGGAACTCTTCAAGGGCAGGAACTGTGTTGCATTTATCTTTTTATCACCCATGTATGATCTATTTTTGTCCAAAATGTGAATAGAAAGCACACCTGCAAGATTGTGACATAACCAGAAAACTATGTCCTATATACAGCCTTGTTCTAAAAATAGCCCGGCACATGCTCTAGTATAATCTGACTCAGATGCTTCATACCGTAGCATTTCAGGAATAGGCCTGTCTTTATACACTAGTTAAACCCAGGAATTGAACTCGTACATTTAAGCAACTGCTAAGATGACTCCCTTACTCCCGGGTTTAGCAAGAAGCAAAGCCTCCTTAAACCAGGTGCATTCTATTGCTTCACAAAGACTGTCTTCTCTACTTAACCTTCAGTGAAAGCTAAAGGAACAGGGACATGTGGCCTGGAAGACCACCCAAGAATAATGGCGCATGTACTGCAATGCATAAGCGTGAACTTCCGGGTTACGCACCCTGCCTTTGAACCCTAGCTCTGCTACCAGCTAGCCGTGCGCCTTAGCGAGCCACCGTACCCTTCTTAGCTTTACTTTCTTCATGGCGAAGTGCAGAGAACAATAATACCTACCCCATAGGAAACAGTTAAAACCACGAAGGTAAAGCGCTTGCCCAAGGCCAGACAGAAGGTTCAAGATCATGCTTTGCTTCCTTCCTGGGGAGGGGGGGTGGGTGGGTGGAGCTGATTTAGCCTGAGTGGGAGGAACATCCTGGATTGGGGAAACTCTGCCTCTTCTTTTTCTGCAGACAGGGTGGTAAATTGGAAAGGATTAAAAAAGATCTTGGGGGAATAGAGAATAACTCTGTCCAAAGCCATTATTAACCATTTGTTCTTTTTTGGGGTGAGAGTGGGGGAGGCGGGGGCGTTGGAATATGGGACAAGAGACTGGCATTTGGGTGCAGCAGTCAGTTTGTCTAATAAGAATAAAGTCTCAAGAGACCTTGGGGAAAGAAGACAGAACAGATTTAAATGGTTAAATCTAGTTGGCTGCAGATCCTCCCATGAAACACGAAGTGCCCGAAGTGCCCGGAGCTTCCTGGGGGCTGCAGACTGTTGCTGTTTTTATTGTGATTTTAAGTGGGGGTTGGGTTTGCACGATGCCTCTCACTTACATGCTCGTTTCCTCTGAAACCGGATGTTGAATTATTGCCTTTTTAAATTGTGAGCATTCAGATTAGACCATGGAATGAAAGAGTATTATAAAGTACGATGGAGAGGTAAAGAGTAATGATTAAAACTTTCGTTTTCCATCAGCTCCTTCTGATCCACTCTCCAGATTCCACGAGGGTCTTATTCCTAAAACACAGTCTGGTCACATCTTTCCATGGTTTGTAGTCCCTCCGGTCTCAATACTTAGAGCAGTCATTGTCATTTTCTTTAAATTCGTCAGTTTTTGTTAAATGGATAAAAAGCCAAATGGTACGGAAAAGCACTAAATCCTTTCTGTACTCCTTCCGTCCCCAGTTTTGTTCCTCACAGAAAACCACTTGAAACTCTTTTAGCTTGGGGCTGCTGGGTGGCTTGGTTGGTTAAGCGTCTGCCTTCGGCTCAGGTCATGATCCCAGAGTCCTGGAATCAAGTCCTACATCAGGCTCCTTGCTCAGTGGGGAGCCTGCTTCTCCCTCTGCCTGCCCTCCCCCTGCTTGTGCTCTCTGTCTCTCTCTTTCTCTCTGACAAATAAATAAATAAAATCTTTAAAAAAATAAACTCTTAGCTCTTCAATTTCTTTTAGTAATTGGGTTCTATATAAATAATATAATAATAATCATAATCAGATTCTATAATTATAATGGTATTTGGTTTATCAATTTTTGTCTGTACCTGTTAACTTTCAGCACATTCGAGTGTGTGCGCACACACACACACGCCCCCCCCCCCCGTGGTCATTTTTTCGTAGTCATTTGAGAATCGGTTGCTTATACCCTGTTCTCTTACTCTTAATACTTTAGTGTGTAATTCTTAGGAACAAGGATGTTCTCTTATGTAATTCTAATGCATTATCTAATCTCTATTCCATTTGCCATATATATCAATTGTCTCAATAATGTCTTTTACAGAATCTTTTTTTCTCCAGTACAGGACTCAGTATAGGACCATGTATTACATTTTCTTGGGTCATGTTTCTTTAGTCTGTTAATTTGGAATTGTTCCCCTGCTTTTCTTTGTCTTTTAAGACATTGGCATTTTTTTAAAGGCCATTAGTTTTATAAAGTGTTTCTCAATGTGAGTTTTATGATACTTTGTCATGATTAGATTCAGTTGGACAATTCCTGCATGAATACTAAAAATGGATGCAGTGTCCTTCTCAGGGCATCCCGTTCAGGAGCATTTGACATGAATTTTGGTCATCTGGTCATGATATTGTCTAGGTTCTTCACTGACTGCAAAGTTACTATGTTTCTCTTGTAACTAATAAGCAGTCCCTGGGAAGACACTTTGAGAACAGATACTAATCTGGCACTGTACCAAATTTTCTCCTATAAATTAAGCATCCATTGATGATTTTTGCTCAAACTAGTCTTTACTATGATGGTTACAAAAATGGCGATTTTCCCCATCTACCCCGCTCTTCACTTTTATTAGCTGACGTTCTACTATAAGGATGAGTTCCTTTCTTCCCACCCTCCTCTTCTACCTTCCCCTCCTTCTTCTCCCCCCCCCACCTGCTCTAAGAGCAAATCTACTTGAAAGACTGTTGTTCACTTTCAGTGGTGCCAATTCAGAGAGATGAAGTTGATGGAAGTCAGTCTCCTCTAGACTATGCCATCTGAACACACACACATACACACCCCTATCCCCCCCACATACATACCACACATATACATACAAACCACACACACACACCATACACACGCATACATACACACACACACACACACACACACACAGAGTTTAAAAGGGTTAACTTAAAAATGAAATAATAACATAAGACGCCCCTTTAATCTCCCATTGCAGATAAGCAGAATGTACTATATTTGTGATACGTATATGACTTACTTGTTCAATACATTAGTGACTCAAATTTGAAACAAAATTTATGTGATGCTTTCAACTTCCATTTCTCTCAGGAGCAGCCTGAGATTGCAAGATGAAGTATTGCGGGCACCCCAAATCCAACCAAATCCCAAGCACTGCTATGATGTCAAGCTTCTTAGCTTTTTGAATTGGGATTTTTTTTTTTATTCCACACAATCAAAATAAAATACAGAAAATAATTTGAGTGCCAAGGCTGCTATCTGATTGCAACTATTATCCATAGACCCCAAGTTCAAATTTTGTACTTACATTTTTGTGTTTGTATTTATATTTACACTTCATCAAAACAGCTCCATTGTTCTCACTGAGAAAACTGAATTCGAAAGTATAATATGCATCACCGTTTTATGCATCAAAACCTTATTGAGTCTTCTTATAATTCTAATTAAAATAGAAAGATTTGAAAAACCCATACCGTCTGAGTCACTAACTGAAGCCCATGCTCCTTGCAATGATACCACACACAAGGCCCTTTATGACTTGATTTCTTGTTGACATCCCAACCTCATGTCCTTATGCTCCGTCCAGCTGTCAAAGTAGTTGCAACTCCTTGAATCTGCTGTGGTTTTCTTGCTCTTCTGTCTTTGCTTAGTGATACCTGTCTGGAATGTCCTTTTTCAACTTGCTTGCCTGAGGAAACGGTGCTCGTGCTTCAAGCGTCAGCTCAGGAGTAATGTTCTGGAGGGACCGGCAGAGAGAGAGGGACTATGCATCCCCTTCTGCCTCATCCAGCCCCATGGGCACCCACGTTATCCTGGGGCATGCTCATTCTCAGAACTTGTTCCTTTTCTGTGCTTATTTGTCAGCAGCCATTGAAGGGTTGAGACATTTCATCCTTCTTTCTTCCCCATGCCTGCGATGGTAGTATGCATGCAGTAAATATAATTATTTGACAAACTGTATAATGATATGTTGTCTTCCTGAAGTCTGTTCAAATGGCTGCCCTCATACTGAGAAACACATTGACTGCTAAAGAAATCCAAGTGTCAAGAGGTTTGGGTGGGGCTACTCTTTAGTTATTTGTAAATTTCCCTCACTGTTGAAACTCTCAGGACACTCGAGTACAAGGGTCTATAGGACTCTAAAAATTATTGAAAAGATGTAACTATGTCATAACCACCTTATAGCAAGTTTGGAGCTTACCAAAGAGGAAAAATATGCCTTTGCTTTTATTGCTCAAACAGTATAACAGTTTACTTAACTGTTTCCACATTGCTGGCTGTATCCCAAATTATGTAATTATCCCCTTAATTTTGGGACATTTAAATAGTTTCCAATTTTCATTACTATAAATAATATTGTTGAAAGCATCTTCCTCCATATATTTAAACATTATTTCGTAGGATTAATTATTCAAATTGCAAAATCTGGGCCAAATAGTACAAATACTTTAATGGATCACGATATTTCATACCTTCAAGAAATGGTTTTGCCAATATGCCATGCTGCCAGAAATACATGAGTATACACTTTTCAGCTTATTCTTGCCATTCTTTTTTTGATTTTGTTGAAAAATATCTCATGGTAGTTTTGAAATCTTAATCTTTTTATTTCAAATGCTATATACGTACATTCATTGTCTAAGTATTATTCTTGGTGGGAAACTTACTGAGACATAAAATTTAAAAGCCTGCTTTTAAACTTAGATTGCTTTTATGGTTCAAAATACTAGAACTTGATTGCTTTCCAACTCATAATTATCAAATTCCGGATAGGCTGAGTTCTAGCATCATTTTCTCATAAATGTAGTATTCCCACCTTGTTTCTGTCCCTGCAGCTTGTTATAGTAAAAGGTATGGTGAATCACATGCCATCCAGCCTATGTTGGCCAAGAAAATAACTCCATCTCTGCAGTTGTCTGGCACATCTCGACTAAATATATGGTGAAGCTCAGAAGTGTTTCAAGGTTCTTGTTCCAAAATGTAGGAAAAAACTGAGTTGCTTGCATATGCAAGCATAAAATAACTCACTTGGCATTAGTGCCTTTAGGTTCTTTGACTGAAGTGTGTATAAGGGAATAAAAAGGGTCCTCATTTAAATGCAATTAAAGACTTGATATTTTTTCATCTTTGTTCCCTGGAAAAGATTTATAGTGTGGTAAATGGTGTTGTACAGTAAATTCCAAATTGGCTCTCAGGCATTGTAGCTACATGATGCCAACTTCTGCAAATGAACTGTAAATTTTGTTTTCAAACAGTTGCATGGATGGCTGGTCAAATTGATCCACCTGCCTTAATGGACCATTGTGTAACAGGGTGGAAAAAAGAGGAAACTTGATTAAGGCACCATTTTGATCAGAGACTGAAATCAAATGATGTGAGTGCTAAGGTCATTCCGATGTCCTCCAGTGACTCCGACCTGTGTCACTTTGTCTCAGAGTACTGTGGGGAACTCGGCTAACCCCACCTCAATCATGTTCATGGCAAACAAAATTATTTTTCATGGTATCAACATTTGATGTGTTTTGAGATAAGGTTCAGTTTTTCCCAAAGGAATGTTATAAATGCAATCCATTTATTTTGATAATTTTGATATTTCTCCATATAACTTTTGAATAGGGAAAAATAAGTGGTTTTTTTTTAAGGGTGAGGAACAAATGACAATTCTCAACAAATAAGAAATTTGTCATGAGAAACATGCACTTTAATTTTACAGCTGTTTATCTCTGACCACATCTAGCTCTTTCTCAGCTTCTCGATACCTTCCTCCATGAACCTACTGGGCTCACCCACCCAATCCCAGAACATATACAACCCTTGGGGAAACACAAGGTCCTATCACTTCTAGCAAGAGGAGTTTGGGAAACACCTTCTGCTGTAAGTGTTGTTCCTCAACAGTTGTTTCATACCATCTTTCAGGGGCAAGCAGATGAGCTGGGTAGATGGAGCCAAACAGTTACATGAGTTACGAGCCAAATCGACCCACCTGCCTTAACGGATCATTATATAACAGAATTAAAAACAACAACAATAAAACAGCCCATTTTGCCTTTAAGCTCTAGAGCTGCAGTGGCTGGCAGCCAGATCTTTCCCATCCAGTGATGATGACCATGTGGCAGCTTCCAGAACCCATCCTCATCTCCGGAGGAGCTTGGAATTTAGGTGAGGGTGTGGCGGTTTGGGAATCTGCCTGTTTGGTCTCCTTCTGCTGAACTCTTTGTCTTGGTCTTTTAGTTGTTTTCTTTCTTTTCCTTTACTTCCAGTATAGTTAACGTTACAGCGTAATGCCAGTTCCGGGTGTATGTTATAGTGATTCCACACTGCCATACACCACCTGGTGCTCATCACGTTAAGTGCCCTCCTTTATTTCCTGTCTTGTTTTTGTCCCTCTTTGACATCGCCTCCCTGCACAGGCCCCAAATATGCATAATTAGTGTGTCCTTCCTCCCCATTTCCTCCATCCCCTGAATTTCTTCTGAAGAGGAGGAACCCAGCCTTATATTCTGCCACGTTGTCTCATTCCTCATAGTCAAGCGTCTTGAAGCTGTACATCTTTTCCCAACGCCCGGCTTCTTAGTCATCTGATCTTTGTGCTTAAAGATTTATTAAGCCCTGAGGCTTCCTTAGCTCAATGTCCTTGAGACGGATGTGTACCCAGAATTATAGCAGAGCTCTGTGACTCTCCCCACCAGGCCCATACCCCTGCCGTGATGGCTTCTCTGCTCTTACTGCTGCTGTTCCAACAGTCTGTGGCCTCGCCGTTTCCCCCACGCGGGGCAGCCAGTGCTGTGCTGGCATCCAGTTAGCCTGCTCCCGGGAGTATTTCTGAATTTTGTCTCAGTTGTTTGGATTCTGGGGCAAGGTCTACCCTCTCTGCCGTCTATGTTTAGGTAAACGACAATATCGAAAGTGGCACAAGAATGATATAAAAATGCACACTTGTAAAATAAAGCCGATATAAACATGAATGGCGCCATTGACTTTTTTAATAGGAACACAGTTTTCTGGCAATAGAGAATAGAAACATAAATTTAGTTTTTGATGATTCATTACTGAATAGGAAATATTCCATTTCAATATTTGTAAACAAGGTAAAACTGCAATTTATTAATTTATTCATCCATTTAGTCAGCATATATAATTTGAGCATCTTATATGAGTCAGATTTTGCACTAAATAATGGAGGTACAAAGATGAATAAAACATCTACCCACAGGGATATAACAGTGTAAGGGGAGAGACAGATACAAAAGCAGGTCATTTGAAAACAATGCGATCGGTCCACCAGCAGGGTATACAGAGAGGATTAGGGAGTAGGAATAAATGAATAATGGAATGAGTGAATGAATCTACCTGCCCATTTCCTTTAATATAATAGAAAGCAAGTAATTCAGTTGCAACTTTATACTTCCTAGATGAGGCGGCTTGAAAATACATCTGCAATAAAAAAAAAAAAAGATTCCTCTTATCAAGAGCTGGGGTTGATGCTCTTTCTCTTGAAACTGAGCAGGATTTTTGATGATTTTGCCCACTAGAATGTGGTGGAAGTGATGCTCGAAGACTTCTAAAGGGAAGACATAGAAGGTGATGCAGACCCTGCCTCGCTTGCTGGGGTAGTCAGCCTGGAGCCCCAGGCGTCATCTGTGAGGGACACTTCATGGAGAAGCGCTGGGGCTACATGAGGAAGGAGAGAGACCCTAGCCTCCGACGCCCCATCCCCCTGATTTCTCCAGCCCCTCCACTGCTCCAGCTCCAGCCTCAGCCGCTATTTGACGGCAGCCACATGAGACACCCCAGGGCAGGATTACCCGGGGGAGCCCTATCCAGGCTCCTGACCCACAGAAGCCATAAGTGATAAAAAAAATGTTCGTTGTTTTCAGACATAAAGTATTGGGAGATTTGTTGCACACGAGTAGATTAACGGAACAGGTTTTTAAAACTTGTAGTGAGGTTCTACGATAACAAAACCTTAAAACATGTGGCATTAGCTTTGGGTCCGGGCCGCAGGCAGATGCTACAAGAGCCTTGCCGAAATCGTTCGCAGAAGCTCGATGGGCTTCAGGGAATCTGTTGTAGCATTTAAAGGGAAGCGAGGAATACTGTGTTGAAAACCGGAGGAAAGAAGACCTTTGTTAGGTGGTGATGGGAGGTTTAGCGCCATTGTCACCTATAGTGATGTGGAAAAGGGAAAATATACCAAGTGAACTGATGGACCTGGCTAAGAAAATTTGCAGGCAGAATGTTGGAAAAATGTTGAAAAGTCTTTTAGATTTGTGTATTTAGATAAACAGGGAGACAAGACAAAAATGCAACTGTTCAGTTTTCCTTAAAAGTTTAGAGGAAATACTAAGATGCCATGACTCTCTCTGTTTAAAAATAAAACTGTTTCTAGCCTAACCAGATGGCAGAAAAACTCTCAAATCAAGTAATAATTTCAGGGCAAAGGTCAAAGCCATGATGGTCCTGTAATATCTTTTGTTAGGATCTCAGAAAGATGTCAGGTGGTGTCTCACAGATCCTTTCACAGAGACAAAACGTCTTTTAAGGATTTTAAGGGCACATCTCACAGGCCCTCTCTGCAACAGTAGAACTTTTACGAATCTTATTGGAATTTTCCTATAGCAACCTCTCAGAAGCCCAAGGTAGAGAAGGCTTTCCTTAGAGAGATTTGTATAGCTTCTGCTTAATGGAGTGGATTATACATTACTATACAAAAATCCCACAAAAATTTTAAAGGAATTGTATCGGCTTGAACTAAAAAGGACAAAGACAAAATTAAAAGAGGATTTTGTTGCATTGAACTAATGTGGGTAGGGAGGGAGCTGAGAAAACTACTCAGTGGCAAACAGGCTAGTTTTTTGGGAAGAGTAAAAATGACTTAGGGGGTAAAAATGAGAGCAAGGGACCAAGGCCAAGAACCACAAACAATCATTCTCTGCAAGTAGGACTGGGCCTTAAGCAAGAAACTGGCAACAAGTTCCCCTCTGGACTTCGGGATCGCCATGGGCCAGAGACAGCTATGTGCTCCTCATTTCCCGCCTTATGAATGGGAGTGCCCTCAATGGTCACCCTATGCCTGTCCCATCATGAGATGCTAGGCGTGTGGGCCAGACAACTTGTCACTCTAGTCCGTAAGTCTTCTAACAGAGAGAAACTGTACCCAAGGAACTGTACCCAAAGAGTTGTATCCAAGGAATGCCATCCACTCTTGGATTTGATTTAGATAATCAGATCCTGAACTTCAAGTCTGATACTTTAATGTCACGAAACTATAGGGGTCTTGGGAAGGGTTAAATATATTTTGCTTGTGTAATTTGTGCCAGAACGTAAGCTGCAACGGTTTAAATCTATGGTTGCAAATATTTTGACGCTCCTCCTGTCAGTTTCTTCTTGAAACTGGGTGGGCTTTTGAAAGTGTTTTAACTGGTAGCGTAGGGCAGAGGAATGCTATGTTAATTTCCAAGGCTAAATGATAAATAGTAATGCGACTTCTGCCCTGTTTGCTGGAACACTTGCAATGGAACACTGTGCTAGCAGTTAGGCAGTCTGTCTGTCCTAAGGCTGTGAGGAAACCCAACTGGTCCACCTGTAGAAATGGCATAAAGGAATCCAGGAGCAATGTCTCTTTCTCTATCTGTATCTCTATCTATGTATCTACCTATCTATCTGCTATGTCTTTCTCTCTCCATTAATCTATCCAATCTATCATCATCTACACATGTATAAAGAGATGACTAGCTAATCCTCCATTGCTCTAGACCTTCTACTCTTCCTGCTCCAGTCACCTTCTGACTGGATGAGAAGTCCCAAGCCAGAGCTGCACAACAGAGCCCTTCCCAAATTTTGACTCATAGGAACTAAGTTTTGGTGTGATTTGTTATACAGTCATAGATAACTAGCAAACTGGCCACATGTACTTGAACAGCATATAACTTATGTTTCCAAATGGGGAAATGGACATGAATTTATTCATTCATTTATTCTTTGCTTTATATTGCATGCCTTGCAAGAATAACGATCGGATCAATGAAGAGCCCTGTTTTAAGAGGAGAAAACTGAGCCACAGGGGGATTAAGCAACTTATCCAAAGGCACGGGGCAAGTGAGGTCACAACTGAATTTGAAACATTCCAAAAGCTATTTGTTAAGTTTTGTTCATTCAACAAATATTTTATTGTGTGTCAAGTATGTATTAGGCAATGGGGCTATAATGGTGAACGAGAAAACGAGCGCTCCTGTTCTAATCGTCCTGAGATCCCCCTAATGAGAAACCGACAGTAAACAAGAGTAATTCTACATTTTGATAAATGCAGAGAAGAGATGTAGGAGAATGCTCCGATAGGTTGCAATGGGGAATGCTCGCTTTAGAGGTGTTCAGGAAAGTTCTTCCTGAGGGGGAGACATTTGAGCTAGAACCCAAGTTTGAGAAGTAAGCAGTTATGTGAGGAGGGAACACTTACCCTTTTTTGGAGAGGGTGCGTGTGAAGTTTCCCACACAGTACCTTGGTACATGGCCTCGCTTTGCAGGGCCTCCCATAAGGAGGACTGGCAGTGAAAAGGCTTTGTGTGGGTTCTTTGAGACTAAGTGTCTCTTTACGTTTTGCAAACGTTGGCGTCTTTCTTGCCTCACCCAAGCAGGGCCCTGCATGTGAACTTAACACATTTTAGATTTGCAATACATTACTGCTTATCAGGTTTAAGACTCATTTAAAGAAATGAAAGAATCGACATAGACACAGACACATATGCCTAGGAAAAAGTCAAAGGATTGATAAAAATTATGGTGTTTGAAAGTAGTATGGCTACTGGAAATTATATGATGAGTAGCGGGAGCACAGGCTCCTATATTCAGGGAGAGTCCAGACTGGGGTTACACGGTGGCGTGAGCCGTCTCGTTAAGCTTGTCATGTTGTAGTACCTGTTGGGTGATGAACTAATCAGCTGCAAGAGCGCAGAAGGCAGTGCTATCTTCTGAGAGAAAGAGAGAAAAATCGGCATTCAGTCAACGATCTCAGCGAGAAACGGTGGGTGCTCCTCCAGCAGGGGACTTCTGGAAAAATTCGATATTCACAAATTCCTCCTCTGTAACATAAATATTTGTTTTGGTCGAATTCTTAGAAACTCCCTTTCTCAGTGATTAGAAGAGCATGTGTTACTGCACTTGGACTCAGAATGTTCCACGGCCAAGTCGAACCGGGAATCCTCCTTCGTTAGTAGGATCATTTTCCCCTCGCAGGTTCCAAATCGTTCCTGGGACGCTGAAGACATTGGCTGAGGTGAAGCCATGTGCCTAGCAGACATGCGGGGGGAGGGATGGTGCTGAGCAACAGACCTGAAACAAATTCTGACCTTTGGGAAGAGCCAATGTGTGTCCCCTCACTTCGCTCTTTATCATCCAAGCATTCTTTCGGCATAAGCAGTTTTGCTTTTCTTACTATTGCTCATGTCTCTCTTGCTTTCTTTCGGGGATTGTTTTTCTAGAAGAAAGAGTGGTTCAAGGTCATTTCTAATTCCCCATATTTATTACTCTTGGGTTATTAAAGTCTTTTTATTATGCAAAGAACTTCCCTTCTTTTCACACACTTCCTATTACAGACGTCCCTGCAGCCTCATCCGGCCTGACTCAGAAGAGAGTGAGGAAAACATGCATTCTACTCATCTGTAAAGCTCGGGTTTACCGAGTAACTACTCAAGTCAGGCATTGTCTGCTGGATGCTGGGGATCTATCATTTCCAGAGGCCCTGGAAGAACTCGCCGTGTAATGTAATTACCTACTTACGTAAGTGCGTACAGCAAAAAGGTGATATTCACACTAGTTTATAAATATCAAAAAAGCACAGAGCGTGTTTTTGAGGTGGGTTGCTCGGAAGTGGGGTGATGTTCAGCATTCTTTTGAAGGATAATTTGGAGTTTCCTAAGTGGAATAGTAGGGCATTTCAGATAAGATTTATTCGCTCATTAATTGGTTCACTTATTTCTTCATTCATTCATTCATTTATCAAACACCTATTGTAGGCCAGAAATATTCTAGGTAATAGTGATACAAAGTGAGTAAGAGTGGTCTCTGCTCACAACAGATACGGAAACAAATGCCTGAGATGTGTTTTGGTGCGCTGATAGAAGTCCATATGTGGCTTTTTGGGAAAGGCTTCAGGAAAATTCCATAAAGGTGGTAATGTTAGAACAGAATGTTAATAGACATGTGACTATTTATCAGGCTGATAGGAAAAAGGGTGAAGGTAAAGGAGAAGATTCCAGGCAGAGCAAACACAAAGGCAGAGAACCTTGAAATAGCCTTGCATATTTTGCATAACTGCAAGGGATTTGGCCTGATTGGAGCCTCGGGTATTTATTCTGTGGCACAGGGATAGAAAAGTCTGAAGAGGCAGTGGGTGGGGGCACTTCCAGGGGGCCACACACTAGCAGGAAGGGGGGTTTCGGTGAGGTCATTTGGGGACTACAAGTGATTTGGCTAGTCTGAAGGAGGGGAAGGAGAAGAAACCAGACAGGATGGAAGGGCCATGCCAGGAAGGGCCTGGAGCTCTGGCTTAAAGCAAACAGAGCCTTGGGGCATCTGGGTGGCTCAGTTGGTTGAGTGTCCCACTCTTGATTTCAGCTCAGGTCATGGTCTCTGGGGTTGTGGGATCCAGCCCCATGGCCTGCTCTGTGCTCAGCAGGGAGTCTGCTTGGGATTATCTCTCTTCCTTTCCTTCTGCCCCTTCCCTGGTTCCCTGCCACCCCCGCCTCCCCGCCTCACCTCTCCCCACTTGTGCCCTCTCTCTCTAAAATAAGTAAATAAATCTTAAAAAAAAAAAAAAAAGCAAGTAGAGCCTTTCCTGTCAGTGCTGGGGAGACATGGATGGATTTAAAAAAACAATTGTTTAAAAATTTTATTTGTAAAATTTTACATACTGGAAAATTTGCTCTTCTTGGTGTACAGTTTTATGGGTTTTGACAAATGCACACAGTCATATACCAACCATCGCAGACAAATGTAGAATAGTTTCAGCACCCTACAAGGATCCCTCAGGCTGCCCCCTTGGAGTCAACTCTCCTCCCATCCTAGGCAACCACTGATCTGTTTTCGGTTCCTCTAAGCTTGCCTTTTCCAGAACATCATATCTATGGACTCATATAATATATAATCTTCTGAGTCTGGCTTCTTTCACTTAGTAATATGCACTTAAAATTCCTCTGGGTTTTTGTTTTTGTTTTTTGTGTCTTTTCATGGCTTGATAGCTCATTTCTGTTTACCACTGAATAAAACCCCATTGTCTGGATGTATCACAGTTTACTTATCCATTCACCTACTAAAGGACATTTTGGTTGCTTCCAAGTTTTGGCAATTATGAATAAAACTGCTATAAACATGAGGTTCACTTCTTTTCATTCAAGGTTGCATTTGGGGAAGATTGGTCCAGCAACAATGTGGAGAATGTACTGAAGGGACAAGAAAAAATTGAGTTGAAGGTTTCTCAATTAGTTTATCTCTTATTATTCTAGGATGTGTTGTTACATAACCAGTAGGTACATGGAAAAAGCATTACCACAGTGATGGCTAGCGTACGTGAAGCGATTCGATTGATTTGGCCAATCTGAGTAATAAAGTATTTTAAAAATATACCCATCAGCTTATTAGATATTTGACTCAGGGATTTGTAGTCACAGCTTATTTTGACCTGATATTTATCCCCTTCTTTATCATTTAGTGGATATAAGAAATTTAGAAAAAAAAGAGTGTTTTCTTTTACATCTCATAATTGTGTATCTGAGAGAAATGAGTAGTCATTTGCTTTGCTAATACTTAGGATGCTGTCATGATATTAAGGGAAGATGGATTTACTTTGATTAATGGATTTAAAAAAATCTTGTTTTAAGAAAACCTAGGTGTTGGCTTATGAGAGGTCAAATCCCAGAGACCAGTAGTCCGTAGCCAGCAAAGATAATACGTAAGAAAATGGAGCTTTTCCTTTTGCCCATTTTAAGGCCTCGTTTTCAGTGAATAAATAAAATCTATGTGCTTTTTTGAATTTCATTTAAATTGATTTAGAAACTATCAAATGGAAGTTTATACAGGAGTTTAAGCTATGGAATCTGACGACTCAGATTCAAATCCTAGTTCCACTAACTGTGTGACATGGGGAAATGTCACTTCCTTCTTTATAAAGTGGGAATGATAAATGATAGTACTTACATCCAGGGTCCTTGTGAAAGCTAATTGAAATGATACCTTAAAATGCTTAACCAAGACTGATACGTAGTATGTGTTTGATAAATATGGGCTATTATAAACATTAACAAAATCAAGAGCCTACTTGAAGGCATTGTGCCAAAATGTAACGATGAAATAATACATGGCTCCTTCGTCAGGGAGTTTGCAATTTGCAATCTATCTGGAGCTGCAGATACGTTCAGAACCACCACGTAAAACTCAACCAGAATGAAGCAGAAGTTGCATTGTTTTTTATAAGGTAAGATGAGGTCAGAATGATTACAGATCCCTGGGTGGAGGACAGGACGCTTCAGCCAAGGGCAGGATTTGATCTGGACCTTGACAGAGGACCACGACAGGTGCCATAGTCTGAGAAGCAGAGGAGCATGACTCAGATATGGGTTTAGAAAGGTTTGGAGAAGGGTCCTCTTGAGCTTAAGAGTAGAGAGGCTAGGGAATGTTGGAGAAAGACGTGATGGGAAAAGCAAGTAGAGAGAAGTTTATAAAGGGCCCAGGGTGCCAAGGGGAGAGGTTAGACTTGGTTTTACTTATTCGCAGTAGTTTATAACTTTTCATATTGGTGCTCTGAACAGCCAGCCTAGAAGAGAACTCATGCAAAGTTTTATTTCCCTTCCTTTGGAAAAAGAAAACAAACCACCCTTGTAAATCATTAATGGCCCATTTTAAAAAGGAGATTACAGTCCTGAGAGTTACTATTTTTCTATTCAGCAGAGAAATAAAAAGAAACATATTGAATTATGTGAAAATATGAATTGGTCTCTGTGCTCCAGTACCTATCTGGGACAGATTTATAAATACCAAAATGATATAAATGACCAATGTTCGACTCCTTTAATGAACTTTTCATGGGAAGGATCCTGAAATAAAATGTTTTAGGGCAAAATAGTTATAGTCTGGAAATCTGAAGGTTATTATTGTGGTCTTCTGTATTCACTTATGTCTAAGAGTACTTGAAGATTTTTAGTTTTTTGCCTACTCGGCCAATTCTGAGAACATTTGAGGAACTGAGAATTTATTTCTTCATTTATTAGTCCCTGAACGCATTTTAAAGGTAACACTGAGATCTTAAGTCATTTGATTGCTCTCATTGTGCAGTTCATTGAAGTAGAACTGACATTCAGAGAATTAATTTCCAAGAAAGGTTTAGTCGAATCTAGGATGACACAAGGTAGTCTTCCTCGAAAGTTTAACGCAATGTCTCCTAGCATAATACTGGGGAGTAATGTCAGGAAGAGATGAGAAGAAATGGTTTCAAATTCTAGATCAGGCAAGCAATACTCTAACTAGCAGTCTGGTTAAAGAAAAACATTGTCCAAAGAATTGAAGACCAGTTCTTCTAGTGTTACAAAGGTATCTAGTTATCCTAGAGGAATTTACCTGTAACCCAACTGGGAATTATTTAAATTGTCTATGGCATGTTCAAGTTGTTATTGAAAAGAAAATAAAAATGAAAGCTCCTTCCCTCACAAGCTTTTTTGTGCAGTTTGGAAGCACTCACAATTTTATCTTCAGCACTGACTGCGTCCCTTCCCCATTTGAGAATTAGCATTGGCTTCCAGAGTTTTCTACCATGGCATTTTCCAGGACTTACCCTCCAAAGAGATTTTCCTGCTTCATCAAAACTCACCTTGCTAGTGCCCCGTTCCCTTAGTTCTCTGATAAATGACTGGTGGTTCTGTTAAAATAATTTTAGGGTCTACTGTTCGTTGATTTGTTCATTCATTTGGTCTTTATTGATTGCTATGTATGTATTTATCATCATCTATTGGATAACCACAGTTTTACTTACTTGAAAGGAAGTGTGAAAATGATACAGACTTTAGAGTCCAAGGTTCTGAGTTCAAATTCTGAGTCTACCCATCACCTGCCAAGCATCTCTGCTGAACTCATATAACTTCTCTGAACTTCAGTTCTTTCCTCTGTAGAGTGGCGTGAGAATAATTTCCATCACGCGGGGTTATCATGAATACCATGAAGGGGAGTTGCAAACTGTAAAGTGCTATTTGAATGTTATTACTTTTTTAAAAATGAGTAACTCTTGCTTAGGAAACACTTAATCACCACAGGGCACTCCTTTTATGGTGTAAGTTTCAGGCAGGTAGGCAGGCAGATGTAGGATATTCTTTGGGATGTGTGGCAGATTGTATGTTCTAAAGATGGCTGCAGTAATATCTCCTGTCCCGTGTGCTCGTCTTGCAATGTGATCTTGGCACTCCTCCCATTGAGAGGTGGGATCTATAAAACATAGATTCCCCTTGGACCTGGGCAGTGATGTGACTGCCTCAACTGAGAGAGTGTGGTAAGAGTGACACTATGTGACTTCTGAGGCTAGATCACATAATGCCATGCACTGCTGTCTTGCCGTCTTGGGGCACTCATGCTTAGAACCCAGCCCCAAGGGAGCCTATAGGGAGAGGCCATGTTAGGGGTACCGGTGGACAGCTCAGCTGAGGTCCCTCCTGACAGTCAGCAACAACTACCAGTGAGTGAAGATGCCTCCAGATGATTTCAGCCTCTGGCCTCTGGGTCTCCTCAAGGAGTAGAAATATGCCATCTATGCTGTGCCCTGTCCTAATTCCTGATCTACTAGAACCCATGAGCATAGTAAAATGATTGTTTCATGCCATCAGGTTTTAGGGTAGGTTGTTACACAGCAATAGCCAAGCAGCACAAGATGGGAGGGTTTATCTACTCTAAACCTATTCTTAATTCTTAAAAAGGTTGTAAAGAAAAGTGAAACTGTGTTATTTCATTATTCTGATGGCTTTACACTGTGATGGAAAGCTGTAGCTATGGCTCACTGGAACTCCAGAGTAGAACAGAGACCTAAAAATATCGGAGTTCCTACTTTTTCTCAAGTAGGATCAAATATAATCATGGTGAGTTACAATCACCCCAGCATCATCTCCCTTATGAGTTGCGGGGCTGGCTGTATTTCTGTTTGTTTCTATTTCTCAAGCAATGAGAAATGAGCCTCTTCATCCTCCCGGATGTCTGCAGAGTGGAATCCTGTGGGAATTGTTTTTGGTGCTACTCTCCCTGGCATCCCAACTTTCAGAATGAGGGGGAGGCAGAAAGCAGATGCTCTTCTGGGGAAGAGAATAGAGGAAGTCTCTCTCCTTTCTGAGGCTTTGTAAGATAGTTTGGACAACTGGCGTTTCTGGGACCCAGACGCTTCGGCTCTATCTCCTCATCTGTTCAAGGGCATTGCAAGCGCTTTCTCTTTAAACCTCTGGGTCTTTGCTCAGATGATTTATTCTACCAAGAATGTCTCCCTTCACTCCCTAACCTTCAAAGTCTCGCAGGAATTCTATCTTCCTCATGAAAAGCTTCGTAGCACTTTGTTGGCACTTTTCTCATTAGAATTCTTAACACCGCCAATGCCCGTTTCCCTGAGTAGGTTTCGATGCCATTCTCGGCAGGGTCACCATCTTGTTCTCCTTCATGACCCCTACTGTGGTTTCTCAGGAAATACTTGTTGAATTCCACAAGGCAGCCTGAGGTAGTGCCAAAATTGTGCAATCGGAGTCAAGACATTTGGCTCCCAGTCTCAGGTCTGAGTCAGGTCTGCCAATAAGTAGATCCTGAAAACAGTGTTGTGACTCCAGAAGCTTCTTTACTTTTCTGGGCCTCAGTTTCCTCCTGTAGAAAATGAAAAGTAGAGTAGGTCAGTGATTCTCAACGGGGTGTGCTTTTTCAATACTACTGGTGCCCAGAGGGTCTGACACAGCCTTGGTTGTGTATCCGGCTGGATACACAATTTATGAGATGCCTTCCGGTTCCAGAAATATGTGTGGGTTGTTGGATATTGCTGTGGCCTGTGGAGTTAGGTGGAAGGAAGTGAGTAGATTGGAATTACAGGTTAGTACTTCAGAGACACAGCAAAACAGAGTTGAGGCAACTCTGAATAATAATAGCTAACATTTGTTAAGCCAGGCACTGTGCTGAGGGCCTGAAATGTATTCTTACTTAATTCTCACAATACTCTCATGAGGCAGGTACTATTATTACCCTTGCTTGACAGCTAAAGACACTGAGGCTTGGAGAGGTTTAAATAATGGACCAAGTCGCTGACCTAGGTTACTAAGCTCTGGGGCAGGAGGTCAAACCCGGGCTCTCTGACTCCAGGATCTGCATTCATAAACACCCACTGGCTGTTTCTACGCTTAGTTTTTGCTTTTGTGGGGGGGTGGGATGGGAGGTCATGTTGTAGGGAGCTAGTCATACGGTTATTACAAAACATTGACTTTACTAGTTTTTGCAATTCCTCTTATTACTGGCGCTTAGCAAGTGATATGGGCACTTGTAAACATCATAATTTTTAGGAAGACAGGTCATGGGGAGATGATTAGCGCATTTAATTTTTGAAGATTGCAGCATACCTCTCCAAATTCATACAACCATGGCGTCACTTTGTCCTTTCATACATACTGGAACAGATTTTGCTCTGGAAAAAAGAACTTACCTTCTGAAGGAAATGCCCAGAGTTAAAGGAAGATCTGGTGTTACGAGATCACCAACAACCAGGAAATGTAGCCAATCTTCTGGAAACTCACCCAGCGCTCTCATTAGAGGTGAGGGAAATGATGCTCTGTAATTGCAGAGACACAACAATGATATCCTCCTTCCATCTGCAAAATGTTTCACCCCACAGAGTGCTTGAGCAATTAGCATGTACTGTACCCCAGACATTGTTCATGTTTCTATACATGAACAACTCCCAGATCTACCCTTTTACCCCCAATTTCCCTATCATTGCATCATTTCTAGCTGTACTCTAAGGCCTCTGCTGTTAAATGGCTCTTGGCTCCCACTGAGCATGACTGATTGCCCCCTCAGGCTTCTGTAGCACCCAATTTCCTAGTCTTTGTTGGCAGAACTCCTGTGATCAGCACTTGTGCCTGGGGTCATAGGAGAGGAAGGCAAGGCAAGGCCATTGGAAAGGATGCTGGAAGGGTAGGTGGAGAGATGGACACAGGGCATTGGTCAAAGCCTCTGGTCAAAGCCTCTGGCCATGAAACTCCTGATACGGGAGCCCTGGCACAGGAAGTCAGGGTCAGGACATTGTAGTCCTGGCCAAGACAAGGCTCGAAGATGTAGGCAAGCAAGTCATTCACATCTCAGGGCTTCAGTCTCTCTGAGTCTCACTTCCGAGGGTGGCCTACCTGGTGGCCAATGTTCCTAGATATCATACTGGGGGTGACAAAGTGCCTCACGATATGAGTGCATTTCCCGGCCTTCTTGGCAGGAGGCATAGCTACCTGTGTCCAGCCTGGACATCTTTTTTTTTTTTTTTAAAGATTTTATTTATTTATTTGACAGAGACAGCCAGCGAGAGAGGGAACACAGGCAGGGGGAGTGGGAGAGGAAGAAGCAGGCTCATAGCGGAGGAGCCTGATGTGGGGCTCGATCCCATAATGCTGGGATCACGCCCTGAGCTGAAGGCAGACGCTTAACGACTGCGCCACCCAGGCGCCCCCAGCCTGGACATCTAAGTGGAGTTTCACGTGGGACTCCTGAGAAGGCTACTAAAAAGTGGGAGGTAACTGAGTGGGAGGAGCCCCCTGTTCTGCCTTTGCCCCTTCTTTCCTGTGCAGATGTTGGAATTTCAATAGCTGACTTGCCTTTTTGATTAAGTCAAAGCCAACTGATTTGGGACTTTAATTGTATCTGTAAAACCTCTTCACCTTTATCGTAGAATGTGACCTAACTGCAGTAGTGTGACCCATCGTATTCAAGGTACTGCCCACACTACAGGGAGGGGATTATTCTGGGCATGTACACCAGGGACAAGAAGCTGGGGACCATCTTAGAGTAAGACAGTGGACCACAAGGATGAAGAAAGTCTGATTTTTTTAAAAAAAGATTTTATTTATTCATTCATGAGAGATGGGGGGAGGCAGAGGCAGAGGGAGAAGCAGGCTCCCCATGGGGCAGGGAGCCCGATGCAGGACTGGGTCCCAGGACCCTGGGATCATAACCCAAGTGGAAGGCAGACGCTTAACTGACTGAGCCACCCAGGTGCCCAGGAAAGTTTGATTTTTAATGACCGGGGAGCTTCCCTACCATCCGTGATCTGTACTTCTGTAAGATGAACTTTTAGATGAGGGACATATCCTTGGTTTTTTGAAGTCATTGTATTCAGTCCTTTTATTAGCAGCCGAAAGCCACTCTCAATGATTCGGTGGTGAGTAGGAGCAGACATTTCTAAGATTTAGCCTTTTCCATTCTCTGGGGAAATTCTCCCTGACACGTGCACATTGGCCGATGCCATGCCATCGCAGCTCTGCTCGCCCCAGGCCTAAACGCCTTCTCCTCCTTATTCTCCAGCAGCAATTTTCTGTTTGTTGAAGAGAAGAAGCCATGGAATTTGAAGTCAGAAGACCTAGTTCTCAGGTTGGGCTTCTTTATTAGCTTTGGAACCTTGAGCAAATTACTGCATATAGTTGAACTTGAATGTCTTAATTTTAAAATGAGGATAGGGAATCATGCCTGCCTTGCCATCTGTATAGGGTTGAGGTGAGGAATGAACGAGGGAAACGTGTGAAGGTGTTTCTTGAGCTATAAGTCTGTGAGCGAAAGTGAATGATGTGCCCTTAGATCATTTATTCATCTGTGTCTCCTACATTTACTCGGTACCTATTTGCTAAGCATCAAACTAGTGCTGCGGACTCTAAGACTTGTAAGAGAGAGTTCCTACCGTCATAGGACTCTGCGTTTTGTGGGGGAGACAGACAAACAGTAGAGTATGAGTTGTGCTATGATAGAGGAATGTGTGGGTTAGTTGGAAAGCCTCGAACATAGAGCAAGGGGTCAGGAAAATCTTTCTAGAGCCTGTGGCAAATAAGAGATAATTAGGTGGGGCACCTGGGTGGCACAGTTGGTTAAGCATCCGACTCTTTTTTTTTTTTAATATTTTATTTATTTATTTGACAGAGAGAGAGAGGCAGTGAGAGAGGGAACACAAGCATGGGAAGAGGGAGAGGGAGAAGCAGGCTTCCCACTGAGCAGGGAGCCCGACGTGGGGCTCGATCCCAGAACGCTGGGATCATGACCTGAGCCAAAGGCAGACGCTTAACGACTGAACCACCCAGGCACCCAGCATCCAACTCTTGATTTTGGCTCAGGTCAGGATCTCAGGGTCCTGGGATCGAGCCTCACGTTGGGCTCTGGAATCAGTGTGGAGTCTGCTTCTCTACCTCTCTCTGCCCCTCTTGACCTGCTCATGTCCACACTCTCTCTTTAAAATAAAAGTAAATATTAAGAAAAGATAATCAGGTGAAAAATACCGATAACAGCAACTACCACCATGTTACGGTATTTTTGTGTGTCAGGAGCTATTGCAAGTGTGTTGTATATATATATTATAAATAACCCTATGACAAAGGTACTCTTCTTCTAGCTTCTATTTTGCAGATAAGGAAACTAAGGCACAGGGTTATTAAACAATTCCCCCACAGGAACCCAGCTCATAAGTGCTGGAGCGGTGCCAAATCGGACTTTCTCACTCCAGCACCTGGTGTTGTAACTGTTGTGTACTTGACAAGCTGGGGTGCGCCCCATAGACAGATGTGGCCGAGAGCCTGTTAATAGTTCACCAGGGATTGAGAGAAGCAGCAAAGGGTGACGTTGGGGGAGAAGGGGAGGTAAGAGTACAGGCACAGAGAGCTAGGGCAGGACAGATATGGACAGCTTTGGCATTCTAACACAAAGCTTTTATACTGTTTTCAAAAGAAAGCCACTAAGAGTTTTAGCCAGGCTTGCTTTTTATAACAATCACCGTTGGCACAGATGGATAACGGGTCGGAGGGGGCAATCCTGGACAGAGGGAGAGTGGAAAGGAGATGCTGGCAGCTGGGTTTAGGGTAATGGCGGTGTGACTGGAGATAAAGGCATGCATATGTGACATGTTTTAAGCAGGCTAGATTGGATGATGACTGACAGAAAAGGAGGAATCGAGAATGATTTCTAGCGTCCGGTTTAACCTGATGGCAAGTAGGGCCCTTTGCAGAGATAGGTAATACAGGAGCGAGTTTGGAGGAAAGATGAAGAGATTTACTTTACAGAGTGCGAGGTGCTTTTCCTGCAAATAAGCAGTGGAATGTACAGTCCTAACTCTCTGAGGAGATACCCATGGGGTGGAGAGGTCGACTTGGGAATCATTCACATATAGATTATAACAGACGTCATGGGGATGGATGAAATTAGCAAGGAAAAGCACGTGGTGTGGGAAGAGATAGGACCAAGGACAGGATCGTCGGGAGAACCCATACTAGAATTGTGAACTAGAGGAGAGTGGGGCGTGCAGAGAGACAGAAGGAAATCAGCGGGGAGTGGAGCTGGAGATGTGAAGGCAATAAGTGGATGGTTTCATGCAGAAAGGAAAGCTGACATACGTTATATGATGAGAAAGGACAAATAAATGAAGGACTGAAAGGTATCTACTAAATTTGACCACAAAAAGATAAGTGCAACTTACAATAGCCAAGACATGGGAGAAACCTTAGTGTCCATCCATGGGTGCATGGATAAAGAAAATACGGTGTATACACACGCTGGAATATGATTCACCCATAAAAAAGAAGGAAATCTTGCCATTTGGGACAGCATGGATGGACCTTGAGGGCACTGTGCTAAGTGAAAAGTCAGACAGAAAAAGACATATACTGTATAACCTCATTTATATGTAGAATCTAGAAAACAAGAGAAAACAAAACAACAAAACCAAGCTCATAGAGAAAGAGAGTAGATCGGTGGCTGCCAGAGGTAGGGGCCTGGGGGAATGGGTGAAGAAGGTGAAAAGGTACACACTTCCAGTCATAAAATAAAGAAGTCATGGGGATATAATGAATGGCATGGTGACTATAGTTGGTAATACTCTATTGCATATTTGAGAATCACTAAGAGAATAGATCTTAAAAGTTCTCATCACAAGAAAAAAAATTGTAATGACTTATGGGAACAGATGTTAAGTAGACTTACTGTGGTGATCTTTTCACAATATAGACACATATTGAATCATTATGTTGTACACCTGAGACCAATATCATGTTATATGTCAATTATATCTCAAAAATAAGAGAGATGACAGCAATTTCAGTGGCTGCTCTGGGTGGAAGTCAGGGGGCAGAGTATCGAGAGATTAACGGGAGGTGTGAAGGTAGAGGTTGTATGCAAAAAATGAAAGCAAAATGAAAAATGAGCTTTTCTAGAACCTTGATTGTGACAGCAAGAGAAAGTCTGTTGAATAAATAGAGGGGTTATGGGATCCTACGAGATTTTTTTTCTTTCCTTTTTCCTGTAAACTGAGAGCATTTGAGTGAATTTTTCCATGTTAGGGAAGGTAGCCACTAGGAAGGGACAGATTAAAATAAAGAAGAAAGAAGGGTGATAATGGAGTGAGGTTTCTTGGGGAGGCCAAAGGAGTGGGGTTCAGAGGTTGAGTGAGAGTTTCAGTCTTGATCCAGGGGTGTAAGTACAGTGCAGAAGAACCAGGATATCTTCTTTCCTCTCTCTTTGCTTCAAATGGTGCTCCAGGAGAAGCCATGTCTTCTCTGCTAGAAGCCACAGATCCCACCGAGTGGCTCTGGCTGCTGGCTTTGGTGACACCACCTCCACTCCTTCCCCTCCTACTTCTTGATGCTTCTAATTGCTGGGTTCACTGTTCCCTATGTACTTTTCATTTCTCACAAAGCCTTTTCAGCTGGTTCCAATATTAAATTCCTAACATCAAACTACCCTGTGTGGGCTGTTTTCCTAGTTGGACCCTGACTGACACATGTATTTATTGTAGAAATTTGGCCAAAGGAGAATTTTGTAGACAATACAACAAAGAATATAAGGCTATCACTAACCCCACTATCCAAAGATAACTGTGGTTAATATTTTGGTGTATATCTTTTTAGATTATTTTCATATGCATCTATGCATTTTTTCCCCCTCACAACTTTAGAGTTATAACTTACTCTTTGCTTTGTAATCTCTTTTTCTCATTTAATCTATCAAAAATATTTGTCTCAATCATTAGGTATTCTTGTATAATATGATCTTTAAACAGTTATTTGTATGACTTCAAATGGATGTACTAGAATTTACTTAGCCAGTCTACCATTGTTGTTTATTTAGATTGTTTCGGTATTTTGCCATTGTAATAGTTCTCTATGACAAGTTTTGGAGTTTATTCCCGATTATTTTCTTTAGGATTAAAAATGTAACTACTATGAGAGAGGGTTTTTGTTTGGTTTCTCTCCTGACGAATTCTCAGTGCCCGGAGCAGTGCCTGCCTCATAGTGGGCATCCTGGGTGAGGCTGAAGTGGGAGGACCGTGTTAGGGACACGTCCAGTCTAAAGACCTTGTACATATTGACAGGCCTCCTTTTTGAGGGCCAGGGATGATTCATCACAAGAAGGCAGTCGGCTCAGAGCTGGCCAGCTGCCTGATGAATTGTACAGGATGGAGCCTTCAGGCTACCACAGCTGCTGGGGGTCATTCAGCTGGTGGAATTTGCCTTGTTGCAACTGTGAGCCAGCTGGACTGAGAGTGAAGGCCAGGGCCGCGTGGATTCCTGTGAAGTCCGTTTCTGCTCCCCCAGGACATCCGCTGGCCGCTCTACTGAGGCTGTTGTAACAGCTCGGTGCCGGATCGCAGGCCTGGCGCAGCTGGACAGGGCGCAGGCGTGGGGCCTCTGCTCCCGGATCCTCCTGAACGAGTTCTCAGGACTGCTCAACTCTGAACTTTTGAAAACCGAGATTTTCTTAATTTGGGGCTTTCAACGAAACTCACAAACAATACACATACACCATTTTGAGGGTGAAACCTGGTCTTAAAGAAGGGCTTGGGTAAAAGAAGTCACTTTCTTTACTGAAATATCAGCTGACAAGTTTAGATGAAGGTGTTTTTGTTTTGGGGTGTGTGTGTGTGTTTTCAGAAAGTGAGGGGGCTAGAACCTTAGGTCTCAACGTTTATCTTTGGTTTGCCTAAACCCCAATAAATGACTGTGTGTCCCGAGCTGAATAACAATAACATGCCTATAAAATAAAACCACAAAGACGAAGTGGAATGTGGAGAACAAGCAGATTCTCTGCCAGGGATTAAGCTGCTGCATGATGATGTATCTGGACATCTCCAGTCCTGAACACCCTGGTCACCGTCCTCAGATTCCAGATGATTGAAAGTATGACTTGAATTCAATAATTATTTATTGATCACATATAATGAGTTCAGTGTCAGAAGCTAGCTATAGAGAGTTTCACCTGAAGAAGAAGGCGTAGAGGCACAAATTCACAACTCAGTGAGCAATACAGGGCTTGGTTAGGAGCCCAACCTCGGTCAGGGTTCTAACCCTGGCTCTACCACTTACTCTCTGTGTCCCTTGGCTTCAGTTTCCTGGTCTGTAGAAAGCCTGTGAGATCCTGCAGAGCTGATAGGAGAATTAGATGAGTTACCATTCGTAATGTATTTGGAACGCTAGCTTAGGATTGTGGGACGTCTACTTTGCTGCTCCGTGGTTTCTCTCCAATGTCAAGGTCGTCCTAGGTGGGGTGGGGGTAACCAGAGGCATTGTTATTCAGTCTGTTAGTGGAGTGTGTCCCCTGCATCTGCAGGGACTTCCTAGCTTCCACCTCTTTGTGACTTCCCGACCTTGCTCTTGGAAGACATGGTCTTTTCGTCGGTCCCCAGCCTGTCCCTCAGCTGGCGGTTGGTTCAGCAGAGCAAAGGAATGATAAGATATGGTCTTCTCCTGATATGCTGGGCCTGTGAGGGACTAAGACATCCGGCCCAGGAAGAGATGCTCTAGGGAAGAATGCTGTCATGAGTGTGGGGTTCTGAGTCCACATCCTTGGAATTAGTGTTGCTTAGCAACGGGACAGCCTTCTAGCGTGAGGACTATGGGCTCCCAGAAATTGTAACCTTTCATTCAAAGTCAGGATTTTTTGGATATTACGTGGAGAGACAGTCGTTTAGCTTCTGCTCTAACATTTTATTTACTTGTTCATTCAGTCACTCACTGAGCTACAGAGACTTTATTACTGTCTCATCAGACAGCATGATAAATCTATCCAAACAATTACCAGCTGGTGGTTCTTATTCTGGTTTTGTAAAAAGTCAGATCTCTTATTTTATGTATTCAGTGACATATTCATCTTCCTAAATCTTTTTCTTTTCAGATTCATTTGGTCCAGATTCCCATCATTCAATATATATGGCATGATTTCCCCATTTTCGCCATTCTGATTGCTTCTCTTGGGAAGAATCTCAGGCTCGAATCTTCTTTTTAAAATGCAGCACAAAGATGAAGTCGCAACTCACCACATGTAGCATGAGACTCCTTGATGCCCTACCTCTACTAACGCAACCTAAGACTCTTTTAGCTTCTAAAGGAACATTTTCAAAGGAGCCATCATCCACCCAGCTTTCTTCCACCCCATAGTTACGCATTTGGCTTTGTGAACATACACGCAACAATTTCCACGCATTTATTTGAAATAACTTCAGCTCACCTTTTCTCTGATGTGATTTTGGAATTCACCAATTAGAGGTATTTGTGCCATCTGTAATTTTGATAAGCATGAGATCGTATAAGAAAAGGGAAAGAGAGTACGCTCCAGTGTCTGACTACAATAATAACCACTTCTCTCTGGCTTTTGTGTTGGACCAGCTGACTATTCCTACAGTCAGAGCCTTGAATCGCTAGCCGAGTTTGAAGTTCTTCACTCATCAGCAGACTGACATGGGGAGAGTCGTGGAACCTCTCTGAACATTAGTTTCATCAACTGTGAACGGGAGAGGGATTTCCCTACTAGAGTTGAAGTGAGGGATAAAGAAGACCTACCACGTAAAAGGTTAATCACAGTGCCAAACAAATGGTAAGCACTTGATAACTGTCAGTTATTTGACGTTATTTCATCTCTCCATCACATCCACCAGATACCGCATAGACTGAAATTCATTATCACGGTTACCATATTTTCCTAGCTTGGATCTTCTGGAGCCTTTCTCACTTCTGAAGACTTTTAAAGGATTAATTGGCAATGATTTTGAAATGAGCCCAGAGACTTGTTTGAAGTAGCAACTGGAGCAATTATGACTTCCTGTAGAGCACTAGGTTGGCCTAGCGACAAATACAAATAATATCATTAATTTGGGTACGGGGGAGAGCGAAAGACTAATCTGATTCCGCAAGAGCTGAGTTAAACCTGGAAGTCGGATGATAGTTTCTAAATTAGAGATGCAGAAATTCAAGACTCTCCAGGATAATTTGTATTAGATTACCTCACAGAACACTCAGCAGGACTCAGGGCATGCTCTTCAGAGTGTGGAGGCTGATTGTTGCCTTCGCCTTGGACATCGTTTATCCAACTGTATCATAATGATTGAGGGCTTCTGGGGTCAGACTGCCCTGGCTCCGCCGTTTATCGCCTTGGGTAGGGCCGCTGATGAAATCTGACACGGAATCTCAGTTTGTTCATCATTTCAATGTTGTCAAGAACAGAAGGCATTTTTAGGATTCTAGCAGAAAGGGCGTCTAAAGTGCTTATTATGGTTCCTGGTCCACAGTGAAGTACTCAGTAAATGGTAGCTATGATTTTAATTATGCTGAGAGAAAATTTCACAAAGGAACTGCCCGCAAAACACTGTTCATTTGTAACTGAAATTTTTAATTGGAGCCTTGTCTAGAATCCTGTTTTTTTTTCTGGTCAAAGGCATAACGCCGTGACTGAACGACAGAAAGAGAGTGCTTCCTATCAGCGGCCCACCGAGTCCCCTTTCCCTGGAATCCAGCTTATTAGCTGCCATGCTAACTCCTCGAGCCAGGAAAACACGTCCCATACATGGCACTGTTGTCAAGCACAGGAGACAGATGTTTCTTGGCTTCCCCTCTCTGGGATTTAATAGCTCCTGAAGGTTAACCCTTATTGACTCATTAAGCCGTGTCTGCCTGGGGGTCAGTGGTGGCGACGGCTGTGTTAACCTCGGCCGGCAGCCGTCGCCAGGGCTTTACAAAGGGAGATGTCACGTTTGAGAGAAAGACAGGTGATACAACACACACGCCATCCTCAGATGGCCATGGTTCCCTGGAGACGAGGAAAAAAGAGGTGTTTTCTTAAAGGATTAGAAAAGAATACCCTTTCCTTTTTTTTTTTTCCTGTGTGGTTTATTGGTAGGACATCTCCAAATTCGATGCCTTGTTCTCCGTCTCTAATCTCTGTATTCATTCAGGAGCACCGCTTAGATCCGGCATGAAGGCCGGCGAGCGTCCTGGAGGCTGTGTTGCAGTGGCCACCGCTGAGGCGGTAATAAAACCCACAGGGAAAGGAGGGAAAAAACGATGTTATTCTCTCTTTCAATGAAGCATTGGAAATAACCCGTTTTATTTTCTCCTTCTCTCTGGTGTCCCACGGATGCAATGATGGGAATGGAAATTATTCCATTCGATGTTCCCAACTGAATTGTTCCTAATCTATCTTGATGTGCTTTGTTATTTTGCTTGTTGAGTCTGGAGTACTTAGTTCATAGGCCAGTTACTCTTCTGCTAGCTCCCAGGTGCACGTAGGCCTTCCTCTTTTTGACTCCCTGGGACCCCAGGCCGTTTCTGAGCTGGGCGCTCATGCTTGGGGAGAAAGTGTGCTGTCATCAGCAGGAGAGAATGTGTCCTGAGGGATTGGAAAATGGTCCCTAGACAGGTTGCTGTGGTATCTTCTTAGTGAGCTAATGCTGGCTTCTGGTAAACATCCTTTAGTAGGGGTCAGAAATCACCTCTGTAAAAATCTATTCTAGAATGTTTTAAGCTGAAGCTTTATGATAATGTGTTTGCATTTATAATTATCACCTCAAATAATTTCTCTGGAACTGTAGACTTCAATTTATTGCAAGGGAATAGGTGCTCACTCCCTTGGGCTTCTAGTCTGTTTTATGTGGTTCACTCTATGCTTTCTAATTTCAGAAAGAGTGTTTTCTTTGGTGGCCAAATAAGTAGGTTTCCTCTTAGTGTTGTGGGGAATGGTCAAAAGGTTGGGGATATGGATGGGGTTAGATCTGTGCTCCCAACATGGTACATCTGGCTAGTGGCTACCGTATTGAACAGTGAAGATACAGAACATTTCCATCATCACAGAAAACTCTACCGGGCAGCTCTGGGTTAGATGGTTAAAAGAATAGGAGGCCCCTCTGCTGGCTTGAAGGGCTCCATCAGTAGAAGTCAAGAGAGTACCGTAGAATTTGTTATGTTCTTATAACCACCTCCAACACATATCTTCTTTACCTCCTCTGCCAGCTTGGGCCCACCAGGACTACTCTCAGTATGTCACTCATCCGTGAAGCCCAGGACTGCCTGGGGGATCTTCATCCCTACACTCTAATTCCCTATGACTCATCCTCTTCTCCTTAAAGGATATCACTGGCCTCTTAGAACTTAAGGTCACTTGTCAGCATCATCCCCCATACCCTCAAGGCTTCTCTGAATTTTGTCTTCACCTCCTTGATCTCCCCAAGATACTGCTTCCCTTACAGCCCTCTCAAGAAATTGCTGCTTTCTCTCCCTTTCTTATCGCACCGTTGGACCTGGAGGTGAGGTAGGCAAATTCTTTGGCTCCTCATTTCCACCTCTAGACCACACTCTCTCTCTCGTCACTAAAATCACTCAGCTACGAATCTCATGTCATCAACTTGATTCACCCAGTAGTCCCCACTGTCTTGTTGTAGGCAATTAGCACAACTACCATCACTCAGCCTGATTTCTCGAAGATGTTAGCTTTGGATCACTGCCATTCCCTCATCATTCTTTCTTTCTTAATTGTTGGCAATTTAAATGTACACGTAGAGGAATTCTCGACTTCTTCTCCTCCAATTATCTTGTCTGCTGTTCTATCTCAGCACCTCCCTCTCATCATCAGTCATAGTGTGGGAGACCTTGCTCCTATCCTTAACTTAAACCTTGCCAAAATCTTGATTTCAAACATTCACCTCTCTGACCACCATTTTCATCTTTATGCCACACTTCCTGTTGCACCTTGACTTCACTAGGGCCTTCAATCTAGTGTTTCCTCTAGTCAAACACCAAAGGCAGACCCTTTGGGTGAATGAATGAAAAAGAGTTGTCGCCTCTGTGATGAAGCCCCATGCCAGGACTCATGGCCTGGGACACAGGGTAGGTTTCAGTCCCCACTCACTCCTTTGAGCTGGGCACAGTCTTGGCAAGTGAACATGAGAGCCCTGTTTTGATCCATTCCATCTGTCACATTTTAACTCTTCCTTTCCAGCATCCCCAGGATCTAGTTTCTGTCTTTATCTAGTTTCAGTTCCACGACCAATCATTATTATCATTTTGCATAAAGCCTCAACTTCCCTGACTTTCTCTTTCTTCATTGTACTCTCTTGGCTAAACTCTAACCCTGGTTAAATCCAACTAACGATTTTTACTCCATGGCTCTAGCTTTGCTACTAACATGGCCAAGGGAAACCACTTAACCGTGCTGCCTGTTCTCACTTCAAATTCATGAGCACCAACCTTAAGTTGGCCATAATCCTACCCATCAATAGTACTGTATTTTCTTACCGAATTTTCTATCACCTTAGATAATTCCTTCATTTCTTCTTCCTTCTCTTCAAAATGTTAACACCTCCTCCCTCACTGAGTTTCAGCTGATGACCTCGCTTTCCACTTCACTGAGGCAATTGAGGCCATCAGAAGAGCACTTCTACAAATTCTTCCCAGCACACCCACCCTCCCACCTCTACTGTGCCCGTACCCTGTTCTTTCTCTTCAGCTTGGCCTTGGGATCCACTTGGGTCCTGATCTCATTGCTCTTGCCTACTCACGGACATTGCTGCGGGAAGTCTCCCTGCTCTCTTTATTCTCACCAAATGATGCCTTTCTATTGGCTCATTTCTAGCAGAATATAGACATTATTTCCTTCATCTTAAACACAGCCTTCCATAGACCCCATTTCCCTCTTCAGTCACTGTTCCATTTTTCGATTTCTTTTCACAGGAAATATCTTTGCATGTGTTGTCCGTACTTGAGAGCTCCAGGGTTTTGATCAGGCTTTCACCTCCCTGTTCCACCAACACAGCCTTTGTTAGGGTCACCAGTGTCACCCATATAGCTCAGCCCTGCAATCAATGATCATCCTTCCTCTCCTTGGCTTTTTAGAGGCATTTAACGTGGCACGCTGGTGTCTCTTTCTTGAAATATTTTTTAACTTATGTTTCAGGACACTCGCTCTTCTAGTTTCCTCTTACCTACTCTTCTCCACAGTGACTTCTTCACTGGTTCTTCCTCATCTCTCCCCTCTAAATATCGGAATGCCCCAGGGTCAGTCCTTGATCCTCTTCTCTTTTCTACTGCTCCCTACCGATCTTTTTTTTCTTTTTAATAATTTTTATTTTGTTATATTAGTCACCATACAGTACATCCCCAGTTTTTGATGCAATGTTCCATGATTCATTACTTGCGTATAACACCCAGTGCACCATGCAATACGTGCCCTCCTTACTACCCATCACCAACCTATCCCATTCCCCCAGCCCCGCCCCTCTGAAGCCCTCAGTTTGTTTCCCAGAGTCCACAGTCTCTCATGGTTCATTCCCCCTTCTGTTTACCCCCCTTCATTCTTTCCTTCTCCCTACCTGATCTTAGCTGGTCTCATGGCCTCAAATAACATTTTTATGTTGATGATTTCCAAATTTATGTTTTTAAGCCCAAACTCTCCCCAGAAGTTCTGACTTATATTTCAAATTCCAGTTGTCTGCTTAGCATGTCCACTTGGATATCGAATAGGCATTACGAGTTGAACAAGATCAAACTGAACAGCTGATATACATCTCTTCCCCCTGCTACCCCCACGATCTTCCCTATCTCTATGATGGCAATCCTATTCTTTTTGTTGGAGTCATGGGCTTATCTTTTGTCTCCCGACATCCACAAATCCTATTGGCTCTGCCTTTAAAATATATCCAGAAGCGAACCACTCCTCGCTTCCTAGATGAGCCACTCCAGATGCCACCACCCTACCACCTTGGATGGGCCTCCATCATCTCTTATCAAATATTTGTAATAGCCTCCTATCCAGTCTCCTTGCTTTCATCCTTGCTCTGTTTTAGTCTATTTTCCACACAGCAGCTGAAGTGATCAGTGTGTCATTCCCCTACTTACAATCCTGTAATGGCTTCCCAGCTCACTTGGAGTAAAAGCCAATGTCCTATCCATACCTACTGTATGATCTGGTTCTCTGTAACTTCCATGTCCAGGTACTCTCTGGTCTCCTCTCCTATCATTTTTCCTCTCTCACTCCATTCCAGCCACACCGCTTCCCTGAATTCACCAGACAGCCTACTGCCTCAGGACCTTTGCACCTGCTATTCCTATGCCCCAAATTCTCTTTATCCAGATAGCCACATGGCTCATGCCCTTGCTTTCTTCAGATCTTCAAGTCTCAGTAAAGCCTTTTATAGTTATCCTAACTAAAATTTCATTCTCCTATGTACACTTTCTGTCTCTTCCCTGCTTCTTTTTCTTCTGTTTTTTTTCTCCTTACTACTATTTATTGCTATCTAATGTAACATATATTTTATATTATATTATATTGCCTTAAAAAAAATCTGGCTCTCCCATAAGAACTTAAGTTCCACAAGAGCAGGACTTTTTATTTGCTTGTGTTTGTTTTGCTTGCTGCTGTATCTTCAGCACCTAGAAAAGTTCCAGTCCCCCAGCGAGGGTTAACACATCTTTGTTGAATAACTAAGTGAAGGTAAAGAGGATTTTTCAGGGCTGCCTCTTCGTGCAAAGATGACCTACTGCTTAAGAGCATGGACTGAAAATCTTGCCTGTTCAGCCTTGGGTTGTATACTGAATCTGTTTCCTCCCGCATAAAATTGGATAATAAGAGTTCCTTCTGCATAGGGTTGGGAGGATTAAGTGAAATAATATATGTGGGGAAATAGACGTGGATGAGGTACATAGATATGAACTATGTGGTGCAAGGACATGGTAAGTCTTTGTTCTCATCACTCTAGTTATTATCTGCTAACATTATGTCATCTTCCCCTCTTCCCATTCTACTTTCCTCATAGGTTGTTTACAGCATAATAGAACCCCATCTGTAGGAATCCCACCCCTGCTGCTCATTAGCTGTGTGATTAAGACAATTTATTTAATCTTTCTGAACCCCCATTGCCTCACCTTCAGACTAGAGACAATAATACTACTTTGCAGAGTGGTGGTGCAGATGAAATGATGTGTCAGGAGGGGTTTGGTATCTTTCTCTGACACATAATAAATGCTCAATAAGGGGTGGCTCTTAATTGTGTCATGGGGGAGGGATATGGAGGGGGCATTCTGGCCGGGCAAGCGTGAGCCAGTCTGTGGGGTCAGCAGGACGGTTCACATTCAAGTTCTTCTAAAACTGGAGTTTCTCTGAGAGCAGCCTGTGCAACCACAATCGTTAATTCAGCTCTTTTTTTCCTCACCAAGATCTCTCCAAGTTTTTTAGCAGGGATTGTCATTTTTAGAGTTTCTTGAGACATGTTTCTTTTTATAGTTTCTGTCTTCCATAAACTCTTTTCTCTGATTTTTAAACATCCTATGTAGAGTCTAGGAGAATACACATATGCATATTCCTCCTTCATTTGTTTTTATTCAATTTCAAGAAACACTGTTATTCTTTTCCAAGGTTCCAGTCACTTCCATATCACCAATCAGTTCTTCCTTGCTGATTGGAATCACATAGAAGGTAGCAAATCCACTTGCTTCCCCTCTACCTTTTAAGTATCAAGCAATGAGACTGACATTATTTATAGGTTATAGGGCAACTGCACAGAGTGGTCTAAACTGACCTGTCTTAAATTAATGTCCCCTCAAGCCAGACTTAATGAGCTTTAGTACAATCCTGAGAATACCCCCTCCCCGCATCCCAGTAAGCTGATTATTCAATACCACCCACTTTCATGCTCATACATTCTTAGGTATTGTTGCCCAAACTCACCTTCTGTCCTGATTTCAGAAGGCACTCCATGAATGGAAGAATCCCTTAGGGGACAGAAGTGAGAGTTAAAGCCTACACTAAATACATGAGCTCATCTTTTTAGAATCCTGCAGAACAGAGAGTGGAATTTTGCCAACACTTCACATTGACCAGGCAAACTTTCAACATTGTCTATTTCCTTTCTCTTACATGGATTGAATATCTTTAGGATAATCTACTACAAGATGACAGAGGAGAAAGACCACCCTCATCCTGGTCATGGGTCAGATTTTAAGTAAGTGTGCAAAATGAAGTAAAATGGTTAGACACAGAGAGAAATTTTTGAATATGATTTTTAAAATGATTTTTCTCCTAAGTGTTGAGGTTGGGTGGTAACATAATCTTTGGAGCTAGCAAGGGACTTTCCAATTGTGAAACAGAACATTGTTAGATATTTTGTGCCATAGTATGATCCAGTTTTGGAAGGAAGTGAACATGATTACTAATTAACTTGAGTTTATTTAATTAATGAGATAAAACCCTATTCTTCAGTATTTCGTTGCATAGAGTGGTACCCTACTTCCTGCAGAAATGAAGTAAGTACTAATTGAATTCACAGTTTTTCTTCTAATGAAGTAAGAAGTTGTTCACTTCTCCCCCTCAAATCTCTCATCTTTTCTTTATGTGATTCTTAAATATTCATCCTGATTCCACTTCTATGTCCACCCAGTTCTTGAAAAGAAGCTAAGAAAAAAAGAAATGGGATTCTTGAAGTCGTTTTGTCATACCACTTATGTTTTTAAAGAACATTCTTTAGTGATAGAACAAAGTGATAGAAAAAAACAACTTTGAAAATCAACTCATTTCTCCAGAAACTTCTTTTAGCAGTGCCTAGTGGGTGGGTCATGCCATGGAATGTCAGATTTCTGATATCTGGACACATTTTTTCCAGAGATGTTAAGGAAATCAACAGTATTGGTAACTCACTGCTCAGGCAAATGGCTTGATACACAGGGGAAACTTCTTTAGTTATAGTTTTCTGGCACCAGGAAGGGAATGGCCTTTTCTTCCCTTCACATAAAGCTCAAAGGTGAACTATCACCCCAGAGCCCACTAGACTTCTCCACTCTTTGCACTCCCAAAGTGCTTATGAGTTCCTATCTCATTGGAACCCTAAAACTGTCTTGCATTACTCTCTCAGGGCTTACTGTCTTATTTCCTCAGCTCACCTTGTGGGAAGAGATGAGTTCTTAAACATTGTTTCTCGAGGTGGATACTTTAACCAAAATTTCTCAAAGTGTAGTCCTCAACATGCTATGTCAGAACTATCTAGAAACATCTAAGTGAGTGCAGATTCTTAGGCCCCATCCATTTTTACTAACCTAGTATTGGCTGAAGCCAGAACAAAGAACATGGATTTTAACGGTCTCCCCAGGGGATGCTTATGCAGTGGTGTTTGAGAACCATAGCCTCATAGGTGTGAAGCAGCTGCTTGATGACTGGCCTGGACCACTTCCCACTGATACCCTTCAATTACCCTTAGAACAGGTCCTATGGGGCCACAGGCTCTAGCAAGGCTGGGCCTAAGTGTAGAACTCGTACTTGTATTCATGTAACAAAAGGTAGCATGAGCTTACCCTTCTGGGTACGATGACGAGGCATTAGGGAGATAGAAACAGTCTCTGGCTCTGAGTCACATGGTCTCGTCACATAACTTAAGGAAGCTGGAAATAGTCCCTTCATCAACATCTTCTCTTCAGTTTTCTTCTTTATTCCTCAGATATTTTACGAGTATCTTCTTTTAGCCAGACTCTGCTCTACAATGAACAAGACAGATCACGACCCCTTCTCTCTCACAGAGTTTACAGTACAGGGAGGAGAAAAAGCAAATTAACAAGTAAACCAAAACCCCCAAGTTAATCACAGAGCGTGGCAATTGCAATGAAGGAAATCAAGTAACGTGTAGAGAGACTGACTTCAGAGGGTGAGGGCTAGGCCAGGCCCCTCTGTGGGGTGGCAGCGGGGCTGGGAATGGGTGGAGGAAGGTCTTCCCATGCATGGGAACTGGGGAAGATTGATGAGTCGTTTGCAGCCCACAGGCCTCCGACGGAAGACTGAAGGTGACGACGATCGCCATGAACATCAGCTATTGTTTAGGAGCGTTGCCCATGTGTCTCCTCTGTGTTAAACATTTTATGTGCTCTGCTGCGTTCGATCTCGGCAGGAAACCCAGGAGGGAGATGTTATGACTCTCACTTTCAGATGGGGAAGGCGAGGAAGCTCAGAGAGATTGATCGACTTGTTCAGGTCGCACAGCCAGTAAGCGGCGGAGCGGGCAATCCGACTCAGCTCCGTGTGATGGCAGAGTCTCCACTCCGTGGCGCTGCACATTTCCCTCTTGGTGGTGTGAGGCTGCTGTCCCGCTGGCAGAGGAAGCACGATGAAATGGAAACTGCACAGGCTTGTTGTGATGGCAACGATGGCTAATATTAGAGAGTATAATAGTAATGATTGAACTCTGTTGGGCGAGTGCCCGCTCTCTGCAAAGCACTAGGCAGAGCACTTGCTTTCGTTAACTCATGGGATCCTCAAATTCGTCCTACGACATACAGATGAGAGAGTTGGGGTTTAGGGAGGTTACACGACTTGACCACAGCCACTCAACTGGTAAGTGGTAGAACCTGATTCGCGCTTATGACGTCTGATTCTGAATCCTCTCTCTGCTTCCCTGATGAAAAGAGCCAGTGTCTGCGCAAGGGCCTTAGACATACTTAAATACACTAAAGCTCAGAATAATCAACCTCCCTCCCCCACCATAGCTCTTTTTCTTCTGGGCTAGTTCCTGATGCCTGTGACCTTCTCTTCTTGCATTTTGGGACACTTGCCTATAGACTTGCTATGCTTTTCCTCCCCTCAGCTGATTTATGAGAGTTGACAGTTATTGGCAAGTACCTGGGCATGTCACAGGAGAATTTGCCACTTTTTTCTATCTTTAGAATGCTGTCAATCCAGCATTAAATCACCTTCAGTCGTTAGCAAACCAGAATGGCTTTGTCTGTCATCATCTTTCCATGGGTGCAGCATTACTGAAAGCAGGACACAGAGAAGCTAACCTCTGATGGCAGGAGAGGGCGGGAGAAGGCGGGAGAAGGTGGGAGAATGCCTGTCTGGTGCCAAGACTGCAGCAGGCTGCGGGGGCAAGGTCTTAGCAAGGACTCTGGAAAACTGGGATGGAAAGGCAGGTGGAGACTCCCAGGGACTGTGATTCCCCTGGGAAGGAAAGAGGCCCCTCAGAATGGGAGATGGTGGCAAACCAAAGACGGCATCACAGTTTGGCCACGTGTGGTCCTTTCCGCTATCGCTCGCTGAATCAACTTTGGCTCTACAACAACAGCACCAGTCTTTGTTCCATGTCTCCGTATCACGGCAATGATGACAGTGAACACTACCATTACGACCCATTGTTGTTGAGTTGCTTTTCAATTTTGGTTAAAATCTGAGCCTTGTCCCATTCCTGGCACATCTACTACTTTCACTTTTGGACCCATTCTGCTTGGGCTATTCTGTGGGTTGGATGGGATTACGTGTTGGGGGATGAACTGGCCCCATTCCCTTCACTCTTTGGATTGATTTGGGCTGGGATTAGTGGGATATGGCTTCATTCCTTGTGATTGGGGTTGAGCTAAATTGGGTTTGGGATAAAAACTAGGGCTCGTTCACTATCCACCAACCCCAAATTTTCATGTCCCTACTAGTGTGGTTTTGACACCTGCTGACTGGTCATACTTTTTGAAATGCTATTATCTTCTCAAACTTAAATCTGGGATTTTATATAGTCAAAGAGAGGCTTTTAGCTTCACTTTAATCTTGGACTTTGGTATGAAAAAATATTTTGGCATCAGCATTCCATTTTCTTTTCTATCCAGGCTAATCACATACAATAATGAGCTATCCATATTACATGCATTAAAACTTACATTAATGGGTTTATTGTCCAAAAGGATTAAAACTGGGTTTGTGTCATATTTTACAAAATAGTTTTATTTGTAAGAAGTTTTTGAAAAAGCTGGGAATACATAGGTGGCATCTCATCACACGTTGGAGGCTGGAAGGGCAGTAAACCAGGAATGTGCTGGCCTGCGCGCTGGTTCTTGCTTTGGCACCAAGTAGGTGCACGACGGTGGGCAAATGCCCTTGGGTCTTCGTGCCTCGGCTTCCTCATTGGCAAAGTAAGGTCGGAGGTGAAGCGGGCAGGATGGTGGCTGCACTAGCTGACTCCTGTGCCCCCCTCCAACCATCATTATTTATTAAAAACTGTCATTATTGGAGTGGATGAACAATGTTACGTGAGCTTCAGGTATACAACATAGTAATTTGACAATTCATGATTTTTTTTTTTTAATGAACGTGATCCTTGACTTTTACTAACTGTCCCTTTGTGTCACTACCAGGGGCAGCAACTTGATTTGAACGTGTTTATATTTTAGTAATCTAATGTATGGTTTCCCTCCTTATTTTAAAATGGTAATGGCAGTCCTCGTAACGAATTCGGATTCCACCACGGCATCTCAAGCTCTGATTGCTATTGTGTGATACTTGGATGAAAGGTGTCCACTGATTCTTTTAAACTGTAGGATGTGTCTCCTCTCTGGGTTTCCAAATTGCAACTTTGAACATAATCTTTTCTTATTAGTGCAGGCTTTGTTGAAGCTTTAGACAGCAGCTATCAAAAATCAACCCGCATTATGCATTGGCTTTTTTTTTTTTTTTTAATCTTTTGGCAAGCTTCAGTGTGCTCGTGTAACCGTAATCCGCGAGGGGACAACTTGCCCTGTTAACAGAAGAGCTAAAGACCAGGCTAACAGGTTTGCTGCCGTGCTAATATGGAATAATTTGAGATAACTGTAATTAACTTGTATGCTCCTGTCATAGGTTGACTCACCAGAACATTCGCACCCTGCAGGATTGCTATTCCTCTTTGAGAGGCAAGCAGATGCTTCCAACAACTGTCTAGAGCCCCAGTGCTGCCGCCTGGGTTTTGTAGCATTTATCCTTGGCAGGAGCACCATCTATTTTAGGAAGGCATTTTGACACTTTACCTCTCGGCTACAATGTCTCCCAAAATGCACTCAGCGACCGGAACCGCCCCCACCCCCATGCCACAGTCAGCCCGGCATGCTCTGTAGCAGAGCTGGCCCAAGACCAAAAGAGCTATTCAGCACTGGGTTTATTCTGGGTGTCGAGGAAGATTCCTGACCATTCACTGCCAGCTCTTTCCTGGACTTCCTCTCCTTCTAGCCCATTCTGTTATGCGAAAAGACTAGACCTCCGAGCTTAGGAATTCTCAGCAGGGTACCATTGGATGAGAAAGAGCATGTCACTGGGCTTCATGTGTGGGCTCTTCTGAGGACCCTTTGGAAGGAAGATCTTTTTCTTGGGAATCCTGTAGGCTGCCTGGCTCCTCAGGGAAAGCTGTTCTTCCCTGCATGGGTTTAGGGGAGAGTTAGGGAGACTATCTGCCGCTTCCCTTTGAGGCAAAGGTAAGAACCATGATGATAAAGCATTTAGCAAACGGAGCAAATAGCATACATGTGCATAGAACAAAAATTTAGGAATTTATATGAAACAAGGCCACCGTTTATTTTCTAGATCTGGGAAAGATAGAATTGTAGCACGAGAGACAGGTCTAATCCAGTGAGAGTAAGTTACTGAGGTCTGAATAGAAACTGGTAGCGAGGAGGCGCTTCAGTGAGGCGTCTTCGTGGAGTGGACTCTAGGGATGATCTTACGGTGATCGATTGTTTTCTAAACAATCTTTGGTTTCCCAGGAGTCTATCTTCTCGGTATTCTTAAACCCTTACCCTACAACGCCTAAGTCACATTAGTAAGAGAATCTGGTTTAGGGCTAGCGACATTTACCAAAAACCCAAAGAGCTTCAGAGAAGAAAGAAGTGAAGTCTACTCTTAATGCTGTTTCTAGTAAATATTTTAAAAATTACAAAGTACCATCTGTCACATTTCTGACGTAAAACGACGTCTGACTGGTTTTTAGGCATCTTGGGAATGTCTTAACTTGTTCATTATTAAAGTTTCCTTAATCTTTTTTGAGGCTCATGAATTCCCCTCAAATGGTTTCTTATAAGTCAGTCATTAGAAGTGTGGTACAAATTCATAAACTTCTCTACTGTTCTCCCGTGAGAGGGAAGATCTCACCACAACATGTGTCCCAAAAAACGAAAGCTACACAAATTGTTGAGAATAAGGTCTATATGATTAATCACCTTGGCAAAACACAAAACGAAAACAGAAACAAAAGAAATGCAGAAACAAATAATCATTAGACTCATCATGAATTTTTTTTTTTTTTTAGTTACAGACTATAGCCGATGGGATTTGCTGTGAATCTTTCTTGGTGCCCGCAAGACTGGAGGAGAAAACATATTTTCCTAGATCTAAAAATTTTGGCACCATTTCCCAAGTAACTGCATAAGGACCTCCATGTACTGACAGCTCAAAGACTCTAAGAGAGATAATCTTCCGAGATTCAGAAGATAATGACCGAGAATCAGGACATTTCCTGACGATAAATGACCAGCTGGAAGGAATTCACAGCATTAACTTCAACCAAGTGCCATTAACCCACCTGTTCCCTGAAATTGCCCTCAACTGCTCGCCATGTATGCTGGACACGTGCTGCTCCCCATCCAGGTGAACTGGAGAAGATGGAACGGTTGTTTCCGGATAATAGGCTCCGTAATGTTATTTTCATGAGTTTGCAAGTTTCATTTAATAGCCAGTACCATTAGCAGGAAGTTTAATACTGTTCCTGGTGGTCGAGGCGAGAGGGGCAGAGCCAGCGGCCAGCGGGGTGGAGACCTGGCATCCTGCCTCTAGACTGCTGACCTCGCTCACAACTTCTAAGGTCTGTGCCTGGGGGTTTTAAATCCATAATCTTAAAAATCGTAGCACTGGAACCTATCTTAGGGCAACTTTTTGAAAGCACTAGCAAAAAATTTTTAGAGGGGGAAAAAGAAGTGCTTGAATTTGGGTAAAAGAGTGAGAATTAACTGCCCGATAGTCTTCATAAAACTAATGTTATTACTTTGTAGGGTCTTTGCAATTATACTTCAAAGCCAAGGCGCATCTTCAAAATTTCCTTATTTTCTTTTAATCATTAATGATATCCTCCATTTGTTATTGTTTTAAAGTGCAGCATTTTCTAGAGTGAATGAGTAGGAAGTCTTATTAAGCAGATAAGCAAAGCAGCAATGTGAAGACAGTGCGATTTCTAAAGGGGATAATCTGTTGTTACTTTAATTACAATATTTGCAGTTAAATTGTTTTGGTTATTAGTCTACTGCAAAATCCAGTACAATTTACATTTTCCTCATTTTTAGAGCCTATACAAAGCATATTTTAAATGATAGCAAAAATTATACTTGAACATTTTTACCTTTAGAAATTCACATTTTAGTTTTCAAATGATTAAGTGGCATCTCAAAAAACAGTGTATCTGAGTATAAAAAGGAATATCAGGAATACAATTACTTAAAAACACTCCACTTTGCATTTATCATACATTTAAGAATGTGGAATGAATATTTTATGCAGAATCCGCTTTTGACGTGATGGTTTCACATTTAAAATTCTCTGCTCAGATGTGTTCTCCGAATACATTCATCCGTTATTGTTTTCCTGTCCAAGCTACCGTCAAAGGAGGGGAGTATTCAGCGATATTCTGAGAGTAATTTCTCTATTTGTAGAAAAAATTAATTAGAATCCTTATGTTAATGTGGTATGCTCAGCCGACCTTTGATTTTTTCATAGGGTTGAGTAAACAGATGGCTAATTTTTAGGTTTTCCCACGAAAGTGACAGCATGGCATCCCTCTCCAGACTTCAGAAGTGGGAATTTCAGATGGAAATACAATGAACATCAAGTATATGCTATTACTCCCCTTACGTTAGAAGATAGGTAAACATGTGAGTGGTGCGGAAAAAGGCAGAAATGTCTTGATAAAGTAATGCTTGGGATGGCGTATTGTCCCCTTGTGTGGCCCATCCTGGGCTCTGCTCTCTCAGCCCATTTTCAGAGCTTGCCGCCCCCCACCCCCCTGGGACTCCTGCTCTCTGAGCTCTTCCTTCTCCCCAAGCTCTGGTGGTGAGAGGTTTGTGATCCACTGCCTTTGGCACAGGGGTAACCGGGCTGAAACATGCCCTCCATTGAGCAAAAGCCGGAAAGCTGATACTTTCTATGAAAAAGCCGTCAGAAGCCTCCTGATAATTGCTTGACTAAACCAGCTGAAAGGTGTTACTGTTTAATCTCAGCCTATTCTATATTCTATGGGCTACAAGGAGACATAACCAAGTTTAGCTTATAGATTCATAGAAGCTTAGGGTTGGAAGGAGCTTTTGAGAACCTTTAGGGCAGTGGGTTTCAAAGTTTCCCCAGGGTACGTATTTTGGGGAAAGGGGCCAGAAAGGCGACTCAGTCCCTCTCAAAAAGCACAAGTCGGATTTTGTTTTATATATTGTGGTTCTAAGTAGGACTTCTTTAGGGAAAAAGGGTTCTGTCATTTTTTCCAATGAAATATTTGAGAACCACTGATCCTGTCTCTTTATGGAAATAGAGGCCCAGAGAGATGTTATATCTTAATGTCACTTGCAAATACGGAGATTTTTTTTACCTAGATTTGAAATTCTTGCTTAGACAGTGTGTAATAAATATAGCATCCTTTTCTCAAAACTTCTTGGCTGGAAAGCCACGAACAGAGCATCTCTCTGGCCTGTTTCTGTGTCCCCATTGCTTCACTTTTGCAAGTTTGCCACCTCAGCCTAAGTGAATGAGCCAGGTGTGTGTGTGCATGCGTGCATGTGCTCACCCCCATTAGGCTGTGGGAGCAACAGATCTGTAGAACTTGGGGATCAAGCTGGTCACCCCAGTAGCTGAGGGGACAGTGCTTAAAATGCATCCTAGGTGTCCCATATAACGGCAGGTGCTACTCGCTGTAAGGAGCAGATGATACACACAAGCCCAAACCTCTTGGTCCCTATTGCCCGCCACGTGGCTCTGATGCTGGTGTTGATTGAAGATCTTTGGATGCTTGGGGGAGGCCATTAGTTTAACGAGAGTATCCTGTCCTGGGCGTGATACGCAGGCTCTTTAGTGCATAGCGTGTTAGGGTCAGAGAGGGGGCAACAGGACACTTACCCTACACCAGTGTAGCAAAGGAGTCCATCCCCACAGTTACAATATTCCTTGAATGAAATTAGTTGTTTCCAATGTTCCCATAGGTCACAAAATGCTAAACCCAGGTATTCAGTTTCCCTCCTGTGCATTCAGCTCGATTTAGTCTCACTGACACTTCTGCGTGTGCTCGGCACAGGCTACGAACCACAGATGAAGGAAATGCGCCACTGAGCTCCCTTAGGCCAGAATGTTCGTATTTTTTTGTAATAGGCTATTTAAAAATAGTTTTAAACAAGGGTTGAAAATGTAAGACATATATTGTTGAAAACAATATATGTGCGTCGGAAAAATATTGTAAATTAATGATGTGGGGAGCTGGGGAAGCCCATCGGAGAGGCTAGCCAGTTGTAGCCCTTTGTTACCACGTGGGCCTTGGTGTCAGATCTTCTAAATCAAGAGAAGAAAAAAAAATCCAGTTTTTTTTTTTTTAAATCCAGTTTTAAATGTTGCTTATCCCAGTTTTAAGCTGTTGTTAGCTATGTCAAGAAAATGGAAAGCCCACGTCTGTGAGCTGTATCCTGGGTGCAGAAAGCCCAGTCTGTGGCCAGTGCTTTAAACTAAGCTTTGGATGTGATCGGTGAGCGCGTTTGTGGCTGACCGTCCCGCTACGTGAAACATATTGTCTCTGAGTCCGTGGTGCAGGAAGGCTCGCACCGCGCATATGGTTTTGCAGACATACCGTGGGCAGCCGATGAATATTAATCAGCAGCAGCAGTTTTATCACCAGTATTATGCAAGCTCGACAAAGGCTTTGTGGAGCCGCCAGCAGCAAACCTGCAACAGTAATTGTGGGGCTACTTTGGAAAATGACGATCTAGAATTAGATTTCACTCACACACTTAAAAGCAATTAGAAACGGTGAGAGAGAAATATGATTACAGTGTGGTCCAAGAGCTGGGATATTTTAAAATAGTTTTTGCAGCTCTATAGATTGAAGAACGGAGTACCTTGCACTCCATGAAGACTTCGTATACGGTGGCTACTTGGCTTCAAGGAGACAGCAAAATACTGATTTGCTGGATGGGTATTATACACACTCAGAAGCCCTTGCTTTCCAGATTTCATTATCGTATAACAAAGACGAAGTTTAAGAGATTATTCCCTAAAGAGAATAAAAATATATTTTTTATGAACGTGAGTTGAGGTGAGAAAGTGTATATTAGTTGTAACACAGAAAGGTGCCTACTATGGACTGTTTGCATTCCCCCTGAATTCATATGATGGTATTTGGTGAGGGGGCCTCTGGGAGGTGATTAGGTCATGACAGTGGAGCCTTCATGAATGGCAGTAATGCTCTTATAAAAGAGGCCCCGGAGCTCCCTCACCCCTTCTCCACGTCAGGTTACAGTGAAAAGACGTCTGTCTATGAGCCAGGAAGAAGGGCCTCACCAGACACCAAATCTGTTCCTGGGTTTTGGACTTTCTAGCATCCAGAACTGTGAGAAATAAATTTCTGTTGTTTATAAGCCACCTAGTCTATGGTATTTGGCTATAGAAGCCTGATCAGGCAACGACAACCCTTAAAATAAAAATTCACAACTCCAAAGCTGCCCTGGTCAACGGAATTAGTATTTGTGGCTGGAGAAATCTTAGAGACAGTCTACATCAACTCTAGTCTTTATGATGAATAAACTAAGGCACAGAAAGGTCAAGTGATTGGCCCAGCGCCACACAGCACCAGAATTCCAGTCTCTAGTATCAGGTATAGGAAGCTGTGACATTTGTAGATATAGACTATAGTTTCAATTACATACCAATGACCTAAAATCCATGACATGTAGTATTTATAATTTTGCCAAAGCAGGGATTTGAATGTCCCTGTAGTGATGCCGATACATCGAGATAAGTCACTTCACTGGTGAATGAGTGTAAATGACCGCTTGGTATCTAATCTCAACCCAGCTGTGTTGTTTTCTGCTCTAAAGGCACTTAAATTGTGTGGTTACGTTTTATTGCCTGGCTTATGTTGCAGACTATCAATAAAATGTTTCTTAAATGAAGGAGTGGATGAAAGACTACTTTTATAGAGAAAATTGTATGCTGTCGAGGCATTTGCAAATATGATTATTCAAAATTTCCTGTGATGTTAACTTTTGGGAATGCCAAGGTCACCTGTAGTTTGTGTTCATAGTAGAGATCTTCCTCCTGAAGAAGTGGAATCGCCGGTGGTTCCTGCAAGGGGATTTGAACCGGGTTCATCATTTCGTGGGGCTAAAATGTAAGACAAAAATAGAGACTTAAAAATACTGAATCAAATTCCTCAAGTCCTAAAACTGTCCCCGAGATTAAGCTAGGGACCTCTGAAAACTGCATCAGAGTTTTCCAGGAATAAATTCAATAAATTGTTGCATGAGAGATAAGAAATTTCATGCCTAGACGCTGTATGGTATAATGTAATCAAGATGCCACTTCTGAATGTTTGATTTGGGCAGGGCACTTAGACTTTTTTTTTTAAATTTTGTCTATTTATTTGACAGAGACAGAGACAGCCAGCGAGAGAGGGAACACAAGCAGGGGGAGTGGGAGAGGAAGAAGCAGGCTCATAGCGGAGGAGCCTGATGTGGGGCTCGATCCCATAACGCCGGGATCACGCCCTGAGCCGAAGGCGGATGCTTAACGACTGCGCCACCCAGGCGCCCCGGGCACTTAGACTTTCTGACCTTGCTTTCCTCATCCATAAAACCGACAATGACACCTGGCACCTGCGTGTTCCCGGACGCTCCTAGGGAGCCCCTTGGGAAACCGTGTTGAGCCACCCTCTCTTTTTCTTTCCCAGCAGCCTCTCCTTCCTCTGTTGCAAGGCCCTGTGGTTGCCTGCCTGCTTGTCTGTGACATTTCACGTCAAGCTGTTAGCTCTACGAGGGGCGGGGGAATGTCTCTCCTTTTTGTATCTGCTCAGTAAATGTTTACTGAATGACTAAAATGTGTAATGCAAATGGAAAGTATTATAATTTCATCTAGGAAGTCTGGTTCTTCGGTTTGATGGTAGCAGGACTTCCTTGATCTTGAGCGTGTCCTGACTTCCAGTGCCTAGTGCTGACCCAACACAAAGAAAGACGGAGAAAACGTATAACCCATGTGTAGGGGATTTTGGCGCATGATATGACTGCCAAGATGTCACTGGGTTGGAATTTCCTGAGCAAGGTGTGGTGTTAGCCTATCTTTGAGGAAGTCTGCACTTTTTAAAAAAATTTTTTCTAATAGAATTCAGGGATCTGTTCCCTCCTTCAGAGTTAAATAACATAACCACTGAATAATGTAGCCATCAAATAATACAGCCATGTAAAGGGGTCAGCATAGTGTGTGGTGCATAGTGAATCTCAGAAAATACTGGCTTTCCTGTCCCCTTGCAAACTTCAAACCAAGTTTGTATTTCTGTTACTGGTGATTTTCCTATCTGGTTTCACTGAGGATCTTTACAATTTGGGAAAACTTTCTTCGTATTAGTCATAAGTGAGATACACCTTGGCCTCACCCTACTAAATTTGGGGTTGGCTTTAGTCTGCCCAATGGTAGATTGAAGCAATGGGGACCCTGGGCAATGTTCAATTCAAAGGTTGGTTTTTTCGTGGCTCATGGACTACGAGGGGCCCTCACAGAGGGAGTGAGAGGCTTTTGTATATCCCCTCCCTTTGCTGGTAGAGTGCGTGAGTGAGGCCTCCTTGCTGTTCTCTCTTGCCACATGATAGCTTTTTCCTCTGTCCCACCAAAGCACACCCTTCCTTCCTGCTCGAGAACTTGCCCTTGTTAGCCAAGCCAATACACTCAGCTCAGTGGGGAAAGGTGAAAGATTGTGTGAGTGCGTGTGTGTGTGCACAGGATGTACAAGAAAGAGGGGGTTCTCTTTGGATTTTGTAGTGGGTCCCAAATTAACTTGTCGCATTGTGTCACTGTCCCTACACTGTAACAAGGATCATTGTTTTGAAGACTGACTTCTCAGGGCTTTTGTTAAAGTAAAAATAATAAAGATTATAGAAAATGATAGAAGCAGAACTGGGAAAGTCCATAGCTCTGAGATTATATTTGATGTGATGATGTGTCTACTTGCTATAATATTTTATTATTTTGTTCTCCCCAAAGCAGAGTTTGCAATGACTTTACTTTGGTAAGTGATCTTTTGTTTATGTGTCTCTTAATTACCCAGATCGGTTTTTCCTTCACTTCATCTCATCTTAAAAATTTTCAGAGGCTCTGCCAGGATAGCTTAGGGGGCACCAGGTTTCTTGCTAGACAGCCAGAAAACCATTATATATTTGTTCTGGGGAATTGTAAAAAAAAAATAAAAGGTGTAAAGGAGTGGTCTTTGTAATCACACACTCTTCTTGGGCCCCAGACCCCTGCCTGCTCTTTCCTGAGCCTAAGCCCAAAGCTATATATGGTATTGGTATGAAATAGCATCATGCTAGAGATAATTATGTCTGTCTTGAGGACTTGACCCAACCAGGCTGACACTTCATAACCGAAGTCTCGTGATTCTGGGGCACTCAGCATCTGCCTGGGGCTGTTTATAAGCCTACTCTGTTAAAGGCACAGGCCTTTTAAGAGAAATGCTATGTCCTTGGAACTCCTCAAAACTTTTCATTTTAAGTTAATTGCAATCTTTCCTGTGGGCACAGAATCAAGTAAATATGCACTTTAAAATGAACTTCTGATGTCCACTCGTGAATGTACCATGTCTGGAAGACATAACATTTTTTGGAAAGCCGAGATCTGGGACACCCACATTTTCATGGTTACTTCATTATTGTAAAACTTGATCTGAAATCCTGTGATACATGTCCCCAGAGGAAAGAAATACTGAACATCCATCGTTCTATCAATTGTGGATAATTGAATCCAGTTGCACAGTGAGCGCATTGTGCAGAAGAAGAAAAACAGCCTGGGGAGCGTATGTGTCTTGTTCAGGATCCCCTGAGTTCCAGCTACTTCGATCTCTATCCTCTACTGTCTTCTCCGGCTGTTCTCCACCCCCTGCCAGCTCCTCCCTCTTGCTGGTCTCTATGACGAAACCTGCCCCTAGACAGAGGCATAAAAGTCTACCCCAGACTCTGAGGCTTGGTGTCAAGTCACTGTTCCTGCTGGTCTGGCTTTGCGTCTGGCTTAGAGCCTCTGTCCCAGCTCTGAAAACTGAATTTCCAGACCTTCTTACTCCCATTTGCTGACTCCCGATCAAAGTCACCTAGAGCCCTGGTCCCTCTAAAGCTGAGTTCTTTCCTGGTTTGGGTAGTTTACCTTCTAGTGCTGGGGGCCTTTCACTAATCACAGATGGATGACAGAGCCCTGATTAATAACAACAACAACAACAACAACAATAATAAAGATGACAGCTAACATACATTCGGTACTTAAAATGTGCCAGGAAGAGTTCTAGGTGCTTTATGCACATCATCCTAATTCTTATAGACACTTTATAAAGTGGGTAATATTCCCATTTATAAGTAGATAAACTGAGCTTTGAAGAGCTTGGATGGATAAGTTGCCCAAGATCACCGAGCCCCTTGTGAATGCAGTCACATCTCGGGCTTGGCTCTTAGATGTAACACTGTTCTACTGTGTGAAGACTGACCTTTCTTAAGCTCAGTGCCTGCTTTAACTGCCAAGTGTGACCCACCACCCCCTCCGGATCCGCCATAGCTCTGCTCTGTCTCCTCTTGGGGCACCTTCATGTCGGGCCTCCCTGATGAAGCTTCCTGAGACCGACAGCTCTATGAGAGCACGCTGTTTTCTGTTGCCTGGTGCTGTGGCCACCGTGCTCTGCACACTATGCTCTGCTTCCTGAAATGAGCGTCTCCCCATCGCAGGCAACAAAGGGACTGCCCACCTCACCTGGCAGCTGCCAGTTTCAGTCCAGTCCCCCGAGTCTGCCCTGCTCTGCTAGTGCTGGCTCCTGGTCTGATACTCAGCTTGCTAGGGACTTAACTACGTGGTGAGAAAAGAGATGGGGGTATGACTTGAGATCAGCATTCAGATTGTACAGAAGAAAAACACATGAAATAATATGAGTAGATTGCATTTTAGGAAAAAATTAAAAGCTATGATGTAACTTAAAGTTCAGGAATGCAACTTCTTGAGATCCTTCATAAATATTCATGAGTCATCTCATAAGTTTCCAAAATTGATTATGTTGTTAACATTTTAATTGGTCTGCAAAACTTGCACTTTTCTCAGTCCAAATATGCTAAAGATCATCACTTGTCTTACAGTTACAGAAATGTAGCCCAGAATGACTCCAAACTGAACTCTTGGTCCATTATTTATGCTCTGATCCGACTGTACCTATGTGTATTCTCGTGTTCACATTCCCAGCCGCCTGTTCACATTTACATATAGTCTCACAATGCTTGGTTTTTGACCCAAATACCTAAGTCTTCTATGTTGTACCATCCGGCCACTCCTGACACCTAATTCCTTCCTGTGTCCAAATGAACTCAGTCCCTTACATATTTGTAGTGGGTGGTCTTCTGCGCATCGTTCGTTTACTTTGGCATCCGCATCCCATTTTCTTGACCTTGACCAGTCTCTGCAGTTTCTAGCTGGGTGGCTTTGGGCGACTGGATGAACCATTCAATGCCCCTCAGGTGTCATCCGTAAGGTGGCAGATAAGAACCATTTATGCAAAGTCCTTACAAGGGTGCCTGGCAGACAGGAAGTATTTCATACAGGCTGGTTAATGTTCTCTCCCCCAGAGACAGGTAGCTCTGCTGTAAGATGGCCGGTCTCCCATTCTACTAGGTGACAGCAGAACGGGGTGAATTGAGAATACTACTACTTTTTGAGCACCTTCTCTGTTTTAGTCCCACTCTCAAGCACTTGCATTATTTCGCTAATTCTCCCAACAATCACAGACGGGTAGATTCCACCACCCCCGTCTATAGGTCTGGGATAATGAACAGTTTGGGGTTTAGAGAGTATTTTTTTCTCCCTTGCTTCTCAGAGACCACGTCTCTGGCCCATGTCCTGTACCACTTTTGTGCGTGCTTGAGGCGGCAGGTGTGGCTCTGCGGTATGTCTTGTGGGTTTCCATGTGAGATGAGGTCAGAGGAACAGGAGCAGACTACGGGGAAACTGGAGGAGGCCTTCCATGTTTTGGAGGAATACGGGAAGTTCTTGGCAGTGTGGTTACAGATTTGTGTATACCTCATGGATACTTTCTGGGAAAAGAAGATTGTTAGAAGCCAGAGAGAGATTAGGGAATGGAGAGCGTTGTGGGATAATGTTAATGAAAAACAGAATACTTCTGTGAAAATAATGTATTTAGTTATGTTCATGGGATGAATAATTGAGGACATCTGAAAAGGACTAGAAGCTCCTAGCAACTCCTTGATCTGAGGGTGAGGAACCAAGTGGCAGGGAGTCCGTAGTCATTTCACTGCAGTGGCTCTGCCAGAACCATGCATGACGGTGGACTCCAAATCTTTTCTCTACAACTTGGAAAAGATCTGGACCAAGTGCTCCACAGGTGCTCTGAAATATCTCTGAGCAGGCAAGGAATTATGGGGTGACTTTCGGCTCACTTTCTAAGGCAAGTGCGTTTGCTTCGAATAAGACTTTTGTTAGGTAGCTGGGAAGAAAAATAGAACATTTAATTCTAAACCCCCAGTGTTCAAGTATTTCACAATGGCTACGTAGGTTCTAAAGAGAGAAGAGCAGAGAGAAGAACAGAGGACACAGTAGGGGCAAAGGGACCCTATTTGCTGGGATGGGGCTTGGATCACAAATCTTCAGGGGGCTGGAACACGGGTCCGCTGTGAGCATGCCCTTTGCTGGTCTAGGTTCAGGTGGAATAGGAAAAGCTAAAAGATAATTCAAGGTAAAATAAGTGTAAATAGGAATAAGACAAGAAAGCATAATCCTAAAGACAGACTCAAAAGTGAGTGAGTGCAATGCTTATGAATGAGAAAGGACATGGGACTGGCCGTACAGAAATCTCCAGCTGCCTCTGTTGGATTTCGTTTTGAACAGAGCCTCCTCAGGACGACGTTGCCATGTCCCGTCTCAGGAGAGAGTGAGCCCAGGTGGTGGAAACCTTGAGCGTCTCCCTGGCTGAAACAAGCCTAGAACATTAATGATAGCATTCTTAGAGGGAATTCTGTAAGGAAAGTTGTATTCCCTGGGGCTGGAGATCTAGCCTGGACTACAGTGGTTTCAAACTTTCCTTTTTTGCAGTAAGATACTTCTTTCAGCCATAAAACTTAGACAGAACTCTAATATGTAAACTGTCAAAAATGTGTGCTATGTGTATAAATTTATTTTATGAATTTAAATGTAGTGAAACTTCGCTGCACACTCTCTTTACTGGATACATAACAATGAGGAGGGTGGGAGGAGATATCCATTCATTGAAAAAGAGCCACACACCAAATTTCCAAAACAAATAAAGAAATCATAGGCTCAGTAATACAGTTATGAAAGCAATGGACTGAATGTGAGCTTGACCCCACGAAGCAGTCTAAATAAGACATTAACATAGACTGCTCAAAGAGATAAATGAAAGAATGATTTTCATTAAAAGTGGCAAGAAATTATGAAACAAGATCTGGTAAAAATGAAAAAAAAAGCTTAAGGAATAAAGGAAAGAGTTAAGAAAAATGGATGGTAGGGCCAGGCTTCAAGTAGTCAGACTCCAGAGTCTGTGCTTTTTTTTTTTTTAAAGATTTTGTGTATTTATTTGACAGAGAGAGAGAAACAGCCAGTGAGAGAGGGAACACAAGCAGGGGAGTGGGAGAGGAAGAAACAGGCTTCCAGTGGAGGAGCCTGATGTGGGGCTCAATCCCAGACCACCGGGATCACGCCCTGAGCCAAAGGCAGACGCTTGACAACTGTGCTTTTAATCATTGTGCTATTAGGAATAAAAAGGAACATAACTACAGTTACAATGATTTAAAAAAAAAAAAGGAAATACCATGAACATGTCTGTTAATAATTTTGAAAATTTAGATACAATTAGTATTTTTTTAAAAAATTTAAGTTATTAACATTGATAAAAGGAAATAGAAAACCTGATTAAATATCAATTACTACAGATATTCAATGCTAAGTCAAAAGCCTTCTCTTCTCACAAGTAAACAGGCCCAGATGATTTTACTGACAATTTTTGACAAAATGTTCAAGAACAGATAATTTTTTAAAGATTTTATTTACTTATTTATTTCAAAGAAAGAGAGAGAGAAAGCTGGGGGAGGAGCAGAGGGAGAGGGAGAAGCACACTCTGCCCTGAGTGTAGAGCCCAAAGTGGGGCTAGATCTCATAACCCCAAATTCACGACCTGAGCCAAAATCAAGAGTCAGATGCTCAACCAACTGAGGCACCCAGGAGCCCCAAGAACAGATAGTTTTTATATTACATAGGTTCAGAGAACTGAAAAAACAGTAAATCCTTTTAGCTCACTTATGACGTTAGAAGTTCGACGCTAACAAAAGCAGCATAAGAAAACATTTTAGATCACTTTTACTTACGCACAGAATTTCCAACTGGAAAAAAACCCCTTAAATAAGCTGATTCCATCAGTAAAAATTAAACCACAGCCATGGCCAGGTATATAAAAACCATTTATCAGACAAAATATAAGGCACATAAACTAACAGATTAAATAAGAAAATGAAAATATCTCGAAAGATGTAGGTAAAGTATCTAATGAAATTTAATAATAATTTTTGATTTGAATTGTTATAAAATAGGGATAGGAGATTTCCTTTCCCTAATAAGTTGTACCTACTAATCTTCTGTAATAAATATCATACTAAATAATGGGACCTTAGAAACATTCTCATTAAAGTCAGGAAGAATGCAAGGGTGTCCCTAGTCAGCATTTCTTTTCAACTTTGTACTAGAGATTCTAGACAATGAGATAGGGTGGGCCAAAGAAAAGTGATTGAAAAGGAAGAGATCAAACTATCCTTATTTGCAGGGGATGGGATTTACTACCTAGGAAAGCAAAAAGAATTTACAAGTAAATTCTTACAAATAATAAAAGAGTTTAGCAACATTGGTTGTTGGCTGTAAGATCAACAAAAGAATGTCAAGAGCGTTCTCTAACAAACAGAAAATGAAATATATTGAAATATCCCTTTTATAATAAGAACCAAAAATAGAAGTTAGATGGAAACAAAATCTAACAAAGAATGTGTAAAATCTTCATGGAAAAAATTGTAAATCATCGAAGGACATAAAAGAAAACTGAATAAAAGGAGAGACAGATAATGAACATGACTGAGGCAATTCAATATTGTAAAAACAGCAATGCTCCTCAAGTTAATCCATACATTCAGTGTAATTCTAATGAAATGTTGTAAGGATATTTTGTGGTGCTCAATCCTAAAATTAACATTAAACAGCAAATTGTGAAAGAGTGGGAAGACTTGTCCTATCATATGTCAAGGCCTATTACACACTGTAAAAATGAACAATTGGATCAATTAAAAAAAAAAAAAACAAACCCAAAGAGCCCAGAAGCAGACCCATTTGTATACGTGACAGGGGTTACATTTCACATCTAATAGGAGAAAGGAGAGAATAACCAATACATTTTGCTGGGAGAATTAGTTAGCCACATGTAAAAAAGTGAACCCTTATGTCAAACTCCACAAAAATCATTCCAGGTATACTCAAGGCCTAAATACAAAGTGAAAAAAATAGAAGGTTTTAGATGAAAAGATAAATATGTACTATAAATATATAAAATAAAATATAAAATTTTAGGGAAAGAATTGGTAGAGATATGATAAGCACAAAATATGAAGGAATAGATTGATATATTTGACTACATTAAAATAAGAAAAAAGTTCAACAGAGGCACTATTAGAGTTCACAGACAAGCCACGGATGGGAGGGGATAGTTGTCGTGCATAAAACCGAAAAAAAAATTATTAAAGACACTATATAAAGCACTCTTCCAAGTTAATACAAAAGAGACAAACAACCCAAAAGAAAATGTGCAAAAGAAATAATTCTAAGAAGATGGAGTTAAAATGGTGAATAAAACATACGAAAAGATGCTCAAACTAACTCGTAGTTTGGAAAATACAAATGAAAATTGAGATGCAATTTCACGCCTATCAGGCTGGTTGCAAATGAACAGTCCCAAGTGCTGCGGAGGACGTGGGCCAGTGGTGACACAGAGCGAGGAGGAGAACATGCAGCGTCAGGGAAGCATTTTGGAGAGTACTTTGGCAATACCCTGTAATGTTTCACCTGAGCATGCTCTATGAAGCAACTCTCCTACTTCAAGCTACATCCCTTCGAGAAGCTTTCCACTTGTGAGCAAGGAATCTCATGTACTGTTGCATTGTTTTTAATAGAGGAGGTGCCTGACTTGGGATATAGTCGTTCGACAGAGACTACTAACCCACCAGTTTATAATGAATTAATTAGAACCACGTGTATCAATATGGATAAATCTCAAAAAAAATTGTTGAGCAAAAAAAAAAAAGTACAGAGTGGTTATCATAGATATAAAACATAATAGATAAGTTACATATATTGTAAAAAATCACTATATAAACTCTAGATACATATAAAATCCGTAATATTATTAAAGCTGCATGAAAATGAAAAACATAGAATACATTATAGAGGTTTTCTCTGGAGGGGAATTCACAGAATGGGACTGGGGAATGACATGCTGGAATTTTCAACTGTATTCGTAATGTTTTATTTCCGAACAAAGGAAAGCATAACAAAGCAGGCAAATATGGCCAATATTCAGGAATGTCTATCGTTATCTTCTATAATTTCAATAGAAAAAATGTCAATTTCAATAAAAATATCTCATAGTTAAAAATATAGTATAATCCTTGTTTATGAGAAAGACCTTTCAATGAGAAAAATGGACTCTGAGTAAAAACTTAGTATGTCACACCGCGGATGGATAGGTTTATTGTGTGAGGCAGATAAAAACAAAGGGAGTCCATTTTAACTGTAACATGCTAGAATACTGAGTTTTAAGCATGTTAGTAATGTATTATGCCAAACTCCAGAATATAAAACAGATGAATGGCATTTTATTAAGATAAAAGTATATTAATTAATTCAATAATTAATAGAAAATATATGTGAAAATATAAAAATGAATATATATATATACACATATATCCATTATAGTGCATGGAGACTAGATTAAGAACTCCTATTATCCATAAGAAAAAGACAGACAACCCCAAAGAAAAATTCTCAAAGAGGACCCCCAAATGGCCAATAAACATATGGTACTGAACCTTGCTAGTCAGCAGTAGGGGGAGCTTATATCCCAGCTTGCTAGTAACAATCCCAGTTTACTCTGCTTTACTTGCTAAAATTTTAAAAACACCCCTTTTACTTTTGGTTTAGATGATACATTTGTGGTTGTCCTACTTACCAGGGAAATACAAATTAAAATCACAGTGAGAGACCACTCCATATCAAAATGAAAAAGACCGGCAATGCCAAAGGTTTGCAAGGACGTGGGCCAATACTAACTCTTAACACACTGAATAGTAGGAAAGGGACTGGGTAATTTGAGGCGCTTACACACTGGAGCCTATCTGGGGAGGTCGAGGGGGTGACTGTTTTTACCAAGCTTGGGTTACCTGTCTTGGGATTTTTAGGGCCCTATCTCTTGAGATGGGCCTGGATCTGAGTTTCTGCTCAGTCACGGGAGCGTTGGCTGAGGAGGCTGTGTTTTAAGGCTGGATTAGCTTCCTTTGCAGTTTATGATACGTCCCAATAAGCAATTCAGTTACGGTTAAGCGTTAATTCAGCACTGAGTAAACTTTGTTCAAACGTGGTATGTGCCCAGTTGTATACTTACGAATCAGCTAAGTTACAGAAGTAGTGACCTATGGGAAGGGCGTACCAGAATGCATCTGGGGCCAAACTCTCTACTTTTCCAGATTTCTGTGACACCACATTTCCTCAGACCCAGCGGAAAGGGGGACATTGTGAATGAGGTAAGGCGGTGAAATGTTCGTTCTTGAGGTCGGCTCTAACCTCTTCCTGTTTTATTCATCTCCTCATGGCTGCCTGGTCCCCTTACAGGAGATAGAGGGGTTGAGAACTTGGACTGTCTTATTCTTTGGTCTGACACTGATTTCCTTCTTTTTTCAAAACATGAGAGAACCAACCAATTGCCTCGGCCTTCAAGAAATGTTCTGTAATCTATTTTCAAGTCACCAGAAAGAGTAAATTCAACCCAACAGTCTTGATGACTTTCTGGTTCTTCATTCAAAGAGAAATATTGTTGTTTTTTTCTTTTTTTCTATTTTAAATTAAATTGCAGCCAAGGTCAAGAAGTCATCTGGGACTCCCAGCTGCATTATACTTTCTTCATTTTGCGGGTCCAAGTTAGACAATGAATGTGACTTCAATTTGCATGTGTGGTGAAAATGGATTCTTGTCTGACTTCATCACACTTTCATCAGACACGAACAAGGCCTCGGCGTCTTCTGACCTGTTCCGTTTTTGATTACCTTTGCTTTGATGCTCGCCGACGTGTTAGCCAGCCAAGCGCTCCCCGGGAACCTCAGCACCCGGAGCCTTGTGCCAAAATCACAAGGTGCTCTTTCCGTCACACAAAGCTTTTGTTTCAACATTTCTTGAGCGAAACTCGCCTGTCAAGTCTGATTCTGTGGGAGAACATATTTGTAAGACAAAGCAATGCCGTGGCCTACCAGGAGGCCTGTGACGCGCACCGTGAATTATTCACTCCCGGCCTTGCAGGACAAGCCAGGTCACCCATGCTCACAGCAGGATCAAGGCATTATTCATTACCGGCTGCGGTTTGCTGTCTTCAGAGATTCCCCCCTCCCCCCCTCATTGCCCCTTCAGGTTTTAACAAGACATCACATTCTTTTAAACTTCCCCTGGGCAGCAGAGGTCTCCCCCGCGCCCCCCTTCCTTGTTCCACACGCAGAAGGTACAATAACAGACAGAAAGCGGGAGCAGTTGTAAATTGCAGCAGTTAACGTCAAATTGATGGCGCGGCGATCAAATGGAGTTCATAGTCACACAATGCAACCTGAGGGCGGAATGCCGTTCCAAACATTTCTAATGACAGGGTTATAAAATCATAAAAATGGAGCCTTTTTTTTTCTCTCCAGCAATAAAAGGAATGATGTGGGTGACCAAAACCATTAATGAGGATGAGACTGGACACTGGTTTTGGAGACAGCTCCGACGCTTGGGGACAGCAGTGCCGCACGCAGTCGGATCTTCAGCACTGGGACATCCTTGCAGCCTCCCTACTTCCCCAACTCTCTGTGTCCCGGTTTTCTAACCTTGACTGCAGGGATGACAGGGCAAGTTTGCTTCTCTACAGAAGCAATGGTGGCAATCGCTGAGCTGTTTGCTGAGCTCCAGCATACAGCACAGTCCATTCACAAAACGGGATGAGGGACAATGTCACACAATGAACAACAAAACATTTAAAAAACGACTACACTAGACACGAGGCAGCTGACTTCCAGCTGTCTCTTCAGCCGCAGACAGCAGAAGGGAAGTGATCAGATGCGGGAGAACATTACAGTAAAAAGAGCCAGAGAACAATATTTAACACATCCCATTGTTACTTTCACACAGAAGGGAAGGACAGACCCATTCACTTTTAGCTTATTGTCTTTCTCCCCTCCGATGCATGTAAACGGTGTCTGTGTCCCAGAGAATAATCTTTTCAGAAGGATTTGGTTGCAGGGAAAGGAAGAAATTGCAACTTGGGCACAAGAGAAATGAAGTGAATGACAAAGGCCACTGAAATAACAATGAGGGTCTCCTCCTGCTGCTGCTGGAGGAGCTCTTTCTGTCGGCCTTACCCTTGACGCGGGGGCCGCTGGTTGTGTATGTCGTTAGTATCTCAGGTGCAAGAGGAAACGGACAACAAGTTTTCAGGAAGGTCCACTCCTGTCTTTAGCAACGTGTCTTACAATTGCTGAAGTTGTGGCTTGTGAAAGAACCATTTCAATCAGGACTGGGAATAGCCATGGAAATCACTGAGCTCATAAGATATGAAAAGTCACATAAGCCTGCAAAGATAAAGTGTATGAAAGTATTTAAAGTAAGCAAAAGAGTGACTTCGGTTGATAGGGCTTGTTGACAGAGCACAGAAAAATCGCATGCAACTGGCTAATTGTGACCAGCAGCTTTGGTTTGCCTTCAACCACCTAAACAATTGAGGGCCTAACTGAACCACTTTTGATGGAATGTAGGGTGGTTCCCTTTGATTGTGTGGACCTGGGAATGGAAGGTGTTATAGTTCAATGCCTAGAATTTCAGGGCATATGTGTCGGCTAAATATTACAAAGCAGGATATGGCTCCTGGAGGATGCACTAATTGACCTGCTCAGAACTAGCAGCAACATGCTCTCCGGTTGCGTTCTGGAGGCTGAATTACAATAAATACCCACACTACTGTCCTATTTAGATTTGTGTGATTAAAAAAACTCATATACAAAGCTGATGAGACCTACATTCGTTGCAAGTTAATGCTTGCTAGCTTCTTGCAGTCAACCCACCAGCACCACTCAGTAAACAAGAATTCAGGCACAGTGGGTGCTTGGCCGCTGCCAGAGAGGGAGGCATTGAGAGAAGCCCGCCGCAGGGCAGCAGCAGGAGCATCAGTCTTGGGGTCAGACGCTCGGTTTCCATCTTAGCTCCGCTCTCCCCTTCCTTCAACCCTTCGTCACTTATGGCGGCCACACCACAGTTTTCCTAAGTGTCAAATGGAGGAATCATGCGGACCTCATAGACGGTTGGGAGGTCCTCACCATCAAGTCACTGGTACTGAGAAGACTGATGTTTGCCAGGCACGTATTGGGCAGATCGGGGTGGTGGTTTGTGTTCAGCAAGGACCCAGGCACAACACAACCGGGGACATCCCTCCCCCTTGGGATGCTGTCTAGGTTCCAGGGAACAGGTCTTCAAGCAGCAGGAAAGCGGTTGTGTCTGACTTATGGGCTGCTGGGCCCTGCTTGGAAATAGAATACGCTTAATGAGGTTTTTTAATAACAGTTCCCTTCCAATTTGGGGGAAGTCTGTGTTGGGAGAAATTTAATGCCTCAGGCCTTGGGAAACAGAATTAGCATATGTTGTTTAATCTTAAGGAATAAGGAGGTTCAGTTTATAACTAGCCTGTGCATCTTGTCTTGGGCTCCTGATGTGCTGTGTTCAGGTAATCACATGAAATGTGGAAATCAGCTCAGTTCTGGCTGATGCAGAATGTTCTGGCTCAAAGGCAGAGGAGCCGTCAGCAGAGAGCCCAGGCTAATGGAAAAGCGCTTAGGTGTAGTTTCATCTGCTTCTTTCATTCTAACCAGAGAGGTCCTTTGTGGGTCATAAGACAAGAAACAAGAGGTTTGGAGGGCCCCTCAAGAGCGAGGGGGCCAAAAACTGGATCTGAGGAGTGAAGGTTAAATGACCCCAGGGATAAACCAGCTGGTTCTGAAGCAACTTCCTTGGTTTGTAGCCAGAGGGCCAGATGCCCAGCGCCTGGGAAGACACAGGATTTGAGGCAGACTGCTGCCCTTGAGAACCTTCTGTGCTTTTTTAGCTCAGCATCGGAGGAGTTTGATTCCATAAATTGTATATTTTGAGAGGCAACCAGTGACCTGCTGGGTCCTGCACACAGAACCCATGCTCTGGAAAAAGGGACTTGACCCACTAATAAAACACTTGGAGATTAGTTCCATCATAAAAGATAAAAATCTTAAATTAGAAGCATCATAAGAGTTTTAATTTTATTTAATCATAGACACGTTTCCTGCTATAACTTTTTAAAGATGTTCTACATTTGAAAAGAATTAGGACAATCCTGTATCTTTGATCAACTCAACATCTCTTTAGGGGAAAAGATTTAACACTCTAGTTTTTAAACAGAAATATAAATATGCATCAGCTAACAGTTTTCCAAATTAGGCAGCATAAACTTTATAATTTCATGACATCCAAATGAATAGGAGGCCTGTTTTATGCTTAGAAGTGATTGTCTTTGAACTAAACACACTTGAGCGAGGGGTTTTTGTGTGTCATTATTTTTGACACAACTTGTCATTAGTTTTAACTTTGACCGGGTTGTAATGAAAAATTTGGTTGTGCAAGTTTGCCTATTGTTTATCTATACTCAGACTTAATTATTGCTTCCCAGGTCAATCATCACCATTTTAAGTGGAAAGAAATGGCCTTAACCCATGAGATTATTCCCACAGAGTTTATTGTATGTAGTTAGACCATGAGGTCAGATGCATAGAAAGAGTGGGCAGAATACTCTGGGAGTAGCGATGGGGGTTGGGGGACACGATCCAGTTATGTGGGGGAAGTTGGAAGTACAAGGCTCATTCTCGCACAGAAACACTTCAGGGAGAGGGCTAGTCAAAGACTACATGGGGCAGAACAGTGGTCATCATATGGTGTCTCAGAAGAGTCCCTTCTCTGTGTCTGTCATAAGGGATTTTGAAATTTCTGCTATTCAAGAATTCCTTATGGTGGGAGGTACTCTTGACGTTGTGGCAGGGTAATTTTTTGTTGTATGAAATTTCCTGGGTATAGTGAAAAGTTTAGAACCTCTGACTTTCTCCCTTCAGTTATTTTGGCTCTAACAATGTCTCCAAAATGTGCAAGAATTACTAAACACATTAAATGGGTTATTAGAGAGCCATGCATAATCCAGACAGAAAGGCCGCAGAGATTTTCTTGGGGAAAGAGAAGAGAGAGAAGCTTTAGAACATGGGGTAGATCATGTCAAGAGGTATAGGTGCCAAAAAGAGCACCAGCAACTAATTTTGCCTGCTGGATATGCCTGAGTTGCCTTGTTAGTTAGGGCGGGGAGGAGGGAGTAACATTTACTGAGTACCTATTATGTGCCCGTATTTTGTAATAATTGTTTAAATTAATTATCATTACTCAGTGAATTAGGTGCGATTATTCTATTTTTCCCTAAAGAACTTGAATCAAAGGGAGCTGACGGTGACAAAACTGGGATGGGAATCTCAGACCACTCGAACCCCATCTCTTTTTAAAGAGTTAAACTCCCCTGCATTCCAAGGTCAATGTTTTTCTTGTCATCCTGGTGTCTAAGGTTGTATGAACAGATACGAAGTCTAGTGGTTCTGTTACTATAACTTGGGCAGGTGACCTTTACCATGAATCTGGTAGAACATTGGCCTCACAGGTGTATATGGCATACCTCTCCCTCCAGTGCCAACCAGAGGTATATTTGCTTAGCGTTTGCAATGACAATTATTGCATAATTCCTGACAACATTAGGTTGTACTTGATACCAAGGTGAACATGATTTCCCTCTCTGCGGCTAATGAAACGTAGTTGTTGAGTGGCCATTGCTATTAATGATACTACTTATTAGCTGGAGCTTGGGTCTGGGGAAAGGTGGCAGAGACTGCCTAGGTGTTTGCCAAACCTGTTTTCTTTTCCACCAGGACACACAGCTAAACATTCTCCTGCCTCCCTTGCAATTAGGTGTGACCATGAACTGAATTTTGGCCAATGGAATGTGACTGGAAGTATTCACATCACTGCCAGGCCTGACCCATAAAATCTTCCCTTGGTGTCCTCCCCATCTGTGGTCTGGATGCTGTTATTAAGATGACCTTGGCAGCCATGTGTTGAACATGGTAGAGCCTTTGTCATCCTGAGTCCCCGTGAAGAAAACTCCCACTGTTGCCTGGATTTTACACATTGGCGTGCCACCTCTGGCTTGTACTGGCTGGCAAGAGCTGAGGTTAAGCCTGAAGGAATTTTGTAAGCTAGTCGACATCAAGTTGATAGCTTGAAGTTATTATAACTGGAGCATTTACAATACAGAAACTGGCAAATGCTAAAAACTGGGGCTTTTATTTTAGAGACTCATTTTACTAGCACACCACTGGTTAAGCTGCTAAGATTTATTTGTGTGTTTGTAGGATAATACTATAGATATATACTACTCAAAGTGATGTTCTGCCTTCACAAAGCCGAAAAGATGTGAGGTTGGCTTAGCGGTTGGGTGGTAGTTGGCATGAGTTGGACATCTAGGAAATGGATATCAGAGGCTGGAAAAGTCGTGACTCATCCCGTGCAAAACGTTTGGTAAAACCATTATCTGCGATAACTTGGAAAGCAGACCAAGTGCCCATGAGCAGACCAAGAGCCCTGGGGATGTGGCTGAAGAACAGCATGGTAGGTAGTGCATATTGTTTATTACTGACTGTGATCACAAAGTATTAGAAAATAAGAAGTGAACTCGGGACTTGTTTATAAATATAAATAAAAATAGAGTCAGAAAATATGGAGACTTGTAAAATTGGAAAAGTTTACTATTTTAGGACCTCAAATAGCAGGAAATAAGGCAGGAAAAGTTTTGCATGCCAAAGGCTCCATTCAAAAGTGAATTTGGATTCAGGTTGGTTTATTTATTTTTGTTTATTTATTTTTATTTTAAAAATATTTTATTTATTTATTTGACAGAGCACAAGCAGGGGGAGCTGCAGGCAGAGGGAGAGGGAGAAGCAGGCTTCCCGCTGAGCAAGGAGCCCAATGCAGGGCTCAGACCAAGGACCCTGGGATTGTGACCTGAACCGAAGACAGACCCTTAAGCTGCCCAGGCACCCCTTTATTTATTTTTATTTAAAATTTAAAAATTTTTTATCATCACAAACATTTTAAAGATGTGAAGTGCTTGAATGCAGGCGTTTCCTTTTGAATCAATTGGAAAGCAAAGTCAGCCACCTTGGTTAGCTTCCACCATAGCTCTATTGTTCAAGTTGCCTTTTATTATGTAATAAACCTAGTGGCTTAAAACAACAACAATCCTTCATTTTGCTCATGAATCTATAATTTGGGTGGAGCTTGTCTCTGCTCCATGCAGTGTCAGCTAGTGTAGCTTGACTGTAGGCAGAAAGATCTGTTTCCAAGATGACTCACATGCTTGGCAAACAGGCACTGTTGGCTGGGACCTCAACTGGGACTGCGGGTGGAGTGGGGGCTTTTCTCTCCTCCACATGGCCTTCCTCATATGGTTTGGGCTTCCTCCCAGAATGGCGGCTACATTCTAAGAGCAAATGTTCGAGGAGAAAGCCAAGTGGAAGTTGTATTTCCTTTTTAAACTAACTCAGAAATACATAGCATTACTTCACTTGTACTCTGCTATTCAAAGTAGTCACAAAATCACCTTCGTGGGGGGCGGTGTGAGCATAGATTCTACTTTTTGATAGGGGGTGGCAAGGTTCTAGAAGAACATGTGGGGTAAGAAATGTTGTGGCTGTTTGCTATACTTGTTCTGCTGGGAAGTGAGGGAATTACAGCCAAATTCATTTAAGAACCCATCTGTGTTACATGAGCAAGAGGAATTTGATATCTCAAAGTTAGTGTTAAATTTCCTTCTAGTTTAAGACAGCCTAAAAGTTATCCAGTAATAACCAGAACACAATCTATAGGAGAAGCTCAGAAGGGGTGTTGAGTGATGGAGAGGAAAAAAGGAGTTCTTACTGGATAAAACAGAGGTGAGAATTCATGGGCATCCGTTTATGCAGCAAGCATTTGTCAAAAGTCTTCTGTGTAAGCACTATTCAAGTGACTGAGAAGATAAAAACGAATGATTTATTTCAGCTCCCAAGAAAACTAAAGGTGTTGGATGAGGAAAGACTGGAGGTGAGTAAGGAGACTTTTATATGTTTACAAGCTATTACTATAGACCCAATGATAGAGATGGGAACAGTGCTTGGGAAGTACTGAGAATGACAGAATGTCTCATGCTACTTGGGACAATTGTGAAAGGTGGAGGAATGTGCCCTGAATCTCACTTATGAAAGATAAGATCAAGTTTCTAGCAGAGGCAGAGCCACAGACCCAACTTTCCTGACTCAGACTCAGTGCTCTTTCCATGACACCACCCAACTTTCTGTGTTGAATTGTGCTGTATGGATTGAGCGTGCTGGGCCTTCAGCAGTTAGAATTTCTTGTGCCATTGTGTTCTTCTCTAAATCCCAAAGAGTTTCATGTCTTGAGTAGACATGTTAACAATGGACAGGGAGAGCATGAAAACAGACCATCCTCAGATTGAGCAGAAATTTCATTGGACTGGAGAGTTTCAGTGTCTAGCTGACTAAACTGTCACAGAGATACTAACAAGATATCATAGAGATTTGTTTCCATCTTGTTGCTTTCCTTTCCCTGAACAATATTCTGAGAGACACAGCAACAGTCATCATAACGGCTAAAAGGTGGACAGGAAAAAATAAAGGACACGAATGAGTTGCCAGTTCAGAAGTTAGGAATTAACTAAACAATGACATGTATTTTTCGAAAGAGCTCGAATATTCATGATCTTGAAGACAGTTGACCCTGAATATTTACCACAGATTTTTTTCCTCCTCTATCTCTTGTAAGTTTTGTGTATATGGTCCAGGGTCCTTAGTCTAACCAAGATAGAGAGCAACGATTATTTAACTACACTTTGGCAAAAAACTGAGGGTATGTCTGCATACCTTAAAGATATCTAAAAATTTTTTAAATGGAAAACTTTTAAATTAAACTCATTTTAATTGAAAAAGTGGCATGCGACTCATGAAGTGAACTTAAGAGAAATAAAGTGAGTTTAAGGGAAAGAGAGAGATCCTGCTAAATGCTAAATGGGCTTGGAAACACGGAAATTGTTTGTAATCCTTGGTAGAGGGGGTGGGAGACGAAAAGCATTTAGAAATTATGGACTCAATGTGACATTTCTTGCAACTGGAAACTTGACTTTGCTTAAATTTCGACTTTCTCTAGCATAGCTTCAAGCAGTCTTCTGATGAACTGGGTTCTGATCTCACACCAACTCACCACTCTACCGAGAGCCAGTGGAACATGTTCTCACGTGATGTGCTTTCCTAAGCCTGGGACAGCTCAGAGCGATCAGAGCACCAGCCTGTCTCAATAATCTTCCTGCTATAAATAATGGGACTTTGTAAAAAAGACAGCAGTTGTTGGCCAAGTAGGAAAAAAAATTCTAATTTTAATAAAAAACTCTATTTTCAAAGACATTTCACAGTTTATGCTGAGTGAGAAATGCTTAATTCTCACCACAGGAACTTCCAGATTGCTTATGTTGAGTGGTGCAGATGTAGCTGTCTTGAGAACCTTTGAAGCCAAAATTCAGCTTTTACCTCAAATTTATACCTTACTTTTATAATAGTGTATACAAGAAACAACGATCTGCCTCAGCATCATGAATAAGTTTTCCATTTCTACGGAACCCATGTGTTGAGTGGCATAGCATAGAGAACGCCATGCCTGTTTGATTCTTAAAGTCTGCACCACCATTTGTGCATGAAAAGGTTTAGGCCTATCTGGCAGCTATTAGCTCATGAGGGCTATTGGATTATGAGTCAGATGTGCAAAATATTTAGTGGTCTGGTGGACTGGAGTTCTATACTACATATTATGTAGTTATGTTTGCAGTATGATGATACTCCAGAAAAACCCTGAAACACTGAACGGAGTAATTAATTGATGGATTCAATCACTCCTTGTCGCTTTCAGGACAAAGCCTAAGATTTCCAATACTGTGTACTAGGCTCTCCAGGGTCTCTCCAGCCTCATTTGACCTCATTCTTCCCTCTCTATCTGTGAACCAGCCATCTTGGACCTAACTTCTTGAATGTTACATGTTCTGTCCTGCCCCATGGCCTTTGCACTTGCTATTTCCTCTGCCTGGAGACTTCTCTCCCTCACGGTCCCCTAGTTCACTATTACTCATCCTTTAGATTTCGGCTCAAATTCCACTTTTTCTGGGAAGCTGGCTCTTATCCACTATATAACTTTCCTCCATAGTGCTTATCACAGTGTGTAATGATTCACTTACTTGTGTGGCTATTTGGTTGGTGACTGGCTCCATGAGACTCCACGGAGGACTGCATGAGAATGGAGAACACATTCCCTTTGGCTTATCATTCTATTCTCAGTGTCTAGGATAGTGCCTGGATTAGGGACAATGCTCCACAAATACTTCTTGAATAGAAATCTTGTATGAAGCACCTAGGAGAGCATGGGATGGGCAGTAGGCTCTAAGTAAAGAGCAGCTATTACGTTGGTTTTTTTTAAAATACCAAGAAGTCTAAAAATATAGCTCCTTTTAATATTTATCTCTTATACTTTATGATTACTTTGATTTTACTTCACACTTCTAATGACTTTCTAGATGAGCCTGGAAGGTCCCTTCCTTGCTGCCTCAATTTTCTCAAGAAGAGTTTGATAGCAGTAGCTTTATCCATCAATCCTAGAAGCATGGGTGCCAAATTAATGGTGAGGGAGGAATATGTTTCGGAAGAAGTAATTCTTGTACTGAGTTAATCTATGGACCCTGGTGTTGAGCCCTTGCCTCTTCCTCTTATTTTGTGTCTGTAAAGTGATCCCTATTCTCTCTCTCTTCATTCTGGTCTCAATGTCTTTGAGAGGGAAGTGGTAGAGCAATAATGTCTGTTTTACTTTCTCTGTGCCAGGCCATTTTACATATAGTACTTTGTTTTTAATACTCGCACTAACCATTTGAGATAGGTATTAATAGACATGGAAGTCAAATCCCAGAGAGGTAAAGAAATTTGCCGGAGGTAACCTAGATAGTAAGTGATGGGGTGAAGGTAAAGGTCTCTCTTATTTCAGATCTTGTGATGTTACCCGATATTCTAGATAGCTTTTCAAGTGTCTCTGATATGTGGAAGACCTAGTTGTCCATTCTTATTCAAACAGGGTATTTTTGTTGGGTAGAAGCTGGGGCACAGATCTTTCTGGTAGCTTGGTGGAGTTAGGGGGTAGTTCTTCTCCCAGGCACATTTTCCCCCTTCGGTTTACAAAGGGTCTAAAGACCTACTGGGAAGAAATGTGCACTTGGCCAGACTGATGAAAATATGTCTCCTGGATGAGAGCAACACATATGGAGTTTGGGCATGGGACATCTAGAACCTCCAGAAGGCCTCTGGAGAGGCTCATCAAAGTGGGAGAGGGAGGCTGGCTCACAGAGTCTGATTTAGCCTTGGTCTGGAGGTCAGAGGGGAGAAGTATGGCAGCTGACTGTCATTCCAACCCAAGCTCTCTGGGAAAAAGAGTCAACCTATGGAGGAGAAGACCACCATCAAGCCACATGGCTATGGACCCCAAATGAAGGTGATACAGAAAGATTAGTCTCCTCTTACTCAACTCTCATGTGGTATGCTGGTTTCACTGCCACAGAATTTTCAGGGAGCAATGTCATAGAAGCAAAATCTCTGACTCAGAGGTGAATTTGATTAGATTTTGGGGGGCTAAAGTTGTATTTTCCTGGGTCACTTGATCATGAGTGGGGAGCAACGGTCAGGTATATTTGTCCTGAAGATTCCTTAGCATTCCTGTGGCTGAAGGAAGACTTTCTACAAGTTTACATACCTTTGAAGTCAAAGACAATTAGCTATTAATACTAGCAGGGATCTATCTATATCCACCATTTAGTGAAGCCTGAGATACTTGGGCTACATCTGGGATAACAAGATTAATGAACCAGATTCTCTCCACAGGCAGGTTCTATTAGGCATAGGGGCTTAAGGCTGGAAGAGGAGTGCATTAATTTTAGTTTGTGTGTGGAATTTTCACTTTCTCTTAATTAAGAAACTCTGCTTGGAATGGGATCATCAAGATTCTGAGCAATTTGTGAATATAACCAGAGAAGGATTAGCTCAGGTTTCCATGATGCAATAGATAAAAAGAATTGACTAAAGTCAGGAGACATAAGTTCAAGATAAATGAGTCTATTTAGTATAAATAGTTATCCAAATATAGCATTCTTTCAGATGCTGGGGATACAATGGGGCCTTCATGAATCTTATAAACTAGCAGGGAAGATAGACATTAAAATTGATTATACAGTCTTGTATAATTAAAGAATTCCATGAATAAATGTAAAATTACTGTAGTGGTAAGTGCTATGGAGAAGTCAGTGGTGTGAGTAGAGCATTGAATAGGGGCATCTAGATTAGTTAGGTCAGTGAAGGCTTCCTGCATGAGAATAAGCCTCTGTGTGAGGATTGGGAAGATAGCTGGCAGTGTATTCTTATGAAGAGGGACCAGCAGGGCCAAAAGCTCAGTGCTAAGAGGAACAAGCACTTCCTAGTCTTACCTTTACCAGTCAAACCAGGGAATTGAACTAGAGGATCCCTTGATTTCTTTTTTCTTTATTTTGTATTTTAATTTTATTTTAATCCCAGTTAGTCAAACTATAGTCTTATGTTAGTTTTAGGTGTACAATATAGTAATTCAACACTTCCATACATCACCCTGTGCTCATCACAAGTGCACTCCTCAATCCCCATCACCTGTTTCATCTGTCCCCCACCCCCACCCCCTCTGGTAACCATCACTTCATTCTCTACAGTTAAGAGTCTGTTCCTTGTTTTGTCTCTCTTATTTTTTTCTCTTTGCTTGTTTGTTTTGTTTCTTAAATTCCACATATGAGTGAAATCATATGGTATTTGTCTTTCTCTGACTGACTTATTTCTCTTAGTATTATACTCTGAGCTCCAACCATGGTGTTGCAAATGGCAAGATTTCATTCTTTTTTTGGCTGAATAATATTCCACATCTTCTTTATCCATTTATCAATTGATAGACATTTGGGCTGCTTCCATATCTTGGTTATTGCAAATAATGCTGCCATCAACATAGGGGTGCATGTATCCCTTTGAATTAGTGTCCCTGTATTCTTTGAGTAAATACCCAGTAGTGCAATTGCTGGATCATAAGGTAGTTCTATTTTTAACTTCTTGAGGAACATCCATAGTATTTTCCACAGTGGCTGCACCAGTTTGCCTTCCCACCAACAGTGCAAGAGGGATTTTTTTCTCTGCATCCTCGTCAACATCTGTTGTTTCCTGTGTTGTTGATTTTAGCCATTCTGAAAGGTGTGAGGTGCTATCTCATTGTAGTTTTGATTTGCATTTCCCTGATAATGAGTGACGTTGAACATCTTCTCACGTGTCTGTTGGCCATTTGGATGTCTTCTTTGGAGAAATACCTGTTCATGCCTTCTGCCCATTTTTTAATTGGATTATTATTATTTTTGGGGGGTGTTGAGTTTGATAAATTCTTTATAGATTTTGGATACTAACTCTTTACTGGATATAACATTCGCAAATATCTTCTCCCATTCTGTGGGTTGCCTTTTCATTTTGTTGACTATTTCCTTTGCTGTGCAGAAGCTTCTTATTTTGATGCAGCCCCAACAGTGATTTCTTTTTAAATCTAACAGTCCGTGAGTTGTAATTTTAAGATATGCTTTCTGATCACGTGTGAGAACATGAGTTTGAATTTCCTATCACATCCAAGCTTTAGGAACTTCCTCAGCTATAAAATAGGGATAAAAATATCTGTTTTGCCAACCTTCCAAAGTTACTATGTGGATCAACCAGAATAACACGGGCTGTATATCACTGTATGAGTCTAAGACACATTTCTTACGTTTATGTCCAATTTCATCCTGATCCATCTGAAAGAAGAAGTTTCAGGTCACAGGCACGAGACTAGGACTTCACAAGGTGGCGAAAGTGGCATAAATTAACACTTTTTTCTTTGGGGAAATGTTTCAGAATTTTTATGGTGGGCAGCTGGTGTCTCTCAGGGAACTGAGTATAGAGAGTTGTCATCATGTATGAATATAATCAAGGGACCTTTAATGTTGAAGTTGTACAACAGTTCTCATCTGGACCTTTTTCCCAATACATATTTTGAAATGAATGAAGTTTAAAATTAAAGCTTATTAAAATATTTTACTCGTGTAAATTTAAAAAAACTCTTCAAAGACCTCCCCATGGAAAAATGACTGGGCAAGGTAAACTACTTGAATGGATGAAGGATAAGGAGCCTTGACACCTGCCCTCTGGTTGTGGTTCTGTCAGGAATGAGGAGGTTGGCATAAATACCATCCAAGCTCTTTGGGACACCCATCTTTTCTGCTTAAAGTCTTTTATTTGGTATCACAGATTTTCTTGTCCATCTCTGTCTCCAGTATGTTTCAGCTTTCGCCAGTTTGTAAGTACAGTTGTGATTGTATCAATGAAGCATTAATCTCAATCTTACCAGCTTTGAGACCCCACCAGTTCACAAGGACAGTCCGGTCTTTTCCTGGAAGCCCCCCCTCTCTAAATAGACCCATTGTGCCCAGAAATCAGTCCCTAGCACCTATACTATGGCGGAGCCAAAACCCAGAGATGCCCCTCAAGACCCAACCCCACACCTTCCGCACTGATGCTGCTGACCCAGGAAGGGCACCGTTGGTGAGCACAGAGCAGGGTGGGTAAGGGGGGCTCCTGCCTCTGGAAGTGCTCCAGCACCAGACTGTTCCTCAGTCAGATTTCAGGAATGCTGTGGGACAAGTGAGAACACACAATAAGAGATGCAGAGGGGAGCGAAATTCAGTCCTCCTGGGAGCTGTGGAAGGCCACATGGAAGAACTGGGACTTAAATTAAATTTTGAAGGACAGACAGGATTTTATTGATCAAAAATGAAAATAAAATGCATTTAGGGTAGAGGGAGCATCTTGGAAAAGGGGGCAAAAACAGGAAAATAAAGAAAATTTGTGGCAATAGAGGTAAACCAAATTGGTTGAAAGATTGGATGTTAAAAAAGCAGAATCAGACCTATAAATACAGAGAACAAATTGATGGTTGCTAGAGGGGAGAAGGTGGGGGGATGTGCAAACTAGGTGAAGGGGAGGGGGAGATAGAGACTTTCATATATGGGATGAATAAGTCATAGGGATAAAAGGTACAGCATTGGGAATATAGTTAATGGTATTGTAATGGTGTTGTGTGGTGAGAGATGGCAGCTATGTTTGCTGTGAACATAGCATAACATATAGAGAAGTTGAGTCACTTTGCTGTGCACCTGAAACTACTGTAACATTGTGTGTCATGTGTGTGTGTGTGTGTGTGTGTGTGTGTGTGTATTTGGGGTGGGGGTTGTGGTGGTGATGCACTGGCAAAGACTGGCAAATGTGAAGTGACGAAGAGAGGTCTGAGAGCCAAACAAGCATTTGGGCTTCATTTTTTCCACCTGCATTGCCATTGACAGCATTTGAGCAGAGGAGTGATGGCATAAGATGGGGAATGGACCGACAGGGAGAAGATTCTAGAGCAGTGCTCTCCTACAAAAACAATGTGAGCTGCAAGGGAGAGCCACATGTAAATTAAATTTCCTTCCAGCCACATATAATAGTTTTCTATTGTTACTGAAACAAATTTCCATAAATTTGTGGCCTAAAGCAACACACATTTATTCTCCCACAGGTCTGGAAGCCAGAAGTCTAACATTATGGTGTTAGCTGGGCTGTTTTCCTTCCGGAGTCTTCTGGCGAGAATCTGTTTCCTTGACAACTCTGGCTTTTAGAGACAGCTTACATTCTTTGGGCCATGGCCCCTGCCTCCTCCTTTCCAGCTAGTAGTGTAATATCTTCTGCAGTCAAGTCTCCCCCTGTCTCTCTCTCACAGGGACCCTTGTGATTACACCGGGCTTATCTGGATAATCTTCCCATTTCAGGATCCTTAACTTAATCACATTTCCAAAGTTCCTTTTGCCCTGTAAGGTCATATACTCACAGGCTCCGAAGACTCAGTTGTTGATATCTTTGGAAGCCATTATTCAGCCACATTAAAAAATATAAGATGAAATGTGGAATAATTCAATATTTTCATGTAACATATAAAAACAATTGTAATTTCAGCACATAATCACTATGCAAGTTATTAATGAGATATTTTATATATATATTTTTTCCTACCGAGGCTTCAAATGGAGCATGCCTTTATACTTGGAGTTCATTTTATTTCGGACTAGGCACATTTTGGGTACCCCATAGCTACATGTGGCTCATGGCTATGGTATTAGGCAGCACGATCTAGAGCCAGGGTAGCCTGTTAGAAGCTCATTAAAGAAATCTAGGCGGGCTATAAAAATGAAGAGAAGAGAACACAAGTGACAACCTTGAAGCCAGGATTAGGTAAATGTTGGGATGTGTTAGGAATGGCGGAGAGAACTGGATGACAGACATAATGGCTCTTAGCTATGGTCACTGACATGCGGATTTTTCTTATCTTATTTTTTTGAGGTGGGAACCATGTGAATCCTGTTTTGGACAAATGAATGAACTGTCCAGTAGCAAGTTAGGAGTTTGGGTCTGAAAGTCAGGAGAGGGGTCAGGCTGGAGGCTTAGATTTAAGATTGCTTAATGAGAGGTGGTTGGATCCGTAATGGTGACTGAGGACAGAGTCTTGGATAGTCCATGTTGAGAGGGCAGGTGGAGTCAGGAGAGACGGAGGGGGAGAAGGTGGGGGATACAGAGGTACCTCTAAGACTAGAGAAAAGAGAAATAGTAGCAGATGGGAGCAGGGCAGTTTGACTCTCAGCAGTATTTCTGAGGTAGCCATGAAGAATCTCCTCATGAGTTTGGAGTCCCTCACTCCAGATCTGAGGTAATTACTCAGCCTCCCACACAGGGCTGCTTTTTAGTCGTCAGTGGGAGTGAGAGTGGGAAGATGCTTATTTACAAAACTGTTTATCTTTAAAGAATCATTATGGTTGAATCTTCCAAGTGGGTTTGGCATTTGGCAATTACATAGCTAATCTGATGAGTACAGATAGCAGAAGGGGATGGCTCAGGCCCCTTTCTTCCCAACTCCAGAGGAATTTCTGTGCATGGTGATAAAATTAACAGAATTATTGCCAGGTCTTCTTCAGTATGGCCATATTTTTAATGATCTATCACTTTACACTTCTTTGGGACAAATAATCCCATTTCCTTCCTAGATCCTTGCTTCTAAATCTCCTCAAGAGTTGTGTACACTATTGAGTGATCTTGGAGTCACACCGCCAGGGTTCAAGTCTCACCTCTGCCTCTTACTATATGGTTTGAGCTAGTTACTTAACTTTTTTGTGCCTCTGTTTCTTACCAGAAAAATGGGATAATCACAGTCTGCCTCTTGGGTTGTTGTGAGGATTAAATCATTATGCATGTGCATACTTTTTGTCCACCTACACTGTTTTCCTCTGAATCCTCTCCAAGAGTTCAGAACATTCTATATCTATTTAACAATATTGAATGACTTAGATAGTTCATGTGTCCTATTAGATAGATAGATAGAAAGAAAGAAATAGTTCTATCTCCACCCCTCCTAATCCAACCCTCCCCTCACTTGTTCTGCACCGTGACGCTTAGAGATATTTGCTTGTATTTCACCTACGATCCAGTGTTTATTCACAGACAAATCTAACAGCCAAACAAGAATGTCAGTGATTAATCCCTGGTAAAATTGACTCAAGTCAGATTACAAAAAATTTAAAATAGAAGAAGGTGGAAAGAAGACCAAACATAACTAAATCCATGTTTCTATTGCTATGCTGTGCCACTTTCCCCTCATTTTGTAAGTTTATTAAGGCCAAGGAATAAAGACAAAAACTTTACAGAATTAAAATAATTTTGAAAGGCTCAAACAACATATTATAAGAAAGTTTGTTTAGGCCATCTGAATATTTTTATGTTTTAGTCTTTGATTTATTTGCACCAAAGAAAAAATAACACCATGGGTAAAAGTGGAAAAATGTGTTTTTCTCATTCCCATAACTTATTCTAGTTTAAGAATATTCACTTGAAAAAGCACACATTTTGAAGATTGACTATTCAATCTAGAATTTTTTTGGGGGGGTGGTGTCCACTTACTACCTAGGAAATGGATGACTGGTTCCTGCAAAATTCTCTAAGATTGGAACTTCTTTATTCTCCTTCCCTGCAGATGACACCTGGAGAATGCCATCTATGTTTCTTTTGAGTCCAGAATATTGGCCTTTTAAGATGAGCAAGCATTGCTGTATCCTGAAAATGATCTCAGGGCAGTACAATAACATTCTATTTAGAGCTTCCTAGAGCTTTTTGGTAACTAAGTCCATAAGTGAGACCAGTGATTCTTAATCAGGGGGTAATTTTGTCCTCTAGGGGGCATTCGGCAATATCTGGAGACAATTTTGATTTTCTTGATTGGGGAGGGTGTTGCTACTGACGTTGAAATGAATAGAGGCCAGGGATGCTGCTAAATATTTCACAATGGAGGGGCGGTCCCCACTCACTATTCCAAAATAGTATCCTGCCCCAAATGTCAATAATGCTGAGCTTGAGAAGCCCTGCTCTAGACATTCTAGATTCTAAAGAGAAGAGGTGAGTCCTAAATCAGGAGTAGAGGGAGAAAAGCAACAAGAGAAGGATGTGACAGAGGTCATGTTTATTTTAAAGATTACCTTTTATGCTTTTGTTATGTTTCTAGCAAGTATAACATTAAATACTATATCTTAGGGGGCAATGGAATCTATGGCCATTTCAGGCAGCCATATAACCCACCATTTTCCTTTTATGGAGGTTTATAGTTTGAGTTATGGGGATCCTGTGATTAAGCAGGTATTATGAACAATGTCTATGAATAGTCTTTCCTTGGCATACACAGGAGGAGGCAAACTGATTCCTGAGCTTGAACTTATTTTACTTCAAAGAAATCCTAGCTGAAGACTCTTGTCAAAAGTTGCTGGTCAATGGTCTACAGAGAGAGTAACGGTCTGATCTGGTCTTCACCTTATAGAGAGTTTCTTTGTAAAAGAGTTAAAATGCAACAGAAAGATCACAGACTTTGGAGGCTGCTACACCTTGCTGGGTAGTGTCCAAGCGCTGTTGCTTCACTCGGTCTCTCGAAGCCTTGGTGCTCTCAGTGGTTTAATGGGAGCATGATGTGGAACTTGAAGGGTTCTTATTAAGATTAAATAAGAAAATGTATATCAAATGTCCAACATAGTGTACAGCATGCAGTAGAATCTTGATAAATTCCACTTATTTCAACTTGGTAAACTTAGGAGCTGGGCTGCAAGCTAGATAATACGAAGGAATTTTCGGCTTCTTTCCTAAGTAGAGAGCATGAAAAAGGTCAGCTGCAAGAACCCTGTTTTGTTTCTGTACTAGCTGATGATGCTCTGTCCCAGAGTGGTTGACCACGTTGAATACACTCACTCATCTGGTCTAGATTTTTCTCTATAAACCCCTGGCTGTGTAAGCTGTGTCCCTGATAGGCGGGCCATAAATAACCATGATGAAGCAGGCTGAGGAGCCCCTCTTTCTGTCCCTGGTTATTTGATCATTTTTTCCCATCTTTTTTCAGCCTTCCTCATGACCTGTGAACATCAGAAACTAAAAGTCTCCGTAGGCAACAGAAGAGCCACGCCAGTCTTGACGGCAGTGAGGTAATTAGCCAGAGAACCTAGATTCCAATCGTGGTTTTTGCCTCTGAAGTTATATGACCCTGGAGTCTGTGATACTTAACCTTTTGTTTACCTCTGACCTCAGCTTGACCATAATGGTTATTAGGAAATTCACCACCATCCAAAAGGAATGTTTGGAAGGTTAATGACATAATTGTGCCTAATCCTGGTGATGAGGAGAGAGTAAATGTCTACCTTTTGGAAATGCATAATAAATCTTCCAGGTAAATTACTTTTCCTTTATTGAACTAAATATAACCTAAAGGGAAACCATATGAGGAGCTTTGAGTTTTAAAGTTTTTGTTCCCTTTAGTGGTCTGAGAGAGTTCCAGAACTTTTAAAGTAGAGCAAAATATTCTCAGCGTAAGGGGAACTTTTGATATTAAAGGGCTCTGGGTTCCCTGCATGGAAGGGACCTTGTACAATTATCTAGTTAGGTTAACACACAGTATTTTCCCTGTAGTCTCCACTGAACTAGTTACCACCCTGTCTCCAGGACAGGGGATCTTGGATCTTTCAGCTTGTGTTTTATTCTATTTATTTATTTTTAGATGAAAGACCTCACAGACGACTTCCTCTATCTGATGCTGCTTTAGGATACCAAGGTGAACCAAAAATCTAGACGCCCCCCTCCCCACTAAAAAACCTCCCTCATCTATCTATCAGGAAGGTATCCTGATTTAGCTCATTGAAATTTCAGTTATCTGAGACCAAAAATTTCATTTTACCTGAAGACTAAGGGGAAGATGAGGGTAGAAATGTAATGGGGCCTGGCTACCTCAGAGAATGTGGGGAAAATGGAGGGTGGGTAAAGCTACGCATACTCCCCAGTGTCAGCTGTGAATTTTAAGCAAAGAATTCATTCTACATAAAGAAGAAAACGAAATATTTATGAGTATGAACCATCTTCCAAGTGTGATGCAAGGTGCTTTCATGTACATTACTCCAGCATAACCTTTGCATCAGTTTTTGGAAGGGTATTTTATCATCGCTCTTGCCGGTTAGGAAAGAGTAGTTAAGCACTTGCCCAAGGTCACACAGCTTGTACATAAGAGCCAGAATTCAAACCCAGATTAGTCTGGCTGCTTAATTCATGCTCTTTTTCATAAACCAAGATCCTTTTGCAAACAGCAAATCTCCTTTATCTTTCTCTTCTCGGTTATCTCGTTCCTTTGTGACATTTGCAAGGATTTTGGAAAATTCAGTTGTACTAGGGCATGTGAGCATGTGACAACAGAGGCAGCAAGCTTTTTGCAAACTTGATGGTAACCATTACTGCAATACCATTGTACTTCTAGTTTGTAAAGTGCTTAGTATATGAATGCAACCCTATTATTACCTAGTAATTGAGTGTATCATTGTAATAACATACAATTATTTAGCTTGGGTAAAATTAGAATGGTGTATATTAAAATGTCATCTAGGTTCTATTTTTCTAGGCCCTTTGAGAAATACTGTTTCATTTAATAAATTGCATCATAATCTATATCTCATAGGATGTTGATTTGCATTAAATTTTCACCTTAGGAACTTCCTGTTTTCTAGTAATAGTCACCAATTTGAATTTATTAACACTGAAAGTATATTAATCAAGTAACATGTAGACATCACACATTTCTTGATATGGGAAGTATCCATGGGAACCATTTGGCTCTATCAGCTAAATGTCTAGTGTGTTTGAGAGAAGAAAGTTGTTTCAGGATGTCTGCCCCTAGCTCCAAACTGCTGGGTAACAACAAGCCCAGAGACAAAGTGCTGATACCCAGAGACTACCAACACTACAAAAACCTTTCCCATTACAGTGAGCTGATTAAGTAGCCTTGCTGGTATAGAAAATGTGAGGCAATAAGTTTTTTGCTCTTTAACTAGGTCTTTGACATCTTGGGGAGTTTCTCCTTTCCACTTTGTACTCATTAGAATATCGATTAGAAGAGGTGGTTAAAGCCAATATATATCATTCTGCTACAATCTTCAATACAATATATAACATTCTTAGCAATGGTAGTTAAAAGAATTCAGTGGTAGATATTTTAAGATAACAAGTCCAAATTTGTTTTCTAAAAATTTCATGGTTTTGAGAAATTCATGATTTCTCCAATTTCATTTATTTGATGAACATATATTTACTGGTCACCTATGATGACTCTAGCTGTCTGCAAGCTTATAATATGGTATGCAAGTAAATTCAATATAATATACAAATAAGTTTAACACAAGGGAGTACATGATCTGTGCTATGTACCGTATTACCAGCAAGAAGAATTCACTTCAATAAGTTTTGTTGTTTATATGTTGTGTGCCAGACTTGATGCTAGATTCTAGGGATACCAAGAAGAACCCCAAATTGATTCTAAACCCCTTAAATTAATCAGGCAGCCAGAGTAACATAAAAAAATGTCTTGTAAAGAGTGATGGCTATAGACGTATACAGATGTATCCAGGACAAGTTCAGTCTTTACTGTGACATTTGAGGGAGATATAAAACTTTGAAACATTGGTCATCAGTCTGGGAGTCAGTGTATTCAGGGATGTGCTAGGGCCCCTGGCATCTCAGATAACCTAACCTGGTGGTAATGCCAGCTTCTGCTCATGTTTGTTTAAGCATATCCCGTCTAAGTCCTGGCTCCCTCCAGTTTGGCAGCCCCAGCTTGGAAACTGTTTGTTTGTTTGTTTGGAGGAGAGGGGAAGGTACAGAGTCTGAGCATTGACTCTGTGGAGGTGCCAGAGCTGACCTGAGTTCCTGGGAACCATTCAGGGCATGGGATTTACTAGGGCTTGGACCTCATCCACCATTGTAGCCAGGGGCCCAGAATCAAATTAGATAATGGAGACTGGATCCAGCCTGCCTGAGGGTTTGGCAAGAAGGCAAGTGTCTGTGCGCCTGATGGTGCATCTTGTTGGTTCTGTGCCCGCTACAGAGAAACGCCAAGATTGGGGTTGATTAACCTGCCCTCAATCGTTGGACCTCCATCCAAGTGACTTGGTTCGGTGCCCTGGATGGTGCAGGTGGGGCTGGAACCTCCTCCACCCAGCCTTCCTTCTTTTAGACTCCTTCTTGCTCTCAGTCGCTTGCCCTGTGGGGCAGGGTGCAAACCCTTTTTGGTTGCTGGCTGCCCCAAGGGACAGGGTGAGTCTTGTTTAGCAAGGAAGAAGCCGGTGAATCTAGCTTTTGTTTTGCAATCCTTTGGGACATGCTTACAACAGAGGATTCATGATGAGTAAATTTTGGTCATTCTAAAAGAAAAATGCACCCACTGATGTATTTGTCTCCTGGCTGTGGTTTCTGAAGTCATATTAAATTACATTAAGAGCCCTTCTCTCATTGCTACTGGTCTTTTACTATTCAGTAGACATTTTAAAAGATGCTATGTGGGTGAAAAATAAAAAGCTGAATGATGGTCACTGCCTTAGGGGAGATGTTCTCACAGGAAGGAAGTGTACTGCTGGGCAGAGCAGGGAGGTCATTTATGGGCAGTGGAATGGTTAGAATTCTCTTCTGCTGCTCTGTTGTCTCTCGCAAAGTGTAGCTTAGCTTTGCCAGACTAGTTATTTTAAGCTCTTGCAAACAATTTCATAGCTTTATTTTTGCCCTTGGCTCCAGTAAATTGGGGCCCCCATGCAGTGCTTTCTTGGCATTAACATGGATCTGAGCTGCTCACAGGCTGGGGATATGGAGGGTTGGCACAGTGGGGAGGGCAGACAACAGGGTAGGATAATTCAAGACTAGACCATTAAGGATGCTTCTTTAGGAATCTAGAGGGCTGCAAGTACAGTACTGTATGTACAGTGTGTCAACTCAAATATTAGTTTGAAAGCCTTTCCAATCTCAAGAAAGGAAATCTTTTCAGGCTACTTTGTATTTCATTTCCCATTTCCTTTTGTTCTCTTGTTTTGAAAATTCACATTTCCATGTTATGATAGGTCTCTCACTCTCTCTCTCTCTCTCTCCACCTGTCCTACGTATGAGTTTTGGAAACAGAATTTAGTAGTGAGAGAAATAAATATCGAGAAAGAATTTTGAGCATACTGCTTCTGAGTTTCAGTCAGTAGAGAAAGCAGCATACAGGAAGGGATAGTGCTGGCCTGTTATGAGTTAGAGCACCTAAATTGCTCATAAGAAACAAGCACAAAAGGTGGGCTGAGGTTTCCCCTACATCTGGAGTCTGGGGGGAAGCACTAGTGCTGAATACAAACAGTCCTCATTCTTACCATCTGTGAGTCTGCCGTAATAGGGCATAAGGCACGCTCTAAGTGGGCGGAGGGATTAATGTGAGGGAATCTGAAGGTTTATATCCTCCCTTATTGGCTCAAGATTCCCTCCAATCTCATCGTTTGGATGTTTTTCCTTGGCTTCTGACCTTGTTAATATCCCATAGCTGTCTTATCAGGGTTTTACACCTTAGTGTGAATTAGTTTACTGGCTTCTTTCCTTAGATCCAGGGAGCGTGATGAGTAGACAATGAGAGAGAGCGAGCAAAGGGACAAAGGGCAAAGAAAGTGGATGTTTGTGTACTGTAGGTCGGCTTCTACTTCAAACCCTTGCCTAGCAGCGTTTGTGCCCATGCGCTCTGCTCCCGGGCCTGCCGGGCGCATGCGCTTCCCGGCCCCTTCAGCAGTTCTCCAAGCAGAGCCTTCTTTCCAATATTGAGATGCGACATCTGTTTTAAATTATGTCAATTGTACCCAGATAGTCAAGTGATTGACGCCTTCTTCAGAGTATGTGTGAAAACTATAGTAAAAGTGATGAGCCAGATGCTTCCAGGAGAGTAAATTACTACCTGCATGTGAGCTAGTCATGGGGTTGGTGCATTTACTTTTTTAGGCCCCCCGTAAATTACTCTGCTGGAAGAGTAAATAGCTCCTGTGTGGCCGGAAGTTCTCGGACTTGTAAAGAACACATTCTCTTGTCTCTATGTCATATCTTTCTTTCAAATAATTAAACGTACCTAACACTTGGGATTTGTATATTGATTTACTAGCATTTTCCGATCAGGTTCCATCAAATGTTTATAAGGTTCCTAAGCAGGTAAGTATATTATCAATCACATTTTTCTGAAAGAAAAACCACTGAGGCTTGACCAAACCATTTACCGCGATAAACCATTATACTGATCTTTGCCTTTTGGGTGAATCGTCTCACCTCTAGGATTATACAAATTCTACGCACCACTCAGGTCACACCGAAGTCATATATATACATATATATTTATGTGATGTATATATATTTATTATTTACATACATATATATAAAATATATACATTTTAACAAACTATGATGGCTTTATTCTGTGTCAACTTATTTACTCTGGAACTATGTTTCCCAGAATTCTCTTCCCTGGATGATTTTTGGTTAGTACTGGCCACAGGAGACATTCTGGGCAAGACCTGGAAAGTGAAGTTGCAGCCATATTGAGTTCTGCAGGTCGGTGTGGGCAACAGCCACTGTAGCAACCCACCCACATAGTTGCAGGTCTGCTGGCTCGTGCAGTTGGTGCAGGGTAGCTTCCAGGTCCATGGCTTTAACTCTCACCAGGTTCCCTCCATCGGCTTCCTCCCCAGGGCTAAGCCAAGTGAATGTGCACTCCACGGGGAAGGGCAATCTCCCAATTGTCAGCAGGTCACCTAAGGCACCGAGGTTTAGATGTGAGGCAGACATAGGTCCCAGTTCATCCTCATGGTTTCTGATTCAGCTTTCCCTCCCTATTGCCAGTCTGGCTGACCTCAAGTGAATTAGCTATACTGGATCGACCCTAGTCACAGAGAAAACAACCTATATAGACTCCTCCCCCGGCCTGCAGAGACTACTCCCACAGTCACATATGGTCCTACCCCTATCATAAATCTGTTTTCTATATTATTTGTGGTGATACAGTGATGCAACCCTAACTGATACCTAAAGATTTAGAATTATTTAACAAGCCTGTGGAATGTAAGCAACGTGAGGGTAGCACTCTTCTTCTCCTTCTCCTGTCCTGTCCTTCTTCCTCCTTCTCCTCCTCCACCCCATGCTCCTCCTCTTCTTTCCTCCTCTTCTTCTTCATTGCTCTATCTCCTGTCCTGAGAACAGTGCTTGATACATCATAACTCTGCACTAAATATTAATTAATAAGGAGCCACAATGTGGGTTTTTTACCTATAGAAAGATAAGACTTCCTTAAGTTTTCCTTTTATCTTTTTTTTTTTTTTTTAAAGATTTTATTTATTGATTCGACAGAGATAGAGACAGCCAGTGAGAGAGGGAACACAGGCAGGGGGAGTGGGAGAGGAAGAAGCAGGCTCACAGCGGAGGAGCCTGATGTGGGGCTCGATCCCATAACACCGGGATCACGCCCTGAGCCGAAGGCAGACGCTCAACCGCTGCGCCACCCAGGCGCCCCAAGTTTTCCTTTTATCTTGCATTTCAGAGGCCTGTGGTAATTCCAACCCGAGATTTGGCAGCTAGTTATATAGATCTGGAGATTGGCAGGAAAATCGGGATTGAAGCTATAGATTATGGAGGGGATTGTTAACATGTAATGAGTATGGGTAAGAACCCAAGAAGAGATGAGAAGGGAAAGGGGATGAGGAAAGAACCCTGGGAAACAAAATTGAATGATTATTCTAAATTACTTACTTCCTGGTAATTCCATTATATATCCACATCCTTGCACTAGGTTCATGGAGGATGAATGAAGCACCCATACCTTGACATTGGGCGGGACTCTATGACTTGCTTTGGCTAATAGAATGCTAGTGGACATGATACAAGCAGATAGTTAAAATGTATGTGTGCCATTGGGCTTCCCTCTTATGTTCTGGTGATCTTCTGTGAGAGAAACATGTCCTCTGTCGCCACTGTCCCTTCAGACAGGTCCCAGAATACAAGCAGGCAGACTGGCCTCCAGGTTGAGCCTGACTTGCAACCCGGAGTCAAGTCCAGCTGACACAGGGTCTGAAGCAGAGAGCCCACCCTAGTTTGACTGAACTGCAGTTCAGCTGCAGACTTGAGAGGGTGAAAATAAATGCTTGTCACTGTAAGCACCTGAGTTTGAGAATGGCTTCTTGTTAGGCACCATTATCGCAGCCATTGCTAACTAATACAAATAACAACCCTAAACTCACGAAGAAGAACCCATGAAAGGACCTGAGGAGGAAGAGCCAGACAGGTTAGAGAATTCAGTTGAGGGGAACTTCATGGTTGCCAAGAAGGGAATGTTTCAACAAGAGAAAAGCCTTGGTCAATGTCAGAGGCCTCAGAGAGGTCAAGCAAGCCCAGGGCCAAAATATATTCACTGGATTTGAGAACAAAGAGATTGAGGAAATTCGTATCTGATTTCTACACATTTCTCTGGCAAGTAGGAGATGCAGTCTTCTGAGAGTGAGAGGGAAGAAGACTAGAGACCAACAAGAAAGCTATAAAAGCTGGAAACTTTGCTGAGAGGAAGGGAGACACACCATGTGATTTTCTCCCAGCTGTGAGTGCAGCCTTAACAGAAAGAAGAAACATCTGGGTGTCCCATGTGGTGGTGGAGTTTTCTGGAGTGTGTGAGACTAAAAGACATAAAACATTTTTCTATCAATCTCATCAATTATCAGCTCTCCTGAATTTCTGCAGCACCAGAATCTGTATTGCACATTTTTGTGCTTTTTTATAAGTTGTCTTACAATCTTTACTGGTCATGTGCTAATAGCATTTTATTTCTTTCTCTGTATATCCATCTACCCATCTGTCTATCTGTCCTCCCATCCATCTGTGCATGCCTTCATCCGTCATCCATCCACCCACCCACCACATTATTCCTTCAAGGATGTGAGGGAACTTACAAGTAATACTGTATTAAAGTGTTAAATTAAAAGTAAAAATTTTGGAATCAAGCAATATTTAGATAAGAACATGTCAGTCACATGGTAAGGACCCCAAACAATTTTTGATTGATCAAGTAGCAACCCAGCAAAAAAAAAAATCTATATCCAAAATCTATAAAGAACTTATCAAACTCAACACCCAAAAAACAAATAATCCAGTCAAGAAATGGGTAGAAGACATGAACAGACATTTCTCCAAAGAAAACATACAAATGGCCAACAGACACATGAAAAAAATGCTCAACATCACTCAGCATCAGACAAATACAAATCAAAACCACAATGAGATACCACCTCACCTCAGTCAGAATGGCTAAAAGTAACAACTCAGGAAACAACAGATGTTGGAGAGGATGCAGAGAAAGGGGACCCTCTTACACTGTTGGTGGGAATGCAAACTGGTGTAGCCACTCTGGAAAACAGAATGGAGGTTCCTCAAAGAGTGAAAAATAGGGCTACCCTACGACCCAGCAATTGCACTACAGGGTACTCATCCAAAGGATACAAACACAGTGATTCGAAGGGGAACATGCACCCCAATGTTTATAGCAGCAATGTTCACAATAGCCAAACTATGGAAAGAGCCCAGATGTCCATCGACAGATGAATGGTATACAGTGAAATATTACTCAGCCATCAAAAAGAATGAAATCTTGCCATTAGCAATGACATAGATGGAAGTGGAACATATTATGCTAAGTGAAATAAGTCAGTCAGAGAAAGACAAATACCATATGATTTCAATCATAGGTGGAATTTAAGAAAAAAAACAGATGAACATTGGGGAAAGGAAGGAAACATAAAATAAGATGAAAACGGAGAGGGAGGCAAACCATAAGAGACTCTTAACTACAGGGAACAAACTGAGGGTTGCTGGAGGGGAGGTGGGTGGGAGGATGAGATAACTGGGTGATGGGCATTAAGGAGGGCACTTGATGAAATGAGCACTGGGTGTTATACGCAACTGATGAATCACTAAATTCTACCTCTGAAACTAATAATACACTATATGTTAATTAAATTGAATTAAAAAAAACAAAAAAAAACACATTATGTTTATAGATCCCATTCTAGAGCTATGAATTTCCACTTATTTCCACTTCAAAAACCTCCCATTGTAATTAGGTTATATTTTAAGATTAAAAAAGGGAGTCTGAGCAAGTAAACATGAAGAGAAAGTAATATTTAAGTTATAAACTCTCAATATGGAAAGCTTCTCGTTAAAACAAATTTTCCTTTGTATCTTAAATTACACAGAGAAAGTGTTTTTATGTAATTTCCTCCATTCTTACCAGACCATATGATCCGTCTTTCTTGTCACACCTGTCCCTTAGGATGGATAAAACAAGTAGCGTTGTCAGTTGTTAGGCCTTTTGCAGAGAGAAAATATTTCTGTTTATCTTCTTAGGAGTGGGGGAAAAGATTGGAAATTACACATTGACATCTGATTTTTTCTGTGCACACCAAAACTTATCTTCTGCCTTTTTTAGAAGAAGATTTTTTTTCATTTCACTTACTTACTTTTATAATTCATACCTAGGAATATATAAGATTATTTTTATGTTCAAGAAATTTAGGACCCCCCCAAAAAAAAGGAAAAAAAGAAAAGAAATGAAATTTAGCTATCCTGGTTCATTAATGAATGCCTTTCCCAGCTTCTCTTCAAGTGGCAGGAAAATGAAATTAGTATCATATGATCATCATATTTCACAATTATGTTATTAATACTTAAAAGATGGATTTAAATGACTGGTTCCATCTCCCTTTTGAGTTTGATGTTGACATAAATTGAAAATTATTTAGCAAACATACCTATTTATCTCCTTGGGTTCTAGAAAAAGCCTTTTAAGAAAATAAAATATAAACCAACCACATCACAGGTAACCTCAGGGTTCAGGACCACAATATCCTCCAAAGCTTTTGGTAGCGTGATTAACTCCAGTCATTTTCCAGACCTCTGCATCCCATCAGCTATTGTGATCATCCTCCCAGGGAGGGACGAGCCTATTAACGATAACCGAAGTTTTATCACTGCATATCTTCTATCGACTTGTAGCACAGTTTTTCTTTCTTCTGTGGATCAGCACCTAGTTTGAAACCCTTTTGTAGAATTCTAGGAAATTCTGCATTCATTGACTCAATAAACATATTTTTAGGGCCTTCTATGTGCCAGGCACTGTACTAGGACCTAGGAAAGCACTAAAGAGCCAGACCGTGCATTTCTTTTTGCAACACTCTCTTTAGTGCTGGAGATAGGCACAGAAACAGATAGAACAATGAAGCATGCTAAGAACTCTCATCATATTTGTATCTCTTTATTCTTTGCATTAGATGAATGCATCTAAACTTGGCATGGAAGGGTGGTAGTCTGGGAAACAAACTGAGGGCTTCAGAGGGGAGGGGCATGGAGGATTGGGATAGGCCAGTGATGGGTAGTAAGGAGGGCACGTATTGCATGGAGCACTGGGTGTTATACACAAATAATGAATCATGGAACACTACATCAGAAAAACTAAGGATGTACTGTATGGTGACTAACATAACATAATAAAAAAATAAAAGTTTTCAAAAATGAAAAAAGAAAAAAAAAGGAAGAGTGGTAGTCTATGGATGTACTCTTAGAAGGCTGGGTATTTTCTACAATAATCAAAATATTTTTCATTCGGGTGCCTGGGTGGCTCAGTCGGTTAAGCGTCTACTTTCAGCTCAGGTCATGATCCCGGGGTCCTGGGATCGAGCCCCACATTGGGCTCCCTGCTCAGTGTGGAGCCTGCTTCTCCCTCTCCCTCTCCCTCCTTCTCCCTCTGCTATGCTCTTTCTGTCAAATAAATAAATAAACCTTTCTAAAAAAGATAATGCAGAATTCTTTAAAAAATATTTTTTTCATTCACTTTGGTGATAATTACAAAAATGTGAAGCACATTCTTGGGCATCTGGATGACTAATTTATAATGAACATTCCACAACTTCTGTGCTGAAGTTTTTACTTACAGTTACTAAAAAAAAATCAAATGTAATAAACAGAATCTTATTCACACTGAAAGATTTATTTTCTAAACAACATCATAGGTTACATAAAATTAAAACTGTTAATTTGTTGGTTCTGCCTTTACTTAACATGCACATTTATTCTGATTATGTAATTGTATAAGAACACTCACAGAAGTACTTAATGCGGAGTTTTATGCTATTCTTGTTTACTTTCGTAGCTTTCTGATAGAGGCCATTGAAGTCAAAATGGTTAGGTCTGCACTTAAAATTATGCGTAATTTTCCTCTGAAAGAAGTTCCTACGTTACTTGCGTTTGAAAAACATAGTTCCGGTTTCATGTCCGTGATCTTTCAGAGATGCTATTCCATAAAATCCCTTTCTCCATTCCCTTTGTGTGGGTGATTACTATCATCTGACAGCTTACAATCTCCCCTCTTTCCACCCTCGGCTGGTGAAGTGAGGGGAGACCCAGCTAAAAGTGATGGCAGAATATAATTTAGAAATACCCAAGGGCTGAGCAGTTTTTAACCCCATTAAAAATTATCTAAGTGGCACATGAAAACATTCAAGCAAGGTTAAGCACAGTAACCCCGTGGGTCATTTGCAGGTCAGATTTTCAGTTTTTAAAATGAGCTATGTGTACTCTCAGGATATTAGGAGGCATGGAGGATATAATAAGATGGAGAATATGGCAATCATGCTTGAATGTCGGTGAAAATTAGAAAATGAAAACAAATTCTATCTATTGGCTAGAATACAATTTACATGCATGTTTAAGGGGCAACTTCAAAGAAGTTCCAGGCGTGATGCTGGGGAGTTCTTTGGGATGCGCTAGAAAACCTTCCAGGCTCCGGTAACCTCTCTTCTCAGTCTTCAAGGGCTATTTTGGTGGAAACCTTTGGGAAGCATTATACACAGGAAATGCTCCACAGAGTTAGAAACCTGAAGCTGTCCTTTCCCTACCAGATTCTAAGCATTTGGGAGATTGAGAAGATTTTCTTTTGTGAAATCTCCTTGTAGTAGCTTTGTGGACTCTAGGGTATACTCCGGCACACTGTACCACCCATCACCAAGGTGATTATACTTTTCCTTTTCAATCTACAGAAATGTGATTATTGCTTATTGCACAAAAGGGGTTGAAGATATTTGCAATAGTGACTAGGTCCCCTCTGGGATCTTCTGTTTATTGGTTGGAAACCACCAAACTATTTGATGTTCCTTTCATCTGACCACCCCATTCTCCTCATTTCCTGGTCTGTGCCTACCAGCATACATTGCCCATTCATTCATTCATTCATTCATTCATTCATTCATTCATTCAATGAGTTACCGGGTCCCCGAAATGCAAGAAGCCATCTTCATGTACTTGGAAGCTCTAAATAAGCTTTCTCACAATCCTCTTCTCCATTAAATATGATATCTCCTTGCATTTGGTTGAAGTGCATTATCTACTTAGTGGTCTTGTTAGCCTTCATGTCTCTGTTTTAGTCCATGAAGTACTATAGTTAATTTGGACCAGATCTCCAGTTTACCTCTCCAATTTGGTGGCCAATAAATCAGCAAGCCAAATAATCAGACCTGGATCCAGAGACATGACTGCCTTCATCCCAAGCCTCTTGTGAAGCCATCTACCAACACTTTGTGTCTATCTTTTGCTTGACATTGCCTTTGAATAGTGATTCTCAAAGCAGGTGGTGGTAATGTGGCAGGTGTGAATTCAGAATCTCCACTGATGTATGTGAGTGTTTGCAAAGATTGAATCATAATAACTAATTTAATTTTTTCTAATAACAATAAGGGAAGGCATATGATTTTTATGTTTTTAAAAGAAGGCATGGATTTTAAGACATTGTAAAACATGGCCTTAGAATCTACAAAGATGAGATCTTGTCTGCTTTCCAAATGTCACCCAGCACTGGCACATAGAGATAACACCCTATTTGTAACACTCCATTCCTGATAAGTGAGGAAAATTGCTGCTTATCAAAAGGCAAGATTTCTAGTAATCTCTACATCTTGAGAACAGGGAAATAATAAAGTAAACAAACAGCCTTTAGAGTCTTTGAATATATATGTAATATACTGGTTTGGAGAATTGTGCTTCCCTTTTTAGGTAGGTGGAGTCAGTGTGGCTAAGTTTTAGTGCATAAAATGTCATAAAAATGTTGGTAGGACTTTCAGGACAATTCGGTAGAAAGAGGAGAGTTGTACCTTTTTGTTATTCTTTCCTTCCTTCTTTCTGCTGCTTGCAAGGGATCGGTACAGGTTAGAGCTCCAAAAGCTTTCTTAGACTATGACAAGTCACATAGAGCAGAGCAAAGACAAAAGGCCTCAGAAGGTGGTCTAGAATCCCCCTACGTGGATTGCTTACATTTACTCTCTTCTTCTTCTTCTTCTTCTTCTTCTTCTTCTTCTTCTTCTTCTTCTTCGAGAGAGAGAGAGAGAGAGAGAGAGACACGACAGGGAGTGTGAGCAAGATGAGGGGGCGGCGAGGGAGAGAGAAAGAGAACCTTGAGTAGGCTCCACACTCACTGTGGAGCCTGACACGGGGCTCAATATCATGACCCTGAGATCATAACCGGAGCCTTAATCAAGAGGCAGATGTCTCCTGGACTGAGCCACCCAGGTGCCCTGCTTCCCTCTACACTTCTTTACACAAGCAAATATGCCTCTTGCATTTAAGCTACTACAGTTGGGTTTCTGTTACTCACAGCTGAATCTAACTTGAACTGATACGCCTTGTTAATTTGATTTCTCAGTAGCTTAAAAGGACCAAATTAGAAGCAGGAAGGGCTGCTTCTGTTAGCAAGTAAGGAAACAGAAAAAAAAATTATTATAGGCCAGGAAGTCAATTAATGGTGATATGGCTGACGTCAAGTCAGCGAGAAGGCAGGAAAAGGTGTAGAATATTTCAGACTTTTTTTTGGGAAGATGGTTGATGTTTAAAAAACTCTGATAAAGAGGGTAAACTTCAGTTACTTTTAGATTTGACACTTTAGACACTTTTCCTCATCACCTTTTTTGTCAGCAATATTTCTGGGACAAGTCATTGTGTGAGCGAGGACAAAAAAACCAAACATAACATATCTTTGTATTCAAGGTGTTCACAGTAGACCCCAGGAAGGTGAGACATTTGTCTCAGTGAGTACTGAGGGGTGTGGATGTACATTTATTTTGTGTAAGTTGGTAGCTGGGACAGCTTATTAGTTCAGGGACTACTCCTATGGTTACCCATAGGTGTTTAAATTGTCCTAGGTTAAGTTGAGAGACAGAGGCTGAGTGTAAAACCCAATAATCCAAGCTGCTGGTCTGCTTCTTTAACAAATGACACTGCCTCGCTTGTCCTAAATTCTCTTTAAATAATGAAAATTTATTTCCCTCTTGACTACCTTCTGACAAAGGGGCTCCTGTTCTCTTCCATTCTGTCACTCCTAGAAATACCAACACAAGAAAGCTTCATCAGCAACTAGGGTCACAGTGTCAGACAAAGCCTATTGTCTGGGTTGGTGATTTTGTTCCAGGAAGAGAACTCTTAAAATAATACCAAAACACCAAAAAGCAGAGCTGGACTTTTTCATTTCCCAACCTTTCACAGTTCTATTTTGTAAACCCAATTTACTGAATAATTAATTTTCAAAATCTTCGGGACACCTTACTCACAACCCATTTTTGTGGGTAGAGATAATGACTTGAGCGGAACATGAGCAGAGAGTTGATTTTAAGTAAGGAAATGGGGTCAGGGAGAGGTTAAGTGGCTGGCCTGGGGTCAGATAGCAAGCTGGTGACTCAACTTTGCAGCTCCTGGATCTGAGGCCTGCAAAGAAAACCAGAGCCCATTTCCTCTTGATAAGTTAACTGCCCCGTATCTGCGGTCTGTTGTAAGCTTTTAAGAGCCTACATTCCTTTTGTGACTGCAGACCTGAGCTCCTGTGACTTTCACCAGAGTCTGGAAAATACTCTCAAGGTCAGACTGTGGTATATAGAGGGCATTAGCACTTTATTTGCCACTGAAAATCATTATGCAATTCATAGGGGTTGCCATCTCTCCATTGGGTACATATTCATAACAAGCAGCCTGTAGAACAGACGGCCGTGTCTCAGAAACGATGACATGTGTTTACGGAGTGCTTCCTATGTGTCAGGCAGTCTGTGAAGTCCTGTACATGGATTATCTCATTTAATCCTCCTGTTAATTTATAGCCCTTTTTACTGATGAGGATGTTGAGGCTTTTCAGGGGTTAAGTACGTAGCCCAAGTTGACACAGCTAGAAAATGGCCCACTAAGAGCAATGAACCCAGTTTTGTAGGACTCAGAGGCCACTATGCTGTACAAAATTCCTATATACTCATACTTTTTCCCCCACACTTCTGTTGTTTCAATTCTTTTACACAGTAAAATTTGTGTGGGTATAATTTTCATTCCAGCCTTAGGTAAGTGGTCATATGTATATATATATAAAATATTATTATATTATATTATATTGTATATATAATATATATATAATTTTATATATTTTATAATGTATGTATATTTATATTTTTTAACATTGAGGTTAACGGCCCCACCTGCAAACAGATCAAAGATGCATCTCCCATTGTGGTATTGTTTGGAGATCTTAGTTACACGCCTCAGAAAATAACATTTTCCAGACTAAAAAGCTGAAAATAAAACTATTTGAAAGTAGAATTCTATGTGAAAATTCATGACGTATAGTGGCCCTGCCCCAGTCTTTCTGGGACGTCTTCCAATATTCCTCATTTTCTGGAAAACACGACCCAGCAAACTAAAAAAGATGATGGAATAGACGTGTACGAAAGTTTTTACTTGAAAAGTTTTTTCCTAAAAATGGAGTTAAATGTGGGTTCATTGGAGAAGCATCTATTTCTTTGGAATGGGATGAATAAGAAAGTTACAACCTACTTTTCTGCTTGTTTGTCGGAGAAGGGAGAGAATGGAGAACGTGAGAAGCCGCCGCCAGAGCGGCCAGCGGCCCCTTGGGAAGCCGAGGGGACAGGTCGGCCGCACCTCTGGTCCCCTCCCCCTCCTCGAGGTTCCTAGTCCTATCCGCTCCCCCCGCCCCGTGTCCACCCTCCCCCAGGGCCCCTGCCCCCGGCAGCTCTTGCCCCCCACGGCTCCGTCCTCAGACTCGTCGGCAGCCTGTTAAACCTGCTGGATCGCTCTGCAGTTGAGGCGGACAGCGACGTGCCTCGGGCGAGCGTATTAAAAAGGCGTATCAGAAACTGGCACTGAAGTGGCATCCTGAGAATAAACAAGAAGTGGAGAGAAAACCCAAAAAGTAGCTGAGGCGTGCGACGTGCAATCAGATGCTAAAATCGGGACATCTGTGATACATACGTCAAAGAAGGATTCAGTGGAGGTGGAGGTGGGTCATTCTGACAGTCCCTTTGAGTTAGCCTTTGTCTTCCCCAACCCAGACCACGTCCTCAGGGCATTTTTTGGTGGAAGGGACCCGTTTTCATTCGGCTTCTTCAAAGACCCATTTGAGTACTTTTTTGGGGCGCAATCAAAGGCGTCCTTGCAGGAGCAGGTGCCGAGGAGGGGTTTTTCTCTGCCTTCAGTGGATTTCCATCTTTTGGAGAAGGAGTTTCTTCATTATGCAAGATCTACTTCCTTTGGTTCACCAGGCCAAAGGGGCCTCACTTCATTTTCTTCCATGGCCTTTGGTGGCAGTGGGATGTATAACTTCAAATTTATATCACCTTCTACTAACATTGTTAATGGCAGAAAAATCACTAGAAAGGGAATTGTTGAGAATGGTCGAGAAGGAGTAGAAGTTGAAGAAGACCGCCAGTTAAAGTCCTTGTGATGAATGGTAAGGAGCAGCTGCTGTGATTGGACAACAAATGGTTAAACCTGTGTATGTAACAGAAATGTTGACTATATCCAGCCCATTTAAGGATTAGCAGGAACATTTTAATTTTTTTTTTTTTTGAAGATTTCAAATGAACTCGACTTTCACTATAACCGTACCTTAAGTATTTATACACTGCTCATCGAGGCCCTGTTTATCATAGACTTTTGCGTTTATGGTTGGGACCCCATAATAGAACCAACTTTTTTTTTGTCTTTAAAATTGTTGTAAATCTCTGTATGCACTTTGCTTTTTTATTAAACGTTTTCCAAAGTGACCTGACTTTTGTATGCTAACGCCAGTGTGAACCTGCTTTTCTATTGTGTTTGAAACATGAGCCAAGTAGAGTCAGCCTGCTGTGAAGTTAACAGTGCCAGGAGAATCTTCCCCAAAAATAACTTCAATTTTTTTCTGGTATTTAATATTGAGAGATATTAATGCATTAATGGTAAAACGTTTCTCAGTTGATACAAATTGAGGAAGTTTTCTAGTTGTGCATGAATACTGGCATCTTAGTAACTTTTGGCAATTGTTTAAATATGTAATGTGAAGCGTAGGTTTAAAAACGTAAAGCTGGGGGTGTCTGGGTGGCTCCTTAGGTTAAGCGTCTGCCTTGGGCTCAGGCTCCTGGGATCAAGTCCCACTGCGGCCTCCTGCTCAGCAAGGAGCCTGCTTCTCTCTCCTTGCTCCTCCCCCTGCTTGTGCTCTCTCTCTGTCGAATAAATAAGTAAAATCTTAAAAAAAAAATAAAAAATAAAAAATAAAGGTGGCAAACTGGGTCTTTGTAATTTACTTAAAAAAAAGAAAGAAAGAAAAGAAATGCAAAACTGTTTGGTGCATTCTTTTCTGAGTGGAGCCTAAAAAGAAAAGGTGCAACTTAAGTTTTAGATTTTCTTTTGTTTTTGGTGGAAAAATGTCACCTTGGAAACAGATAAATACTGTAAATTGAGTTAGAATTTTAGTTAGAAATGATTTTATTTAATAATGAATAGGAAAAATCGTGTGTGTGTGTGTGTGTGTGCGCGTGCGTGTGTGAAGCTTTGGAGCATTATTAGATTTCAGAGTTCAGTTAACCCGATCTCGTCAAATCAACTACAAATACAGGAGGGGGGGGACTAAGGAAAAATGGAAAGAATGGAAAGGGCGTGTTGTAATTTTTCAAGATATGAATATTTTGAACTTTTAAAATAGCTCATATAATGAATTTGCAGGGATGTAAAATGTTGAGGTGATAACCCCGGGTGTCTTTCTTAAGACAAGATGGCTAACGCATCCCACCACCTCTGACAGCAGACCTAAATTGTAGGCTAATCTTTCTGAGGTGTGAGCAAATTTCTTAAAAGTAAAACGATACTTAAAAAAAATTCAAGTAGCTTTTTTGAAGTTGTAAAAGCAACTAGTTATAAAAGTTGATGATTATGAAAAAACAAAATGGAAAATGCAGGTAAGTGAACAGGAAGGACTAGGAGTCCTTCACGGTCCTACTACCTAGAAAAGCCACTGTTAATACCCTGGAGTATGTCCTTATAGGTCCCCCTTGGCCATGTGTACACATATAAGCATGGACACGTTTGGACAATTTGACCTAAAATTTTAGAATATACTTTTCCTACTTAACTAAACCATGACTATGATATTAACACCCATCAGTCTTTTTTCCATAACATAATTTCCCATGGCTGTAGTTGGACATTTAAAATTGTTTTCAATATTTTGCTACTAAAAAAACTCTCAAAAAACTTTTCCTTTTAGGAAAACTTTGAACTTATCTTTAATTATTTTTTTAGGCTAAGGTCCTAAATTTTTTATACTTTCTGGATTAAAGCAAATGCAGATTTGGAGACTTTTGAAACAGTCTATAATGCTCTCCAGTTTACAACCCAATTTGCACTGTGATTTTTGGTATATATGGGCCACGGTTAGTTTGGAAGTTCTGAGAAAGGTTTGTGAATATTAGAACTAATGTTTGTTGTGTGGTTAGCCTCGAGTAAAATATCATAGAGGTCAATACATGGCATATATTATTATGAATATAATTATTATCATTGAAATCCAGGACTTTTTAGAGGTCTAATGGAATGTCATGCAAATTCATTGACTGCTGGCCTTTCTAAGTCCTGAACATGTGGCAAGCTCAGATATCATTAAAATAGGATATTCGAAGAACTTCTGAAAAAATTGTCATATGTGGAAAACAGATGCTTTATATTGATAACAGTTAAGTTTTGCATTTGAAATACTGAGCCATGAGGAAAAGACTAATATTTTTGAGAATATGTGGATGTTTTTAATAAAGAAGCATATATTTAAAGAAAAAAATTCCTCACATGGTTCCCACAGTTAATTTTTAGTGAGCTATTCTTCCCTAATGGTGCTTAAATTATTTAACCCTCTTCCTTTATGATATATTGGGTTGTGTTTTAGTTATAGAATTTGCATTTTTGCTCTTTTTCTTAATGAGAACAGTAATTATTGGACAAGAGTTTATATTATTAACATTTACATATCTTTTTTTTAAGATAGTGTTTAAATTTTGTTGACTTTTCCCCAGTTATCTCAATGGACCAGAAAAATATGTGTAGTGAGGTAATATTCTGTAGAGGTTCTTCAATATATCTAGCTTCTTGTAGATGAGTAATTCGCTCAGTCCTTCATCTCTCCATTCGCTAATCTACCGACCCAACCGTTCATCTAATACATTTTATTGAGTACCTACTTTGTATCAAGTCCTGTACTAGGACCCATTGGCAACAGTGGAAGTTTAGCAAACTACAAGGGTAAATTTGCATGGATAAATAGAAAATCAAAGAGTTTGGGGTGAACGAGTCACTCTCAATCTGTATTTCTGAAAGTTTTAGATAGGCTACCTTCTTGCAATAGCTCAGCAGGCTATCCCTATTTATTATGATTTGAGATTAGGTGGTACTTCATATTCACTTTGAATTCAGTCACCATATTTACCATATATCTTCTGAGAACGAGACCCTTTCCTATCACTAGAGACAGAGGGTGAATAAGACACACCAGCTCTTCTCTCATGGGGCGTAATATCAGACCGTACCTCTCCTGTCCTACCAACCTCCCTACTGGCTAGCACTCTGTATTTCCACCCCACACTGTCTGGGAATTTACCTGTTTATCAGCCAGTCAGCCTTCTTAAGGGTAGAGCCTCTTCCATGTTTCCTGCTCTATTTCCAGCCCCTGGCACATCCCAACTGAAGGTGTCCTCTATATACTTCCTGGACGCTTGTTTACTATCCCTTCAATTTACTTTAGGGCTATGTTTACCTCATCTGAATAAAGCAACATATATATCTCATGGCCATAAGATACTTCTGTTTGACTTCAATTTAACTTTTCCAGGTTAAAGTCCTATTACAGCCCTCCACCTGCCTTATGCAAACCACTCATACTTCTCCAAATGGGCCCTGTTCCTTTACTCATTTTTTTCCTTTTCCCAGAATAATTTAATCTCTCTTTTTCTTCTCTTCTATGAGGCCTAGCTCAACTAAATTTGCTCTGTGAAGCCTTCCCTGGTTGCCCTGATTAGAAACTACCCCTCCTTCCCTCATGCTGCCATAATGCATTGATTGAACCTCTTTAGGGTGCTTTTCTCCTTCTTTCTTCCCCCAACATCAAATAACAGTCCATTTAGTCCATGTCTTCCCTGCTTGGGTGTAAGCTCCCCTGAGGAAGGAGGAGGTTTCATTCATTTTGGTATTCCTCACAACATCCAGAGCAGTACTTTGCACATCGTAGGAGGCCAGTAAATGCTTATGGAATGAATGAATGAATATGTAAATATACTCTCCGCAGTGAATGGGCTTCATGTGTGACTTAGGGGAAGAAGCTTATTACAAAGGAATATGTGTACTGGGGATTTTGATATTGTTAAAGGTAAGGGGAGGGCAGTCTATGTGGAGGGCCATGGGAGCAATAAGTGTGGGCCAGAGAAGGCAAGGTGTTATGTGGAGAACAGTAATGGGATAAGCCTGGCTAACAGGCAGGTTTAGAATCCAGAAGGCTTTCAGTATAGGGCCAGGGAACATGGCCTTGGGCCCAGGGGAGGTGAGCCACATTCTTGATTCCTGAATTGGATTTCAGATATCCAGATATTTGTGACACCAACCCATGTTCTCTTCCATCTGTTCCTATGTTTTTGACCAATACAACCGGTAGGATGAATGTGATAGCTACAAAAGATTTTAGAGATAACTTTTATCCAACCATCCCAGCTGTTATATTCAACTGGTGGGTATGGGAAAATAAGACTTCAAACAGTACTTTACATTTGAATGACAATTTAAAGTTTACAAGCTGTTTTTTAGAGTGTTATGTTTTTATCTTCACAAGAAATCTGAAAGATGCTGAAGGGGAAACTGAGTCCAAGCTAGCACAGGTAGTACAATAACTGAGGACTTCTGAAGCTCTTGAAGCCAAATATAGTGTTTGTGTGTGTGTATGTGTGTGTGTACAATTCTCTCTCTTTTTAAAAAGATTTTATTTATTTAGGAGAGTGAGAGAGTGGGCATGAGCAGAGGGGAGGCAGAGGGAGGAGAAGTAGACTCCACACTGAGCAGGGACCCCAAAGCAGGGCTCCATCCCAGGACTCTGAGATCACAACCTGAGACAAAAGCGGATACTTAACTGACTGAGCTACCCAGGTACCCCTCTCTACAACTCTCTTATCTTTGCTATTAAGAAGGTAGTTGGGAAAGACAAGGAATAGATGATGAGAGAATGGGGAGGGAGGTGGAGAAAATGAGGAGTTAGAATTGTGATTTATGCATTCACTCAGCAACTGTGAATCCCATGCTCTTCCTCTGCTCTCTCCTCTCCATACCGGCCCATGCCTCAGTCCTCAGGGATACTCCAGGCAGACAGCTGAAAAAACAGTGGCAGAAGGGCCTTGGGAGCACCGGATGGGGTACCTAGTCTAGCTTTGGAAAATCAGGAAGGCTTTTTAGAGAAAGCGACATCAAGATTGAGACTTAGGGAAAGCGACGGAGAAACCAGGTAAAATGAGATAGAGTATTGAGGGTGGGGAAAGAATTTCAAGCCAACTCATGAAATTGGGCAACTGATTTAGGGCAAAAAGCACATCCCAGTGTGGAAAGAATGCTCTTAGAGCCTCTCAGAATGCAGGCAAGAAGGGCAAAGCGAGCTTTACATCTCTTTCTCCTTCAGTTGTTGTTTCTTTTGCCTTTTTTCCCCAATGAGGAGGGGGGATAAGCACCACCTCTGTCCCCTTTGGCCCAAGGGCTATAGTGGTTTTAGATCGAAAAGTCCATGGGAGGATGGTTATTTGTGCACCTAACATTATTTCATCACTGAATTTTCTGTTCCGGCCCCAGTGATTACTATCACGACCTAACCCGAGCCTCTATGGCTCACACTGAATTCTCTGCCCAGCTTGGAAGAAAGCTCCATAGATACTTAATCAGGTTGAAGATGTAGTTTCTTCTGTTGGAAGAGATTGCTATCCATAACCCAGGGAACAGAGAAAATATGCACTGGGAGGAAAGGAGTAGATGTGATGTTGGGCTATAGATGGGAAAGGAAAAGGGTCAATAATTTTGAACATTTTGCATGAATATCTTTTCTTTAGTGATGGAAAGGGTACTTGGTTTTATGTTATTTACCATTATTGATGTATACAGAATCTATGTATATTCTCAGATTACTGTACTCTTTTGCTTCCTATTTAAAAATTAACTCTCTGCTTCAGTGAGGCTCTTCAACTGTATTTCTCATTAAAGCAATGTAGCCAAGAGCTAAAGTAGCATAGCTGAAATTACACGTGAACTGTACTTAAAAATTTTTCTTTTAGAATGCAAAACAAAAGTACCTTTTTTAAAATGAAAAAATCAGTGTATGTTCCACTGAGGCTCTGAAAATCAGAATCTCAGTGTATCAATTGAACATTGAGTTTTAAAATATGTATGAGTTGATTTAACCTATTTACAGACTGCCAGAAGGCAAGAAGAGAAGGTTTCTTCTTGAGTTGAGCTCAGAAAGCCTCCTTTGCCAGAAAAAAGAGGCGAACCTATTAATATTCAGTGACTCTTCAAAGTCCAGGCAGCCTGAAGAATGCATTCGAAGGAGAAGAATTCATTGGTTTAGTTAGTCTGGCAGGTAGGAACAAGAAAGTCAATGACCTCTTGACAAATCCTTTTCTACACACCCTAATAACCTATATCAGCAGGTTTTCAGGGCCTCTCTTGCCCCTTCATCTGGGGAGGTGGACAAATGGAAGTCAGTGGTGTAGCAAATACATAGACTTTTCTGCGAAGAAATGTAAATACTTTCCCTGTGTTTATGCATTGGAACTAAGGTACTCCAAACAAAATTATAAGGGCTGTGTTACAAGCACAAAAGTGAAAAACTCTGCTGAACCACTTACATCACATCTACGTGTAATAGAATGACTTAGTTATAAGATTCATTTTCTTCCCTGGTTTATGTAAATTGAGCTTATTACATTGTTATCACAACCCAGACATATGAAGATTTTGTTTAACTGAATTCCACTCTGTGAGTGTAATTTAAAGCTAGACTGTGTATGTGGACAAAAACACAAAAATGGCAGAATTTTGCCTGTTCAACTCCAGAGTATAATACCGCTAGTTTCTTACATTTTATATTGTTGAATCAGAGCAGCTAAAATCACCAATCTGGGCTGAGAGAATCATATTTCATATACACAGAGGGAAAAATAGACTTGTAGACTCCCACAGCATATATTTTTTCCTTACAGAACAAAAGAGTTTCAAATTTTCTTCTCCAAAATGTGAAGATTCAGAAGCAACTGTTCTGCTGCTGGGAAATTTGTTCTGTAGACATTTCTCTTGAGCAGCCTGGGAAATCATGGGAAGTGGAAAGGAGGTTGCCTCATCACTTACTGAAAGACGAAACAAGTCAACTTCCTGACAGCTTAGACAATGGTCTTCATCTTCCTCGCTCCTTCTCTCCGTCCCTCCTTCTCCCTTCCTCTCACACTTCCTTCTTTCCCTTCCTTCCTTTTCACTTTTCTTCTTTCTCTTCTCTCTCTCTCAATCTACTCCTTGCCTCTCTTCCTCCTTTTCTCCTTCCTTCTTTCCTCTCTTCCTTCCTTCTTCCTACCTCTAGGCACTTCTCCACATACTACTGGTAGAGGTCAGACAAATGTTCAGACAAAACAGGGTACCTATATTATAGCCATCTTCCAAGGTGTTTTCCTTTTGAGATTTGTAACTAAAATTCAAAGTAAATTCTTCAGGGTTAAATCTTGGTTCTTTCAAGGTATTGATTTCACAACTTGGTGATGATTTGTGTTAAAACCTTATATAATATTAAAACAGAACTGAAACTTTTTAGATTGAAGAAGAAAATGTATACGTGATTTGTAATCTTGTCACTTCAAAGGAGATTTGTGTTAGCAAATAGAAAATGTATGGGGCATTGACCATTTAGATGAATTGGGGCTTTGAGGTTTTGGAGAAAGGAAAGAAGTTTTTGTAAGAATTGAAAACAAGGATACTGGGTATTATCCAAGAAGCTTTCATAATGAAAGTATATTCCTCAAATGGTTATCTTGGTGTGCTTTAATTTATGGTCTCTAATGGGTAGGAAATCTCTAAGTAAGAACAAAGAGTTATGAACGCAGTAAGAAGGTTATAAATGGGTCTTGACAAGGTGGCTTAAAGGAGACATTATGGCATCCAGGGGACAAGAATTTACATCTCGTTCTTAGAATGTGTAATTTGCCTCAAAACCATCAAAGTTATCATCAGATAATATTTCTCAGGCTCTTTTAAGAACCTGGTATCTTAAGATCTATACAAAATCAAACATGTAATCACGTATAGTTAAAGTAAGTCACTTTACTTTTTTATGTTGTTAGCAATTTTCCCCCCAAATGTCTTAACTCTAAATATCAAGCTTACAAGAAAGAATTTTGCACATATCATTTCCACACTGTAGAAATGGACATTTTATATATCTATATATAGATATAAAGATATCTATAAAGATATATATACATATAAACATATATAAAGACATGGATAAATATGGATATATACATGGATATATATAAACATATATAAAGATATGGATAATATAGATAAAGATCTCTGTATATAAAGATATATGTTACTCTGAAGAGAAAGATATTTGCAAAGAACTTTGTAAAGGTAAACAACACTTGAGAGAGAATAATTATGATCACGAAGTGGTTATTCCAGTGATCCAAGGATAACTGAGTTGGTTAATTTGGGCTTAGAAAGAGTCCTTTTCAGGGTCGTCTCTGGAGGGAAGAGAATGGGGCTATGTTCCTAATCCCCCCTAACAGTTCTAGAACACCCCACAAAGCCTTGAAGTATGAGGGTTGATAGGTGAAACTGGAGTGCACAAGGCAGTGGAGAGCCTTGTCCGGAATGTGGCTATCCTCTGCGCGAAGACTTCATGGGGATGCCCCTTGGCTTCGGCAAAGCCTGTTTACAATCGTTCCAATACTGATGGTCCACCATGTGAATTTCTTGGTATTGCACTAGGCACCTCAGATGCAGTGGGCACAACAAACCAGCCAGGTTTGTTATTACGAACAAGGGGTGTATTATTTCCCTTGCCTTATAGTTGAAGGAACTGGGAGAAATAGATTTAGTCTTTGACTCCTTCTCCAGCTAAAAGTTGGTTAGAGGACGGAAGCTTTTAGGAAAATGACTACAGGGCCACACAAAGTGAGAGGCACCAGAGCACCGTGACCTTGAGCCCTGACTTCCAGAGCAGTGTGAGTTTTCACTTCTGCATTTTGGTGTCTTCTCTCGCAGTCTCTGTTGGGGGAGGCTAGGAAAGTACCACAGCTCTGTTTTTCAACAACGGATGTGCTCACCGGGAGGTTCTGGACTTATATATGGCTGATGGCTGACCTGTGGTTTGAATGGGATTGTGTTAACCCAGGTCCCACTCCCTTACCTCGAATAGATATCCTCCAAAGAATGCAAGTGGTAGGGTCCAGGACCTGGGGGTCAGGCTCAGGGAGGACTACTGACCAGGTGCCCAGACAACACTCAGAAGTCTTTAGATAAATATTTCTACTCATTTTGAGCCTTTACACACACACACACACACACACACACACACACACACACACACACACACACACTCACACACCCCACAACATACCACAGAGCCACAAGTTACAATATAGTAATATATTATTGTTGAAAGACTATAAGCAAAAACAAAACAAAACTGAGGACAAACATTGCCTCATGTTAATATAGTCAGGTGTGGAAAATTTAGAACTTTTGAAGAATATATCTCAAAGATTTTAGTCTTGTTCAAGTATGATTATACATACTAATGGAAACCATAGCTCTCCAGCTTCTTTCCAAGCTCTTTCTCTCAGAGGACATATTACTTGATCCTTTATTTGGATCTGTCCAACCTGCATCTTTCTGGCTCAGGGTCCCTTTGAAAGCTTTGGAAGTGCTAAGAAGGCAGAAGTGTTGAGATATCCACATGATGTCATTAATAAGTCAACACTGACCTCAGAACTGAATTCATCTTGGAGAGCATACATATCAAGCAGCTTCTGGCTGAGGAGAAAGAAAATGTCATTTTCTGCTGGTAAGGAGATAATTGAGTGGGGGCAGGGAGAGTGAGGAGGTCATTGTCTGGCATCCTGACAGCTGGATCATTGGGAGAAGTATCGGATGACTCTTGCCCCTGCCAAGTAGGCTTTCCCCAATTGTTTTTAGAATCTTCAAAATGCTAATAAAAATACTTTTACATTTTAATTTGTATTGCCTGGGCTTGTATTAAAGTACTGCCAGCTGCTATCGTAGATAAAATTTAGAGTCTCCATGGCTTACCACCATAGTAGTTTCTCATAAAGTCTAAGAAGTGGTGGAGATAAAGGTCACATGGAGGGGGGAGGAGGTGGTACTCTGGTCCACAGGAACCCAAGCTAATGGAGGATCTAGCATTTTCAGTGTGTGACATCCAAGATTTCCCTGGGTGTCAATATTTCATTTATCCACACAGGAAGAAGGAGAGGGTGCAGAAGGCACACCTACTTCTTAACCACTTGGGTGTGGAGGTGACACACATCATTGCCATTCATATTCTGTAAATGAGAACTAGTCACATGAACAGACGGGGATAGCAGGGTCCTTAGAAATGGAGTCCTGGCAGTGTTTCCAGAAACAACTTTTGGAAAGGTAGCAAAGATACTTGGTGGAGAGTCGTTTTGTCTGCTACAACATTCTCTATAGAGCAAGCAATAGAAACCAAATCCTGCGAACTTTAGTGACAAAATGCCATGTGTACCCCTATGGTGGAAAAGTGGCAGTCATGTGATTGACAGTTCCCCCCACAGAGAAGTAGCACCATTCCCAAATTTAAAAAATACTAAGGTGTCCAAAAAATATCCGTTCCACATAATCTTAGTGAAACAAACAGACAAAAATACCTCTGAACTAAATGGCTTAAAACAACCAACTTTATTATTTCTCCTGATTTTTGTGCGTCATCTGGGAGGTTCTTTAGGTTTGGGTGGGCTCTGCTGATCTCTGTAGACCACTGGTAGCTCAGCCGGCCTGGATGGTGTGGGATGGTCTCGTTCACGTGGCTGGCGGTTGGGGAGAGTTTTCGGCTGAGCAGCACATCGCTGCTCTCCATGTCACTCACCCTCCCGTAGGCTAGCCTGGGCTTCCTTACATGGTGCTGTCAAGATTCCGAAGAACAGTAAAAGAGAGGGCAAAGTCCAGTGCAGAAACACTTTTTAAAACTTCCATTTGTGTCACACGGCCAAAGCAAGCCCCATGACCAAGTCTAGATTCAGAGTAAGGAGAAGTACATTTCACCTTGATGTGAGGGGCTACAAAGTCACATTGCAAAGGTGCCGGCCTATGGGGATAAGAATCTTGCTGTTTTTCCGACCTGTGACAATGTTCATTCTCTCTGTACCTCCTCCTCACGCTTGGCTTTTCCTTGTCTGTAAGTGACTTAAGTTCTTGACTGTAGTCTCTTTAGCTCTTATTTCAAAAATGAGTGAGAGAAAGAGAGCAAAAGAAAGCAAGACAGAGAGAGAGAACGTGCATAGATGGGACTGAATTGAGCATAGATAGGACTGAATCCCATTTTTCATAAACTCTAGTATTCTGCTGTGTACATACCAAATTAACAATTCTATATGTAATTGTTAATATAATGTGAACATGCCTTAGCATAGTACTTTGCACATATTAGGAACTAAATAAATCCCAACCGGACTATCCATCTGCCCATCTCCTGGTTAGGAATTAGATTTTACTTTTCCTTTACGTATTTGAGGTACAGAGTAGATGCTCAACAAATTCTCGCTGAATGCACTTGAATGGTGAAAGGAGTAAGGAGAAATCATAAAGCAAGTATAAATGAAGTTTAGTAAGTTCCAACTTACCAGTTGTGTTTCTTTGTTGGAGAAGGCCAAATTCAATATAATTAAAAAACAAAACAAAACAAATCCAACAAACATTTATTCAGGGACGCCTGGGTGGCTCAGTCGGTTAAGCATCTGCCTTTGGCCCAGGTCGTGATCCCAGGGTCCTGGGATGTAGCCCTGAATTGGGCTGCCTGCTCAGTCGAGAGCCTGTTTCTCCCTCTCCTGCCCTGCTCGTGCTCTCTCTCTCACTACCTCTCTCTCTCTTAAATAAATAAATAACATCTTAAAAAAAATAAAAATAAAAAACAAAAAACCCATTTATTCAGAGGATATCTTCTATTTAATTGCAATTCAAAATACTGCGTTCCTTAGATTATTAGGTAAATAAAAAGAGCAAGAAGAGATAAAGTAGGACAATCCAGGAAATAATGTAAGGACCATACAAGTCTTAGGAAGTAGAACAACGTACGAGAGTTAAAATTCAACTGGACTTCATCGTCAAATAGGAAATTTTCATTTGTTTTAGGTTGAAGTTCTGTTCTTTATTTGGCATCAGAAAAAGTTGCTTTTATGGTTAAAATTAGACATGAACTGGACTTTAAGTAAGTGTCCCTACATCCTTAAGTGGCACACGGTGTGATACGGAAGTCAGACACAAGGAAAACTGCCTTTCTTGACAGAGTTCCTGGATAAGAAATGATGATATTCTAGAATGAGCAAATAATGCCTTCCCTGCATTTCCCTCCTTGTCATAATAGAACTCCTTAGTGCAACACTTCTTTTCCAAATTCGACAACACTGAATTTGCATATTTCATTTCTCAATTGCCCATGGTAATGGGAGAAGAATGAGTGGGGAGGAGAGCATGTAAGAAGGTAGATAATTGGTAGTGAGAGATACTTTCCAAGCCTCATTACTTCATTTTATCCATTCATTTGAATCTTCGCCCACATCCCATCTGATCTTTTACCAGAATTGCAACAAACAGCTCATGAACAGTGTTTTGATTTTTAGTTCTTCCCCCCACCAAAGTGATGTGGTTTTTAGAAGGTATAAAGAGACCCAAAAGCAGCTTGCCAGAAAGAGGGACAAATAAAACTTGAAAATTTTACATTATCTGAGAGTTGCCACTGTTAGGTGTGAACCAGCTTACTGGGCAAATGTCAGTCATGGTAATTGTGTCATCACTATCTTAGTCTTGGACAACAGACAGGGTTGATGCCACATCACATGGACAGGGATTTATAGGGCGTGGGGAATGGCAAGGACAAGAAAAGTTCCTGACTAAAAAATGATGAGAACCAACAGAACAAATTGGATTTCAAAGGCATCCCACTGACGTTGGACAGGGACAACTAAAACAAGAATTGAACACCAGCAGCAGTGCGCTCACCATTTATTGAGTGCCTACCTGAGGTATGAGGAGTCCAACGAGGGACCCGTCCCTGCCCATGAGCATGGGTAAGGAGCCCTATGGGATGAACATTATTACCCACATTGTCCATGAAATCCCCGTCCTGAGGAGGACTTGCCTCCTCCTTGTTGAAGAGATAAACCTTAGCCCTAATATCTGGATTTTCCGTGAGCCCTAAAGCGAGTCTTGTTTACATCCATCAATAACAGCAGGGGACAGTCAGCCTTTCACAAGGGAAGTGATCAGCAGGCCATGGGTCTCAGTGATACCAGAGGTAGTTGGAGAAAAATGAAGAGCTTTTGATGTCATTTGGAAAGTGAGGGCCTAGGTTAAAAGTGAGATTACGTTACTTTATCATTACTTTGCCAAATCAACCCCTTAGAGAAGAAAAGCCACGTTTTTCTTTTTGTTGCTCCTCATCTATAGGTTGTTCTATGAATGACCATATGAAGACAAACCATCTTGATAATTCTGAGAGCAGCTTGCAACAGCTTGGCATTCACGACCTTTCTTTTAATACAAGATCAAGCATTTACAAAGCACATATTGTGTGACTAACGGGGTATCAGACCCTGTGATGTATAATGAAAGAAATACAAGCCCTTGTAGTTTTAGTGAAGTTAGGCTTTTGCTAGAAAACATTACAGTACATAATAAAATGCCAACTTATGTCCCATATACTGTATATGTTCTCTGAGGAGAGAATAATGTGTGGGGACTGGAATTGTGAGGGGGGCACTTTAGAGGAAGTTGGGGTTTGGCCTGGGTCTTAAAAGATAAACAGGGAATATATAGGCATAAAGTAGAGAAGGAAAGGATAAGAAGTGAGACTATGGGGACTAGAAGTTTCCTTCTACCCAGTGGGGCCAAGGTGCCACCTTGAATTCTGGATTCAAAGATGGTGTGGGTTGAGGAGAGCCCCTCCACCTGTTTTAATCATTTTGCAGTGGCAAAAAATGGCACATGTGTTTCTCAGCACATTGTTTCAACTAGCCACTGCTAATGTCTTTGCATCAGGTTGATTTCTTTAGACCTATTTGATATTCTAATTGCTGACTTTCTAGGACACATCCCCCAAGATCAAGGCTGTGATATGTATATGTGGACAACAGAAAAGTAAAAGAAGAAAACTCTTCTCTCCTTGAAAAAGATCCGTCCCCCCTTAGTTATCTCTCCCCTCCCAATAAGGAAAATTAATGAGAAATATATCTAAGCTTTAAGTCAACACCTATGTTGTGCTAAGTAACACACACCCCTCCACCTCAATTCTTTAAGGCATCCTAGAATTAAAATCTGCATTGTTGGTGGGTCAGGGGGTCCCACTATTCTCCCTACTTTCCATAAGCAGAACTATGTGTCCAACACAGACTGGCTGGCCAAATCCATGGACCAAAAACCCAGTTGATGTGTAGGATAAATCATTCCTGACACAACTAAGCTTATAAAGGATATCCCACCATAAAGTCAAAGTAATGGAGTCTTCCTTGTTGTGGGTTCCTTGACCTAACTCTAAAAACATTCTCTCCTTACACAGTATGCCCAGACAAATTTAACAAAACTTAAAAGATAGTTTACAAGTGCTTTTCCCTACTAATAGTTGCTAAGCTGTAAGAGGAATTTGATATGACACAAACTTGTCAACTATGGTCTATTGGTAACTGGTTTCCAGAGCTAACTTGAATTATTGGACTTGTCAAACTAAGATTTGGGCCAAATCTTATTGAATAAATTGATTTTACTTGGTTATATTTATATTATCATCTCTGTTGGAGAATACAGGGCAGAAAAATAACATTAGAACCATTTATAAACACTGCAGGACAATTTTTGGAGTCAGCCAGGGTTCACACCCACGTCAAATATTATTCCTCTGAAGTTCTTTAAAAGAAAATATAAAAAGACAAGATAATTTCAGTTGGTAAATTATGGGTGTCAAGCTACACTTAACCTTGGGCGGTTATAAGTTTCTGTCATCAGATACATAGCTTTTAAATCAAATTGTTGGTGTTTTTAGTCAATCGGATAACCTTAATGAAACACTTTGTTCAATGATGTCCCTTATCTCTCAAACCAGTGTTTCTGAGAGCTGTGTGTTGAGAGATACTTTATACTTTACTTTACTCTCCCTTGAATCCCCTGCAGCATCTGGCACAGTGCCTGGCACCATGAAATAGTCATGGAATTAAATGACTTTTAAATACTGTTTCCTGCCACAAAGCCTTCCTTACATCTAATCACATGTCACAAATTTTGGTGGAACATAATAGAATATAGCGGAATGGTTGATTCAGTTTAACCAGTTCATAGCAATATAGGGAATCTAGGCAGGTGAAAAAATTGGTTCTGAGTAACATTTGAGACCAAAATGTTAAAGGACACTAATATATATGTTAGAAAAATTTAATTACTTCCTCTTATTGAAAATATGCCAATCACCATTAAGCCAAATCAGTATAATGTACATGATTGAGGGTATAGGACATGCATGGATTTATTGATACTGATTAAGGCCTAGATTCAAATTCTTTTTTTTAAAAAAAAAGGTTTATTTATTTATTTATTTGATAGAGAGAGACAGCCAGCGAGAGAGGGAACACAAGCAGGGGGAGTGGGAGAGGAAGAAGCAGGCTCCTAGCAGAGGAGCCTGATGTGGGGCTCGATCCCATAACGCCGGGATCACGCCCTGAGCCGAAGGCAGACGCTTAACGACTGCGCCACCCAGGCGCCCCTAGATTCAAATTCTTGATTAGATTTTTGCCATAAAATACTTATATATTATGTATAATATTAGCATATAATAATAATATATAGTACATATTATAATATATTAGATATTATTACAATTATATAATAATATTATACAATATATTATTATATTTTATATTTACTTATATTATTTATTTATTTTATATTGTTTCAAATTTATATTATTAAATTTTCCAGAGCTAATATATATATTAGCTAGCTCTGGAAAAATCTGTGACTGTTAAGGAAACATAAATGATTGGAGGTTCAGACTGATAGTTTGCTTAAATCAAGATCTATTAGCTTGCAAATGATTTAAAATTATAAGAGAAAGTCCATTTAAAAATTGGAAAGCTGGGGGCGCCTGGGTGGCACAGTGGTTAAGCGTCTGCCTTCGGCTCAGGGCATGATCTCGGCGTTCTGGGATCGAGCCCCATGTCAGGCTCCTCCTCTAGGAGCCTGCTTCTTCCTCTCCCACTCCCCCTGCTTGTGTTCCCTCCCTCGCTGGCTATCTCTGTCAAATAAATAAATAAAATTAAATTAAAAAAAGTTGGAAAGCTGGTATTGCCATCATGTGTTGTAAAATACTTAGTATTCCTACTGTCTCTCTCTTTATGTGAAAATTAATTCCTAGTCATTAACTCAACAAATATTTATTGAGCACCTACTATGCACCTGGAATTTTTCTGACTCTTAGGATGAAATGGTGGGAAATGTCTGATTCTTAAGCATCTTTATTTTGGAGGGAAAGGAATAGACTATAAAAAAAGTAAATAGATAATTTCAGTTAGTGCATTGAAAACAATAAAACAGGATGATGTGGTAGAGAGAACTGGTACATAGGGGACTCCTGTAGCTGGTATGGTTAGGGTAGGTCTTTTCTCAGAGGAGATAACATTTGAGATGGATTATTATTGCCAGTAGTCATGTAAATATTTTGGGGAGGGTATTCTGGGTAGACAACAGCAAGTAGAAAGACACTGGGATGAACCACTTTCCATGAGTTCAAGGAATGAAAAGGAGGTTAGTATGGCTGGAGTGTAGTTAGTTGGGCAAATGGGGTAGGGAGGCTGGGGATTATAGGATTAAGTATGAAATAACAACCTCAGAGAGTGGGGAATTACTAAGTGGATACAAAAGGATTGCAGGTGGTGTTAAGTACTCATTTAAAATGTGTGGTCATAACTTTCCTCACTAAAGACTTCTCTTTGTAGATGTGGAACAGATAAATTGAGTTTAACTAACTGTGCTTTCTACAAAGGTATGAGGATGAAAATGAGGGGCGAGGTAGATAAAAGTGTTTATTATGTGATGATTGTATCGATGAATGATGGAATCTAAGATGGGTTATGAGGACTGGTGTTCTAACCGTCTCCTCTTTACCCCATTGGTGAGGGAGAGATTCCTGCCCTAGGGTTATGAGGGTGGCTGCACACATGAGCCTTAGCACTGGACAGATGAGATTTACAGCAGTTTACTAGTCACATATATTTATGGCCAAGAGAGGGAGGAGGACACTGGATGCTACGCAGGGCCCCACAGGGGTTGCACTTGGAAGCAGAGTGAACAACCAGTGGTTGTTGGAAGCAGGTTTTGTAGTAGTAACACGAGGATAAGTTGCCCCCTGCTTCTTGCGGGAAGATGAGATTAGCCTGTTTTAATCATTTTGCAGGCTTGCAGGGAACTGAAAGGTTCTACCCAGGATTAAGCAGGAACTATACCTGGTTCCCATGATCAGGAGTGTTGCTTGGCAAAGGGACCTTTTCTGTGGCAGTAGAGTGGAGAGAGGAACTTGTGGTTAGGCCATTTGAGGCCCTTCCTATTGTCCCCAGATGTCAAAGGCACAAATATAATGAACCTCAATTGTAGGGCTTATATCACAGCTGGGAAGATAGGAGAGGTGCTACACAGTAACAAAGTAATAGTAATGGATTGGAGATTTCCCTGTGTTTTAAAAATTCCTGGAGCAAGAATAATAGCACAAGTGAGGTGGGAGGTTAGGAGATGGTTATTGGAGTGCAATGATTGAAATTGTGTTCTCAGAAGGGTTTCAATTGTTTGAGATAAAATGGAGGGCATGACCTTGGATATGGGTGGCTGAAGTGGAATTGGGTGGAGATGTGGAATTTTGGTGGTGACAGAGTTGTAAGGTATGATGGCGTTAGTTTAGATGTAGGTAACCAATCAGGTTACTGTCCTAGGTATTCACTGAGAAGATGTGAAGCTACTGGGTGGTTCTTCTGGAGGAGAAATGATCTTAAGGGAGCACAAGGCACTGTGATGCCTTCTATGGAGGCCAGGTAGAGGCATGGTCTCACTAGCAAATTCAGACCACTTCTGCTGAGCTCCATGCTTGGCACAGCTCCTGCCATTAGGAGGGTGCTCAATGAATGGAAGTTACTCAAGGACTTGAATTGAATGTGTTAATTAAATAGGAAACTTCAAATGGTGATTTCTGGAACCTCATCTTTACCCTTAGGGGTTTCTGGATTGATCAAAGAACAGATTATTTCCTTTCAGCTCTATCGCATTATGGGATTCTCTTGGAGATCAGGCTCAAGTTAATTCAAGTACTTAACATACATTTGTGTCCACTAGACGCCAGACACTGTACTAGGTGCTGAGGATGTAATGGAGAATAAGATAGCGATTCTCCCACCCCATCCCCCACTCTTGGGGCCCTTTTTGTGTCCTATATTTTGGAATATTTGGAAAAGTATATTTGAAATGGGTAATTATGATGCAGTATGATAAATGCTATGATAGGACAAGTAAGGATCTCAGGAGGGACATTTCACCAGAATTAGGGTAAGGGAAGTCTCTGTGGAAGGGATAGTACTTAAGCTGGGGTCTGAAAGCTGCATAGAGTTTGACCGCAGGGGTTAGGATCAGGGAGTAAGGAGCAGGCAAGTATGATCCACAGTAAGGAAACAATATATCTCTATCCTCTCATGTGCTTTCTTTACCTCTCATCCTTAAAATGTTTTAATCCTTGACCGTACCTAATTAAACGTATGCATTATATTCATTCACATCATGATTTTACAATTTTATTCTGCTGTTTATTTCATGTAGGCCCTGTGCATCCATAAACGCTTGGGGGTCCGGCTCATCTAGTTCTTCAGAGAAATGTGGAATTGGGTGCTTACTAAACCAGAAGGCAAATAACATCCTGTTCCCTTTGCGACTAGAATATGCACCTAACCAGTAGCCTCACTGATAGGAAGTAGGAATGCCTTTCCCACAAAACATGGGTGTTTAAGAAAGGGAACCGACGCACGTGCACCAATTCACAAGTAAACGCTCTTAGAGTTCGTGTGAACTACAATTCCTTGCATTTCTAAAAAATGAAAACAAAATTCAGACTCTAAAAAATTCCTAGTTTCTACACAATGTGAAAACAGCTAGCAAGAACACAGGACTTAATCACACAAGCTTGGAAACAGATCTTTTCCCAGTTTTCCTAGTCCAGCGTCTGGATGTGGATACAGCCGGCTGACACTTTGATTTCAACCTCGTGGAATCTTGAGCAGAGAATCCAGCCAAAATGCGCCGGATCCCTGACCCACGGAAACAGCGAGATGATAAATTTGTGTTGTGTTAAGTGGCTCAATTTGTGGTCATTTGTTATGCAGCAAATAGAAAATGAATACCAAATGCTGATTACACTTTTCCCTAGGGCTGTTTTGAGGTACACATGAGATAATCCCTGTGAGATATTTAGGATAGCATCTGGCGAATGCTAAAGTTAAGTATTAGTTCTTTAACGGTATTAGTTTGATTTTAGGCAAGTGATTGAATCTAGCTAGACCTTGGTCTCTCTCATTCCTGAGAACATTAAACTAGAGCTAAATTTTTATAGTCTCTGAAATTTGATTAAAGGGTCTAGAGATTTCTAAAAAGCGAAACCACTGTTAGGATCTAGTGTGAAGGAATTGTGTGATGCTTCAGAAACAGGCACTGCTAATATCAGCCTTGCTGCTTTCATGGCCCCTGTGATATGACTTTTACCTTCCAGCATTTGGGATTTGGATCATTACGATGTACTTTGCAGGCAATTTTATTTTATTTATTTGTTTTTGTGGTTGTTTATGGAGAGAACAGAAGTCGGAATACCTCATGTCCCTGGGACACTGTGCTGTAAGCATTTAATAGTGGCACATCATTTTTTTGCCCCCCAGAAAATAGGGCCAGTTTTAAAAGATGAATTCAAAAGATTGAGTTTTATTAGCCAACTCGTGCTGAACAAAGAACATCCCAACCAAAACAAAAAAGGTTATGGGATGTTTTAAAACTCCTTGAAAACACCAATTTGCCAAAATAAGCCACCTGGTCTGGTGCTGAAAGTAGGATGCACAATTTCAACTGTGAAAGTACAATTCAGACAGTCTATCAATTAGCTGGTAATCTAACTCTATTAGGGCCCATACCTTCAAAATCAAGTTTTCAGAAAGTGCTCAGATTGGATCTCATTAACCATTCCCCTGTTTCAAGACGAGACATTAGAAGTCAGTGAATTCTCATAACTGTTTAAAAGGAGGGCTCCTGGATTTCACAGGATTTGTTAACAATGTGCAAAGATCAGCTATAAAGCCTAATAAAGCCTAATGTGTTTGGCCAAGTTAGTAGGACATCCCGCCACAATGAAACATTTTTTGCCATATGCTCCTTTCGGAGCCCACATGCAGCATGCATAAAGAAGCAGTGATAAATATACCTTCCAGCAACCTGTAGTGGAAAATTCTGCTCCTTTTATGCTGGCGGCCTGGCAGAAATGGCTTCCTTAATTCCTTTGGTGGAGACTTTATGTAAGCTTTGATAACTGGAGAAAGAAACTAGAAAAAGAAGGCTTATTAAGGACATAGTGAGATGCTTTATTTTATTTTCTTTATGGGCACGCACATTCCAAATTCGAGAGGACCACCAGCAGTCACCCCCTCCCTGTTTTCCTGTTGTAAATTGAACTTTACTTATAAAGGCTTATGGTTGTGTCCATGTATCTGTAGTCATATTTATCTCTGTCTGTAAAGGTTACAGCCTGATAAGTACTTATCTGTGCCTTTCTGTGGTGTTCCATTGGCTGCTAAAGCCCAAGAGAGAACTGGCAGGAGTGTTACAGGACAGAGATCCTTCACATGTGGAGTTGGGCCCTGGAGTACGGCCTGCCATATTTATTGGTCTAGCACTTGCACATTCCACCCCCCCCCCCAGCTTCTCTACAGCAGCTCTGATTTCTTCTTTTTCTCCCCGCTGAGGGTAGAGAGGGGATGTAGGGTAGGCAACAGCAACATTAGAGGGGCCATCTGGTAGCATTGTCCCAGGGCTGCCCATGCCAGCTTAAGAAAAACCTCAGGTCAGAAGCATTTGAGACTACAGCAGCTCTGATTTCTGATGCTAGACAGGCTTATTTACCGCCTCCTTTGCCTGCTGTACGCTGCTTGAAGTCTCTTTCTTATGTAATTAGGTGAAAGGTGGTAATTTTCTTCCAACTCTACTTGTACTCAACAGGCTCACTCTTCACTTAGCACCTGGCACCATGTCTTTAACCTTTTGTTGCTCATAATATAAAACTATGAAATCTGCATATGGAGACCACCCTGCTTTCTAAAATTAAGTGGTCTTTCTGGTTGGTGGTCTTCAGTTTAACAATGCTTCATAGAGTTTATGCTTCTAACACATGTAGAATGATTCTTCAGGGCTTCATAACTTATAATTATGCTAACATCAATGTAGATGGCCCTGAACATCCTCCAAAGTATCCCCAGAACTTTCTGGGTGATCCTGTATGGAGTGGGGTCCTCTTAACTGACCCCAGGAAACCTGCAGCAAGATTGGCCATAGCCTCTCCACCAACAATACACCATTAAGTAGGGTCATTGCTGAACATCACTTCAGCTTGTGGAATAGCTGGAAGCCTGTTTCAGTTCTCAGGGGTCTGAGAACACAGCAGGGAAGCTTGAAACTTCATGTGGGTTGGTTTTAAGAAAAGCATTGCTTATGGAGACAGGCGTATGTGAAGCTGGAGCTGGCTAGGCAGTGCATTTTGTTTAACTCCTTCTCTCAGAATTTAAAAAATCATTTATTTATTTATTTTTTTTATTGCCTCATGCACTGGGTAAAGGGCCTGCATTCATGTTAGGCAGGTGGTCTCTTAAGGCAAGTTCAAAACACATTACTCTGATGGGAAATAAACTATATGCTCAGAGCCCTTAGCTATTTTGAAAGGTGGCCTTTGGACATAGGTGGTCTCAAGCATTTTTTACTGAATACATTTAAAGTATGTATTTGATTACTGCTGCTTCATTTGTGTGTGCTGTATTCATGTACAAATTTCCAATGGACAGTATCAGAATTAGCGTGCTTTTTTATAGACAGAGCTCAACTATCTTTCATTATGGCTATTTAATATATGTTTTTAACGATAAAATGTGCTGATTATGTTAAGCTTGTGGGTGGTGTTGGAGGAAGGGGTTTACAGGGTAGACGACCGGTTTAGGAAAGTCAAGTTACCTAGCTAGCGCATGGAGTAGGGAACTCAGATGGTCTATCCAGAGAGGTAGGAACCATCTCGTATTAGAATTCAGGTACAAGATCTAAAATATAGGTAGATGGAAAAAGGTAAGTCAGGGTTCCATTGGTCAGAGTATCATAGTGTGAACCAAATACTGAAGCAAAGTCTGGCTTAACCAGGGTCAGGGTCCTGATCTAGTCCCATGGTATAAGGTAACTTTGGCCTTCAAGTAACCCTGCATAAGGGGTTACATCAGGCAGGGAGAAATATGGGAGTGGAGGTATGTTCTTAGAATGTTTCTGCCACATTTTCCATTCTGCTTCCCCTGCACTTAAGCAAGACTACCTTACTCTTTAACTTCAAGTATAAACTTAGCTATCCATCTTCTTTAAATATTAACATGGAAGAAGCTTTGGTGTTAGTAGGGGTGGACTGACAGACTGTGGCCTGAAATCTTAATTGTGAATGATTGTGGCTGATATTTGATGATCACAGTTTCCTTAAACTCAGAATGGCCAAACCTAAACCCACCGTTATTTTACTCCAAAGCTAGTAGATGAATTCACCATTTTAGGAAACGGAACCACTATCCTCCCAGGAATTTGGGAGTCATTTATGACCCCCGCCTTTCCTTATCCTTTATTCCTTCAGCCAATCAAGCACTAAAGTTGATGCTCCTACCTACTAATCCAGTTCCCTCTCTCAAGCCACTACCCTGGTTTGCCTCATGTTGTCTCCAACCTGAATTGTCCCAATATTGTCCTATGGCCGCCCTGCCTCTAGGTTGGATCCCTTAATTCTGAAGGACAGCCTTGCTTACCTGGCAAGAATTATGCATCTTTCCTTGCCTCAATGGCCACCTTCTTTGTGAAGCTGGAAATTCCTGAAACATCCTCACCTTCCTCATCCATCAACTGGAAGAACTAACTACTCTCTTCTTTATATTTCACTGCACCAACTTCTATCATAGGAGTTATATAACTTCATTTCTTCTATTTGTGTATGTCACTCTATCTCTTTACTAGACTGAACATTTCTTAAGGGCCAGGATTGTGTCTTACTCATCTTGCACGGTGTTGGCCCCTGGTAGTGATCCCATGTATTTGCTGAAAAAGAAAAAAAGGAATAGATTTGTGGCATAGTCTTCTCAGGTATAAAACCAATGTAATGACAATTCTCTGGGCTAACAGGCTTCTTGCATTTTTGATAGCACTTTCTTATCAGTATCTTTATATAAAAATGGTAACAATAGATCTCTTTCCTCCAAAAGCTGAAGTGATTTGCCTTTACAAAATTAATGGGATCAGAATTATTATTATTATTTTAAAGATTTTATTTATTTATTTGCGAGAGAGAGAGAGAGAAAGAGCACAAACGGGGGCAGGGGGAGAGGGAGAAGTGGGCTCCCTGCAGGGAGCCCAAGATGGGACTCAATCCCAGGACCCTGGAATCATGACCTGAGCTGAAGGCAGACGCTTAACCATCTGAGCCACCCAGGCACCCCAGAATTATTATTATTTTTTAAGTTTAAGTTTAGACCCTACATGGAGGTCATCAAGAGGACGTGAGCTCAGACTGACCCCTGAGCTGCATCCGGGCGATTAGAAGCTCCTCACCCCCTCCCCTGTCTTTAGAAGGTACCTTCTGCCCACCTTTCCCACGGCCAGAGCCATTTGTAGCCTTGAGAGAGTAAGGTGTTGTTGAGACCATCTGGATGGTAACCGTGACTGAACCCAGTTAAGGCCTCTACAAAACCGTTAAGGTTCTGACGGGTTGGAGTGAAGATCTGCCTGTTTGCAGCTTTCTTAGCAAGCCTTGATAAGTAAGTTCCCTCGCTTATTCGACCCACCAGTCCAATCTGGAGTGGCCTGCTTCCTTCTTCGTCTTTCCTTGCCCTCCGCGGAGGGGGCCTGTTTGGGATTTCACCTGCAGAACTCCCCTAGTTATGAACCGACACCTGTGGGGCCCCCTAGGACACTGAAGAAATGGGACTGGAGAATGAGCATGCGCGGGGGAATTCCGAGTTGGTGGATGAGCTCTGCGTGCGGAGGAGCCGCAGCTGTGTGGGGTGCTTGAGGAACCTCAGCGCGGGTCCGGGCCCCCCAGAAAACATTGGCGAGGCTAACGCATTTGTTGGAGAAACTGCGGAGAGCAAGGAGGGAGAGAAGGGAAACAAATGGCTGCCGCCGTGCGCTGGCCCCTGAGACCCAGCCGGAGGCTGAAACTCGAGGTAGAAAGCTGGAAGCAGAGCTGAGGTTAGAGAAGCACATGCGGCGTCGGCCACTCTGCTAGCTTCTGGTCTGGCAGACAGGGCGGGAAAGCAGGGTAAGTAGGAAATCTCAGCGTGCAGTTTTGCCAAGCTGGAGTTGTGGGGAATGGGGGTGGGGCGTGCAGCAAACTGCAGAGGATTAAGGCCCTAGTGCTTGTGACCAAACCTGATTAAACACGAAGAGGTGGAATCACTCTGGGTGTGGAGGACAAAGGGGAAGATGTGGTGGTGGTGACAGTGAAATGGAGGAAGTGCCCCATGCCGTCTGACCTCTAACACAAAGGTATGGAAGTCAGGAGAGACCGCCATTGCCCGACTCTAAGGGTGGACCAACGTGCTATACCGCTAAGAACAGCAAGCTCATCACACCTGACAAAGGCGTCATCTACCGGCGTTTGTGATCCGGCGTCCCACCCGGATGGATGAATGTCTTTGAACCCCTAGGTGACGGGGAGCCACTCAGTCTCCACTGGGATCCTGTTTTCCTGCTGCAAGCTGGACCTGTCGAAATGTACTATCTGAAATGAAACCTGCACCATGGAAAGAGGGAGAAGGTGAGGGTCCTGGTCCGGCGTATGCTGCCCCATTCCATCTCCTCACACCTGCCGGGGCTGCCACCATATATGATGGGAACAACTTGGTCAAGTTCCTAAAGCTGCCAGCCTCCCTCTCCTCAAGGCCGGGCGGGCACGTTGTTTTCTACCGGTATGATCATTTGGTTGCCATCTTTGTTCCCTGCCGGAGTCTGGAGGACATGATACACACAGAAGCTCTTTCCAAGTTCACCTAGGAAGCCTTAAATGATCGCCAGCAACATCTGTCTTTACTGAACACTGAAATGTGTCAATGAGAAAGGTTGTCCTCCGAAACAGGTTGGCTTTGGACATTATTACTGCCTCACAAGAAGGCACTTGTGTTATTATTCAAACAGAATGCTGTGTGTTCATACCTGATGAATCTGCTAATGTATCATTTATATTAAATCATGAGGACACAAGTGAGCACCCTGAGAGATCTGAACACCCCCCCCCCGCCCCCTTAGCCTAGGGGACTTAGTAAATCAGTGGTTCAGGTGATGTGGCTCTTGGTGGAACAAATGGTTACTTATATTGAGAATCATTATCTTAATTTGTGTTTTCTTTTCTACGTGCTTATACTGTTGCTATGGCATCTGCCTTGAATGCAGCAAGACAGCCATCAAATGAGCCACCTCCATGCTAATAAAACCTCTTCCTGACCACTCAGGGCACATTCTGGAGGAGGAGGACATAAAAGATGGTAAAAGCCAGTCACCACGGGTGAAGTGTTGGAATAGGTCATTGAGAGGACGTGACCATCAGTTGACCCATGAATTGGACCAGGCAATTGGAGGCTCCTTACTTCCTCTCCTGTCCTTGGAATGTACATTCTGCCTACTATTTCCATGCTAGCAGCCATTGCAAAGGATGCAGCCTTGAGAGAGTTTAAGGTGTTAGACTGGATACATGACTTCACCCAGGTAAGCCCTCTATATAAACTTTTAAGATTCTGGCAGACAGGGGTGGAAATCTATTTGTCTTATGGTGACCCAAGACGAACTTTCTAGGTAAGTTCCTTTGCTTATTAAACCTGTCACCTGCTAGTCTGGAGTGGCGGCCTCTTTCTTTGGTCTCTCCTTGCCCTCTGTATCTGAGGGCCAATTTCAGATTTCACTTGGGGAAGCTGCAGTGGTTTCGAAAGAACACTGTAGCCAAATGCTAAGTATCTTTCCAAATCCATTTTGAGTTCTTATTAGAACCTTGAATGTGTTGGTGCTAGGTTGTGCTGTCTTTCTGGATGCTGTTGTGATTTTCTATGAAGCAAATATTATATACTGAGAAAGAATGTTGTGATAAATTTATATTAATTTCATTTTCTCTTAGTATGCATTTTTTATGTTATTAAGGTGTGCAATGAGAAGATGAAGTTTGAGGTATATGCTAATTCTTCTTAAAAATAAATGTAACAATAAAAATGTTAGATAATATATGTTTGTTGAACGAAATGCCTTATAGCTTTGTTTCTTCAGGTAGATTACTTTGCATATTATTTTTTACTTTGCATTCCTTGACTCTTAGAACATTTTTTAAACAGACCTCCTACCCCTCCACCATTTTCAGTGAAGCCTGTGAATAATATAGAATGAAAGTAAGTTTACTTGGAAAATGTGGGCTGATTTTGTTACAAACAGAAGAATTAGCAGCAAAGACCCAATCTGTACGTTGTGAGCAGAGGAAAGTATTTCAAATTTAGAACTCATTTTGTTTCTGAGTATAAAGTAATCAGTCATTTTGGACTTTAGGATTCGTTCATGAAGCTATTATTTCAACTGAAATGAAGTTGAACAAAAATAATAGCCCATCATTATAATTATATCAATTGTAGCCATTATAGTAAACAGTTTTCATACATTTAATTTGTTTGCATCCCAGAAATTAAATCTTTTCAGCTCTTGAATTCATAGCAAGTTTATTTTTATGCAGAATGGGTTTTGAAAAGATTTCCCACCAGACATGCTTTTTCCTGACTTAGGAGTGATTTCTTCTGTTTTTCTCCATTCTCCCTTCTCCTCTACCCACACTTTAAAAACTAAAGACCGTTATCCTTTGTCCTTTGTCTGGGCTTGAGAAGGCTCACTACATGGCTGTCTAATGAGGAAACTGCCACAGGGATGTTGGTGGCAGTCACACCCCTTTGCCACTGCAGGCTTATTCTACTTATTGGCCAAGAATTTGGGCTCTGTCTGTAGCACATATGTTCTTCTGATGGTCTCATTTGGGATAATATTTAAGAAAAGAAAAGCTTGCTATAGCAATACCCAATTGCATGACCCATAATTAGTCTGAATAATATTTTCCATTTTAAACCCTGATTTTACAGGGTTTACTACTTGGTCTATAAAATCTTGTTCCAAGCTTAGACTTGGCATAGTTTTTAGCATAAGCAGATTTACCATAGCAGTAAATCATGTGCTCAATTCTTGAACCTATGGGATGAAGAGTGAACCCATGTTAACTGACCGGGAAAAGCCCCTGCAGCAGGTTTGTGAGTGGGGTGGGGGGCAGCATTCTCCTTGTTGTTAGTTTGCACATGAGCTGCACATCAGTGGCAGACCTGGACTGGGGAGGTCCAAGTTTGGGATTCAGAAAATGGACACATCGGTGATGCTCTTGTCCTCGGGGGAATAAAGAAATGGCTAAAGTCTTCTTAAAGGAAGAGTAAGAATGAAATGAATTTGGGGGAGTATCTCCCCTATAGATTTGATAAATGAAGACAGGAGACTCTCTGAAAAAAAAAATCTTACATAGCGCTGGTATTTTTTGTGATAAAACATGCCCATTTGAGTACTAGCACCTGTTTTTTTTTTTTTCCTGCCAGAAGAACATGGGCCAACATCTAAAATAAATAAACATTTCTCTTTCAAATTATGTATTTGATAGGGCCATCTATGGGAGGAAGCATCAATATTTTACCATTGATTAGTGTACTTCTCAAAGTGTGGTCCTTGAACTTCGTGAGTAACAGTTGGGAACTCATTAGAAATGCAAATTCTTGGGACCCTTCCCAGGTGTACTAAATCAGAAATTGTGGGGTGAGGCCCAGAAATCTATATTTTTTATCAGTGGTCTGATACCTGCCAAATACCACTGGTGTATTGCTTAGTATAATGGGCTTTATGCTCAGGTAAATCTGGCATTCTGTCTTGGCTCTGTTTCATCTTTTGCAAATTATTCAACCTCCCTGAGTCTCAATATCTTATCGTATTTATCTAGATTGATGATATCATAATGATAATAAAGATAATGATAATATCTACCTCATAGAGTTTTTATAATTACTAAATGAGTTAATGTACATAGAACCCATAGCATATTGTCTGGTAGATAATAAGTGCTTAATAAACTAATCATTATACTTGGACAAATAGATAGAAAGGGAGAAGTGGGAGAGGCATTTTGAATTTATTGAGATATGATACAAGAACCCCTTATGCCTGTTAACCGACATGACATATTTTGTGGGGATGTGGGTTTGGTAGTAGTTGGGCTAGCAGTTTATTTCCTGCGTAGCTGAAGGTATTTGCCTCTCACTTTGGTTGTCAAAGGTGAGGGACTCTTTCCTTAGCAACATAAGCCCAGACAACGAGGAGAATGAAGTATGGGTCTAGAGAGTATACTCCCCAAATAATAAAGGCAATTTAAGCAAAGAATAATAAACAAAGAAATTGTCTTCCTAATGCCAGGAAAAATAATCTTCATATTTTATTTTCATGTTAGATGAGTTCTCAGATGTTTTTCAACTTATTTAAATAAAAATTAATCAGTTAATGGAAGGTATATAAAGCATCAATAGGGCATGAGGAATTTATGTGTTCATATGGTTTGTGAGGATTTTTTAAAAGCATTAATTAGCTAATGTTTTGAAGGTGAATGTTACTATAGAAGTTACAAAAATTATTATTATGTCAAAGATTATCAATCTGTCATTACCCATAACAGTTACACAATCTGCAGCTTGGCTAGTGCCCGTAATTGCACATACTTATTTCATAATTTAGCACCAAAGGAAACTTAGAACATACTTTAAAGGTTTAAATATAACTTCAATTAAGAAAACTATTCTAAATAAATACACATTGTAATGGTAAATTCTTAAACAATTATCTGTATTTGGCATGTCAAAGGTTTGTCATTACCACTCTGATTAAAAACAAGTGATTTTTCACTTTGAACTCATATTTATATTCTGAAGTCTTTTTGCATTGTGAAATTTGTGGAGTGCCCCTTTCTTTGTACACACACACACACACACACATGCATGCACAAACACACATTTCTTCTAAAGATGAATTCTTTCATATATATGGTAATATTAAAGAGTTGTTTTTCAAGATAAGATATAGCTGACCATTGAACAACACAGATTTGAACTGTGTAGATCCACTTATCTGTGGATTTTTAAAATAAATACAGCATGGTAATATAAATATATTTTCTCTTCCTTATGATTTTCTTAACACTTTCTTTTCTGTAGCTTACTTTATTGCAGGAATACAGTAAATAATACATGTAACATACAAAATAAGTATTTATTGACTGTTTATGTTATTGGTAAGGCTATTGGTCAATAGTAGGCTATTAGTAGTTAAGTTTTTAGAGAGTCAGAAGTTACAGGTGGATTTTGAACTGCACTGGAGTTGGCACTACTAACCCCCACATTGTTCAAGGGTCAACTCTACATGGACACAATTCAAAGTTTACCTTACTCAGTTTGATCTGAGTGTGATGACGAAAACTACTAATAAGAGGACCTAAGCCACTTAATTTTGGGGTACAACATTATGAACTGGATATGACATAGTGAGAGAAAATCATTTCATAGTGCATCATTCCCTGTGTGAATGAGAATGGGGAGAATATTCAGGAAGGAAATGGCTGGATTATATTGTAAAGTCCTTCCATGTTGATGGTTGAAATGTAGGAAATTTCCTCTTCCTGAAGGTATGATAGAAAGGGTGGGGTGCAGTCTCTTAGCTGAAACATACCTCTTTCTCCTCTTCTCAATTTCTTGGGATGCTGGGAAGTAGCATGATGTATGGGATCATAAGAATGGGATGTGAAATCTGTTGGATCTAGGTGTGGGTCTTCATTATCTATCTGTATGACCTTGGGTGAGTCACTTAACTTCTCTAAGTTCTCTGAAAGTTGTAAAATGGACACATTGAGCTCAGATGGAAAAATATATATGAAAACAGGTAGCAAAACTACATACGTTAGTTGTTATTATCAAAGATGTCATCCAACATTATGCTCATTTCCTATTCCTGGAAACAATTAGTAGGCCAAGAAGCATGTTGCCTTTCTCTTACCCTTAACACCCCAAGGAAGGCAGACCAGACACCTGAGCCAGTTGAGCTCCTAAGGTCACCCTAATGCAGGGATATGGCTCTGGTTGCCCTGGATCTGAAATCATTATACTTAAGAATACATATATATGCCAGCTGGATGAATTCATGAATTTTGAAATGCCTATGTCTACTCACATATATAAAGACTTCTATCTCTGGTGACTGGCAATATTCAGTTTCTCTAACTCAGGAGATACTACTTAGTTACCTTCTAAATGCTGTCTTTGGGGTCCCTGCTGAAGGGGAGGCAAAACATTTTGTAGAAAGGGTCTTTTGGCATTTTGCTTGGTCTCCTTCCTTAGATGGGATCCAGAGTGCCAGACCGTGATGAAACTTTTCTCTATTAATGTATATATCAATTGAAGTATAGTTGACATTCTATTGGCATCTTTCTGAAGATGAGTTTTCAACACATGTTGGTGTTTTCCTTTGATCTGTCTAGGGATTTAGCAGGGGGTTGGAAACCCTAGCCAAGACACTTTTAAGAACAAATGTACAAAATAATGACATTCCACTTCCTCTCATTTTTTGTCTTTTATTATGTAAATTCCAGGAAATTAATCATGTATTAGAATAGGACAAGCGGAGCCTTGTTGGTCAGAGTCCTTAGTTCATCTGTGTTAGATGCTCAAGCATATAGTCCAGTGTTGTATTTTAAGGTCTTGAGAAGAAGGGGGATTGAGTATATTCCAGAATATCTTTAGTAAGGGAAAAACATCAGGCCCAGAATGTTTCAGGGTGCAGGGCTGAGAAACAATAAAACAAAATAAAAAAAAATACCCCCGCAACAAACAAATAAACAAACAAACCAACCCCAGAATACAAGGCTAAGCACAGAATACTATAATTTGTGACTCTGGGAAAGATGGGGTTAGCCTTCTCATAGGAGTTTAAAGATGGAAACACTCTAAACAAGTATATTAGAGAATTTTCCTTCTGGTGTTCTCATTTTTTAGTTTTCACAAACCCATGATGAAACTCTAGTTTTATGTGAATCTTATTCCTGATTTAATTATTTTTCTGAAAACCTTCTGCCAGGTAATTTTGGGATGAAATGGGCCAGCAATGCCCTGCTTTATTTCTTTTCTCTCTTCTCCTATTTAAAACATTCCCCCCAAGCACAGCTATTTGACCCCCATCTACAACTATTAATTATCAACCATGTAATATGAGCTGGCCACAGTGTTAGAAGCACTTATCCTGCATTATCCTATTTTAGTTTTGTAGCAATTCTGAGAGCAGATGCTATTATTATCCCTATTTTATAGAAAAGGAAATTGAGGTGTAGAGATTAAATAAATTGCCCAGGGTCCCTTGGCTAGTGGAACAGGGATCAACTGTTAGAGTGCTTTGCACTCAAGATCCTAAGACCTACATGGTGCCTAATTAGGAGGAAACTAAAGACCTGGTTTGATAGCTCTGGTAACTCAGTTTCAACTCAATTTCACTGTGGTTTTATTTCTTGCTTCAGTTTTGCCTTTCTGCATTATTCGTGCAGTTAACTCTTATTCCCACATTTTGTGTCACAGTTCCTATGACTATGTCTTTATCTTATTCCCTATACTAGGGTTTTGCAACAGTGGCATTATTTTGGGCAGATAATTCTTTGTCATGGGAGGCTGTTCTGTCGATCGTAGGATGTTTAGCAGCTGACTAGGTAGCCTGCTGATTACTTTGTTCTGCCCAGATTCTGACTGTCTTGTTGGGTCACTCTTTGCTAAATCCTACCCTGAGGGTCAAGGCTATGCCTGCACCATCTTAGCACCACAACTCCCTGAAGTCAGCTGCTTGCTGGAATCTGCACATTTTTCTGCTCTGGACTCCCCATCACCATGTATCTGTCCTAGGGACACACCTGTTGTCCACCCACGAGCAGCCATCCAACTGGATCACAAATTCTCCCTAGATACAGTGGTCTCTGATTTTGTGCTAAATTCCCTAAATGGACTTCCTCTGAGGGTTGTCACCAGCTCCATCACACCTTACCTGTCATTTCTCCCAGTGTGTCCTATTGTCTTGATGACTGAGCTTTGGGTCTTTGTTCTGATATAGCTTTGTCTCCCTGAAGCCCGCTGCACCTGAGTTAGTTCAATTAGTTCTCCACTTTGACTCTTGAATGAATCTGAACTTTCACCTTCCATGCATTTGGGATTGCATATTCCATGGGAATTACGTAGGTTCTCAAGTCAGTGGGATAAGCAAAAATTTACATTGTCAAATATTGTCTTGAAATTTTCCTTTGTAACAACAGCTCGATAATGACTGACATTTTCATGTTTCACTAAGGCCAAACCAGTCATAATTTTCTCCAGCAATGGGACACACTCCTGGAATATAATTAGAAAAGGATGGGTCTTTAAATACTACAATTACATTCATCATGGCAAGATACTTATACCATGAGAATATTTGGGAACTGAGACTGAATAACCGCTAGCATTTCTCACCTCTTGCCCCTCACGCTCACCCTGTGCAGGACCCTGGCTCCCGAGTGGAGTGGACAGCAGAATCACATGGCCTTGTTCATGTGGTTCCTCGGCTCACTTCTTTTGTTTTTGTTGTTGTTGTTGAATATGAATATGTTATTAAACGCATATAGTGTCATTTTTTGGTAAAATATTTGCTGGGAGCAGTGGAAAAGAAGGACAGGGTAAAGGATTTGCTGGTGCGTACCAACATTAGCCAAATGCAGTAGTTTTCAAACCCTCTTCTGAGGAACTTCAGGGCTGTTGTGGGGAGTATGGTGTTTGCTTCAATAATAGAAATTCTGTTTTCTTGTTCCTTCAGCTTCTGAATTTTTGTGTAAGATCTAATTTGAGGAATAGGTTCTGTGGGTAAAACAATATAAAATTGCGCAAAGCACTGACACCGAGAGCCACATTGTTGATGCTTATTTTCCTAATTGTTTTTTATTCATACTTTGATTAACATTTACACACAGTAGTTTCTAAGTATTTTAAAAACAAAATGTAATCATACTTTATATTCTAAGTCTGTAACTCTTTTAGTATAACAATTTATCATGGTCGCCTTTGCATGTCAGAACATATAAACTTATCTCTCTTCAAAATGATTTTGTGGCATTCAGTATGAAGAGACCATCACAGACTTCATTATTTGTTGGATAATTAAGTAGTCTTACAAAAGTTATTATTTCAAATAATACATCAAAAGTTTTCCCTATATATAGTATTTCTTCAGGGTAGATTCTGAGGGTCTAAGGTATATACACTTAAACTTTTGCTATAGATGGCTAAGTTACCACTCATAAAGAGGGATCTAAAATAAAGTTCTACCAGTGGTATGAGTCTTTCCTATACCAACACCTTGACCAGTCCTGGTGATTGGCTATTGTCAATTTAATTTCTTCTGATCAAGTGGGTGAAAAATGGTACTATTTTTTAAATTTATTTTTCCCTGATCATTGATGAAATTTATATTTTGAAATCTTTCCTAGCCATTTATATTTCTTCTGTGAATTGTTGTTTCACTTTTTTTCTTCTTGGTTGCTTAACTTTTCATTTTGATTTTCAGAAACTGTTCTCTGAATACTTTTTTCCTAGTTGCTTATATTGTATATATCATATTACAGTCTATAGTTCACCTTCTGACTTTATGGTTTCTTTATGCAGAAGTAAATATTTAGGTATCGGATCTTTTCTTTTCCTATCTGACTTTAAGGTGATGTGTTTTGCATAAGAAAGTCTTCCTCACTATAATATTTTGGAAATATCCTTTTAAAGTGGTTTTTTATATTTAATTTTCTGCTTAGGTATTGCTTTTTCATATGGTAAGAATCTGACTCTATTATTCCCAAATAGTCTGTTTTTTTAAGACCATTTTTTGAATAAATCATCATTTCGCTCTTGAGTTTACATGCCACGTTTCTCATTTATTAAATTTCTATATATAACTAGTCAACTTCTGAACTCTGTATATTGTTTATTCATTTATTACTGTACCAATAGCAGAGTATTTTAATTAATTTAATGTGTGTTAAATTTCCTACTTGCTGTTCTTCCTAACACTATTTCTTGATTTTCTTCTACATTTTTGTTTTCCAGATAAATGTTAGAGATTGTCAGGTATGAAAACTGTTTGGTTGGATATAGATCAAAATTATATTTAAATTACAGATTACTGTGAGAGAATTTGTAGTTTTAAAATACTGGCTTTTCTTAATGAGAATTATGCTATCTCTATTTATTCTGGTCTTTTTTCTCAATAAAATTTCCTTCAAATAGAAATTGAACATATTTATTAGTTTTATAACTTTCATTGCTATTGTGAATTGGATCCTTAGAAACACATTTTCTAGTTATTTATTCCAATGGATGCTATTGATTTTTTTTTCAAGATTTTATTTATTTCTTTGACAGAGATAGAGACAGCCAGCGAGAGAGGGAACACAAGCAGGGGGAGTGGGAGAGGAAGAAGCAGGCTCATAGCGGAGGAGCCTGATGTGGGGCTCGATCCCATAACTCTGGGATCACGCCCTGAGCAGAAGGCAGACGCTTAACCGCTGTGCCACCCAGGCGCCCCTGGATGCTATTGATTTTTATGTATTTATTTTGGAATCAGTCACCTTAATACACACCTTAGTTTTTCTTGAAATAGTTCAGATGATGCTTTTGGAGCCCTTTGATTCTTAGAAAATGCTTTAGGTCTGATATGGGATAAGTTACAAAATGATTATCAATACCCACTTGATCTCTAACTCTTTAACAATAAATGGTGCACCCACATATTACACAAACAACAGCAACCCCCTCTCAGATGTTTTCCCAGACCTCTCTCCTGTTTGCCTGCACTATTTCCTACTCATGCTTCCCTGCCTTATCTGCATCCTGGCTGCAGCACTCTATTTAGAGTCCTATTTATTTGGAGTCCTATCTCCCAGCTGTACTTCTGTCCACCCCTTAGGCATGAGTGTACCTCCAGATCCAAGTACGAGATGATTCCTCAACCAGCCTCAGATCTTCAGAACCCTGTCCGCCCCTTCTGCCCCGCAACTGGACTGGCCAATGGAAAGTTTAGCAGTGAATTTAAGCAACCCTATCTCATGCAATTTGGTTTCCAAATTCCTCTACCAAATGGCTTAATAATGATGGTAATAATTTTAACTGAGGGTTGGTGAGATTCTAAACATTTGCTGGGTTCTAGGGAAAGAGCTGTAAATATTGTAGATATGCTACCCATCCTTGTGGAGCATTGTATTCTTTTTTTTTAAAAATTATGATATGTTAGTCATCATACAGTACATCATTAGTTTTTGATGTAGTGTTCCATGATTCATTGTTTGTGTATAACACCCAGTGCTCCATTCAATACGTGCCCTCCTTAATACCCATCACTGGCCTAGGCCATCCCCCTACCCTCTCCCCTCTGAAACCCTCAGTTTGTTTCTCAGAGTCCATGGTCTCTCATGGTTCATTCCCCCTTCTGTTTATCCCCCTTCATTATTCCCTTCCTTCTCCTACCAATCTCCCTGTTATTCCTTATGTTCCACAAATGAGTGAAACCGTATGATAGTTGTCTTTCTCTGCTTGACTTATTTCACTTAGCATAATCTCCTCCAGTCCCGTCCATGTTGCTGCAAATGTTGGGTAATCATTCTTTCTGTTGGCTGAGTAATATTCCATTGTATATATGGACCACATCTTCTTTATCCATTTGTCTGTTGAAGGGCATCTTGGCTTCTTCCAGAGTTTAGCTATTGTGGACAATGCTGCTATGAACATTAGGGTGCATATGGCCCTTCTCCTTCACCACGTCTATATCTTGGGGGTAAATACCCAGTAGTGCAATTGCTGGATCATAGGGTAGCTCTATTTTTAACTTTTTGAGGGACCTCTACACTGTTTTCCAAAGTGGCTGTACCAACTTGCATTCCCACCAACAGTGTAAGAGGGTTCACCTTTCTCCACATCCTCTCCAACATTTTTTGTTTCTTGCCTTGTCAATTTTTGCCATTCTGACTGGTGTAAGGTGGTATCTCAATGTGGCTTTGATTTGAATTTCCCTGATGGCTAATGATGTTGAACATTTTTTCCTGTGTCTCTTAGCCATTTGTATGTCTTCATTGGAAAAGCTCATATCTTCTGCCCATTTTTTGATTGGATTATTTGTTTCTCGTGTATTGAGTTTGAGAATTTCTTTATTACAGATCTTGGATACCAGCCTTTTATCTGTAGTGTCATTTGCAAATATCTTCTCCCATTCCATGGGTTGCCTCTTTGTTTTGTTGATTGTTTCCATCGCTGTGCAGAAGCTTTTTATCTTGATGAAGACCCAAAAGTTCATTTTTTCTTTTGTTTCCCTTGCCTTTGGAGATGTGTCATGAAAGAAGTTGCTGTGGCCGATGTCGAAGAGGTTATAGCCTATGTTCTCCTCTATGATTTTGATGGATTCCTGTCTCACATTGAGGTCTTTCATCCATTTGGAGTTTATCTTTGTGTATGGTGTGAGAGAGTGGTCAAGTTTCATTCTTTTGCATATAGCTGTCCAATTTTCCCAGCACCATTTATTGAAGAGACTGTCTTTTTTCCACTGGATGTTTT